>NC_035176.2:6645475-7259800 GCF_001659605.2 Manihot esculenta | reverse complement strand
TCAGGAAAACTCGTGTTCTGTTGCTCTTCATAGACCATGATGGTATCCTCCGCATGGATCTGGTTATACATAGAAGTAGGAATGGGGCCGTCGAAAGAAGAGTCGAAGGTTGAACCTCTATCAGTAGAAGAAAAGGAAGAAAAGAAAGCATCCCCTATTCATTTCTATAAAAGGAAAAGCAAACAGGAAATACCCTGGAATAAGGGAGTAAAAATAGAGAAGAGGAGCGGCCAGGATTTTCATAGACATCAATTATAAGCCAAAGGAAAGAAGAAGGATTTTTATACAATGACATAGCCAGCGAGCTTTGAACACGATTCGAGAAATAAGGCAATCATCATTTATAGGTAGAAGCAGGCAAAAGGTTGCAAGCAAGGAAGACCAATCTAATCATACCACGTGTCATAAGTTGTTACCATGAAACTATCTCATCCAAAGAAAGGAAGACGTCGGACACCTTAAACGCCTGGTTTATCATCAAGACTCTCCCTCTCCTGGATATGTCGAGTCTCGGCATAAAATTACCGTTATCAAGTACAGTCTAGCATATTCCCATTATGCCTGTAATTACAGGATTACCGACCTATTTGTTGGCGAGATCTTTTATCAAGCAACTGGTCACATTATCGCCGAATTATCAAGAAATGCTGTATTTATCTCCATATTCTTATAGTATAAAAGGAGAATAATCACAAGAGCAAAAGTACGCAATTCTCTTACACAATTATTCTCAAGTTCTATATTCACCCTATTTTCCAATTTATTGACTTGAGCGTTAAAATAGCTGCTATTGGCATTCACCACCTCACCTCACGTTCTTTTTCTTATAAATTTAGCTAATTACAGCACAGTTTTACCGTATCAATAATATTATATTTATACATAATTTCTACCATATTTTAAATAAAATTTATTATAATTATATCAATCTTAATAAGATAATATATACATCTGAGTATATACACAAATTTTCCAGTTTTGGTCCACTATTTCCAATTAATTACATTAGTGTAAAACTAAATAGGAAATAGAAAGGAGCCTAATTTGAATTAATTCTAAGTAATTATTTTAAAATACTAATTAATGCAAAATTATTTATACATAAACTTAAATTTGAAAGCTTTTTTTTTTTTTTTTTTCATCTTAACCTTTTAATATATAGTATGATAGAATTTACAGTTTTCAAAATTATAATTGATTTTAAATTGTAAACATGAAAAATAAATTTAAGAAAAAATTACTATTTAGTCTCTACAATATAAGAAAATTCACTGATTAATCCATTAATTTTGAAAAATATATTAAAATATCCCTGACATTATACTAGTTAATCTCTCCGTTAAATATTTTACTATTTAGTCTTTATAATTTTAAAAAAACTTATTAGTTGGTCTCTCAAATTTTTAAAATATTTACTAATTAGTCCCTCCGTATCATGGATATTTTAGATTTTTTTATAATACTTAACGGTTAAAACTGACAGAGAGACTAACTAGTAGACTTTTTAAAACGTCAGGGATGTTTTAATATATTTTTCAAAACCGAGAGACTAACTAGTAAGTTTCTCCATACTATAGGAATTAAATAATAATTCTCCCTAAATTTAACAGTAATATAATAGATTTATTTATTTTTAATTCAAATTAAAATCTTAAAAAGTACATGTATTTTTATATTTTTACTTCCTCCTCGTTTAATGCTTAAAATAAATTTTTGAGAGGAAGGTTATTTAAGGAGGGTAATGTTTCAAAACCTTCAAAGCCATTAATTTTTTAGGGATATTTATAATTTAGTCCTTGAATATTAATATTATTAACAAGTTAGTCCCTGCATTTTCAAAAACCTATTAAAACGTCATTATCTTTTCTCTTTATCAACAAAATAATCCTTCCATCATTTATGCCGTTAAAAATATAGCAAAAGACCAAATTACTCTTCTTTTCCTCCTCTTTCTTCTTTATTGATTCTTCCTCCTCTTCTTCTTCGTCTTTGGTTCTTCTTTTTCTTCTTATTCTTTTTTATTTTTTTTCGATTTTTCTTTTTATTCTTCTTCTTTAAGGAGGAGGAGGATGAACTATTTTGTTAACGGAAAGAAATTATAATAACGTTTTAATAGATATGAGAAAAGATAATGACGTTTTAATAGATTTCTGAAAATATAGTGACTGACTTGTTAATAATAGCAATATCTAAGGATTAAATAAGAGATTTTATTTGAGAGTAAAATTAGATTTAAATTTTTTTTTTATAATTTATCTATTTTTAACGGAAAAGAGAACAGAATGACTATTTTATTGACGGAAAGAAAAAATAAGAACGTTTTAATAGATTTCTAAAAATGCAAGAACTGACTTGTTAATAATGAAAATATTCAAGTACTAAATAGTAAATCTTTCGTTTTTTAATCCACTAATTTAATTAATTGAAAAAAATTTAAAGCCTTACCTCTATTAACCTTCCATTAATTACTTTAAAAAATCTCTCTTCATTCTATCCAAACACGTTTAATCTAATCTGATTCTATAACTCAGTTGGTTAGAGTGTTGGTCTCATGTAGGGGTGAGCATTCGGTCGGTTCGGTTTAAAACCGAACCGAACCGAATAAACCGAAAATTAAAATTTTAGTGTTTATAAAAACCGAATCGAACCGATTTTGGTCAAAAACCGAACCGAACCGAACCGGTCTGATTCGGTTCGATTCGGTTCGGTTTGATCGGTTTCGATTTTTAATTATTTTTTTATTTTTCCCACTTTATTTTTAATATTTTAAAATTTAATTAAAATATTTTAAACTTAATATGATTTAATTTCTCTATATTATTGAAAAAAACATATTATTATCACTAATCGATTCGATTCAATTTTTTCTGTTTTTCTCTGATCAAAATCGAACCGAACCGAAATAATCGAAATTTTTAAAATTAAAAACCGAATCGAACCGAACCGAAATATATAAAAAACCGAATTAAATTTTCAAATCAATTCGGTTCGATCAATTTTTTCGATTTGAACCGAATACTGGCCACCCCTGGGCTCATGAATAGAAGGTCGCCAGGTTTCAAGCCTCGCTGGGATCAGCATAATAGAGTAGTAATTTGTTCCTTTTAGAAAAAAAAAAAAAAAAATTCAAACTCATGGGTAAAAGCTTATAGAATTTTTTTCCCCTTTCATACTTTATTTACATTGCACGAGAATGGGCCCATTCTGTCAGTTGGATATTAAAGTTTAAATGACATGCATGAAAGCTATACTTTGAAAAAGCAGATGGAAAGTTAAATGAAATTTCCAATTAAAAAACTCTGTCGAATAATAATTTTATTATAATAATTAATTATTGTGTGTTTTATAGGAATTACATCATAATTTATAGTCAAAACTCATCTATTATTTATATAATAGTTTAGAAAAAATTAAAAGGTAGAAAAATAATATTAATCTAAAAAAAAAAAGAAGTCAATGGAAACAACTAAGTCTTCCCTCTACTTTTCATACTAAGATTTTTCATAAAGATGTAATTAAGTTGCATTATCATCAGTGGAAAAAAAGAAAAGAAAAGAAAAGAAAAGAAAAGAAAAGAAAAGAAAAAGTTAACTGTGATTTGACCCTAGTTAGCTACTAACAAGATAATCGCACAAACTGAGAAAAAAAAAATCCATTTATTTATAAAAAATAATTTATATATGAAAAATATTTTTCATATAAGATATTTTTTATAAAAATTATTTTTTTAAAAAAATATTTCTCAAAAAATAATTTAATTTTCATTGTTACTTAAAAAACAAAGAATATTGATATTTATAAATTTATTAATTCACTGTAACAAATATTAGAATCAGTAGCAAAAATATTTATAATAATATTAATTTTACTAATATAAAGACTAACATACAATTACAATTTTATTAATAAAAAAAATTTTAGTAACAACAAAATTTATTTAAAATATTTCAATATTAATTATAGTCTAATCTATCTATATTATCAAAATTAATATATTATTATCATTAATCGGTTTGATTTTATTTTACTGATTTTTTCTTACTAGAATTAAATCGAATCAAAATTTTTATAAATAAAAAAATAAAAAAATAAAAAATAAAAAATTGAACTAAAATTTTAAATTAATTCGATTCAGTCGAATTTTTCAATTTGAACCGAATACTATTCACCCCTATAACCACCTAAACTAAAACTAAGGAACAATGAGTAAAATTACCCTTATTACCTATAGATTTAAATATGTTATTCATTTTTGTTGGTAATTCAATAGATTATTATATGCATATGTACATTATAAATACATATTTATAGGAGAATATAAAATATTAAATTTATATGAGAATGACGATGGAATATGGATGACCTATAGTTTTCTGTTCTAGAAAAAAAAAATACGATGATGGTATAAAATATGCAAGTCGAGAATTATTTTACCTCAATGATATTAAATTAAAAGAAGTTTCCGGCGAGGCCCATTCTATACTCGTTGTAATATATATATTACTGATCATTCAGTTGGTTCGATTTAAAATTGAATTGAATCGAATAAATTAAAAATTTAAATTTTAATAATTGTGAAATCAAATTTATTTTGAATAGAAATCAAATCTAATTAAATTAGTTTAATTTAGTTCAATTCAATTCAGTTTGATTGATTGGGATTTTTAATAGTCTTTTTATTTTTTTGTATTTTATTTTTAATATTTTAAAATTTAATTAAAATATTTTAATATTGATTATAATCTAATATCTCTATATTATTAAAAATAATATATTATTATCATTGATCAGTTTGGTTTGATTTTTTTGATAATTAAACTGAATCGAAATAATCAAAATTTTTAAAAAGGTAAAGTCTAAAAGTTTAAAGAAAAGAATTATCTTTTAACTAATGGAAACTTTTCATATTAATCAATGGGCCTAATGTTAGATTAAAGTATATCAGTTTAGGCTTATTATGAGTTCTAGCCGTCTTAAATATTTGAATGTAATAATCATACTTTGAGGGGATAATAAAACTTTTGGTACAAACAGTCGGACCTATAAGCAAAATATCTTTAACTTATGAGTCCAACTGCACTGTTTTAGCTAAGTATAGTAAGTTACATATCCATAATCAGGGGTGAGTAATATTTGGTTTGAATAAAAAAAATCAATCGAATTGAATTAATTTAAAATTTTAGTTTGGCTTTTTATTCATTTCGATTCAGTTTAGTTTTTAATTTTAAAAATTTTGGTTATTTCATTCGGTTCAGTTTTGATAAGAAAAAAATTAAAAAAAACTGAATCAATTTGATTAGGGATAATAATATAGTCAATAATATAGAGAGATTAGATTATATCAAAAATTAAAATATTTTAATTAAAATTTAAAAATATTAAAAATAAGGTGTAAAAAATAAAAAAATTATTAAAAGTTCAAATTGATCAAACCGATCAAATCAAATCGAATCAAACTGAATCAGATCAGTTCGATTTAGTTCGATTTTTGATGAAAATCAATTTGGTTCGATTTTTATAAATACCAAAATTTTGATTTTTAGTTTATTCGGTTTGGTTCGATTTTGAACTGAACCGACCGAATGCTCATCCCTATTCATATTATGTTAATATATAGGTTTGATTTTGAGCAGAAATTGGATCAAACTAATCTGATTCAGTTTGATTCGGTTCGGTTTGATTGATCAAAATTTTTAATAGACTTTTTATTTTTTACTATCTTATTTTTAGTATTCTAAAGTTTAATTAAAAATATTCAACCTTGATTATGTTATGATCTCTTTATATTATTAAAAATAAAATATTATTATCATTAATTGGTTCAGTTTTACTGGTTTTTTTATTAAAATCGAGTCGAACTAAAATAATTAAAATTTTTTAAAATAAAATTCAAACTAAATTGAGAAAAATAAAAATTAAATCAAACCGAAAAAAAAATATAAAACCAAATCAAAATTTCAAATTAATTTAGTTCAGTTGATTTTTTCTATACGAACCAAATATAGTGACTCTAATTATAATATGAATGCTAAATCGATATAGGCTATAATAGATTTTGCAAAGTCTTCAATCAAAATTATACCAAAAGTTTAATTCAATTCCACTTTCTAGATATATCAAAACTGAACCTTCATATATCATCAATACACATATGTAGATCACTTGTTAAATGCTAATAGATAAAGGCATGCAAGAGATGGGCTTTTCTTTCATAAAAATGCTATAAGACACTACAAATTTTGGTATTTAAAAATTGGTTAAATATTTAATTTCACTCGTATTTAATTTGGTTAATTTTCAACTTTTTTGTGTATATGAATTAAAATTTTAATTTAATCTTGATTTAGTCTAAAAAAATATTTTCATATTCTAGATTTAAATAAAAGAAAAAAGAAGAAGATCAATTTCTTGATTTTAAAGTAGGGAAATTTTCCGATTTTTTAATTTAATCTTAAATAAAAGTTTAGAATTAAAAAATTAACACCACTGAATTTTCTAATATATTTAAATAAAATTAAGCACTAAACCATCTTCTTAAGTCCTTAGTCACTATGAAGGAATAGTGACAAATTCATTTACTATTATATGAGAAGGTCAAATGACTACAATCAAACGGCTCCGTTTTAGGATAGATTTGACTTTATTTCTTTCCTGCATTAACGTTTAGTACTTTAAACTCTTATACCTGCCATAAGTAGTAGCAAGAAAAAATTAAGGAGAAAGGAACTTAGTTGATATATTTAATTAAAATAAAAAGGCAGTGATCCATTAATAAAATAACAAAATCTCAATATGACATTTTAGGAAGAACTGGAGCTTTTTCTTGGTTTCTACGAATCCAGTCACCCTACATCTTATGGTTTTGAGCTTAGATTGATCTCAGAGAATTCATGTTCAAAAGCGAAAGTAGAGGTAAATTTATGAACTATTGAATTTTGGATATGGCTCCCACTGAAAATTCGAGTTTGTTTTCAGATCTCTCAAATGGCTTTAAACGTCAAATCTTCATGAAAACTAGGTTATGGAACTATGTCTGCGTTAGCCATTCGACCTTCAAGCATGTTGACAACTTTAGACATGCTTGGTGTAATTTTAGGAGAAGCATTTGTGCATGAAAGGACTACTTTGATCATAGTTTATGCTTTTTTTTGTTGACCTCTTAAAGGATTAATTTTGAGATAATTGCTCTTTACTCTCTAGGATCCCATGATATTTGTAATAAGATAAAAAATAATTAAACAATTTCAGTGTTTTTCTTTATTGAAATAAGTGAATATATATACAGACTATAAGATCTTGTTAAGACAACTTCTAATAATCTTCCATCAATCAATTAGTTTATAATTATGTAATCTCTTATAATTATGTACAGATTATATTCATACCTTAACAATATTCATTGTTTCTTTTGTTTCTTATTTGTACAATGACATGGAGCAATTAGTCTTAAACTTTATGGCAGACTTGAACCGGCCCTAATTTTTAATGTCGACGTCCGATAGAGACCCACGATAACTTTTTGAAAAGAGAATTTCGAGATACACGATTTTCAAAAGTGTGACGAGAGCTATAAGTCTGTCACAAAGTTCGATATGAAAATTCCATCGTTTAGGGAATCAATTTTGTATTTTAATTATTTTTTTTGATATTTTAGGTATTTTTGTAATTTTGCATATTAGATTTTTGTTTCTATTATAAATAGCCTCCTTTAACTACTAAAAATTCACTTTTCAATTTTTGAGAAATTTTAATAAGATTTTTCGTCTTCTATCCTATATTTTCTTTTATTTCGTCTTAACTAAACGATATTGGTTAAAATTTTTAATAGATTCTAAATAGTCCTTTATCATATAAGGTACATTCTCATCTTACCCTATATTTTCTTTTATTTCGTCTTAATTAAACGATATTAATTAAAATTTTTAATGAATTCTAAATAGTGCTTTATCATGTAAGCTACACTCTCACCTTAAGTTCTCTGTCCATCCACTCAAGCGCTAATAAATAATGATAAAAAAAAAAATCACCTTTTTTTCCTAGTTCTCAACCCTTCAGTGGATGGGCAAAGAGATCAGAGATCTTTCATGTTCTATCTAAAATAGTACGAATAAGATTGTCTTTCCTATTGTTTGACTTCCTGGTGGAAGTCTTTAATCATTTTCAGCTGTCCTCTCATGATGCTACCTATTAATATTCTCTTTTTCTTAACTACTTTCAAACTCTGTGTTGTGCATAATACATGCATATCAAAACAAAGCTTATGCTAAAATAATGAAATATTAAGAATATAAATTCCAATTTATGAGTTCCATCTGAGTTAATTTTGCTACCACCGTTGTTACTCTACTAGTAAAAAGTCTTTGTCACACGGTTTAATAATAAGATCAAGGTAGGATTTTTTTTTTTAAAAAAAATTGAGATGTTTCTAAAAGAATAAATTAAATTTTAAATGTTAATTAAATTTAATAGTTTATTGTGATAATATTATATATAGAGAGAGAGGAGTAAATGAATTAAACTGCTAGTGAGCTAGCTACTCGAAGTTTGATTTAATTAAGATCAACCGGTCTCAACTCGGTTTCTAAATGAGTTAAGATTGAGCTTGATATTTAGGTTCTTAGTAAACGAATCAGACTTGAACTCCATAATATTTGGCTCGTTAAGATTTGTAAGTTCAAATCATTTTCTAGTTCATAAGTGGGCTCGCGAACAGTCTCGTTAAGCAAGTTGAGAATAATATCATAAGAAAACTAAATTCAAACCATACATATATTTTCATGAGACAAACCTAAATTTTCTAAAAATCAGCTCTAAATAATTTAATTACACTCTTAACACTTACAGATATTTTTGTCATTAAAGTTTAAGAATTTATTTTTGTATATATACTTATTTAACTAAAATTATATAGTTTTAAACTAAAATTCATTATATATGTAAATAAATTACACTGTCTGTAAACTATTCGAGACTAAAGTCGATAAAATCTTAACTCGTTTAAACTTATTTGCTAAATGAATCAAACTTAAACTTATTAATACTCGGCTCAAATTCAAAATGAGTAAAATTCGAGTTCGATTCGAACTTAAAAAAATTTTAATAAACCAAACTTGAACTTTTCAAAACTTAGCTCCACTTGGTTCGTATATATATATTATTATCGCTTGAAGCAACCCAAGTGGGGTGAATTGAATTGATAAAAAAATTAAAGGCTAAAAACACAAATTAAGGAATTAGAAGGAAAGGTAGAGTGATAATGAATATAAGGATTTATAGAGTTTCAACTATCCCAAACTTATGTACTTTCCTCAAAACCTCTTTGAGAGTTCAACTTCAGTATCAAATATTTTTTAGGTGAAAATTAAAATTCTTTATAATTTTAAAGCGAAACCCTTACTCTTTACCATATTCTTTTTCTCACACGAGTAATCATTAATTCTAAAATCATATTCAATGCAATAAATTCGCTCAACAATCTTTACTCAATTTTAAAAGATAAATCAATTATAACTCAAAGTCAACTTTTAAAAAATTAATGTTATGGCTCAAGGTTTAGCGAGAGAAAGAGTGTGAAAAGCTTAAATCTTAATAAATGTGTATTTAGATGGTTGTTGTCACTTAATTCAGATAAAAAACATATAATATTTATAGTTTTAACATAAATATGGTCATTAGAGATACATTAAATGCAAATAAATTCGTTTATGTACTGAAATAACCATTATTTCGTGTTCAGACAAATTCAAGTTTGGGGTCTAAGATTGAAGTTTGGCAGTGGAACCTTTGGAGGTAAAAACACGATTTTTTGAAAATAGACTTTTGGCAACCTAAAGTTCTAATATTAGGCAGCTGAACATTGGAAATTTTACCCTTGTTTCTCTATTTTTGACGGCCTAACATTAACTTTAAGAGTATAAAAATATTTTATTAAATCTTTCAAAATTCATAACTTAGACTACAAAACTTGATTTTCAATCCATTTGAATCCTTATAATCTATATTTTAAGATTTTTTAGTTTGTTAAAAAAAATTTCAAAAGCCCTCTATTTGAACATTTTCATTTTTATCCTTCAAAGAGTTATGGAGAAAAAACTTAAATTACAAACTTCTAATTTTTATTCTATTCAAATTTTTGTAATATATAATTTGATATAAAAATATCTTTAAAAAACTCTATATGTTAAATTTTATTTTAGTCCCAAAAATAATTTTTTAAAAATTGGCTATATTTATAAATTTTAAAATTAAAAAAAAAAATTGAGTCAACACAATTAATTACTTGAAGTTCATGATGCATAAACTAAAAATTACATTTTGATCCCTTTCTTGTATTATGCTTTTAATTTTGGCACTTCTCATTCTTGAAAATAAAATATTTTCATTTATTTAAATTAAAGTCTACAGAGTCACACAAACACTTTTAAAAATAATTAATAGCATGTTAATTATTTATTAGTCATCAAAATAAAGATGAGAACACTTAGATCCAATATATATATTTGAAATCTTATTATTTCCCTCTTCTATGAATTTATCCAAATTATAAATGGTAGATAAATTATAGATTATAAAGTTATAAATATAGATTGACTTCAAAAAAAAAGTTATAAATATAGATAAATATATTGCAGATAATAAATTTTTATAGTTTTGCAATATATTAACAAGAAAACTTAAATTTTAATTTTCTAAAAATACAAAACAAATTACATCTTAATTAAAGTTAAGTAAATAAAAAAAAAAATGTCATTACTGGCTTCATTATGCTGCACTTATCATATCCATCACTAATTATGAATATTAATTTACTTTAGTAAAATTTAGTGAGTAAAATTATTTAATCTTAATTCCATATTTTAAAAAATTAATAGCATCACATTTACTTAGAATTTTGACATGACCTTAATATTTAATTTTTGTTTTCAATACTTGCATAATTTATTAAATATATTCACTTACATCAACTTATTATTCTTACTGAAAAAAAAAAAACTTATTATCTATTATAATTTTTATTGAAATTGAATTAAAAATTATAATAGAATTATGTTGATTAAGAAAATAGACTTTAAAATTAAAAACCTTATTAGTTGGTACTCAGATTTTTTAAAAAAATACTAATTAGCCCCTCTATATAAAGGGCATTTTAAATATTTTTAAAATATTTAACGGGTAAAACTAACAGAATGACTAACTAATATATTTTTTAAGACATCAGAGACGTTTTAATATATTTGTTAAAATTAAGGGATTGATAAATCTTTTCCTCCTCTTGGTCCATGATAGATCTGGTTTTCTTCTGGGTCCCTTCTTGCTGGGCTCCCTGGTGGGTCTCTCCATGTTCTACCTGGTGAAAGGACCTGTAAAATAAGAAAGAATGGTCAGGGGCCTACCGGGGGTGCCCCGGTGGAGGCCCTCCGACGCTTGAGTCAGGTTTCATGCGTAAGAGTAATGTATTTAGGCAAGGGTTGCCGAAAGAGTAAAAATGGCGTCCAGGAAGGAGAAGGAAGAAGAAGAGACCCCCTCTGCGTGGCCTCTACCGTGATATATATATCTGTCTCTCTGCCACAATGCTAGCTGTCTTCTGCCGCCTAGCTCCGTATGTACGGATGTGTCAGGCGCCTGCTCCATGTGTAACGGTCATTAATTCTCCTCTGATACGCATGCGGAAGGACCTACCAGCGGGGCATCTTGGTCATTTTCCCCTTTCCGGGCTGGGTTGAATGGTAGGGCTGAAGTTGAGCCTGGTGAGGGCCTGATTACTAGGCCGAGAGGTTTGGGCCGGCTTGATTGAGGAGTCTAGGCGGAGTCCGGCCCTATGACTAAGCGGGCTGGACCTGGTTCTCGAGGGGAATATTGAAGCCTTCGGATCATGGACTGTTTTCATGGGCCTGGCCTTTATACCGGGGTGAAGAAATCCAGTGATCATCAATTGCCCCTTTATCTCCTCAGCAGTTATTCCATGACTGGTGAGGGGATAAATCTTTAAACTCTATTCATGACCGTGTGGTCTGAGGACTGCTCTTGTTGAAAGTATCCCTTTCTTGCCTTTTTATTATTATTTTTATCTGAGCATTGGACTCTCGTGTATGTTTTTTGCCCCTGAGCATTTATGGGTTGTCTTTTCTCGAGCGTTTTGCGGGCTCTTTGTTGTCTGGACCTTTCTCTAGGTCAGCTGAGTTGGTTTAGTGTGATCGGTCAATTCTCGAGGTCAGTGCCTCTTATGATTGCCCCTGATTCTCTGTTTGGCTTTGTATTTTGGTATGCAGTTTGCTTAGTAATCGCCTTGCCTTAATTCGGTCTGCCTATTGGGTTTACCAGTACTGCGCTCGTTTTCTTGAGATCGGCATGATGCTTTGGTACTTTTGGCTGTTGTGTGAGATCAAAGTCTCTCTACTCGAGGTCCTTTGGGAGGTCGGAGTTTAGCTCTTCATTTATGGTCCCGTGCCCCAATCTTTTATGTGAGATCGGAACTATGTTCTTTTTGCTTGTAGCACCGGATGATCTTGGGGATTCCGGCCATTTTTGCTCCGGGAGATCTTTGAGATCTTCGCCGGCCTTCTACCTCAGTGAGGTCTTCTACCTCTCAGTGAGGTCTTCTACCTCTACCTCAGTGAGGTCTTCTGCCCCTCAGTGAGGTCTTCTGACTCATTGAGGTCTTCTGCCTCAGTGAGGTCTTCTGCCTCTTTGAGGTCTTCTGCCTCTTTGAGGTCTTCTGCCTCTTTGAGGTCTTCTGCCTCTTTGAGGTCTTCTGCCTCAGTGAGGTCTTCTGCCTCTTTGAGGTCTTCTGCCTCTTTGAGGTCTTCTGCCTCTTTGAGGTCTTCTGCCTCATTGAGGTCTTCTGCCTCTTTGAGGTCTTCTGCCTCTTTGAGGTCTTCTGCCTCAGTGAGGTCTTCTGCCTCTTTGAGGTCTTCTGCCTCATTGAGGTCTTCTGCCTCAGTGAGGTCTTCTGCCTCATTGAGGTCTTCTGCCTCATTGAGGTCTTCTGCCTCATTGAGGTCTTCTGCCTCTTTGAGGTCTTCTGCCTCATTGAGGTCTTCTGCCTCATTGAGGTCTTCTGCCTCTTTGAGGTCTTCTGCCTCTTTGAGGTCTTCTGCCTCATTGAGGTCTTCTGCCTCATTGAGGTCTTCTGCCTCAGTGAGGTCTTCTGCCTCATTGAGGTCTTCTGCCTCTTTGAGGTCTTTTGCCTCTTTGAGGTCTTCTGTCTCATTGAGGTCTTCTGCCTCAGTGAGGTCTTCTGCCTCATTGAGGTCTTCTGCCTCTTTGAGGTCTTTGCCTCTTTGAGGTCTTCTGCCTCATTGAGGTCTTCTGCCTCAGTGAGGTCTTCTGCCTCATTGAGGTCTTCTGGCGCCAGGACCTCAGTGAGGTCTTCTCATGCCAGGACCTCAGTGAGGTCTTCTTTTGCCAGGACCTCATTGAGGTCTTCTCAGGGAGGTCTTCTTTTGCCAGGAGATCTTGGGGATCCTGGTCTTTGTTGCTCCGGGAGATCTTGGAGATCTTCGCCGGCCGTTTTTATTTTGTTTTCCCGGGAGTTCTAGGGGATCCCGGTCTTCTTTGTTTTCCCGGGAGTTCTAGGGGATCCCGGTCTTCATGCTCCGGGAGGTCTTTTAAGATCCTCACCGGCCGTTTTTATTTTGTTTTCCCGGGAGTTCTAGGGGATCCCGGTCTTCTTTGTTATCCCGGGAGTTCCAGGGGATCCCGGTCTTCATGCTCCGGGAGGTCTTTTAAGATCCTCACCGACCGTTTTTATTTTGTTTTCCCGGGAGTTCTAGGGGATCCCGGTCTTCTTTGTGTTTCCGGGATGGCCTCGGGGCCTCGCCGGTTGTTTGTGCTCCAAGAGATCTTACGAGATCCTGGCTATTTTTGTTCCGGGGTGACCTCGGGGCCCCGCCGGCTGTTTGTGCTCCAGGAGATCTCACGAGATCCTGGTCGTTTTTGTTCCGGGGTGACCTCAGGGCCCCGCCGGCTATTTGTGCTCCAGGAGATCTCACGAGATCCTGGTCGTTTTTGTTCCAGGGTGACCTCGGAGCCCCGCCGGCTGTTTGTGCTCCAGGAGATCTCACGAGATCCTGGTCGTTTTTGTTCCGGGGTGACCTCGGGGCCCCGCCGGCCCTCTTTGCTCCCTTAGGAGGTCTTGCGCAAGGTTCAGGCTCATTGGCCTTACTGTCGCTTCGTCATCTCAGCTGGTTTTGTGCCTAACTGAGGTCTTGGATAAGATTCAGGCTCATTGGCCTTACTGTCGCTTCGTCATCTCAGCTGGTTTTGTGCCTAACTGAGGTCTTGTTCATTTTTTTGAATTTTTTTGCAAAATAAGAGCTTGCACAGAGCGTATATGTAAAATATTGTGAGAAGTGTAAGTGATATTTACACTTTATAATTCTGTAATTAATAATAATTGTAAAACAATAAATGAAGGTAGCGTAGAAGACTCTTGATTTTGAGGTTCGTCTGGTGGTGATGATGATAAATAATTAATTGCTTGCAGTAGTTGTGGATCGTGCATAAGCTAATTTTAGAAAATCATTTATAATGGCATTATTATAATATTTATAAAGGATTTGGGTACCTACCTCCCGGTGATCAAAAGCCACGTCGACCACTTTTGCATGGATTGTGTAGGCGCGTCACTTTACTCCGATCCCACCAAACTCAATCTTAAAAATTGACAATTTTGGTGTTTGGCCGACCTGCTGTAGTCCGATCGTCGTGCTCCACTAAACCGAAGTTCGAGACTTGCACCTGTCTTCAAGCTGGCCAACAGGGCCGAGCTCCTTTCAGTCCTGCTGTTTCGATCGGCTGATCGACCCGTTTTCCCCAACTCATTTAATGAAGGGACAGAAAAAATAAACGGAACAGGAAAGAAGGAGACAAATGGAACAGGAAAGAAGGAGACTTGTATCATCCACTTGAACTTTCATATTCACATACTGACAAAATGTCAAATCATACTTCTTATTGGAATTCTCAGCAATTTGTGGACAGAGTGAAGAAAATCCACTTCCAAAAGGAACCAGAATGAATTGTTTTTCAAATGACACATGTCCTTTATGACCCAGCTCTTCTCATTCTCATTGCCATCCTTTTCTGTGGCATATTGCGTCATGTGCCACTGTTCATCTCCAAATTCCCATCAAATAACCAAAATCCACTCACAAAAATTAACCCTCATTTCCCAGCTCTAGCCACGAAGGGTCGTAACGCTCGCTTTGCCCAGTCTTACCATCCAACGGCTCTGATTTGGAGCCGGTCTCATTGTCCTTTGATTGTTTTTGATGCTTATTCCCTTCATTCCCTTCTTCCTCCTTATTTCCATTCCTCATTCCCCGGAAGCTGCCCCATCTTCTTCCTGTCAGCAGATTCTACGCATCCCATACCCCAGCTACCGTCGATGGCTTTGGGTCATTGGAAGATCGGGAGCAACGTCTTCACAAACCCCAATACTTTGATCAAGTCAACAAAATTTTCCCTCGAAATTGATTATTTTACCTCTCACAGTAAAATCCCCACCCTTTCAAACGGACTGCCACCAAAAATCACAAAGGGGATCACGAATCTAACTCCACCAGCGCTGTTTTCAAGTTTGTCTTCCCCCAAACATTGCATTCCTTTCCCACTCTCTTTTTTTTTTTCTTTTCTTTTCTTTTTTTTTATATATATATATACACAGCCGACCTCAGAATTTCAACAAATACATAAATTACTCACCCTTTTTTCCTTTTACAGAAAATATTCACCAGGCTTCAAAGAAAAAATCGGCCGTAATAAAACCTTTGTGCTTCGCCAGCGTTCCTTTCCGCTGCCGACGCATACGAAGTTGAAGGCATTGCAAGGGATCCTGCGACCTCCCACAGTTGTCTTCCCCATCCTCAAGATGACCGAGCTTTCTCTGTTGTTACAACGCACGGCTTCGGGCTTCGCCAGTGACACCCATGACTGGACGCGACATTGGATCGTCACATTCCTGCGTCGGCTGTCCCGACGCCGTTCACCAGGCATGAAGTTACTGTTATCATGAACCCAAAGCAGTAGATTCCCACTTTTTCACTCTTTATGTGGATCTCAATGGGTGGATCTGGAAACTTTAGAGATAGTAAAATCTCTTTCGTTTCCCACAGACGGCGCCATTTGATAAATCTTTTCCTCCTCCTGGTCCATGATAGATCTGGTTTTCTTCTGGGTCCCTTCTTGCTGGGCTCCCTGGTGGGTCTCTCCATGTTCTACGTGGTGAAAGGACCTATAAAATAAGAAAGAATGGTCAGGGGCCTACCGGGGGTGCCCCGGTGGAGGCCCTCCGACGCTCGAGTCAGGTTTCATGCGTAAGAGTAATGTATTTAGGCAAGGGTTGCCGAAAGAGGAAAAATGGCGTCCAGGAAGGAGAAGGAAGAAGAAGAGACCCCCTCTGCGTGGCCTCTACCGTGATATATATATCTGTCTCTCTGCCACAATGCTAGCTGTCTTCTGCCGCCTAGCTCCGTATGTACGGATGTGTCAGGCGCCTGCTCCATGTGTAACGGCCATTAATTCTCCTCTGATACGCATGCGGAAGGACCTACCAGCGGGGCATCTTGGTCATTTTCCCCTTTCCGGGCTGGGTTGAATGGTAGGGCTGGGTTGAATGGTAGGGCTGAAGTTGAGCCTGGTGAGGGCCTGATTACTGGGCCGAGAGGTTTGGGCCGGCTTGATTGAGGAGTCTAGGCGGAGTCCGGCCCTATGACTGAGCGGGCTGGACCTGGTTCTCGAGGGGAATATTGAAGCCTTCGGATCATGGACTGTTTTCATGGGCCTGACCTTTATACCGGGGTGAAGAAATCCAGTGATCATCAGGGATCAATTAATTAATTTTTGTGTATATAATTTTTTCATAAAATGTAAATGGAAGCACAAATTTCTTTTATATAATAAATTTACAGGGGTATTTTCCTAAATGCTTCCTAAAATGTATGGGCCTCAATGTTATTGATGAATTAGTGCAGAAATTTTCGTATTCTAAAAATTGATTAAATATTTAATTTCATTGATGGTCAATTTAGTTAAGTTTCAATTTTTTGTGTAAATAACTGATATTTTTAATTTAATTTTTTTAAAAATTCATTCTAAAAAATGTAAATGAAAAATCAAGAAGCTCCAGTTCTTAATTTTAAAAGTAATTTTCTTGATGTCATTAATATTTTTATTTTTGATGTAAATTGAATTTAAATTAAAAATTTTTGAGTTAATTTAAATAAAAAAATTTAAAAATTAACTGAATTGAACTTTTTCCATATATAAATGAAATTAAGCACTAATCTGCTCGGCCTCTAGGAAGGGATAGTGACTAGGGGTGAGCATTCGGTCGGTTCGGTTCAAAACCGAATAAATCAAAAATTGAAATTTTAGTGTTTATGAAAATCGAATCGAACCGATTTTGGTCAGAAACCGAATCAAACTGAACCTGTCTGATTCGGTTCGATTCGATTCGGTTTGATCGGTTTTAATTTTTAATAATTTTTTTATTTTTTACACTTTATTTTTAATATTTTAAAATTTAATTAAAATATTTTAATTTTAATATGATTTAATTTCTCTATATTATTGAAAAAACATATTATTATCACTAATCGGTTCGATTCGATTTTTTCGGTTTTTTTCTTATCAAAATTGAATCGAATCGAAATAACCGAAATTTCTAAAATTAAAAATCGAACCGAACCGAAATGTATAAAAAACTAAACTAAAATTTTAAATCAATTCAATTTGATCGATTTTTTAAATTTGAACCGAATATTGTTTACGCCTAATAGTGACAAATTCATTCGCAGTTATTTGAAGCTGAAATGATTAAAATCAATCTATCTTAACTAATTAATTTTTACTTAATAATAATTAATTTAGTTTATAAATAAAAATAAGAGTGCAGATTTAAATACTCTGAAAAGGATAATTATTAAACTCTTTATAAAATTGAAAAATTAATTAATAAAAATTTTTAAATCACAAAAACTAAATAATAAAACACTTGAATTTCGTTTATTTAAAAATGTATATATTAAAAAAATATTTTTTATATTTTTTAATATTTAAGATACTTTAAAATTTTAATTAATACACAATATTTTTTGATTAAAAGAAAAAATAAGTATTTTTAAGAAAAATAATTTTTTTTAAAAAATAAAAATCATTTTTCATTTAAATTCTTATTAAAATCCCTATATTCAAATTTGTTAATAAATTTTATTTTTAAATTAAAATTAACTAATAAAAAATAGTTATCTCATTGAAAAATAATTTTCATGATGAAAAATATTTTTCAAATACTCTCTCCGATTTTTGTTTATCATTTTTTTCATTTTAAAATTATTATTCACTTTTTTTTTAGACTATATTAATTTATAAATTAATTATTATAACCTTATTTTATTTTATTTATAATAAATCTCTCAAAATATTTTTTAGTATTTAATAAATTTTAATATATTTAAAATAAATAATTAAAAAATTAATAAAAAAATTATATTTTTTAATAGGTAAAAAAATATAAGTGAATAAAAATATTTAATAAATTTTAATATATTTAAAATAAATATAATTAAAAAATTAATAAAAAAATTATATTTTTTAATATATAAAAAAAACATAAAGTGAATAAAAGTTATGAATTATTTTCCACGATCAAATGGAGGAGCCTTAATCATTAAGGATCGCATTTGATTGATTCTGTTGAAAATTTAATTAAATTAAAACTTAAAATTTTAATATTTTTAAAAGTTAAACTAATTTTGTATAAAAATCAATTTGAATTTAATCGATTGATTTGATTAAATTCAGTTCGATTTGATTGCTTAAATTTTTTAATAAAATTCTTATTTTTAATATTTTAAAATTTAATTAAAATATTTCAATATTAATTATTTTTTATTTTTTTATATTATAAAAAATAATATATTATTGTGATTAATCGATTCGATTTAATTTTATTAATTTTTTTTAATTAAAATCAAATCGAATTAAAATAATAAAAAAATTTTAAAAATAAAAATTAAACCGAATCAAAAGAATAAAAAATATTAAAAATTTTCAATTAATTTAATTAAATCGATTTTTTCAGTTTAAACCGAATACTATTTATCTTTATTAATAACTAAAATTAATGTAAGTATTAACGAGTAAATTTTTTAAAATATTAAAATATAATATTTAAAATTATTGATAAATTAATAAATTTTTTATAGTAAAAAAATTAAATAATAATTTTTTTCTTTAAAAAAGAAAGGTAAGAGTCCAGAATAACCGATTAAAAAATGATCGTTGTCATCTCATCATATTTGTGTACTGAAAATTTCAACGATACTCATCATAAGCAAAGTACATTAGCAAGCAATTTCAACTAAGCGATAAAGTTTTTACTTGTGTTTCAAATTTTATTGTAAAATTACAAACTTAGCAATTACAATGTTACTCAATTCACTCTCACTTATAAAATCATGACCCAATAAATTTAAAAAGAAACTCACTTTTTCAAATTAAAACTCCTACACTTCCCCTCGGCATTCTTTTTGAAGGAGGTTTGAGCTCCTTAGGCTGTCTCTTCTCCAACATTATGATTAGGAATGAATATTTAATCGGTTCAGTTCAAAATCGAATTCAACTGAATAAATTCAAAATTAAAATTTTAGTATTTATAAAAGTCAAATCAAATTGATTTTAGTTAGAAATTAAATCGAATCGAATCGATCTGATTAAATTCGATTCAGTTTAATTTGTTCGATTTCAATTTTTAATAAATTTTTTATTTTATACACTTTATTTTTATTATTTTAAAATTTAATTAAAATATTTTAATTGTAATATGATCTAATTTTTCTATATTATTAAAAATAATATATTATCATCACTGATCGAATCGATTCGATTTTTTTAATTTTTTTTAATTAAAATCAAACCGAATTAAAATAATTAAAATTTTTAAAATAAAAAATTAAACTGAATTAAAATAAATAAAAAATTAAATTAAAAATTTAAATTAATCAATTTTTTCAATTTAAATTGGATATAGTCTATTCTAAATCTTGTGGGCTTGTCCCATTGCATTGAAATCGCATACAGTAAATTGTAGGGTGAGTAGGTTGCAAGGTTTATAAAGGGTAGTTTGGGAAGGTAATTGTCTTTTCAGATGTTTGACTATACATAAGTTTCTTACTTAAAGGTTGGATGGAAGGACCATTTATTGGTCAGAATTAAAATATTAAAATTTAAATATTTAATTTTAAAAATAAAAATTTAATTTATTAATTATATTAAAATTTAAAGATTAAATTATAATTTATTAAATATTTTATAGTTTAAACTCTTATACTAGCAAATTGTATTGTAAAAACCTTCTCTTGTTTTTTTATACTACGAATTTGGACAAAACAGAAAGTGAAGAATTTAAGTATTGAATCATCAAAATAAAGAGATAAAAGTGTTAATTACGTTAAATTTTAAAGACTAAAAAGTAATTTTTCTTTTTTTTTTTATGATCATTTCTTAAAATTGAAATGGATTATAATTTTCAACTATAATTTACTTGCATTGATTTGATTCTCCTTTGATTATTACTTTATTTAATTATCTTAATTTTTAATTTTTCTTATCTCTTTATTAAACCCTTTTTTATTTTATTATTTATTTTTTTAATTCATAATTAAAAAATTTTAGTATCAATTTTTTTTAATTCAATTTTATTCTCTCTATACACAATTCATTAAAATATTTTAAATAATTTAAAAAAAATTTTAATTAATTTTCCATTAATTTTATCTATTAAATATTATAAAAAAATTCTAAATACTCTCTCAATACGAAACAATTAATTAGTAAACGTTTGTTTTTAAATTACAAAAACTAAATATTAAAATATTTAGATTTGTTTGTTTCACGCAAAAAAATATTTTCTATATTTTTTGATATTTGAAACATTTAAAAAATTTAGTCAACACAAAATATTTTTTTATAAATAAAATAAATAATTTTAATATAAATAATTTTTTTAAAGAAAATAGAAATCATTTTTCATATATTGAAATCTTTATTAAAATTTTTATATATAAATTTTTTAATAAATTTTATTTTTTAAATTAAAATTAAGTAATAAAAAATAAATTATCTTATTAAAAAAATAATTTTCGCATAAAATATTTTCAAAATATTTTTCAAATACTTTTTTGTCTTATAATTTTTTTTTTCAAAATTATTATATTAGAGTAACATATAAATTAATTATTATAACTCTATTTTATCTTATTTTTAACAAACTTTTTAAAATATTTTTTAGTATTTAATAAAATTTAATATATTTAAAATGAATATAATTGAAAAATTAATAAAAAAATTGTATTTCTTACTATGTGCAGAAAATACAAAGTGAGAAAAATTATGGGATAGAGAGAATATAAATTATTTTTTGAGCTTTGATTATTAGGGGAGAATTTGATTGATTCGGTCCAATTAAATTAAATAAATTAAAAATCGAGATTTTAGTATTTTTAAAAATCAAATCAATTTTAAATAGAAATTAATTTAAATCTAATCGGTTTGATTCAATTTAATTCGATTTGATTTAATCGTTTAAATTTTTTTAATGAATTTTTTATTTTTTATATCTTATTTTTAGTATTTTAAAATTTAATTAAAATATTTTAGTATTAGTTATTGTCTAATTTTTTTATATTATAAAAAATAATATATTATTATCACTAATTGACTTGATTTTATTGATTTTTTCTAATTAAAATTAAATCGAATCGAAATAATTAAAATATTTAAAAATAAAAATTAAATCAAATCAAAAAATATAAAAAATTAAATTAAAATTTTAAATTAATTCAGTTGGATCGATGTTTTTAGTTTTAACCGAATACCACTCATTTTTACTAATAATTAAAATTAATATAGTAACTAACTTTTTAAATTTTTTAAAATATTAAAAATATTTTAATATATTTTTTAAAATTATAGATAAATTAATAAATTTTTTATAATAAAAAAATTAAATAATAATTTTTTATTATAAAAAATTAAGGTAAGGGTCCAGAATAACCGATTAAAAAATGATCGTTGTTATTACATGTACAATTAATTTAGTTTAGTCAACTTAAACTATTTATTTTTAAAGCATCTTGATATATAATCATTTTTCTTCATTATTTTTATTCTCCTCTTTCATTTCCTTTTTTATTTTCTCTTCGTGCACTAAGCCCTTGAATTTCTCATCAATGGCTATTCAAAGTCTTTCTTTTTTAATTCTTTTCCAAATAATTTGTTATAAAATAGATTTTGGATTCATCTCATCATATTTGTGTACTGAAAATTATAATGGCTGGGGTAGTCTAGTCTATTTCTTTTATTAATATTTTAGGGTAAATTACATTAATTTTTATTTTTAAATTTTAATATAATTAATGAATCAATCCTTTTATTTTTAAAATTAAATATTTAAATTTTTTTCAGTTCTTCCATCTATATTTTTTTTAAAAATCTGATGTAATATAAAATGAAATATTTTTATTATTCTCATTTAATTTTGAGATGTTAGAAAAACATGAATTACAACCGATCAAATTTAATAAATTTTAAATATTTTAGTCCTCTGAAAATCATTTCTTACTAATATAATAATCATAACGATAGGTAAGGTGAGCATTTGGTCGATTCAGTTTAAAATTAAATCGAATCGAATAAATTAAAAATTAAAATTTTAGTATTTATAAAAATCATACCGAACTGATTTTAATCAGAAACTGAATCAAATTAAATTGATTTAATTCAATTCGATTCAATTTGATTTGATCGATTTCGATTTTTAATAAATTTTTTATTTTTTACACTTTATTTTTAGTATTTTAAAATTTAATTAAAAATTTTAATTTTAATATAATTTAATTTCTCTATATTATTAAAAATAACATATTATTATAATTAATTGGTTCGGTTCGATTTTTTTAATTTTTCTTTATTAAAACTGAATCAAATCAAAATAATTAAAATTATTAAAATTAAAAATAAATTAAATAAAAAATTAAATCAAAATTTTAAATTAATTTAGTTCGATCAATTTTTTTAATTTAAACTAAATCCTGCTCATCCAAATAACAGATCCTGCGCATCCAAATAACAGGTGCTCCTTGTACAATTTCTCTAATTATATAGATTTAGCCACATTTGCATTGCTTCTTCGCTCATCTTCTGAGCTTGTCCTTTTGCATTAAAATCGCATACAGTAAATTGTAGTGTGAGTAGGTTACAAGGTTTAAAAAGGGTAGTTTGGGAAGATAATTGTCTTTTCATATGTTTAATTACACATCAGCATTTTTATTTAATATCGAATAAAAAATAATTTATTAGACATAATAAAAATATAAAAATTTAAATATTTAATTTTAAAAATAAAAAAATAATTCATTTATTATATTAAAATTTAAAAATTAAGTTATAATTTATCTGATATTTTATGGTTTAAACTCTTAATACTAGCAAATTGTACTGTAAGAACTTTCTCCTTTTGTATAGGGCTTTTTAGCTTTTTAGTATTAAAATAAAAAATATTTAGAAAATCAGAGATAAGAAAAAAATATTTATCAAATAGGAATTTGACTATCTATGTGGCAACAACTGAAATGATGCAGTACCAATAACATATTTACTAATAGATTATTTCTTTTATTTTTTATAATATAACACTAAGAAATATTTAAAAAAATTAAATATAGTAATTTTATATTTTATATAACATTTTAATTTTAATAAAAATTATATTTAATTTATTATATATTATAATAAAAATATATTTTATTATAAAAATATTTCATTATATTATAATAATACATTTTAATTTATTAATTTAAAATTTTAAAAATATTTTTAATTTTCTTTTTAAATCACAATTGCGGTAAGGAAAGAAATTTATTTTTAAATAAGAAAGATTTATAATTTAGTTTCTAAGTATTACTATTATTAATAAGTCAGTCTTTATATTTTTAGAAATTTATTAAAACGTCCTTATTTTTTCTTTTCATCAATGAAATAGTCATTTCGTTTTTTTTTTCGTTAAAATTAGATAGAGAAAGAGAGAGAAAAAATTTAAAATTCAATTTTACCTTCAAATAAAACCTCTTATTTAGTTCTTAAATATTGCTATTATTAACAAGTTAGTCCCTACATTTTTAAAAATCTATTAAAATATTTTTACTTTTTTTATATATATTAAAACATACTTATCATTTCTTTCTTTCAATAAAATAGACCCTATCTTTTCTTATATCTGTTAAAACGTTCTTATCGTTTTTTTCCGTCAACGAAATAGTCCATCCTCATCGTTTCTTTCCGTCAACAAAATCGTCCCTCTCTATATTTTCAGAAATTTATTAAAACATTTTTATCGTTTCTTTCCGTCAACGAAATAGTCCCTGTTCATCGTTTCTTTTCGTCAACGAAATCGTCCCTCCCTATATTTTCAGAAATCTATTAAAACATCATTATCTTTTCTCATATCTATTAAAACGTCATTATCGTTTCTTTTTGTCAATAAAATAGTTCTTATTTTTTTGTTACATCTATTAAAACGTCATTATCGTTTCTTTCCGTCAATGAAATAGTTCTTCCTCCTCCTTCTCCTTAAAAAAAAAAAAAAGATGATGATGATGATGATGAAGGAGAAGAAGAAAGAGAAGAAGAAGAAGAAGAAGAAGGAGAAGAAGAAGAAGAAGCAGAAGCAGAAGAAGAAGCAGAAAAAGGAGGAAAAATTGATGAAGAAGAAAAAGGAGGAGGAGGAGGAGGAAAAGAATGGGGTAATTTGATCTTTTACTATATTTTTAACAGTAAAAATAGACGGAAAGACTATTTCGTTGGCGGAGAGAAAATATAAGGACGTTTTAATAGGTTTCTAAAAATATAGAAACTGACTTGTTAATAATGATAATACTCAGAAACTAAATTGTAAATCTTCCTTTAAATAAAAATTAAAAAAAAAATTCTGCTACAATACTTATCAAACAAGCACCATATAGGGTTTGATCACAATGTGAAAATCTGCCACGGGTGTCCTCTCTCTCTTATTCCTGGGCTGTCCAGTTGTTATTTTAGCGCTAAAATTTTGACTTTCACTGTTCTATTTGTTTCCACTCTAAATTGTCATCTACCGTTGGCGGTTTATTTTAGTTTTTGAGTTTTTTTTTTTTTTTTTTATAGTACTGTACAGTGAAAATCTTCTTCGGACAACACTTTCTAAAAACTTGCGGTGGACAGCGGCGGGAGATTGCAGCAACTAGCATTGCTAGGTTTTTTAGGATTTGGTCCTTTTGGGCTTCAGGCCTTGAGTTTAGGACTTGTGGGCTTTCCGACCTTAATCTTATATTTGAACCTAAAATCTTTATTTCAATGCAAATTTATCTTTGACAAAAAAAGGTTGTATTATAAAATTTTTTATTTTGTTATTAAAAATTAAAAAGGCTTGTTTATACTCGGAAAATTATTCTACATTGCTCAAATCATTTTGAACAGAAATTTTCAATTATTTTTTTATTTGTCCTTCTATAAAAATGATCATGTAGCAATTACATTAATGATATTTATTAATGAATTGCCAAATTTTCTCTAAAAGCTAACTATTATTGAAGTGATGATTAAATTAAGTTTAATAAGAAAAAAAAATTAAATATATTAATAAAATAATATTATAAATTGATTTAAAATTAAATTAACATAGAGTAATTTATAACATGATCCTTAAAGCTTAATAAAACCTACAGTTTAATCCCTATCCTTATAATAATAACTAATATAATCCTTAAAATTTTATTTTGTTGGTGAGATAGTCATTTTATTAAAATTTATTATTGGATTATAATAATTTAGTCTTTTAAATTTCATTATTTATAAAAATTTAGTCTTTTTAATTTTAATAATTTATAACAATTTAATTATTATAATTTTAATATTTATAATAATTTAGTCCTTTTAATTTGAATTAACCTTTTCAATTAACAATTATTGACAATAAATTTAACAGAAAGATTACTTTATTAATAAAGTAAAAAGTCAAGACTAAATTATTTACTATTAAAAAAATAGATACTAAATTTATAAATTTTACTAAAATTCAGAGGCTATATTGTAAATTATCCATTAATTAATATATTTGAACTTTAAAACTATCAAAATAATAATTTTTTTTTTTATAAAAAAAAGGCATATGATGATGCTTTACTTATTTCATTTTGATCATTCAATCTTGTTAGAGTGCGAACACAATCTGTACGTAATTATAGGAGATTACATAATTATAGACTAATTGATTGATAATTATAGGAGATTACATAATCTTAGACTAATTGATTGATAATTATAGGAGATTACATAATCATAGACTAATTGATTGATAGATGATTATTAGGAGTTATTTTAATAAGACCTTGTAATATATATATACCCATTTATTTCAACGGAGAAATATACTGAAATTGTCCAATTATTCCTTATCTTATTATATGGTATCAGAGCCATTCCCGTAGAAATTTAATTTTTTATTTTCCGTCAAGTTTTAAATTTTTTGAGACTTAGAATTCCTGTTCTTTTGTGTTACCCATCTAGGGTAATATTTGTCTCTCACCGTCCACCTAGGGAGGCCAAAATCGTCTTGCAGCCCATTGTCAAATCTGTGGTTCGTTTGCCGTTTGGGTATTGGGTGGATGCGTTTTTTTTTATACTATTCACTGGGTTTGGTTTTGTTATCTTCCTTTAATTCGTTTGAAGGTATAGGAATATAAGGTTTTGGTTGAAATGGTTTCTGACAATAAAACCCATATTATTAAAATTATCCCAACGTTTTCAGTAGTGGCTGAGACAGGTAAAACATATCTTATTTTCTCTTCATATAAATATGTCATTGATTCTGGTGCCACGGATCACATGACAGGTAATCTTCATATTTTTAGTAGCTTTCGATATCATAAAACACCTTCTCCTATTATTATAGCTGATGGATCAACCTATAATGTTGAGGGTTTTGAAATTGTTAAATCTACTCCTATTACCCAATCATTTGTGCTAAGTTTACCTAATTTTGCCTTTAATTTAATCTCTGTGAGTAAACTTACCAAACACCTAAATTGTTGTGTTTCCTTTTTTCCTGATCATTGTCTCATTCAGGATCTTGTGACGAAACAAATTATTGGTAAAGGATATGTATATGGAGGTCTCTACATTTTGGATGCATGGGTGCCTTAGTCTGTTGTGCTCCAGTGTCGTGTCTCCATTTGAAGCACATTGTCGGTTGGGACACCCTCCTTTATCGGTTTTGAAGAAGTTATGCCCTCAATTTCATAAGGTATCTTTACTGGAACGTGAGTCATGTTATTTTGCAAAACATCATCGAAGCTCTTTAAGTCCTAGAGTTAATAAACGAGTTGAGTTTGCTTTTGAATAAGTTCATTCAAATGTTTGGAGTCTATGCCCGGTTAGATCTAAGATTGGATTCATATATTTTATCACTTTTATAGATAATTACTCTAGAATGGCTTGGTTTTATTTTATGAAGTAATGTTCGGAAGTATTTTCTCATTTTTCTGCCTTCTGTGCTGAAATCAAAACTCAATTTAATATTTTCTATGCAAATTTTGCGAAGCGACAATGCTAAAATATATATGTCAGAATCATTCCAAGCTTATATGACTCAACATGGTATTCTTCACCAATTGTCATGTGTTGATACACCTGCTCAAAATGGGGCAGCTGAAAGGAAGAATCAACATCTCCTTGAGACTGCTAGAGCTCTGTTGTTTCAAATGCAAATTCCTAAGCAATTTTGGGAAGATACTGTCTCTACTGGATGCTTTCTCATTAATCGCATGCCCTCCATAGTACTAAACTGTAACGACCCGGAAATCCGACCCGTTACCGGCGCTAGGATCCAGATCGGCTTAAGGCCGCCGGGACCCGTAGCAAGCCTACATACCTCCTGTAAACCTGTGGAATCCCATACATAACAACATATACATGATCTGTAAAAATTTTTCTTTTCTCTTATCCAAGCAAAACCCGTGCATGCACAAAATCATACATAAACCCCACACTGGAGTCCTCATCAAATACTCCAATGGGGTATCATCATCATACATATCAGCTTGGATAATCATGGTCATTAACATCATTACTCATTAAACACTCTGTACATAATGGGGATTCACACACCTCTAGGTCAAGCACTACTAAAATCCTCAATACATCATCAAATCATTCATTACATTACATGGTCATAAATACTCATTACATCATGTTCATGTCCACTACTATCTATTACAACATACATGACTGAACTTCACTCTAGCCGACTTCCTGATCTATCCTGTACCTGCAACTCTGGGGGTAAAGGGAGTGGGGTGAGCTACTAGAGCCCAGTGAGCAGAATAATAAAACATCAATTTAAATCATGCTTTCATGTATGCGCCATAACACAAACATTTCACAACAAGGATGAACTTGTCACCATTTAGCCCCTATCTTTCTTACTTATACATGCTGGGGGCGTAGAGCCGTAGCAGGCACACCCGGACTTTCATAATCAGTCATAGTGCCAGGGGCGTAGAGCCGTGGCAGGCACACTTGGTCTCACATAGGCTATCATGACATACAAGGGCTAATGGATCATTCAACATCCATCCACATCAACAACAAAGTATGCAATGCAACATATTCGTGAATTCTAATGCACACAACCTAATATATCTCATGGCATTCATGATGCGTGAATCATGCTATAACATTTCATTAATTTGCTTTAAAACTTAGAGTTTATTCCACTCACCTCTGGCTAGCTCTGAAGAGACTCTGAAGCAGCTGGCTCACTGCTGGGGGTCTCGGTTCCTCGGGTCCGAACCTACACAGGTGGACTCAAATGAGGGACCAAACATACATGAACATGACTCTAAGATACTCCCCAAAAACCCCCTAAAACATCCTGAAAACGTCACATGAAAACATGCAAGAAATGGCTGAACAGGGCACTTTCGGCGGCAGGTTCGGCGGCCGAAAGTCCCTCTGCAGCCGAAAGTCATGCAGGTTCGGCGGCACTTTCGGCGGCCGAACCTCCCAGACAGAGACGAAACTCGAGTTTCGGGGGCAGGCTTCGGCAGCCGAAACTGCCTCCACAAGGGGGTTCGGCGGCCGAAAGTCACTTCGGCGGCCGAACCTGAGTTTCTGCCGAAGGGCAGAGACTTGGCTCCCTTGTGTCCACAGCCTCCAAAACGCCTCCAAACATGCATAAACTTGTTTCTACACATGCATACACATCATACATCACACCTAGGGGTCTCAAACTATAATATACCCCAACTACAACACTTCAAACAACACATTTCCAACATACATTGTTCAAATCACAACATAAACCCATAAACCTAACAACAAGCCTAAACATGCATTCTACGAGCTTTTTTTCATTTCATGCAGAGTTGAAGAAAATTTTATAAAATAACGTGGGATCCGAAAATATTTTCGGATCCCCGTGGTCAGACCAGCGTGTTCGGCAGTCATACTGCCGAACACGCGAGTTCGACACCCACGGTGTCGAACTCAGCAAAGTTCGACACCATGGGTGTCGAACTCAGGAAGTTCGACACCCATGGTGTCGAACAAGAGAATTTGGCTGCCACGGGAGCAGCTTCTGCTCCTGTGGCAGCCTGCGTGGCGTGTTCGGCACCCAAGGTGCCGAACACGCACAGAAATTTAAGCTTCGTCAGGGATCAGGAAGCTTGACTAAGGACAGGGTTCGGACAGGGTTCGGCACTATCAGTGCCGAACCCTGTCCTTAGTCACGCGGCCTGCATGCATGCAGGTCCGTGAAGCGGTCCTCTTAAATTTGAATTAAAGCCTCCCACTGCGAACTTGTTGCTGGCCATGCATGCACGTCAAGAAATATTTGTTCGGCAGCATAATTTAAAAAAAAAAATTAAAAAATTATAAAAATTAATAAAAAGTTAAAATAAATTAAATTAAATTAAATGTATTGATATTAATATATAAATTAATTTAAATTTATATATTTTAAATTTAAATTATATATAAAAAATTTATTTTCTAAAAAAATTCATTTATTACAAAAATATTAATTATATATATATTTTTTATAAAAATTAAAAAAAATTATTATATAAAATAAAATTTAATATATTTAAAATAAATATAAATATAAAATTAAAAATGAGAACAACTCAGGTTGATCTTCCACATCAGAAATTTATGTTATAATTTTTAATTTTAATTTTCATGAGTACCTTAATTTTATTTAATTTTATTTTATCCTTTAAGTAATTTATTATTATTTTTTTTCAGATAAATGGCAATTCCTGCATATGCAAATATTCATTGGGATGGTAATATTATAAATAATTGCTGTTGTTGAATCAAATGATGAACCATGTGAAGAGCAAAATATTGTTGATGATTACGCTTTATCTTATAGTTTTGCAGGGCCGTCAATTAATATTTCTGATACAGTGGAGAATGAGAACGAGTACGAGGATGAGGACGAGGATGAGGAGGACGATGATTCATGGATGTCTACTGAGGATGATGAGGATGATAATTGTCAGGAGGATATTGGGAGTGAGTCTCGATATTACAACACACAATTTTCTAATCCCATTGTGCCTGTTGTTCATCCTCCCCCATACGCAGAAATAGACTTTGATTTGCTGAGGGTGGATCCTTATGATAAGCCAGAAGGTCGTTACTTTTGGGATCCATCTAAAGAGTTTTCAGTTGGGATGATATTTTCATCGAGAGACGCAGTGGCGGCGGCTGCAAAAGAATATCATCTAAGACATCATCATCAATTTTGTTATCATGACACAAGATCTAAGACGTATTCTATACAGTGTAAAGACAAAGACAGTGGATGTGCATGGAGGCTTCGAGCATCCAAGAAAGAAGGAGATGATGTATGGAAAATCACGAGATACAGTGGACCGCACACATGTACAAATCCTCAGTTGACAAAAAACCACAGCCAATTGGATGAGAATTTCATTTGTTCGTTCATATTTGCATTAGTTGAACAACAGCCGGATATAAAAATTGCTGCACTACAAGCTGAAGTGCGGGATAAATATGGGTATGAGCCTTCTTATCAGAAAACATGGAAAGCTAAGCAGAAGGCAATCGCAAGGCTTTATGGGGGTTGGGATGAATCATACAATCGTTTGCGTAGATTCATGACTGCTCTTCATCATTTCAATCCAGAAACAGTATACATGATTGAAGATAATCCACATTGGATTAATGAACGATTAAATCCGATGTGTCGTGTATTTGATCGTATGTTTTGGGCTTTTAAGCAATCGATCGAGGGATTAGTCGCCTTACATAACTGTCTGTACAGCCAAGCCAGACATGCAGCTCCCCAGCTATAATTGCCGGCTTCCTCCAGGTCGGCTAGCAGAGGTAAAAACATCAGGTTAACACGCGAAGCAGATGTATCACTGAAAAGAGATCCAATGACCCTCATTAAGTATGCGCGTGCGAACCTCTGCACAACTACCTCGTCGTAGTCATCTGGAAGCTGACCGAACTCCTCAGCTAGCCATACCATCTTCAGATAACAACCCCTTATGGCACTATTAGGTGGAACGACACCTAATAGTGCCTCACACACTGATGGCCAATGGTGGCGTGATCGCCCAGTAACAGCTGCACCATTGACTGGCAACCCGGTTATTAGCCCTACATCCTGAAGGGTAATGGTCATTTCCCCTTCGGGAAACATAAACGTATGAGTCTCTGGTCGCCACCGCTCAACCAATGCACTAATTAGATGCCAGTCTAGTGCAAAAAAACCTAACCGTATAACCCCATAAAATCCAGTTCGTCGCAGGTAAGGTCTTATTTGATCTGGAATGTCTTCCAGATGTAGAATTGTTCCCGTCCTTCTACAAGCAATTGCCCCAACATCCATACTTTGTTGCCATATAGCCTCAGACCGATGATCGGCTTGGGCATATAGCAATGATGGATCGTTGGGACCCGGTAAAATGTAATTACGACGGTCACGACGATTGCGTCTTTCCTCCATATCTAATTATGTAAAATAATAAACAATATTCAAACACCAATTATTCACTAAATAACAATATTTAATCTAACACTACAATAATCTACATATATTTAAAAAACTATATAAAAAAATTAAAAAAAAAATTACTACTATTTCGAAGGTATTCTATCCAAAATCACAACAAATACTATATCCAATACTCACAATAAATATTCTATTACAAAAACACAGCAACTAATATGTTCAAACCACATATTAATAATATATTGGTGTAATTATTTCACAACATTTTTTACTATTTATTTGAACTATTTTAATTTAATTTTTGCAATACAATTACATTTTATTACTTAATTTAAGTAATTTATATTAAAACAATTAATTATTAAATTAATATAATTTAATATTAACATTTCAAAAATTAAATAAATATATATTCTATTAAAAATAACAACAACTAAAATGTCCAAAATCACACCACATATTCTATCCATAAATCACTACAAATATTTAATCCACAAAACACAACAAATATTCAATCTAAAAATCACAACAAATATTCTATCCAAAAACAACAACAAATCTAACACTACATTATATTTAAAAAAATTAAATAACATATTGGTGTAATTATTTCACAACATTATTTAATATTTTTTTAACTATTTTAATTAAATATTTTGAATACAATTAAATTATATAAATTAATTTACTGAAATTTTATTTAAAAAATTAATTATTCTATTAATACAATTTGATATTAACATTTCAAAGATTAAATAAATAAATAAACAAATAATTTTTAAAAAATTAATAAAATTAAATACGGATTACATGTTTTTAAATTTTAAATTATTATATATTTTATAAATTAATAAATTATATTAACTTTTTATTTATTTTAATTTTGGAAATATTTTTTTATTTTAATTAATAAATTATATTCAATTATTATATTCAATTATTATATTTAATAAAAAAAATTTTAATTTTAATTAATATTTGATATTAACTTTAAATTATATTAAATTATTATATTTTTTATAATTTATTAAATTTTATTCAATTCTTATTAATATTTATTTTAAATATACATTTTTTTAAACATTACAAAATATTTATAAATAATTAAATTTAAAATAAAAATAATTCTAATCATTTTATATATTATTATTATACAAAATAATATTTAACTAATTAAATAAATATTTCTACGGATTAAATATTACATTTTATTAAATATTTAACAAAATTTCAAAAAAATTCAACAAAAATTATAATAATAAATCAGTTTTTAAAATTTCAAAAAAAATCAACACAAATCAGTTTACATATTATCATAATAAATATAATAATAAAATTTTTAATAATAAATTTAAAATTTATTCAAATATTCATATTTTAATTATTATAATTTTTAAAATTAATAATTTTTTAATTCAAATTTTACAAGTTTCTCCACACATTCATTTACAAAAATAAAAGGCTATTAATAATTTTAATTTTATTTTATTTCAATTTTATTTAATATTTAACAGATAATATTAATTACTTTATTTATAAATATATTAATAATTTTTTAATTTAATTTCAAAATATAAAAAATTACATACAAAATTATAATAACAATTATAATAAAATTATTTAACCTAAATTACATACAAAATTATAATAACAATTATACAAAAATACAAAATTACATATCAAATTATTTAACCTAAAAAATATAAATAAATTTAAATTTAAGCAAAAATTTAAAGAAATACCTGTTGGTGGATATGGCTGCAGATCTTAGGAGAGAGTCAAAAAAATTTGTAAATAGCTTTGAAATTTTGGTGGAGAAGAAGAAGAGAAAATGAGAGAAAATGAGGGAAGATGAGAGAAAATGAGAAGAAGAGGAGGCTGCTGCGGAAAATGGGAGAAGAACAGTGGGAGGCTTTAATTCAAATTTAAGAGGACCGCTTCACGGACCTGCATGCATGCAGGCCGCGTGACTAAGGACAGGGTTCGGCACTGATGCTATCCCTGTCCGAACCCTGTCCTTAGTCAAGCTTCGTCAGGGATTCCCTGACGAAGCTTAAATTTCTGTGCGTGTTCAGCACCTTGGGTGCCGAACACGCCACGCAGGCTGCCACGGGAGCAGCTTCTGCTCCCGTGGCAGCCAAATTCTCTTGTTCGACACCGTGGGTGTCGAACAAGCGGAGTTCGACACCCTTGGTGTCGAACTTCCTGAGTTCGACACCCATGGTGTCGAACTTTGCTGAGTTCGACACCGTGGGTGTCGAACTCGCGTGTTCGGCAGTATGACTGCCGAACACGCTGGTCTGACCACGGGGATCCGAAAATATTTTCGGATCCCACGTTATTTTATAAAATTTTCTTCAACTCTGCATGAAATGAAAAAAAGCTCTGCATTCTACCCCATCAACTTGCATAAAACTTTCATAAAACATAAAAGAAGCATAGATCGAAGCTTACCTCTTGAAGATCGAGAGGAAGAACGACCCTAGCTCGGAAAATGGAGGGATTTAGCTCCAAGACTTCCAAGCTCCAAAACTTGTTTCAAAAGCTTAAATCTTCAAAACCAAGGGAAAACAAGTGAAAATCTTGAAAGATTTAGAGGAAGAACATCAAAAATGGGTGAGGGGCGGCGGAAAGCTCACCTTGGCCGAAAATGGGGAAAAACTCGCCCGTTTTCGGCTAAGGGACCCTTTTATAGTGGCTGGCCAGACCACGTTCGGGGGCCGAATGTGCCTCCGCATGCATGCCATGTTCGGCGGCCGAACATGAGGTTCGGCGGCCGAACCTGGACTTCCCTCACTCATGCTTTCGGGGGCCTAACGTGCCTCCAAAACGCATACATGTTCGGCGGCCGAACTGGACTTTCGGCGGCCGAACCTGGGTTTTCCTCCAAAGACTTTTCATGTAAAAACTCATTAAATTTCTTACTTAAAAACATGAAATACATGAAAACATTTCATAAAATCATAGTTTTACCCTTCTAGAGGTTTCCGATATCCGAGGTCCCACCGGACGGTAGGGATTCCGATACCGGAGTCTAGCCGGGTATTACATAAACGGTAATACTCCTTATAATGTCCTCTTTCCTAAGAAGTTATTATTTCCTCTCGAACCACGACTGTTTGGCAATACTTGCTATGTTCGGGATGTCAGACCTCATGTGACTAAACTTGATCCTAAAGCTTTGAAGTGTGTTTTTTTGGGATATTCTCACCTTCGAAAGTGGTATCGGTGTTACTCTCTAGACCTCAACAAATATCTGATCTCAACAGATATAGTCTTTTTCGAGCAAGTTCCTTTTTATCTTGTTGCACAAACCTCTCCTGATCAAGAGGATGATGATGAATGGCTCACTAATAGAATCATATTTGATTGTGGAACCTCTTCGAGTATGCCTTCTGCTGTACAATCTGATGGTGACATTCCTCCTAATACTCAGCCTCCTGCTAAACCGTCAGTTGTTTAAGTTTACTCTCGGAGACCAGTACCTGATGATATATGTCCTGTACTAGAATCTTCTTCGCCATCAGATCCACCACCGAGTGACCTTGACCTCCCCATTAGTCTTCATAAAGGTAAACGACAGTGTAAATCTATCTATTCTGTTACTAACTTTCTATCTTATGATCACCTGTCTCCTTCTTCTACCTCTTTAATTGTCTCTCTAAATTCCATTTCTTTGCCTAAGACAGTTAAAGAGGCCCTAGCTCATTCTGGATGGCGTGATGCAATGTTTGAGAAGATCAAGACTCTAAATGAAAATCATACTTGGAAACTAATTGATTTATCCTATGGCAAGAAGGCTGTGAGCTGTAAATGGGGTTTTGCCATCAAAGTCAATCCAGATGGCTCCATAGCCAGGCTTAAGGCCCGTCTTGTCGCCAAAGGTTATGCCCAAACTTATGGCGTTGACTATTCTGACCCTTTTTCTCCTGTGGCAAAAATGACCTCAGTTCACTTGTTCATCTCCTTAGTTGCTTCTCAGCATTGGCCTTTACACCAATTAGATATCAAGAATGCATTTTTACATGGTGACCTCCAAGAGGAGGTGTATATGGAGCAACCACCAGGGTTTGTTGCTCAGGGGGAGTATGAGAAAGTCTGCCATTTGAAGAAATCTTTGTATGGTTTGAAACAGAGTCCCTATGCATGGTTTGGCAAATTCAGTGAAGTTGTTCAAAAATTCAGGTTGAAAAAAAAAGCAAATGTGACCATTCAATCTTCTATAAAAATTCACATACTAGTATTATTCTCCTTGTTGTATATGTTGATGATATTGTCATTATAGAAAATGATAGTACATGGATCTCTTCTCTCAAAAACTACTTGAATGCAAGTTTTCATACCAAAAACTTGGGTTAGCTTAAGTATTTCTTAGGAGTCGAAGTCTTGAGGAGTAAAAAGGGAATTTTCCTGTTTCAAAGGAAGTATGTTCTTGACTTACTTGCAGAAACTGGGAAGATAAGAGCTAAACCATGTAACACACTAATGATTCCTAATATATGTCTTATAAAAGATGACGAAGACCTTTATGATGATTCAGAGAGGTACAAAAGGTTGGTTGGAAAGCTAAACTACCTTATGGTGATGACTCGGCCAGATATTGTTTTTACAGTAAACGTTGTAAGGCAGTTCATGTTTGCATCTACGGTGAGATATTGGGTCGCTCTAGAACAAATTCTATGTTATTTAAAAGGGGCTCCTAGACTCGGTATGCTCTACAGAGATCATGGGCATACTGCACTTGAGTGTTCTTCTGATACTGACTGAGCGGGATCTAAAAGTGATAGAAGGTCGACTAAAAGCTACTGTGCATTTGTTGAAGGAAACCTAGTATCTTAAAAAAGTAAGAAGCAAAATGTGGTATCCAGATCCAGTACCGAGTCAGAATACAGGGCCATGGCTCAATCCACTTGTGAGATTCTGTGGATAAATCATTTGTCGAAGGAAGTTGGTATGGATGTTGCGTCACCCGCAAAACTTTAGTGTGATAATCAGGCTGCTCTTCACATTGTTTTCAATCCAGTATATCATGAACGGACTAAGCATATTGAAGTTGATTGTTATTTCATCCGTGAGAAGATTTAAGAAAATTTAATCTTCACCAGTTATGTGAAGACACGAAAGCAACCGAGTGATCTACTCACCGAAGTTTTAAATGGATCTCGAATAGAATATATTTCTAACAAGTTGGACATGATAAATATCTATGATCCAACTTGAGAGGGAGTGTTAGAGTGTGAGCATAATCCGTATATAATTATAGGAGATTATATAATCATAGGCTAATTGATTGATAGAGGATTATTACAAGTTGTCTTAATAAGATCTTGTAATCTATATATATATCTACTTACTTCAATGAAGAAATATACTGAAATTGCACAATTATTCCTTATCTTATTATAAATCTCAATGCTAAAAAAAGCTAATTAGCAGTTTGAATTTAATAATTTATTCCTTAACCAAAAAGCACGCCAAATTACTACCTTAAGAAAGAATGTGAGTCCTTTCTATGAGGATCAGAAATATATTGCCAATAAAAGATTGAGGAAAAGGGAACTAATTAAATTAATTAATTAATTAATATGAAAAAACAATGATTCATTCGATTTAAATTAATTTGTATAAATGATTTTCAATAGTTGCATACACAAATGAAGTTGATAAAATACAAATGCTTGTACAAGAAATTTATATGTACATATTAGTGCATGCAACTGCACTAAAGATTACACAAAGTAACAAAAAATTTCAATATGACATTTGGGGAAGAACTGGTGCTTTTCCTTGGTGTCTATGGCTACAATCACCCTATATCTTATGAGTTTGAGCCTGGATTGATCTCATAGAACTCATCATCAGATGCAGAAGTTGAGCCAAATGTATGAACTGTTGAATTTTGGGTATGGCTCCCACTTAAACTTTGTGAGTGTTTTAGAAGGTCTCTCATCGCCTTAAACCTCAAATCTTCAGTATAGCCACTAGGTTCTGGAACTATGTCCGGAATAGACATTCGACCTTCAAGCATGTTCACAACTTCAGACATGCTAGGTCTAATTGTAGGAGAAGCATTTGTGCATAACATGGCTACTTTGATCATAGTTTCTGCTTCTTCCTTTTTGACCTCTGACTTCAATGTCTCATCAACAAGCTTCATCAGATTTCCACTCTGCTGCAAATTGCATGCCTGCAATATAAATTTCTTTCACGTAAAATTTCTCGTAAAGGAGAAGTTACTGCAATTAGCACAAACTATTATGACTTCTATCATTTTATCATTTCGCATTGAGATCATGCAAACAACAAAAATGTCAATGTATTGAATAGTGAGTACCCAATCTAAGAGACAAATGCAATGGCTGCCCGGCATACAGTTGTTATTGCTCTTCCCACTAACAATTTCCAAGGCCACGACTCCAAAACTATAAACATCTGCTTTTTCAGTCAGATATCCCCATAGCGCGTATTCTGGTGCCATGTAACCTCTGCACGTAAAAAATATGCCTCATATATGGAATTGGATATAATAAACTCTGGAAGCTTTTGAAATAATCAAGGAATGTGGTTACTGACATAGTTCCAGCGATCCGAGTGCTGATATGGCTCTTTTCCTCTTCATCAAGTCTAGCCAATCCAAAATCTGAAATTTTGGGGTTCAAGTTCCCATCTAGCAGCACATTAGTAGCTTTGATATCTCTATGAACAATCTTAAGTCTTGATTCTTCATGGAGAAAAGCTAGGCCCTTAGCTATCCCAATGCAGATCTTGAGTCTTGTAGGCCAATCCAGTTTAAGATGATTATTTTCATGACCTGCAAAATAATCCCACTAGCTTTTCAGATCACATCATTATATATTTTGATATTTGCAGAATTTTTCAGTGAAGTCTATGGCAGTCTTGGACTTACCAAACAAGGCACGGGCAAGACTATTATTTTCCATGTACTCGTATACCAGCAATAATTGGTCGCCTTCAACACAAAATCCATGAAGCTTCACAAGATTTGGATGTTGCAAACAAGAAATCATGCCAATCTCATTCAAGAATTCACGATTTCCTTGCCTTGATTTAGAGGAGAGCTGTTTCACTGCTATCACAGTTCCATCAGATAAAAGACCCTGCATCCGAACTTTTATTCAGAATATCATTAAAAAGGAAAAAAAAAAAAAAGCATATTAATATTCCAAATCGTGGACATTGTTGGCTAGGATACCTTGTACACGGGACCAAAACCACCTTCTCCGATCTTGTTAGCAGGATCAAAGTCATTAGTGGCAGCTCTGATTTGTTTTAATGAAAAGGTCCCAGCTGCCAATCCTTTGCTGTCTGTTCAAAGAAAAGATAGAGGAGCTGAGTGTCGACTGCCAAGCGATTTTCAAATTTTTGACATAATATGGGGGTTGCCATAGATTACAAAACAAGTCAGCAAGTCATTTTTAAGAGCTTCTAGCATGAAATTTCTTATTAATAAAGGAAAGCATGGCTGCAAGCCTGTTGGGAAAGGTATCATTCATCTACTCAGATGAATGCCGACAAACTCTCTCTTTTCAGAAACTAACAATACACTTCTGAAACATCTAACCCATCAAACATTTCGTTCATGCTAAAAAGAAACTCGTATTTTTCAATTTGTAAGGCAAAACTAAAAAGCTTTGTTTGCACATTCAAAATTGATTTGTTGGAAGCAAGTAAAGTAAGAAAATTGCTTTTTATATGAAGGAAAACAAATTAATTTTTTAAAAAGGCAGCAATCCAAAGTAACCCATCCTCCAGCACTCTTAACATTCTTCCTATAAATAAAATATTAACAGAAATATTAGAAGTAAAAAATAACTAAATGTTCAAGCGCGCTTTTGATTTGAAGCAAAAATCAAGAAATATAAATAGCAATTGTTTGAGAAGCAAAAAGCAAAATGTTGAACCAGACAGCACCTTAGAATATTAACTTTGCACTGACTGATCAATTAATACATTTAGAATAACCATTGATATTTATCACTATTAAGCTGAATATTGTAGTCGCTAAACAGTGAAAGGTATAATATAATAAACTTATGACTTATTTAGATCCTACTGTTAAATTTGGGCCAGGTGCCATCAGAGTCTCCCATCCGATGTTAGGCCTCATATAAATATGTCACGCCCCAATAAAATTCTGAGCGTAAGAGTGTTGTGTTGAATCCCACGTCGGTTGTAGAAATGAGGTAATGTGTCCCTGATATGGGTCATAGGCACTCCTCCCTTGAGCTAGCTTTAGGGGTGACTTAGGCCTAACCCAAATTTAACACCTACATTTAGGATGGAAATGTGCCCATAGCACTCCTCCCTTGAGTTAGCTTTAGGGGTGACTTAGGCCTAACCCAAATTTAACACCTACATTTAGGATGGAAAATACTTCGATATTTTATAATGTTTCGGGTGCTCAAAAACTAAAAATCAGCAGGAAATATTGCCTAGTCAAAGGGTAAACTAATTCATTTTCAAAGAAATGTCTTCTAAGAAGAGGAATAATATTTCTGGACTTTAACAAGTTCACCAACATGCGTATAGAATTGTACACATGATATGCACACATATCCATTAGTCTATTGGTGCCAGCAGTCATCTTTAACCACCATCAGCTGCTAGTAACTGATAGTAGCCACAGGCAAATTGTGGCAGCTGTCCATAATTTACCATTATTATGGTTTTCAATTTCTTCTTTTGTTCAATATGAATAGTGAAAAAAAAATGAAGGTTTATAGTTGAAACTTTTTTATTTTTTTGAAAAAATTCAAGTATATACCATACTGAAAAATAATTTAACTTTATTTTTTAGCTTTGCAACTAATCAATTGAAAATAAGTTATCTTGTTAGAAAATAATTTACTTGGAAAAATATTTTTTCACAGATTATTTTCTGCAAAAACAAGAGGAGCCCTAAATCATATATGAATGCTTTTGTTTTCATATCTAAAAGAAGAAACACTACTCCAATTAGGAATCCAATAAACCAGGGACATGGATTTGGGCAACTTAAGTCTAATTCCGATTTCTATGTGAAGAGCACGAACCTTTTCTTTGGCTCCATTTTCCTGGAAAATAGCCTTGCCACCAAAGAATTCCCAGTACAATGAAAATGAGGCCTGATGCTCCAATAATTCCAACCACAATATGAACAGTTCCCTTCTTTTGAACACTTGAACAAAGTTTCAGATCTGCCAATCAAACAACAAACTATATTACCTGCAACAAATAGAGAGAGAAGAGAGGGATGGGGAATTGAGGATAAAACCCCAGACCACCAGTGTGACTAGATAGATGCCATTGATAAACCACTGAACTAAAAGAACTATTACTGTATTTCAGTAGGCCCATCTTCAAAATTCATTCAAAATTACCAAACCAAGGAAGTTTAGAGGAGGGGGTAGGAAACAGCAAGATGAGACGAGAAGACAGAAGTGTAGGCTTACTTTAATGGGCCTCAAACCATAGTTTAAGAACTCACCAAGTGCTTTTCCTTCAGGGAGGCCCAGGTATGCACTAAACGTCCAAAATATGTGATGCAACATTGAAATCTAACTCAATAATAATTGCCTTTCAACAACTGTATAAAGGGCGGAAGCAAAGACTCACCAGAAGATACAGAGATGGCTGATATGATGGGGCCATAAACCCCTCTTTCAGGAATCCTTGTTGTTCCTTTGCCAGCAAAATAAAATTGGATCTCCAAGATATTATTGTTCACTTTAACTTTAGGTATTAGTACTACTAAAGGCTTTCGAGCACTACCAATCTCATGTTCAATGTTGAAATCCTTCCTTACTAACCTTCCCTGTGACAATGTAGTCTATAGTTACAACATGATAATTCATAAACTGAATTCATGAGTGTGAGAAGAACTCACCTGAACATAAATATCAAATATACGCCTTCCCAGGCTGTTGTATGTTTTGTCATTAGTGAATTGTATCTCTTCAAAGTGCAATTTTACACTGTAGTCCCCATTTTGTAAACAATAATGGAAATATGTAAGAGAAATTGGCGATTTGCGTACTGTTGAGTACAGTTCGGAAATATTTGATGACTGGACAGACACAGTATAACGAGTATTTTGGTAATCATAATCATCCATAAAGTCTCCAGTGCTACTAAATCCCCAGTAGCTTTGGCCATTTATAAAATATGTTGCCGCCCCACCTTCACCTGCTACATCTCCTTCATATGAAATGGATGTTTTATTTTCCTTGATGATAGTGTCTTTTCCACCACAATTAATATGTAAACAACTTGAATCTGCCATCAAAAAATCAAGTCCATGAAAACGAAGGATAAAGCATCTGAAGGTAAGTTCACTAGTTCAAAAACAATATCAAATTTATAAAAAACATTTACTCACACTTGGGACATTTGAAAGTCTTCATGCATGGAAGCAGGCGTCTTCTACAACAAAGTAAGAAGTAAAAATAGTTTAGCACAACAATGACATAATGCATTCCAACAAACTCTATCTTGTAAATTCTTGGGACAATTACTATCAGTCCATGGCTATAAACATTATTCACCGGTTAGCCCCATATTTTGAAAAATCAATTAGTTAATCCCTGTGATTTAATTCCATCTATTCAAAACTAGTTAATTTTCCAGCATATTCTATTAGCTAAACTAGTCAAGCCCGAGATATACAAATAAATTTTCATGCATTACTTGTTGTATGTTTTAACATAAGAAATTCAATCGAATCCCATATGACTTATTTTTGGAACATGCTTATAGAATTGGTTTAAGTACCTTATCTCCTAAAATGGCTGAAACAGACAAAGCACATGTTATAATTTTGATCCATTAAAAATTGTTGATGATTTTTATTTCAAATGTTGGGTGAGGTTAATGAATTTAGTTTATCAGCATAAGACAATGAGAGGGAAATGGGAGAGTGGGCGGAAAGATAGAGACAGAAATTGGCAGAGAATAGAGAGAGATAGAGATACAAAAAGACAAATAGATAGAAAAAGAAATGCACAGAAAGAGAGAGAGAGAGAGAGAGAGAGAGAGAGAGAGCTTGGTGCAGTTCGTAAATTTAGTTGAATGTAAAGGTAATAGTGTCATCCAACTAAGCACTAACAGAAAATAGCACTAATGGAAAAATGACTCTAATATAAACAACAGTACCCATTAGTTAGTAGAAATCACAGGGATCAACTAATTGATTTTTCAAAGTAGAGAGACCGACTCATGAATAATGCCAACACCCGGGGACTAAGTGACTATTCTCCCCAACTTCTTCCACATTTTTAACTTGGCTCCCAAACAAAGAACAGAAATGAATAAAGAAGAAAGCATCTTACGAGCGATTCAGCACTGTTGAGCTTCGGTACAAGTTCAAGTTTAAGTTCCTAGAGAGAAAATAAATGAAAAATTTTCAGATCCAACAGTATATGAGGCCAGAAGCATTGAAGATGATAACTAGAAGATTATCCTCACATGTGTTCTCGACAAGCAGGTTGTTCAGGGCCTTGTAATGTGAAGTTATTGTATGACAAGTCACTGTGTACAAGTATAAGAGACAAATGTTAGTTGCTTAGCCCAAAAATTGTTTCAAATAAAAAACATGTATTGGCTGGGAAAGTCTAACAATACTCGGGCAGCTTCACAAATCACAACTAAAATGAAAACTTTTTTTTTTTTTGGCCAATTCAGCCTTCCCACAGTGTTCATAATAACAAAAAGAAAGAGACAAAATGAAAATAGGGCAATCTGAGAAAAGAACAAGATGTAAAAGGAAGCTGGAGAAAAGAGGATCAGCTTTCTTTCTCTAAATAGTATATTGTCATACTATTCCAATATGGCTCGTTGTTGTGATTCTTTTGCATAACTGGAACTCTCAAATGACAGCCAAGTAAGGAAGAGATATGAGGGACAAAAAACAAGTGTTACTTTTTTTCCAACTAGGAAGATTTCAACTATTTGAAAAAATTAGAAAAGCTGGCAATCAAATTTTTGAGCTCAAACACACACCAAAGAAATAAGAAAATAAGAGATAAAATGATACGAATCCAATAGGGCAAATTTCTAATAATGGTGTGGAGCAAATTTATATCATTGAAATGGATCTAAAAGGAGTTCAAAATCATATTCATATAATCCATATACATTTGGGGCGTGCTTCAACTCATATGAGACAGATTTAGTGTAACACATGCAATCATAGCCTTAGGGAGCCTAATCAAACATATAGGCCAAAACTACACAAAAAGAAGCTTAAAGTGAAGATCAAGAAAGGCTTCTGTGAAGATTCAGCTTTGTCATGATAGGCTTGTTATGTTTTATTATTTAAACAATTGCTTTTATTTTGGCTTTATTTTGGCTTGTATTCTGTCCATATTTTATCTTTTAAGTTTTAGAGTATTGGGCCATGTCTTGAGCTTATGTTTTAATACTTATGAGTTTGATTTGTTATTTTAGTGTGTAATTGGATTTGGGTCTTATGTGTGATTCGGCCAGGCCTAAGAAGAGTGTCTTAGAATTTTATTTGTTTTCTTCTTACTATATAAGGATAAGAAACATTTGTAAGAGGCAGCTTTGAATCTAAATTTTCAGAATTATTTTCATGACTTTGGCGTATATTATTTTGAGTGAGCGTGAGGATTTGCTTTTATTAATTGCACCAAGAATCTTGGCTAACTTATCAACTATTCGTTGTGGCGTTTGTCGGATTCTCATCTAAATCCTTCGATCATTAGTGTTTCAACTTCTCTAAGTGTTAGGGTGCCATAGGAGGTGAGTTTATCAAATTTTTGGATTCCATATCTACTTGTGCGTGTGGGTTTGAGACTTGTGCCATAGGGCTCCATGTCAGTTGGTATCAGAGCCAAAGTGAGGTAAATTCTGATTTATCTTAGGTTCTAGGATTTTTGAGTTTTCCTTTTCTTTCTTGTTGATTTCGGTGAAGTTTGTGTGTCCATGGCTGCACCTTCTTGATTATGAATCATCACATAATCTCTTTTGAAAGAAAAATTCAAAATCCATAAAAAAAAAAGAGAAAGAGGAAATTCCAAGGATTACTCTTGCTTGGCCAAAAAAAAAAAAATCTCCTTTGCCTTATTTATCTTGATGTGGCTGAAATTGTGATATGCTTCCTATTTCATCTATATTATTTTACCTACCTCAATTGATGGCTATAATTTATGAGAATCAATTTTGAATTTTGAATTGGGTTGAATCTAGATCAGGAGACAAAAGAAATTCTGCCTATTTTCTAAAGTGCACATTTAAGGCAATTGCATCTAAATTGATTTAGTATCAAATCCTTCTTTTAAGACCAGAAAATTTGTCCATGATGCTAAATTGAGTGAAATTTAAATTTTTTTTTTTCTGATTCTATTTGTGGGTTTTTGATACTTGCTTTTTTGGGTAGATTTAAATAGATCCATATTTAATTTGCTTTGAAGAGAACTAAATTCAAACTTTTGTCCAGATTCGTTTTCATTTGAATTCCAAGTTTCTGTTTTTTGGTTTAAGCTTGTTTTTGCTTCCTTGACATTGCTAGAGTATTGTTTGTTTGTTTCTATACTCTAGGTGATAATTTTCAAGTAGCACAATACCTTGTTCGTGTGTTATTTTTCAAATTGTCAGTATCTTCTTTCTAGTTTTTGTGCGCTTCCTTCTTTCTTTAGATTTTCTTCTTTGTTTCTTTAAACGCACCTTGTGGTTGGTTGGTTGATTTTAGTTTCTAAAGTGCAATTGAAGAATTAACAAAAGAGTGGTAAGAGTGCAAACACTTGAGTGCTTTTATTTCTAACACCATATTTGCTAATTTTTTTTTTGTTCTTTATTGATTTAAGGCAGGATGAATAAATACAAAAATATGGTGGATACTGATGATGAAAATGAATGGGACATGGCTAGTGATTATAAGCTCTTCAAAAAGTCAGTTGGTGGTGAGTTTAGAAGGATTTATAAGACTCTTGAGAGGTTGGCTGAAACTATGGAGAGTTTGATTGTCTCACAAGCTCCCACTCCTACAAGAATGCCTCAAAGAACTCTTAATTCCAATAGGCCTCAAGTCCGAGATGAAGAGTTAATGCGCAAGAGATTCATCCCTTCACACTATTATAGGGATTTGAACAACAGGTTGACAAGACTAATTCAAGGAGGGAAGATGGAGAAAGAAGAGGAGAAAGAAGAGGCTAAAGTTTCAATCTCAACTTCCATATAGATTGAAATTGAAGAGAAAGTTGTAATGCATAAATTTAATATAGTTGTTGCTGAAAATTCCATCAATGAGCTTATAGAAGAGGTTGTGAATGATGGTGGACATGGGGAGCACATGATTGATGAGGTGGAGGAGGCGAATGAGGCTGTTTTGGAAGTTGTAAAGGAGAATGGGTCATATCCACAGGATCTTTCTATGACTAATATTTTTATGCTTAGTTCATTTGTTCTTGATGTGCAGGTTGTTGATGAAAACATCCATGACGAAAGTTTTATGCTATTTCTACCTATTCAAGAAGAGGTCTTTGAAGATGCATTGGTTCCTAAACCTTCCCTTCCTAACATAAATATCGGCAAGATTCGAGGACGAATCTTTTCTAAAGAAGGAGGGAATGATACGGATCCAATAGGGCAAATTTCTAACAATGGAGTTAAGCAAACTTATATCATTGAAATGGATCTAAAAGGAGTTCAAAAACATATTCATATAATCCATATACATTTGGGGTGTGCTTTAACTCATATGGGGCAGATTTGGTGCAACACTTGCAATCATAGGCTTAGGGAGCCTAATCAAACACATAGGCCAAAACTACATAAAGAGAAGCCTAAAGTGAAGATCAAGAAAGACTTTTGTGAAAATTCAGCTTGTTCATTATGGGCTTGCTATGTTTTATTATTTAAACACTTGCTTTTATTTTGGCTTTGTTTTAGCTTGTATTCTGGCCATATTTTATCTTTTAAGCTTTAGAGTGTTGGGCCATGTCTTGGGCTTATGTTTTAATACTTATGAGTTTGATGTGTTATTTTAGTTTGTGATTGGGCTTGGACCTTATGTGTGGTTCGGCCAGACCTAAGAAGAGTGTATTAGAGTTTTATTTGTTTTCTCATTACTATATAAGGATAAGAAACACTTGTAAAATGCAGTTTTGAATCTAAATTTTCGAAATTCTTTTCATGTCTTTTGCGTGTATTACGTTGAGTGAAAGTGAGGATTTGCTTTCATTAATTGCACCAAGAATCTTGGCTAACTTATCAACTATTCGTTGTGGCGTTTGTCGGATTCTCATCTAAATCCTTCAATCATAGGTGTTTCAGCTTACTAAGTGTGGGGTGCCATAGAAGGTGGGTTTATCAAATCTTTGGATTCCATATCTACTTGTGCGTGTGGGTTTGAGGCTTGTGCAATAGGGTTCCACGTCATGAAAGCACCACAATAATTAACACAAACAATCAAATACAAATTGCTGATATCTGAAAAGGCAAATCAAAATAATAAAATCCCATATAGATACATACATGTTACTTCCTCCCTTTAAGATTGAATCTGGCACATCTCCACTTAGCAAGTTGCTGGTTAAAAAGCTAATCAAGCAATCAAATGATTAGAATGCTTATGCTATACCAGTAATAGGGCAAGGAAACAACTATAGGAAGTCCAATATGAAATTTTAAGAATTTCACTGAATATTGTGGTGTCCTACAGCAGAAAGCAATAATAATTATAATAACAATAGTAGTAGCAATAATAATAATAATATGTAAATATGACTCTTTTTGTGCCTGAAAGGTGAAAGCATATGAGATTTATTGTTGTACATACATCAGCTTTATATTTAAGGTTCAGACTTACACAAATCGCAGCCGCTTTGCAGTTATGGTATCTGGAATGGTCCCAATCAACTTGTTGAAGCTGACATCCCTATAAGAACCACAACAAAGCAATGTCAATAGTAGTTTTCTTACAGTCTTGCTCCCAGAAATCAACCATCAATGCTTGAGATGAGAAAAATAGGAAGACAACATTACTTTTTGCATATTGCGCAAAATTACAAAAGCAATCTGTTGCCATTTATAATGTGAAAGCAAACTAGACAATGATAGAAAGGGAAGATGAAAAGAAATGCAAAGCTAGGCAACTTTATGAATTTGAGAAAAGACACATGCTCATAGGCTAGGTATGTTGATGTTTATGATTTTTAAATAAGCTAGTCCATGGATTTTCTGCATTTTTTCAATCAAATGTCTCATTCTGTTTAAAGTAATAGTAGTGTTAATAGAATGATATAACTAGGTTGTATAAGAATTCAAAAACATTTGGATTGCAAGAACTTTGGGAAAGGATATGATGTAACAATAAGTGAATTGCTAGTAGAAGCAGGCTGTTGTGAGGATCAATCCTGAAGTAGGTCATTGAAGTAGAAAAGCAATGCCAATGTTAATATTACACCTCATACTAAATGTTTTCAGATGACAAAAAAAGATAGTTCTTAGGTCCAAATATAATAACAAAAAAATATTTCATTTACTAAATATTCTTGGTAATGTTTCCAGAAGTCTATTAAAGAAACCTCAGAGCAAAAACATTTCCTTAATATTAACGTCAATGTCTCACTAAGAAAGTGCATCTAGAATCTCATCAAACCATTAACATCAACATTCAAGATTCAGGAGTTTATTCACACTTTTACAGAATGCACTCCAGCATACACAGGTTGAATTTAAATGATGATCATTACTACTGCAATCCTTTCTTGGTAAAATAAGTTTTCTTTTTTTTTTTTTTTTTCCAAATGCAACACCACAAATGTTATTGTGACCATTTTTGCCAACAGCGATGTAAAGATTTGCAGTCACCTTCCCAGGTGAAGTGGTCAATATTGATCAAAATTATAAGGGATCCAAAGATAATGATTTGCTTTTCTGATGCAGATTGATAGACGGAAGACTCAAACTATCCAAGACAATCAGAGTTCTGAGACCATGTTCTATTAAAACAATAAAGAACCAAACAAATACTGCTGGTTTAGTAAGTTTTATACTAAGCTTTACACACTGTACTTACAACATTTCCAGATTTGTCATCCCCCAGATATAATCATGAAGCTTCCCAAAAATGTTACAGTTTCTCAAAACCCTAGCATAAATAACTGAATCATATTATAAATCAACATCATTAAATAAAACACTATAGTTCAGAAATTAAAATGTTTGTGAAATGATCGATTCAACATACAATCTTGTTAGGCCTTTCATGTTGCTTAGATTAGGGAAGCCCTGGCTTGGTCCTCTTATGTCACTAATTCTCCTACATAACAAAACCCCGCATTAAGCAGAAGATAATGAAGTCAGTGAACAAAAGATATAATGTTACAAAAGAATAATAGGTTAAAAGACTAAAGTTTTGCACTTACAGCTCTACTAAACTATCCAAAAGGGAAATATTTGATGGAATGGGGCCCTCCAGTCCACTTGCATGCATTTCTCTTCATTGATACAAATTTACATAAGAAAAACTATTACAAGATAACAAGATATAACAAAAAATTGAAAGTTAAGAATCACTTGAGAATTTACAATCTTTTAAGTCCTTTCCAGTTCTGTATGTAGTTAGGAATGGTTCCATTTAAGTTGTTATCATTTATCCTCCTGCATTGTATAATAAAGATCTGTTAATTTGACAAAAATGACAATGAAAAGGTTTATACCAAAAAGAATACAGTAAGGGCCTACACATCTGTTAGGTTAATTAGCCCAGCAAACGACATCGGCAAGTTTCCAGTCAACAGATTTGAAGACAGCATCCTGAAGAAAACAAGAGTACACCAAGAGTCCATCAGAAGAGTCTTTCATGCTGACTATGTTTTACAATGTAAAAAAAAAAACACTCAAAATGTGACAAGAAAAACAAAAGGGAAAAAAATTGTGTCCCATACAATATTTGCAGGTTGATTAACTTTCCAAGTTCAGAAGGTATGACACCAGAAAATTGATTTGCTTCAAGGCACCTGAAAAAACAAAGAAAAGGGGGAAAAGAAAAAATAAAATGAAAGGAAGTTATTAAGATTACTAAGTGAAAATAAAAGATACATATAAGTGTGTCTTTGAATGATTTCCCATGGACTGAACATGGGACCCAGAAAGATGCAGTAAAATTCAAAATATATATTGTAAGTTTTTAACAAATAGCCATTTAACTTTGACTTCATAATGCCCAAAAATTGAAAAAGTAGTAAGAGCAGTTCTCCTTTGGAACCTACAGATATTTAAGAGTGGTAATATTTCCCAGTTCCTTTGGAATCTCTCCTGACAAGCGGTTTACAAGAAGAGAGCTGCATCAAATATACTAGTCAATGAGTGATTGAAGGAGCCAATACAAGATTGCATAAGTTGGTAAGTGCTCACATTGAGGTCAACGGCAATGAAGCCCATTCAAGTGGAATAGAACCGTTGAGCAAGTTGTAAGCAAAATCACTACAGTGGAAAGGAAAACTAATTAAATGCAATGAACACATCAAATGTAGTAATATTATGCTTAACTAGTAACTTCAAAGAAGATACTGAAAATTTCAAGAGGCTCTTACATTTCTTGGAGGTAAGGAAGCTTAACAAGTTGAGGAGGAAGAACCCCAGGAAGATTATGACCCTTGAGCAGTCTAAAATAAATGGAAAGGTGGAGTTCTTGGAATTAGAATTACAAAAACAAGAAGAAAATATAGATATTACATAAACTAGGCCTAAAACCCAAAGAAGTTGAAACACATAATCAACAAGGAATCAAAATAAAATCAATCCATGAAAATGATAAGAGATATACAACTTTATGACGTGACAATCAGTATTGTCCTCATTATTGCATTTGCAATCTATGCTATGGTCTGCATGCTTCGGTGGCTCCGGCGTTATTCCAACCTCTTCAAGCTCACAAGAATCGGAATTGAACTTCCAGTATGTTGAGCCCATTGTTCTTGCAATTTCTTCCAGAGCATCAACTAAATATTATCCATAGGCAAGCAAGCATCATATAAGAGGTTAAATCATTTAGAGAACAGCAGAAAATGAATCAATTTGAAATTCTTTAATCATAAAATTCAACAATTGGAGGAAAAGATGGTTCCAATTTACAGAATTTCACTCACAAAACAAATGACAAGAAGATGGACTGAAATCTTCAGCCCAAACAACCCCAAGTAATTGAATTGAGTGTCAGTTCAAAGAAAATAACTTTATTCCATAAAATTCCATTGAAAGCAAAACCCAAGTGTCAAAATTTTCTTATTTCCTTCATTTTCCCGCATTTTCTCGCCACCCAAGCAGAAGCGCCCATAAGAAAAAAATCCCATGAAACTCGAAACCCAAGATTCAAATCTCACTTCCTCTTCCCCTACATTATCTAAGCACCAATCAAGTTGTCCATTTCGTTAAGTAAATTACAAAAACCCAAGATTTTCAATTCCTTCCCATTTCCCACACTTTTTAAGATAACAACTAACCAAACGAATTGCACTAGAGAGAGAGATAGCCATTAACACTTACCTTCTTCTTGGACCAGCTTTGCCTCAACAAATTTCAGAACCTTGAAGCAACTGACAATCATAAACAAGAAAACAAAGAGCTCCCTAACAAGCATGACCTTCAAGCAACTGAACTAAAACACCAGAATGGGCTCAAAAGAAGCAACCAAATTGAGCAGGAAATTTTGCAGAATTGTAAAGCGAATTTTACAAGTTCTGAAGATGAGAAATCCAAAATGAGAAGTGCAGAAAAGTAGTTTTCTTGCCAACTTTTACAACTATAGTTTTCTTTTTTTCTTGGATATATCGGAAAGAATTATCTGTATATATACTAATAAATTAAATGAAACTATGTGAGGGTCAATGAGAAACTAAAAACACTCGCTGTTTGGTTTCTATTTGGACTCTGATTTGTCGTTTTCGTGGCATCTAACGTTATCTCAATCATGCTTCCTTTGACATGTTTTTCAACTTGGCCTTCTTTCAAGTTTCTCATAGTAATGATTCTGCGGTGCCAGCTATCTTTACTAAAGCAACTCTTTGGAGACGTACACCCTGTTAATACTATTAAATATTAATTAAAGGGATAATTGTTAAATGTGTTTGTGATTTTGCGTATTGTTTAATTCAATTTGATATTAATATTTCGTTTATTTATAAAAAATAATTTATATTTTAAAAATATTTTTCATAAAAAATATTTTTTAATAAAATAATTTATTTTTTATTACTTAATTTTAATTTAAAAATAAAATATATCAATAAATTTATATAAAAATTTTAATAAAAATATTAAAATGTGAAAAATAATTTTTTCAAAAAAGTTATTTTTCTTAAAAATGTATTAAATTTTTTTTATTAAGAAATTATTTTTTATTAATTAAATTTTTTAAATATTATAAAATACTTTCTTAGAAAAAAAACCTTTTTTTCCTTTTTTACATAAAGTTAACTTTTAATAACATCGCGTTAAATATTTAATTAAAAATAAAAAATGCTGAAAAATGCTATATGATGTTATGCTTTTTTTCTGATTTAGAGTTTAAAGTTAATTTTATAATAAAAAAGATCTTGTAATTTTTTATTAATTCTATTAAATTTTTTATTATAATATATTAAATATTTATTTCAAAATAATATTTAATTAATAATATGAGTTCGTTTAAAAGAAATAGAAAAATAAAAGAGAGATAGGTTTAATTCAGGTTCATGTGTAAGCTTGTTCAGATGTGGGAATGCTATGGCTAAAGCACACATGCATGAAGTCTTCATGGCTGTTACTAACAGGACAACTAGAATCAATATCTACACCCTTCAAAGCTAACCTGGACTTAGTTGGAAAAATGTCATTGCAAGCTCGACAAGAGGAGATCTCTAACTTCCGAGGGACATCTAAATTCCTAGTAACACTTCACTTTCCATCCACCCTTTAAGAAAAGGACAGCTCCATAACACCCATTGCTATATGATATCCATTTTGACCATATACCAACCTTCCTGTGGTGTTGCTAGATTAGCTTATTCGATTCATCTTCGCTACTCAAAATAATATTGAAAATATCATTAAAAACAGTAATAATAATTTATTTGTATTTCAATCGTTTTTTATCTTTTTAAATAATTTACGAACCAACGTGTTATCAAGACTAGCAGGTACGTAACAATTTATATATTTGACCTAATAGAAAAATATCACTTTAACTCATGCCGTAAAAATACATATGTATATTTATTATAAACTTAAATTTAGATCTTTAATTGAAAATTTATAAATCACAAGTACTTTTGGCATGTCAATAATATTTAATTGGGCTAGATGAAAAAATTCCTTTTTTTGCTAATGTTAAGTAACTATAAGATACTATTTTATCATAAACTTAATTTTGATCCTAATCTGAAAATAAGTGTAACCATATAATAGTTCTTTTAATTATTCCTTCTTAAAATTATAGTAATTTTGAAAACAATTTATTTATATTTTATAAAGAGTGAATCTAATAAACATTAGATTCCATATGAAAATAGACTTAATAATTATCACATTACGTATTTATATCAATATTTATGTATAATTAATCAAAATATATATAACGAATACACGAATTCATATGCAAATATTTAATCTAATGATTGTAAAATTTATTGTCATATGAACTCGAGGTATGTATAGTATGATAAGGCTCATCTAATAGTTGCAGACTCAAAGTACATCTTTAATTAATCTCTAGATAACTTTTAGCCGTTAAGTATTGCAAAAAGTTAAAATGTACATAATATAGAGAGACTAATTAGTAGAATTTTTAGATATCTGAAAAACTAATTAATGAATTTTTTTAAAATATAAAAAATTAAATAGTAAAATATTTAATGATTAAAATTAATGAAGGAGTAAACTTTATAAAATATTAAAAACGTTGTAATATATTTTTTAAAATTAAAAGACCAATTAATAAGTTTATCTATACCTATATTATAGAAATTAAATAATAATTTTTTTAAACTTACTTCTAGTAACTATCTACTATAAAAAGCGGGCTTTTACCCATTTTGCACGGACATAACCTTTCATTTCATATTTCTTCTCTATCATAGTCGCCAATAAGTTATTAGAGGGGACTCTGTTAATCCTCATATTGATGCTTAGTTTCGTCAAGATCAAAATTTATAATTTTATTTGTAAAAAGTAAAATTAAAATCAAAATTAAATTTAAATTTAAATTTAAAAATTAAAATTAAAATTAAAATCATACTAAAATTCTGTAGAATAATATTGAAAATCGTACTAAAATTTCATTTTAAGTATGAGTTTTAAAAATTAATAATCGAAAATTTAGTTTCGATTCTAATGTTTACCAAAAAAAGCAGAACAACTTATGATGAATGTTTCTAACATGTTATTTAGATTTCGAAACAAGCACTTCAGCCTAAAGCTTATTTTATTACCATAAAAAATGCTAAAAGTGTTGCATCAACTAATATGATATGACTACATGAGAGATGTTTTCTTAGAAAAATAAAAAGTTAATTTAATTCATGTTTCTTAATAAATTGTCCAATTATGTAGTACTCGTGAAATATAGTGAAATATCATGTACTAATTGTGAAAGAAAACACCAATTAAATTAGAATTATTAAGTAGAAAATATTGTTTTAATAAATAATTTTAATTTCACATTATAGTTATAAATTATTTTTTAACATTATTATGAAAATAAACCTATGTATATGACTACTTGCTTAAATCAAGCAAAAGTAAAAAAAAATTATTTCTCTCTTATTTAGAGTTTGTTATTCAATTTATATCAAAGTAATACGTCGAGATATAATTTGATATTAGTATTTTTTTAGCGGTATCTATAATTATTATTATTTGCTAAAAATGTGATATTATAATTTATTATTTTGTGATATACTATTTTAACATAAATTGAATTATAAATTTTGAAATAAAAAATTGGTAAAATGATATGTTAATTTTTTTTGCACTTTTTTAAAAATAAAAAATTCATTTTTTAATCAGTACAGAGGTAAAAATTGAATACCGAGAGAGATTTGTTTTGTATCAGTAAATAGGGAGAAAGGTGAAAGATTTTGAATAGCTAAAAGCCATTGCTATATGTTTGCCAACTCATCCAAAGGATGATATGTTTTTCTTTTCTTTAACTAAATAGTTAAATTTACTCTTGAGCTATATACTGAAGGTAAATATATCAAATTTTAACTTTCAATTAAAATTTATTTTAAAATTATTATTAAAATATCAAATAATTTTTATTTATCTTTTCTTTTATAGTTGTTCCAAAATTATTATATATTTTCCTTTTTAAAATATAATAATATATAAATAAATTATTATAATTTTATTTGATTTTATATTATTTTTAAAAAATCTCTCAAAACATATTTTACTATTTAATAAAAATTTAATATTTTTAAAATAATATAATTGAAAAATTAATTAACAAAAAAAATTTATCTGTTTTAATAAGTAAAATTAACGAATAGATTAATAGTTAAATTTTTAAAATTTTAGAGCCATCTTAATATATTTTTTAAAATTAAAAAATTAATAAATAATTTTTTTATACAATAAAAATTAAATAATAATATTTCCTATATAAACGCTAATGTTTCTGTGGCACGTGCGTGTCATGTTATTTTCAATGTAAATATTTTATTGATTTTAAAATATTACAAACACTTGTAAAATTATTAACTTAAATTTATAATATATTTTAATAAATATATTTAACCCAATATTGGAGTGTAAAATATCATTAGATGGAACCAGACGAAAAATACAGATGTCTTAATAATTGAATAATTCATTTTTAACATTTATATGTAAGTATTTTTACACATAAATACATATATTTCAGTTAGGAAAAATAATAAAAAAATTAATAATTTTAAATGCATATATAATTTTTATTTCAAAAATTAAGGTAAAAGCTGTAAACATTTTCCTCCAATGTTATGATATTCTCTTAATAATTGATCTATATTATTTTATAGGTGAAATTGTTAATTTGGGTTGGGTATTCGGTTCAAACTGAAAAAATTAATCGAATTGAATTAATTTAAAATTTTAATTTAATTTTTTATTTATTTCGGTTTAATTTAATTTTTAATTTTAAAAATTTTAATTTTTTCAGATTAATTTAATTTTCATTAGAAAAAAAATTAAAAAAATCAAACCGAACCGATTAGTGAGAACAATATATTATTTTTAATAATATAGAAAAATTAGATTATACTAAAATTAAATATATTCTAATTAAATTTTAAAAAATTAAAATGAAAGTATAAAAAATAAAAAAATTATTAAAAATTCAAACCGATTAAATGGAACCGTTCTCTCAGAATTATATTATATATTATAAATTATTAATGAAATATATATATATGTGAAAAAAAGATATAATAAAATGATTATTAACATAATAATTGATTTTTCTATTTTATTCTAAATTTAATGTCTTACAAAATTTTAATTTTCGACATATTAAACAATAAATATCACATTTTTATTGGTTTTATAAATTTTATTTTTTAATATTTTTTATAAAACTCTATAATTTAATGGAAATTTTTTTTTTTTGAAAAATATTTTACTTGTTTACAAACCCCAGTTGAGAATAGAGTTTTTAAAATGGTAAGAGCCAACTTTTATTTTAAAAAAATGAATTTCAAGTAAAAATAGAATTAAGAACTTTACATGTATATTAACGTACTCTGATATTAATTTAAATAATAAATTTTAAATTAATTTAATTTTGTTAACTAATTAAATTAATTTTTTTATTGTAATAATACTATGTTAATATAGTGTTCCTCTTTTACATATTCATATATTTCTTATTAATATAATTAATTAATTATTATATTCTTAATTAGTAAAATAAAATAAGTATCGTCCGCATTTCTATTCTCACAATATTTTGGAGAGAGAGTAATGTAAGACATTACATAAAAAAAAAAAAAAAAAGGTAAATGACCTAAATTATATGATTAAAGGAGAGAAGAGAGAAGTGTGCAGTGTCTTGGCAACTGCCATTGTTTCGACTGTCAAGCTTTTTTGCTTTTGGTGCGGGTGTGCTTGATAGTCGGTTCAGTGTTTTGTTAATTTATTATTTTGTTCTATTGTGTTTAATTTTCTGGTCTGTTTAATGGTTTCTTTTTTAGTTGAGAATTTAGAGATGGTTTAATTTTCGATAGTTTTAAGATATAATCGGTGATTTTTTTTCAGTATTCGAGTTTAATTGACTCTATTAGTTGCTCTGTAACTATATGAGACTGAAAATGTCACGATCCAACTTTTCGTTAGTGAACAATGATAAAGATTTTATCGGTTCATGATAATTTTTTAGTTGAATCATTTACTCTGTCGCTTATTTTGGCAGCCATAGATTTCTCGATTTAATAATTTTATAATTTTTGTTTTCTTTTGCATGTATGGGCAAATTGTGCATTTTGATTTGGTCTTTATCTTACCAGTTTCTATTTTTAGATATCGTTTACATTGGAGACGTATTCGTCGTGATAATATCGATTGGACAATCTATTTGTTTTTTTTATTTTTTTTGTGTTATAATATGCTGACCTGTTTGGGCCTTTGAATACAAAGAATTTGTATGTTAAAAAGAAAAGACCTAAATTATAGGTGAGGTTTAATTCTCACGAAATTCTATAAAACTATTAAAATGTTTATCATATCTCCTCTAAATTCATTTATTGATGAAACCGCAGATTGAGTTTTCAAATCATGACTTTTAAAATTTAAGAAAGGCCAGCAATAATCACCTTTTTAACACTTTTTAATAAGTATTTATTATATTAATTTTTATTTTTTAATTAATTATTAATTATTATATTTTTCGATCAATAGTGTTGAACAATCATATTTTCAAGTGACTATTACTAGTATTTCGCTTAAAATCTTTGGCTAAATATATAATTTAGTTCTAATTTTTACATAAAAATAATAAGTAATATTTTAAAATTTTCATTATGAGCTTTTGACATTTAATTTTTTATAAAAATATGATTATTTAATTTATAAATTTTATAAAATATTCCTATTAATCTTTTAAACATTATTAAAGTATAAATATTAATTTCTTAAAAATTAAATATAAATATTTAATTTAAAAAATTTAGAATATATATAAATCACATTTGCATGTATAAATATTTCATTCTTGAAATTAAGTATATTATTTATTTCTCAAAAATTTAGATCATATATAATGTAGGATAAATAATTACACTTTTATAAAAATCAGTACTTACAGTTATTAACCAAAAAATTAAAATGTCAATTGGCTTTTTACATAAAAATTAAAACTATATTATATATCCAGCCAAAATTTCATATATAAGTAGATTTTTATATAGAAGAGAAAAGGATAAAAAAATCACATAATTTTACTTATTTTCATTTAGAATCTATAATTTAATTTATATCAAAATAATATTTTATAGTATTATATAGTTAGCAAATAATAATAATTTTTTATCATAATGGGTGAAACTAGAATTTCATCTTAAAGGGTTAAAATTTTTATACTCCCACCATTTTATAAATATAAATTCACTTTCATTTTTTTATTATAAATCATTTTCTTTTTAAAAAAAATTATTTAATCTTTTAATATAACAAAACTTATTAATTAATTATTTCCTTTAAAAAATATATTAAAATATTTTTAACATTTTAAAAAGTTTATTAGTTGTTTCATTTAAATCGTAAAATATTGAAAATATCTAAATGTATTGAATATGAAAAGACTAATTAATAGATTTTTTATAAAATAAGAGATTAACTAATAAATTTTTTTAAATTATAAAAATTAAATAATATAACAGTTAAAATTAACAAAAAAAAACTAATTAGATCTTTTAAAATGTGAAAGATTATAATGTATTTTTTAGAAATTAACTGATGAATTTTTTTTATAATATAGAGATTAAATAGTAAATTTTTTTAAAATATAATTTATTTATTTTTTAATTAATATATTTATATTTAATATGTATTAAAAAATAAAATTCATTATTTTTAAAAATAATTTAGTAATTTGAATTATTTAATTATAGTATACTAATATAAGCTAATAATATATTATGAAAAAAAGCGAAAAAGTAAAATTGAATTTATTTCTGTGGAAAGAAATAATTTTATCAAAATAAAAAATTTATAGTATAAGAACTTAGTGAAACTAAAAAAATATATATCTCCTACGAATTTTTATAGAGACTTTAACATAATATTTAATTATTTAACTTTATTAAAAGTATATTAAATATTTTTAATATATGTGACTAAATAATATTTAAGAATTATTAATATTTAATTCTATTATATAACTAATTATTTATATTTTTATATTAAAAAATATTTTTTAATAAATATATTATAACAGGATTAAAATTATAAATTATGAATTAAAAATATCTAATATATATATTTTTTAATTAATTTTTACTAATATCATTGTTTGGTGACGTTTAAAAACTTTAATTCAATTCATATTAATACACACTATTTAAAGGAAAAAAATATTTTTTTTAGAAAAAGTAAGATGGTAAATATTTATTTTAAATTGCAAAATCTAGGAAAGTAAAAAATAAAAATAAAATAAAAAAAATAAGGTGAAAAATTATGTGGCTTTGTCATTCCACCTCACTAGTAATGCTACGTAATAAGTAATATATAATTATAAATAAATATTTTTTAATATTTTAAAAAATATATAAAATAATATTTTAATAATTTAATTTATATCAAAATATTATTTTATAATATAATTTTTATATTAATATTTTTTAATATCATATAAAAATTATCGTTATTTATTAATAAAAAATATTTTTTTAATATAAATTGAATTATAAATTTATAAGTGGAAATTTGATAAAATTATATGATATTTTTTTATATTTTTTAATATATAATATTTAAATAAAATATATGACATAAAAATAAAAATTTTATAGATCAAAACGTTTTCCTTCAAGCCGTTTTAGTTTATCTAGGCAAAAGTGAACGTAAACTTCACTCAACTATAGTAATTGTGTGAATTGTATAAAGGCAATAATCTTATTAGTCGTTAGTCGGTGGAAAATGGAACTTTCCTTGCAAGAGAAGAAAAAAAAAATTGCTAAGTATATCTTTGTGAGATAGAGAGATGATGCACACCATGTCGATCCCAGTGACGTCGAGTTGAGAATCCCAGATACTATGATTGGAAAAGTGTGTGCACGTTCATGAATTGCATGAAGAGAACGTGATTGCAGGCAGTCTTATTCTAGGAGTAATATTTGTTTTACTAGTGCTAGTAGTATTAGCTATTTCCATCTTTATCTCTTGTATTTAAACTTTCAAATTAAGCAATGAAAATAAAGCTAAATGGAAAATAAATACATGTGGTTAGATTTTCACTCTAAAAAAAAACCTCTATATTTACTTTATCCTGTCGTTTGAAATTACAGAATTTATAAAAATTCAAAATATTTTTAAATTTATTGAACCCTACTAGACCAAACCACTCATGAATAAAGTGCTCTATGTGAATATTTACTTTATTCATAAACATTGAACACTCGACTTCATTTAAGAGAGAAAAATGTTCGACCACTTGTTCCAACGTTCATAATTAATAGAATAAAATATAAAAAATTAAATTTAATCGGTGAGAATCAAGGTAATTTAGTGAAACAAAGAAGTTTTTATCATAATTGAGTTTGTCCTTAAGAGATAAGAAGGGATGGTACCTCCAAACAAGGCTGGTCCACTAATGCCGAAGAGATGTTGGCCATAATTCTATTGGGATGTAAATTTTCATCCAAACTGATAGCGCAATCTCAAATACCTCTTAGAGCAACAAATTACAACATCGAAACAATAAAAATTGTTGGCAAAGCTATTGGGTTATGACTACGAGATAATGTACTCTTGCCTATGCTCTCTCAGAGATCTCCGACAGTCCATGCCTTGGTGCTTTATTTGTGTCTTATCCACATATTTGGGAAACTATTAATGTAAACTCTATTAATCATCCTTACATGCAAAGGATTGGGTAGCAAGCCACTCAAAGCCAAGTATGTTGTGTTGATAGCATAATGGTCTAATGTGTTACAAAAATAGAGTGGTGGTATCTCTTGCTGCTCACTGTATGATTTTCAGAGGACATTCAGGAGCACTTAGAACCTATAAGAGAATTTCTTAACAGTTCGAGCCATCTATTTATTGGCAGGTGAGTGATTACGTAGCTCATGTGATATTTTTCAAAGAACTGAAGTAGAAAACTTGGCCTTTGTTGGCCTCCTCCAACCATCGCTAATTTCATGCCAAGTTTGGGACGATGTTACTATAGATTCTATCAAGGATTTAAATGAAAAAAGCACTATTTTAACAGTGGTCGATCAATTAAGCAAGTCAATGCATTTCATAGCTTTATTATACTCTTATATATTAAAAACAATAAAACAAATTCATTGAAGAGGTTTTGAAATTACATCGGATGCCAAAACCAATTATCAATGATAAGAACTCGATCTTCGTAAGCCATTTCTAGGAGGTTTTTAAAATATCAAGAATTTAATCCAAAATGAATTCTTCATACCACCCTCACACGGATAGCCAATTCGAGGTGGTTAAAGACGAATCCTTGAAAATGGTATTCTTTCCTTTTTTAGCGGAATTTTGGTACAACATCACCTACTATGTGACACTATTTTAAGCTTAATATGGAAGACCCTCTCTTACTATTCTAACATATTCGAATGGAAGCACTCTCTTACTATTCTAACATATTCGAATGGAAGCAGCCTAATCAATAAAGTCGATAAATAACTCGTGACTCGCAATATATACGAGGAAGTCAAAGGAAAACAGAAAATTATATAATCACCAAACCTTTCTTGAATTTCTCTTTCTTTTCCACTTCTACTCTCTAGCTATCTCCTTTTTCTTTGATGTTCCTTCACCTAGATCAATTTATATCTTAAGAAATGATTGAATAAATTATAAATTAAAGTTTTATAATTAAAATTCATGCATGAAGAAGTGAGAAGATGCTATTTCCTATATATTTCTAAACTCACATTTGATTTTCAAGTTTGGTGCATATGGAACCCTAAACTTTTGTTATTCAATTCCTTCAATATATGGCTCTTTCTTTAGCTGTTGATCTTATGGTGAATTTTGGTTGAAGAAAGAAGTTAATTTGGTGAGAGTTTGGCTTGAATTTGGTGGAAGAAAGACAAAACAAGTTTTTGGTTTTCAATGGTGTAAGCTACGGACATAAGGTGGATTGAAGAAGACAACCCATCTTTCATTTGCTTTGTCATTTCTTTCATGCATAACTAGGTGATATATGGAGGGTTTAGGTAAAGAGGTGGAAAATATGAAGGACTAAACTGAATTTTTTTTTAAACTTTCCATATTCACACTTTAACCTACTAAACTCTTTACCATGTTTCAATTTAGTTTTTAAACTTTTAATATGTATAGACTGACATGCTAAATTATACTTTTAGCCTTTAGAAGTTCTTTTCACTTAAGTAAGCATGTCAGATTTTAATAAGCACCTAAAGTAAGCACATCAAGAAACCCTAAGCACCTCCCGAAAGTAACTCGTTTCCTACTTGCTAATCACACTGTCTACTTTATTTCTGAATATGTCCATTTCTTTATTTAAATTTTCTATGATTCAGTTATTAGAAATTTAGAGTTATGCTAGCGCCTTCCCTAAGTAGCTCAGAGTAAGCTAACACTTCCCCTGATACCACTTACTTTAATAGTGAAATAGCCTAACTCATACCTAGTGATTTCACTATTCTAACTATAGGTTTGAGGATGTTACAACCGCCATGAAGGGTGATGCAAGGGTCACCATGGTGGCTTGGAGCTAGTACTAACCCTAGGAGATGTTCACCGCTAAAATCAACCCCTCGTCAATCTGCATGCAAGGCTCGAAAACCACGCAGGGAGAAGAATAATTATATACAATTACTCACCGATTGTTGTCTTCCTTCAATGTTGTGGACATGGTTAGTGAATTGCGCACCAACCATGTATATAATATATTTTTCTTTTTTATTTTTCCTCCAATTGAAAAATAATTTTGGAGGAAAAATAATTTTGGTTTTGAAAAAAATTACAAAAGAGAAAAAGAGATCAATCTGCTGTAGATCTCTATTTTGATTTTAGATGGATCTAGTGAGAGAGAAAAAATGAAGAGAATCTCTACTTTTATAGTCTACCCTAGTATTCATTCTTGGAGTAAAATTTTCATATTTATGTAAAAATAGGTCGTTAATCAATGGTGTAGTGGGCAATTTACTAGAATTATAGTTCAATCTTCATATTCAAATTTTAGTAAAAAACACTGCGATTCGAGATAACCCTTAGGCTATAAAAATATATGTATAATTGTGATTAAATATGGGCTACCTTAATACAAGGTGATTTTTATTTATTTTCAAAACCTAAAAAATTCTTCTAAAATTGGTAAGAGCATGGTTTTTTTAAATGATTAATATTTTTTAATCTAGTTTTTTTTTTGTATGTAAAATTAGTACTATGAGAACGTAGACAAAACAAGCTTTTTGACGGTATATAGTACTTATTTTTAGATTAAAAAAATGAATAAAATATGATTAATTAAAATTAGACTAAATTTGTATAAATTCTAAAATTTTAGAGACCCAGCTTAGTCCTATTCCAATCATGATAATAGGTTAGTGAGTTTTCAACTCTATAATACATTTGTTTTTGGCTTGAATGGACACCTATAAAATAACTTGGAGCACTAGAAAAATTACACTAGAAAAAAAACATACCAAATGAGGTCCTGAAGGTGGCGCATAGATCACAAGTACCACTCTCATTGCATGAGACACTATATATGCACAACATGCGAGGCAATGTTATAGGTCCAAGAGCAAGTGCAACATTAGGCTGCAAGTCTAGGTGCATGGTTGGCGCTTGAGAGGCCCAACAATACTTTTCTTTTTTTTAAAAAAAAAAGTGTATATATATATATTTCATATTGTGAAATTTTATTTTTTAGTCTAAAAATTAATAAAATATATTTTTTATTGGTGAGATATATATATTTAAAATAGTATTTAACAATATTATTATGAATATTTAATAATATTTTGTTATTATTTAATTATTATTAAATAAATTTATCAAATTAGTTTTTTTGTAAAAATTTCTAGAATATATATAACTTCTTTTATCATCACTAATTTCAATATGTAATATTTTGTTGACCTTATTTTATTTTCTATATGTGTATAGAAAAATGATGTGAGTTTTTTTGGTAGGGTGCGAGTCATTTGTGTTCGTTGTAGAATCACTACTACGTATAGAATTGAGGTACATGAGATTATTAGACAGTTGATCATCTTAGAGATAGATCTTAGACCATCTAATTAATGCATTTTATCATCTATGAGAATGTCAAGATGTAAGTAATCATTTGAAACAGTAGTCTCTTATAAATGAAGGGAGAGACATATCCTTAAGGACTATGTTGCCTAATCCCAACCTAAAAGGAATTTTAGATTCTACTTCGAAGAAGGTCAACAAATCCTATAGGCACCTAGTTATCAAATTTATCAATGAATATTACAAGTGGATTGCAAATAAAACGGTATCCAATGGGACTTTCAAGACTTAATAATATGTATATACTTATAGCCAAAACTTCCTAGAATTGATCGTGAGTTTAAAATTGGACCTGATAAAATCTCTTGTGATGTCTATTCCAGTGACAAAAGTTTGTATTAGATATATGTAGTTTTCAGAATTATAGTTATCCTTATATGATTTGACCGTTTTTCTTTCTTTTATGGATAACTTTTTAATAAACAATATTTTGATTATTTATTTCATAATTTTAAATGTTATATGATATTAGTTCATGAATTATTATTGTTTATTTTATATTTAATATCATACGTTAATATTATAGACATTGATTATATTGGATATATATCAAAACTATGCAATCTCTTAAATTATGAGTAATTTAAGACATGAATCTTAATATAATTAATATGTGTTAATTTTTTTTATAATACATTAGGATTTTAAATGATAATTGAGGACATAGTAAACTTTGGACACTAAATGTAATATACAACAATTATTATTAAGATTAATGTATGTATGAAATAAAATATTAACTCATATGCATAAATATTCTTAATTTAGAAGTAGATGTAATATGCTTCGAAAACCATTGTAGTTAATCTTAATAAAGGAAAAAAACTAAATGTGGATAACTATGAAATTCATAGTATGAAAATCCAATGTGTTTGAGAAATAAGAAGCTTTTATCCTAGTTTTGAAAAATAATAGAAGAGGGCAACACAGCCCAGCGGATCATGAGGCATATGATGTTTAGTGGTAAAAATTATGATTATTTTTAATATGGATAGTGATGTCATGTATAAAATTAAAAATATGACTTAACTAGAGATAAGTGGTCTATATTGAAAGAGATATTAATTGGAGGGATCTCAGTCATCAAGCTTAGAGCTTTCACCATAAATTTAACATTTATAAGAACTGTCCTAACCATTATATGAGAAAAAGTCTTAGGGTCATGAGCAGTATGGTGAATTAGGTGAGAGATACTAGTTATATTTTAACTAAAGAATAATAAGCCTAAGCTATCATATGCTCTTTGTTTAAACACTTAGGAACACATGAAAAAATATTTTACTCACAATATGCATATTAAGAATATGAAAGATATTGCAGCCACATAGAGCCAAAATATAAATATATGTATTTCAACAAGACAGATATAAAAGTGTACACTGGGCGCTCTAGTTCCTAAAGATAAAAAAGGAACAAGTGTAAGCATTAAGGTGGGAATCAACAAGATATATATATATGCAACCGAAGGTGAAAGACAAAGGTCCTTTCAGAAAAAAGACAAAATATTACTAAAATCACAAGTTTTAATTATGATAACAAGGAACATTTTTGCTTGTGATTACACTTAGCCCAAAAAGATAATGGCCTTTTTATACTTATAAGTATAGTAAATATTTTTAGTTACATTTATTAGAAGAATTTGATCTTTTGTGAATAGTAGATTGTGTGCCACATACCTTATTGTGAATGATGCATATATCTTTTTGGGATTTTGACAATTCCTTCAAGATACGAGATGGATATATGTAAGGAATACTGTTACACTGGAGATGAAGGGTTTTTGCATTTTTCAAGTTTGCCTAGTATGGTGAACAAACCCTGCTCCTATATGATATCCTGTTTGCTCCATAATTTTTTTTTTTTGGAATTTAGTTTCTATATTGAAGTTAATAGAACTTAGGTTTTTCTGTTGATTTTCATAAACAAAGTGTAAACTTATTTTTTAAGTATAAGTTTTAGTGGTTCTAAATTTTTTAAATAGTTTTATTGGTTTAGATGTTATAAGTAACTCCACTTGTGTATATATATATTTTTTCTATTTACATCTTCCAATACGTCTATGAATAATATAAATATGTTGCATTTTGTGCTTAGCCATTTAGGATAATAATATATACAATGATTAACCATAAAATGCTTATTAGGTAATATTTACAAAATGGAAATGTCAACTTGTAAATAGCCTAATTTAAAAATATCTAGAAAACTATTTTGAAAAGGAAAAGAGCTAAATTTTCATTACAATTAATCCATTCTAGTATATGTAATCCAATGAATGTGAGGGCTACGCATAGGGAGTACCTATTTCATAATTGATAACTATACTCGGCATGGTTATATGTATTTGATATCTTATAAATCCGAGGCATTAAGTTGCTTAAAAAAATTTTAAATTTAGTTGAGAATCAATTAGATAGTAAAGTAAAGGATTTAAAAACTGATCAAGGTAGGGAATATCTTTCAAAGCAATTCAAGAAATCGTGTAACAAAAAAGCGAAATAGAACCTTATTAGAAATGGTTAGATCAATGATGGCACAAAGCCAATTTTTTCAATAATCTATTGCAGTGATGCATTATTAATATCCACCATTATGCTTAGTCAAGTACTCATAAAATCAATAACTTCTATTCCATATAAGTTATGAAAACTTGATTGTGGAATTTGAAACCATAAGATTGTGCGGTAATTATTTGTGAACCTTCTATAAATTTAGAAAATTAGGTCTAAGGGAAAAAAAGTATCTTTTTTAAGATACTTCAAATAATTAAAACCATAAGATTGTGCGGTAATTATTTATGAACCTTTTATAAATTAAGAAAATTAGATCTGAGGGAAAAGAAGTATCTTTTTTAAGATACTTTAAATAATTAAAAGGATATGTGTTCCTTCATGAGTAAGAGAATGAAAGTATAATTGAGTACAAATCACATGACATCATATTTTGTTAAAAAAAAGGACTTTTTCAAAGTATGTGAAAATATGATAGGACTTATCTCTATTTAAAACTTAGGATCCAAATGCTTCAACTATAGAAAGTTTAGCGCATACACTTTCAAGAGGGAGCAATTAAGATACAAATGAATATGTTCATTAGTTTCATAATTGCAACCTAAGTAAGTCTAGTCATAGATCCTTGTTCGAGTAGGAGTAATAAGCCTATTAATGAGTCAATAGATTAATTTTAGCTACGATAAACGATTCATCTAAGGAGTTGCTATTGTTATTTTGAGTTTGAAGATGAAGTATTTATTGTTACTTTTGATAAAAATGAGCTCAGAAATATAAATGAGACTTTTAAATCTTCAGTTAAGGAGAAATAAATTAAAAGAAATGGAAGAAGAAATAGAGTCAATAAAAGCTTGGAAACTAATAGAGTTTCCACTAAGATACAAAACAATTGAAAATAAGAGGATTTTCAAAATTAAGCGTAAAGCTGACAGTAGTATCGAGAGATACAAAACTCATTTGGTAGTTAAAGAGTATATATAATATGAATGAATTGATTATGAGAAAATTTTTTATCTGTTTTAAGATTCACCTTGATAAGATTAATTTTGACATTAGTTGCTAATTGAATTTAAATTATATCAAATGGATATGAATATTACTTTTCTTAATAAAAAATTAGAAGAATAAATTTATATGAAACAACCCATATATTTTCTTATAAATGGCCAAGAACACAAAATGTACACTTTTGAAGTCAATCTATAGCCTTAAACAATCTTTAAAATAATGGTATATTAGATTTCATAATGTAATTGTGTTTTATAATTTTACCATGATTAATAAATATCACTGTGAATATACCATGTAATTTTATCATTGTATATAAATGACATACTAATAACTAGAAATGATAATAAATATAATACAACTATTAAAGCATAGTTATCTAAGTTTAGGATGAAAGTTACGAGGAAATTGCACATACTCTTGAAATTAAGATTCTAAGGGATCACTCAAAAAGATTATTATCTTTTTCTAAAAGCAATATATCATAAAAATATTAGAACAATTTAATATGCAAAACTTAAGCTAACTACGATCCAACCAACCTACAAACTCTGTATACAGCCCATAACCCAGAAAGCCTAAACTCAGACCCACACCAGCCCTGTAATACCCGGCTAGACTCCGGTATTGGAATTCCTACCGTCCGGTGGAATCTCGGATGTCGGAGGCCTCTAGTAGGGTAGAATCATGTTTTCATAAAATGTTTTAAGGTATTTTATGGTTTTTAAGTAAAATGGAAATGAGTTTTTGCATTAAAACAACCGTGGAGGAAAACTCAGGTTCGGCCGCCGAACCTCAAGTTCGGCCGCCGAACATGGCATGCATGCGGAGGCAGGTTCGGCCCCCGAACGTGGCCTGGCCAGCCACTATAAAAGGGTCCCTTAGCCGAAAATGGGCGAGCTTTTCCCCATTTTAAGCCAAGGTGAGCTTTCTGCCGCCCCTCACCGATCTTTGATGTTTTTCCTCTAGATCTTTCAAGTTTTTCACTTGTTTTAACTTCGTTTTGAAGATTTGAGCTTTTGAGCAAAGTTTTGGAGTTTTGAGGTTCAAGAACTCAAAATCTCCCACCTCCGAGTTTAGGACGTCTCTCTCTCGATCTTCAAGAGGTAAGAGCCGATCTTAAGCTCATTTTATGTTTAAAATAAGTTTTATGCAAGATCTATGGGGTAGAATGCATGTTTAGCTCATAGTTAGGTTTTTGAGTTAATGTTATGTTTTGAGCAATGTGGCTTGGATTGTGTTGTTGTTGTGTGTTGTAGTTGGGGTTTTAGGTAGTTTGAAACCCCTAGGAGCCAATGTGTGTATTTTTGCATGATTTGGTGAGTTATATGCATGTTGGATTGGATGGGAGAAGATTTTGTGCAAAAGGGAGCCAAGTTTCTGCCCTTTGGCAGAAACCAAGTTCGGCAGCCGAAGGAACTTTCGGCCGCCGAACATGGCTTGGGAGGCAGGCCTTTCGGCTGCCGAAGTTGCCCCCGAAAAGAGACTTTCGTCTCTGTCTGGGACTTTCGGCCGCCGAAGGTGCCGCCGAACCTGCTTGGGTTTCGACTCTGGAGGGACTTTCGGCCGCCGAAGGTGCTGCCGAACCTGCCCTGTCCAGCCTTCCTTTGCATGTTTTTGCATGTTTGTTTTGAGGTATTTTAGGGGGGTTTTGGGGAATAGTTTAGAGTTATGTTCATGTATGTTTGGTCCCTCATTTGAGTCCACCTGTGTAGGTTCGGACCCGAGGAACCGAGGACCCCAGCAGTGAGTCTGTTGCCCCAGTGTCTGGTCAGAGCTATCCAGATGTGAGTGGAATAACTTATTATGTTTTAAAGCAAAGAATGAACTTTTCAGCATGTTTCACGCATCATGAATGCCATGTGATGAATTAGGTTGCTTGCATTAGAATTCACGAATATGTTGCATTGCATATTTTTATGTTGATGTGGATGAATGTTGGATGATCCATAGCCCTCGATCTATGATATGACGATGTGATATGTACAGTACGGAATGTAAGACCAGTGGGACCCATTCTACGTTCGCTGGCACTATGTAAGGGAAAGACCAGGACCCATTCTACGTTCTGGCACAGTTGGACACTGTTATGTTATGATATGTAAGGGAAAGACCAGGACCCATTCTACGTTCTGGCACAGTTGGACTATGTAGAGGGCTATTGGTGACAAGTTCATCCTTGATGTGATTAGCTGTGATGTGATGCATTCCATGATCCATATGATTTAAATGTTTTATTATTCTGCTCACTGGGCTCTAGTAGCTCATCCCTCTCCCATTTTCCCCAGGATTGCAGGTACAGGGTAGACCAGGAGATCCATAAGAGTATTGAAGTCCTGTGTATGTAATAGATAGTGTGGACATGATAAATGTATTAATGTTATGTAAAAGTACAGTTTCAGTCATGTATTGATATTGAGGATTAGATATTGTGCTTGCCATTGTGTATGAGGTATCCCTTTTATTACATGATCAAAAATGTTTTATTATGTTCATGAAAGCCAACTCATCTCATGTTGTATCGCCCGTTGGGGCATTGATGAGATCCCACAGAGGGATCACGATTATGATGATGACTATGTACATGTATGTTCAGGTTGAGTTGGATGTTTGAAGGAAAAGTTTTAAATTTTTATGTATGTTGTTGATCATGTATGGGATTATACAGGTTTACAGGTTATATGTCAGGCTTGCTACGGGTCCCGGCGGCCTTAAGCCGATCTGGATCCTAGCGCCGGTAGCGGTCCGATTTTCGGGTCGTTACAGAATGGTATCAGAGCCCTAGGTTCATAGGATCGGACCTAGAGTGTCGGGCTCATAGATGTTCTAGAAGGTCAAGCACAATAGGAAAGATCATGTCCACTAGGATAGGATGTGGAGTCCTATCTTGTATGATGATGTGAAATGCCATGATTATATACATGTGCATTGATGCTATGATATGAATGATGTATATGTGATGAGGGTTCATGTGTGCCCACATGAACCATATGATGCTAATGTTTGTATGATGTGTACTGTTTTTCAGAAAACAGGATGAGAGGAACTCGTCGATCTGCACGATTGACTGGAGTGCCACCTGAGGATGAGGGCACGAGCGCCCGTCCTCCTACATTGCCTAGGGCAATGTCTTGTAGAGTCAACAGAGAAAGAGTGTCAAGGGACCCTAGAAGGTCTTTTGATGCTAGCAGAAGGGGGACAGATAGAGGAGGAAGTTCTTCAGATGTGAGGGAGGTTATGGAAGAGGATCAGAGGAGGGATGGGAACCTGGATGTGAGCATGGAGGAAGAAGGGACAGGGGAGTCTCAGGGAGGCGTTTAGGCCTCGGGGTATGGTTTTCCACCCCATTATCCACCCTTCCCACAGGGTTCAGGGTATCCGATGGGAGGTACATCGGATTACTCCAGCTTTAACCCCTACCCTACCTACATGCCTTATCCACCTTTCTATCCACCTTACACACAGTACCCAGCTTATCCACCCTCACCCTTCTATCCAAACCCGGCAAACCCCACCTCAGGGAATGTTGCACCTCCACCTCCACCACCCACTGAACCAGCAGCCCCAGTTACTCAACCTCCTAGACCTAGCTCAGCCGATGGGAGCAAAGTAAAGATGACAGATTACCTTAAGCTGGATGCTCCCAAGTACAAGTCAGGGGATGACCCCTTTGAGTATCTGAGAGTGGTGAAGACAATAACTGATGAGCTATGGGCAAATGACAGCAGGGCCATTCAGATGGCAGGGTTCACTTTAAAGTGCAAGAAGGCACGAGAATGGTTCAAGTGTTATGTGGACCCGAGACTAGACGGCATGACATGGGAGGAATTCGCGAATGAGTTCGCGGGATGGGCTTTTCCAGACAGTTCCAGAGAACTGAAGATGATTGAGTTTGAGCAACTGAGGCAGACAGAGCACATGAGTGTAGAGGAGTTCACGAATAAATTCTTGGAGCTATTGCCTTTTTCAAGGCAAGCTCTAGATACAGATACGAAGAAAGCCAAGAGATATGTTATGAAGCTGCATTCTAGGTACTCCTTGTTGATTCAGTCAGCTGAGAGAGAAAGTTTCCACACTGTCGTGGATATGGCTCGAAGGATGGAGGCAAGTGCTATAGTTGAGGGGTCAGTGAAGCAGTCAGTGACCCAGTCTTCAGGGGTTAAGACCCCAGGCAGAGGAGGGCCAGGTCTCTCTTGTAACGACCCGAAAATCGGACCGCTACCGGCGCTAGGATCCAGATCGGCTTAAGGTCACCGGGACCCGTAGCAAGCCTGACATATAACCTGTAAACCTGTATAATTCCATACATGATCAACAACATGCATAAAAATTTAAAACTTTTCCTTCAAATATCCAACTCAACCTAAACATACATGTACATAGTCATAATCATAATCGTGATCCCTCTGTGGGATCTCATCAATGCCCCAACGGGCGATACAACAAGAGATGAGTTGACTTTCATGAACATTATAAAACATTTTTTTATCATGTAATAAAAGGGATACCTCATACACAATGTCAAGCACAATATCTAATCCTCAATATCATTACATGACTGAAACTGTACTTTTACATAACATTAATACATTTATCATGTTCACACTATCTATTACATAAATCAGACTTCATTACTCTTGTAAACCTCCTGGTCTACCCTGTACCTGCAATCCTGGGGAAATGGGAGAGGGGTGAGCTACTAGAGCCCAGTGAGCAGAATAGTAAAAACATTTAAATCATATGGATCATGGAATGCATCACATCACAGCTAATCACATCAAGGATGAACTTGTCACCAATAGCCCTCTACATGGTCCAACTGTGCCAGAACGTAGAATGGGTCTTGGTCTTTCCCTTACATAACATATCATAACACAACAGTGTCCAACTGTGCCAAAACGTAGAATGGGTCCTGGTCTTTCCCTTACATAGTGCCAGCGAACGTAGAATGGGTCCCACTGGTCTTACATTCCGTACCGTACATATCACATCGTCATATCATAGATCGAGGGCTATGGATCATCCAACATTCATCCACATCAACATAAAAATATGCAATGCAACATATTCGTGAATTCTAATGCAAGCAACCTAATTCATCACATGGCATTCATGATGCGTGAAACATGCTGAAAAGTTCATTTTTTGCTTTAAAACATAATAGGTTATTCCACTCACCTCTGGGTAGCTCCGACCAGACACTGGGGCAACAGACTCACTGCTGGGGTCCTCGGTTCCTCGGGTCCGAACCTACACAGATGGACTCAAATGAGGGACCAAACATACATGAACATAACTCTAAACTATTCCCCAAAAACCCCCTTAAACATCATGCAACAATCATAGAAAAACATGCAAGAAATGGCTGAACAGGGCACTTTCGGCGATAGGTTCGGCGGCCGAAAGTCCCTCCAGAGCCGAAAGTCAGGCAGGTTCGGTGGCACCTTCGGCGGCCAAAACTCCCAAACAGAGGCGAAACTCATGCATGTTCGGCGGCACCTTCAGCGGCCGAAAGTCCCGGACAGAGACGAAAGTCTCCTTTCGGGGGCAACTTCGGCAGCCGAAAGGCCTGCCTCCCCAGCCATGTTCGGCGGCTGATAGAGCATATTTTAGTCCATTTTATCATTATGTTCTTGATGTTTATTTACATCTTTTCTGCTTAATTTTGTGGTTTTAATTATGTTTTGCAGATATTAGGTGTAAAGAGACAATCTGGAGAAAATGCTCTTAAAACTGCCAAATAGTGCCAAATAAGGAAAGTTTCCAAATAAGGAAAGTTTTCAGAAAAGGAAAGTTTTCAAATGAGGAAAGTGCAGAAGCAAAAGCAAACAAGGAAAGCTCAGTCAGAAGATTATTTGAAATTCAAATCGCAGATCTTTCTTTCGTTGTTCAAAGATGTGCACACACTGCAGCAGTCATATCTTCCTATTTAGGCAGCAAGATCTCAAAGAGATGCTCTTCCTCTTCTGCATTCAATATTCAAATTTCAAAAGAGGCTCCACCTAAAAAGGAATGTATGGACAAGCATATCTTCCCCTTTGAAGATCAAAATTCGTGCATCCTTCCTATTCAGAAACAATCTGCGCGCTTTCCTCTTCTGAGAGCCATCTGCGCGCCACCTTCCTTTTCTGCAACAACTTGGACAGCAAGTTGCACATGGGCAGCATCTTGGGCAGCCTCTACACTAATTAGGAAGTAAGGTCAGCATCTAAACTTATTTAGGAAGCACAATCTGTGCCTCCTTCCCTTTCGGAGACCAAACCGCGCGCACTAACTTCCTTCCGCAGTGCATTTTCGCGCAGCCTTCCTTCTGAAGCCGAAAAACGCGATTCTTTCCTTTTCAGACACATCTTGGGCAGAAAATACCTCTTGGGCAGTGAGTATGACCTAGGGCAACACTTTTCAACTATAAAAAGCCACATAGGAAGCCTCTACAGGGCCCTTAAGCTCCCCTTGGGAGACACCTACGAAATTCACATCTCTTCTTCTACCTTTCTTCTTTTCTTTTATTTTTATTTTTTGTTTCAGCCATGAGAGGCTGAAACCTTTTATTCTAGTTGAAGATTAGGTGATGCTTTAGTTGTTTTATGGATTGGGAGACTTGATCAAACATTGTTTAACTTTTGGGTGTTCAATATTTATGCAATTTCATGCTTGATTTCAATATTGCTTTGTTGTTTAGATCTACGTTGATTCTTGATTGCAAAGTAATAATATGTTAGTTTGGATGATTTAAGTCCGTAATTGCTTAGATTATTCTTACATAAGAACACTTGGGATAAAACCCAAGGAAATTGTATGATCTAGCGTTATCTCCATACGTTTGGGTAGCTAGGATTGGATCTCTCTATTTCTTAATGCAATTGACAATTGTTTTGATGCCTAAGGCCCAAGGACGTTCCTTGGCAATTTGTTAATTAGTAATTAATTAGAGGACGTTCCCTAATTAATTTAATAATAAGGAGAGATAATGGTGGTGAGAAGCGTCTTCCATCTCCATAACTAATCTATTGAATCAACCAAAAAGAACAAAGTGTCTGTGATCAATCCCAACAACTAAAGTGGATCCAATACTTCAACTAGAGCTTTCTCATTATTGATTACTTTTTATTTAATTATTTACTTTCCATTATTTTTCTCATTATTAGTTTACTCAAATCAATCTCAAACCCCCCATTTTACTTTACTGCAATTTATTTTTATTCCGCTTTCAGTTTATCTCATTTTTTGTTTATCTCATTGTTTCAGTTTATTTTATTGGTCTTGTTGAGAAAAATAAATAGGTAATCAATTCTCTGTGGATTCGATCCTTCACCACTATCTGCAGTTGTAAATTGTTGATAACCAAGAAGGTTATTTTTGACCGGCTTCGACAACCGCGAGTCAAAAATTGGAGCCGTTGCCGGGGAATTGATTTCACTTATTTGTTTATTTTTCTTTCATGACTAGATCTGAAAGTGGGGACACTCTGCCCTTTGGTCCAGAAATTGAACGCACCCTCAGAAGATTAGGAAAGCAAGCTGCCGAGCATTCTGCCCAACCTTTGGCCGCCGAAACCCACCAACCTTCGGCCGCCGAACTTTCCTCACTCCAACCCCATCATCTCACCCAAGTAAGTCACCATCACTGAATTAAATCATGGACGAGGCAAGTATACCTTTTCGCCTTGCGGAACTTTATGAACAAATCGATGCTGCAAAAAGTTTTATTATAGACCAAGCTGAACAAGCTCTTGAAGTACGTCCATGTTGGGGAGACCAACCAAATTATGGCTATGAAGGGGCTAACTACTACAAAGACTATCAAGCCCAAGCAATACCTCAAGATCCTAGAAATAATTTTCGTAAGATGTTGGAAACTTTGCACAATCTCCAACAGAAAGTGGATCGAGTAGCCGCCAAATGGAGAGAAGACATGTTAAGAAAAGAGGAAGAGCGTGAAGCTGATGAAAGATGGCAAGTGCTAGAACGAGTTGCTGAAGAAACACAACCAGAACACTGTTTGTCCCAACAAACAGATCAAACAGAACTTGTTGATAAATCAAATATCATTGATTGTTTGAGCAAAGATAATTTTGATATAAAAGATGATATTCTAACCAATGATTCATGCAGGGAGGCTAGCCAAAAAGATGATGAAAGTCAGGAAGAACCAAAATTGATAGAAACTGACTGTTGTATCCAACAGGTAGACTGCAGCCAAGTGCAGACAGAAGACATTCGGCCGCCGAACATGGACATCTTTCGACCACCGAACCCAAGCAATCTTCAGACGCAGAATCCATCGCCGCAGTTCACTCCGCAAACTGAAGACCTTCGGCAGCCGAACTCAGACACTTTTCGGCCGCCGAACCTTGTTCCACAGATCCCAATGCAGATCAGTCTTCCACCTCAGTTAGGTCCTATGCAGAAGGAGGAAACTGAAACTCCTTTCATCCTTCCAATGCAAACAGTCCATGCCCAGGAGGAACAAATGGTAGTCCAATGGCCCAAACCAAAGGAGCATGCAGATCAATGCCTGCCCAAACCTCCAGATAAGGTAGAATTTGTTTTGCCTAAACTTAATGCCAAATTGCAACCACCCATGGAGAAATATCAATTGAAGTTGGAAGTGCTCAAAAATGCAAACATAAGGGCTAGAGGCACACCTCATCTGAAAGAGGAGAACCTAATCATGTTACTTCATGAGTACATGGAAAAAATAGGATGGGCGATGACAAAATCGAAAGGAGTGCTACACTTTTTACTCAATGCAATTGGGACTCTTTTCTCTTCTCCAATTACTTGAGCCTTGATCAAGTGGATCGCACTATGCACACCACACCCAGGGGAGTACTCAGTTTCTTTTGCATTTTAATATTTTCTATATATTGAGGACAATGCATGATTTAGGTGTGGGGGTGCATATTTCTGAATTTTTACTTTTTGAGTTTATTTTTGCTTTGATTTTTAGTTTGCTTGCATTAGTTGAAATTTTTCATTTTTGCTTTCAATAACACACAGATAGCCACAGTTTTTTTTAATTATTTTTTATTTCCATTTTTGAGATGCTTTACTCATCATATGAACTATGTTGGATGAGCTTTTCTTTCCATGACCCCATTGATGTTATAACTCTTTAAACTTATGTTGAATCAATTGCAGTGAGTTATATTCATGTTTGAGAATTGCCTTTTGAATTGAATCCTTGAGCTTTACATGGTGAAAAATATATTGATAACCCTCAATTAATGAGAATAAATTAAAAAATTGTGTGAATGAACTTAATGTGACTTGATTTAGCAATTGGTGTTGATTTGCCCAAATTATTGAGAGAAAGAAAATTCAGCAAAGGCAAAGACCTCAAAAGCACAAATCTAAGATTGTTCCAATGGTCAAAAGACTATGAACAGAGCTAGTAGCCACTTGGAAAGGTGACCAACTGAGTAACTGGGGGTTGGTATCACAAATATGTACCTTCACGTAAAAAGGTTAGTGACCTTTTCAAGCAAGATCTAAAGTGCAAAAGTCTGAATAAAGTACTTCAAGGTAAGGGCAAGTCACTCTGAAAGCTAGAAAAAGTCTTATCTGAACAAAATGTGCATGTATGGTCTCTCTTGAGGAAAACAAATCCTAGCCATGGTAAGTAAAGGGAAACAAGGAAAGAAGGTGAGTAATCTTCATGCATATATTCTTCACTGCAATGATTCAAAATAGGTGTCTAGAGTAAGAGCTTAAGTGGAAATAAGGATCAAGTAGCAAAGAAAGCTTATTTGACTATGTTTATTTGCTTGAGGACAAGCAAAAGGCTAGGTGTGGGGGTATTTGATAGAGCATATTTTAGTCCATTTTATCATTATGTTCTTGATGTTTATTTACATCTTTTCTGCTTAATTTTGTGGTTTTAATTATGTTTTGCAGATATTAGGTGTAAAGAGACAATCTGGAGAAAATGCTCTTAAAACTGCCAAATAGTGCCAAATAAGGAAAGTTTCCAAATAAGGAAAGTTTTCAGAAAAGGAAAGTTTTCAAATGAGGAAAGTGCAGAAGCAAAAGCAAACAAGGAAAGCTCAGTCAGAAGATTATTTGAAATTCAAATCGCAGATCTTTCTTTCCTTGTTCAAAGATGTGCACACACTGCAGCAGTCATATCTTCCTATTTAGGCAGCAAGATCTCAAAGAGATGCTCTTCCTCTTCTGCATTCAATATTCAAATTTCAAAAGAGGCTCCACCTAAAAAGGAATGTATGGACAAGCATATCTTCCCCTTTGAAGATCAAAATTCGTGCATCCTTCCTATTCAGAAACAATCTGCGCGCTTTCCTCTTCTGAGAGCCATCTGCGCGCCACCTTCCTTTTCTGCAACAACTTGGACAGCAAGTTGCACATGGACAGCATCTTGGGCAGCCTCTACACTAATTAGGAAGTAAGGTCAGCATCTAAACTTATTTAGGAAGCACAATCTGTGCCTCCTTCCCTTTCGGAGACCAAACCGCGCGCACTAACTTCCTTCCGCAGTGCATTTTCGCGCAGCCTTCCTTCTGAAGCCGAAAAGCGCGATTCTTTCCTTTTCAGACACATCTTGGGCAGAAAATACCTCTTGGGCAGTGAGTATGACCTAGGGCAACACTTTTCAACTATAAAAAGCCACATAGGAAGCCTCTACAGGGCCCTTAAGCTCCCCTTGGGAGACACCTACGAAATTCACATCTCTTCTTCTACCTTTCTTCTTTTCTTTTATTTTTATTTTTTGTTTCAGCCATGAGAGGCTGAAACCTTTTATTCTAGTTGAAGATTAGGTGATGCTTTAGTTGTTTTATGGATTGGGAGACTTGATCAAACATTGTTTAACTTTTGGGTGTTCAATATTTATGCAATTTCATGCTTGATTTCAATATTGCTTTGTTGTTTAGATCTACGTTGATTCTTGATTGCAAAGTAATAATATGTTAGTTTGGATGATTTAAGTCCGTAATTGCTTAGATTATTCTTACATAAGAACACTTGGGATAAAACCCAAGGAAATTGTATGATCTAGCGTTATCTCCATACGTTTGGGTAGCTAGGATTGGATCTCTCTATTTCTTAATGCAATTGACAATTGTTTTGATGCCTAAGGCCCAAGGACGTTCCTTGGCAATTTGTTAATTAGTAATTAATTAGAGGACGTTCCCTAATTAATTTAATAATAAGGAGAGATAATGGTGGTGAGAAGCGTCTTCCATCTCCATAACTAATCTATTGAATCAACCAAAAAGAACAAAGTGTCTGTGATCAATCCCAACAACTAAAGTGGATCCAATACTTCAACTAGAGCTTTCTCATTATTGATTACTTTTTATTTAATTATTTACTTTCCATTATTTTTCTCATTATTAGTTTACTCAAATCAATCTCAAACCCCCCATTTTACTTTACTGCAATTTATTTTTATTCCGCTTTCAGTTTATCTCATTTTTTGTTTATCTCATTGTTTCAGTTTATTTTATTGGTCTTGTTGAGAAAAATAAATAGGTAATCAATTCTCTGTGGATTCGATCCTTCACCACTATCTGCAGTTGTAAATTGTTGATAACCAAGAAGGTTATTTTTGACCGGCTTCGACAACCGCGAGTCAGCGGCCGAAAGTTCCTTCGGCTGCCGAACCTGGTTTTTGCCAAAGGGCAGAAATGTAACAGCCCGGAAACCGATACCCCTCTGTAACGGCCCGAACCGCCACCGGCGCTAGGATCCAGATCGGCTTAAGGCCGCCGGGACCCGTAGCAAGCCAAACATACATACTATTACCTGGTCAAATCCCATACATGATTAAAACTTTAACATAAAAACCTGTAAAACTGAACATACACCAAGCTTGATCCGTATGCTACAACATAACTGTGAACATAAACTTTCCCATGCTAGAGCCCTCATCAAATGCTCTAGCTGGGTCATCATTACATACATCAAGCCTGGTTCTCAACTCAACATAAAAACATTTTATAACCATGCATCAACAGGGATTAACCAGTCTATAGGGCCAAGCACACTCTAATCCATAAACATAAACTCTACTATCAGTTACATACATTATCTTATATTACATTACATCATCTTATATTACATGTCCACTTCTAAAACTACTAAACTGCTACAAAACATAAACTATTACATACATAACTTAACTTAGCCTTGACTTTACCCTGCTGCCTCAGAACTCTGACTCAACCTGCAACACTGGGGTTAGGGGAAAGGGGTGAGCTAAAAAGCCCAGTGAGTAGAAACAGGAAAAACAATTCGTTAATTACATGCTTTCATGGAATGCGTCATAACACAAGTAAATCACATAACTGTGTCCGTCTCGGGGCTCATACATGCATCTTATCCCCACGAACTGTTTTCTGAGAGTCCTCATGAATTGCTAGCATCTTTACTCTCAAGGATCGGACATGACCCCAAAAATACCCTCTGTCGGTGCCCGGCTCCCCAAAGAAGCTCACAGGACTAACATAGACATAACATGGTGTCTGGTCCACAGAGAGCTCACATGGACTTTCCTACAGGTACTCGTCCGGCTCTCAAAGGACTTAGACAAGACTCAATGACAGATATGGGCTATTGGAGTCGCCTTGGTCCAAACCTACCTCAGCATCAACATGAAATAATGCAATGCAACATATTCGTGAACTAGTGCAATCAACCTACTATACATAATCATGATGCATGCTCATGCTTTAGGCATTAGGATTTCTTAAAATAAAACATTAAGTTTAGTTCTACTCACCTCCTGGCAGACGCCGACTGACTCCGCACCTGCTAGCACTAATGGCCTCCTCGGTCTCTCGGGTCCGATCCTACACAGGTGGACTCGAATGAGGTGCCAAACATACTCTAACAACTCATAAACATACCCCCAAAAACCCCTATAAACATCACCAAAACATGCATGGAAAACACCCAAGAAACGGCTGGACAGGGCACTTTCGGCGGCACCTTCGGCGGCCGAAAGTCCCTTTCCAGAGACGAAACTCGGGCAGGTTCGGCGGCACCTTCGGCGGCCGAAACTCTCAGACAGAACCGAAACTCCACTTTCGGGGGCAGGCTTCGGCAGCCGAAATTGCCTCCAAAAGAGGGTTCGGCGGCCGAAACCCCTTTCGGCGGCCGAACCTGGTTTCTGCCAAAGGGCAGAAACTCGGCTCCAACATGCATTTCGCCTCCCAAACCAAACCATCATGCACAAACCTATTCTACAACATGCATAAACATGCATAAAAGCTTCTAGGGGCTCTAGACTATCCTAAACCCCAACCACATTGCATCAAACACATAATCCTCCCCATGAACTTAAACATCACATAACATACATTTGGGTATAAAACCCACATAAACCCAAACATGCATATCTACCCATACTCAACCATCAAAAACTTCATAAAACTTCATGAAAACACTAGGGAAGCAAGGATCTACACTTACCTCTTGAAGATCGAGAGTGGTGTGATCCCTAACTCGGAGGTGTGGAGAATCCAAGCTCCAAAAGCTCCAAGCTCCCAAAACTCCTTTTAAGCTTTAAATCTTCAAACACAAGGGTAGAAATCATGAAAAACTTGAGAGATGGGTAGAGAAAACACGAAAACGACCAAAGGAAGGCATAAACTCACCTGAGCTCGAGAATGGGGAGAAAACTCACCCATTTCCGATCTGAGGGCCCTTTATAGGTGGCCTGGTCAAAGACCTTCGGCAGCCTAACGTGCCCCCTAAACTCATGCATGTTCGGCGGCCGAACTTGACTTTCGGCGGCCGAACCTTGGCTCGTTCAAACAAGACTTTCGGAGGCCAAAAGCACTCCCGAAGCCTTTCCATGTTCGGCGGCCGAACTTCACTTTCGGCGGCCGAACCTGGCAAACGCCTCCTTGGTCTTTTCCTTTTTCAAAACTCAATTCTTTTCCATTTAAAACCATGAAATCATGTGAAAAACATTTTAGAAGGCACATTTTACCCCTTCTAGAGAGATCCAACACCCTAGATTCCGCCGGAAGGCAGGAATCCCGATGTCGGATTCTAGCCGGGTATTACATTCTTCCCCCCTTTAAGAACATTCGTCCCCGAATGTTCCACAAACAAACAGGCATCTGAAACATAGCATCAATCATACATAAACAAGCAAGCAATCAAGCAAGCAAAACCTAAAAACCTCTCTCCTACAAGAGAGACACGGGTACTACTGGAGTAAAACTCCCGGGTCTCCAAAAGAAACACCTTAGCAGTACCCAACCTACTCCTGAACTCCACTGGCTTCCGCTGCGCTACTCTGATCCTTACTCTTCTTTTCTCTTCTCATCTTCACTAACTGGCTTCTTCTCACTGCTAACCCAATCTAAGGCTAACTCTCACAGGTAGTACCCAGATTTCAGATCTATCTTGGAAAACAATCAGCTTCTACTAACTGTTCCAATAGATCGTCCATCCTGCATAGGAATACCTGCCCTTGGTAGTGACCTCGTTTAACCGCTTACAGCCGTTACAAAGTCTCGAGGATTCATCCTTCGTTTCCCACAACCATACTAGAGCAATCCAGGGTGAGGTACTAGGTCGGACAAAACCCCTTGTCTACCAAGTCTCGCCTCTACTCTACTGCTACCTTTCTCTATGCAGGCGCCATCCTATAGGGAAGGGTAGAAATGGTTCTGCATCCAGACACCACTCCTAGACCAAACTCTAACTCCCTGACAGATGGTAAACCTGACAACTCGCCTGGGAAGACATCTAAGAACTCTCTCTCTAACAACTAGCACTGAGGCTGGTTCCCCGACCTGACTGTTGAACTCTCAAACAAGAGCTAGGACCCTCTGACAACCCCTCCTACGCACCCTACGAACCTTACAGGCTGACATCAAACCTCTGGCATCCCTACTGTGTCCCCTCAGAAGAAAATCTTTGACCCATCCTGTCCTCTGAACCAGACTACCTTGTTTTTGCAGGCCAAGATAGCACCACGAGTAGAAAAACCAGTCCAACCCTAAACTGACGTCCAGACAGTCAAGTCTAGGACCTCAATGTTGGGTGGAAGGCATCTACCCTCAACTGTCATAGAACTGGACCGGCAGACTGACTCTGCCACAGATGAATCACACGAGAGTCTACTGACCAAAGAGAACACTCTAGCCCAGAAGCTATCAACTCAACCTCTCGACGGCTCCTAGAGCAACTAAAGAAAGAGAAACTCACTAGGGTTCACAAAAACTTACACATCAGAACGTTCAAAAGTGAGCGTACCTGACACCACCATGTTCGATGTGTCTGCCTCTTGCTGAGCTTGGGTGAAGATCCGAGCTGAAGCTGACGGACCTTCTCCACGGGAACCTGAAGAATGAGGGACTGACCCTCTTCCTCTGCCTCGACCACTAACCTGAACTATGGCTGGAGCTACTGGCTGAGCTGCTCTACCTGAAGCTGCTTGCTGGGACAGAGCCAACCTGGGCGCAGTGGGACACTCACGTGCTATGTGCCCCTCCTGTCCGCACCTGAAACAAGCTGTAGTCCCCGCCAGACAGACTCCCTTGTGCGGCCTTCCGCACCTCAAGCATCTTGAACTGCCTGAGCCAGAGCTTGAGCCACCAAAACCCAAACTAGCCTTCAAATTCTGCCAAAACTTCTTCTTCTTACCCCTAAGGGTTCTGCCCCACTTCACTCTTCTAGTGGCGGCTGTACTCAGAGTGGAGGGATCAATCCCTCCTGAACCTGAAATTCTGGAATCCTGAGTTTGAGCATCCTCTTGAGAATCTCCCATACCTTCTTCTGGCACTCTGATTTCCAAACTGAAATCTCTTCCCTGAACATCCATCTCTACTTCCCTCATACTAGCTGACATCCTTCTTGGAGCCATTGCTTCTCTGCTTGCATCAAAAGACCTTCCAGGGTCCCTTGATGTTCCCCATCTGCTAACTCCCCACGACTGCGCTCTCGGCAGGGTAGGGGGAAAGGTGTCCAAACCTTCCCTCTCAGATGGAACTCCAGTCGATTCCACAGATCGACGAGCACCTCGCATTCTGGCTCCTCTGAAGATCAACACACAAGCATACAATCAATCATTAGCATCATACGGTTCATATGAAAACACATGAACCTGCAACATACATAGCATATCATACATAACAGTAATGCTCATGCATAAAATCATGGCATTCCACGTCAGCATACAAGACAGGACTCTACATCCTATCCTAGTGGACATGATTCTTCCTATTGTGCTTGCCCTTCTATGACCTCTAAGCCAACCTCTTTCCGATGTGAGATATCTCAAATTCCTGAGCACATCGCTCAACACATCGTACTCTTGAGGCCCTAAGCTCTGATACCACTCTGTAACAGCCCGGAAACCGATACCCCTCTGTAACGGCCCGAACCGCCACCGGCGCTAGGATCCAGATCGGCTTAAGGCCGCCGGGACCCGTAGCAAGCCAAACATACATACTATTACCTGGTCAAATCCCATACATGATTAAAACTTTAACATAAAAACCTGTAAAACTGAACATACACCAAGCTTGATCCGTATGCTACAACATAACTGTGAACATAAACTTTCCCATGCTAGAGCCCTCATCAAATGCTCTAGCTGGGTCATCATTACATACATCAAGCCTGGTTCTCAACTCAACATAAAAACATTTTATAACCATGCATCAATAGGGATTAACCAGTCTATAGGGCCAAGCACACTCTAATCCATAAACATAAACTCTACTATCAGTTACATACATTATCTTATATTACATTACATCATCTTATATTACATGTCCACTTCTAAAACTACTAAACTGCTACAAAACATAAACTATTACATACATAACTTAACTTAGCCTTGACTTTACCCTGCTGCCTCAGAACTCTGACTCAACCTGCAACACTGGGGTTAGGGGAAAGGGGTGAGCTAAAAAGCCCAGTGAGTAGAAACAGGAAAAACAATTCGTTAATTACATGCTTTCATGGAATGCGTCATAACACAAGTAAATCACATAACTGTGTCCGTCTCGGGGCTCATACATGCATCTTATCCCCACGAACTGTTTTCTGAGAGTCCTCATGAATTGCTAGCATCTTTACTCTCAAGGATCGGACATGACCCCAAAAATACCCTCTGTCGGTGCCCGGCTCCCCAAAGAAGCTCACAGGACTAACATAGACATAACATGGTGTCTGGTCCACAGAGAGCTCACATGGACTTTCCTACAGGTACTCGTCCGGCTCTCAAAGGACTTAGACAAGACTCAATGACAGATATGGGCTATTGGAGTCGCCTTGGTCCAAACCTACCTCAGCATCAACATGAAATAATGCAATGCAACATATTCGTGAACTAGTGCAATCAACCTACTATACATAATCATGATGCATGCTCATGCTTTAGGCATTAGGATTTCTTAAAATAAAACATTAAGTTTAGTTCTACTCACCTCCTGGCAGACGCCGACTGACTCCGCACCTGCTAGCACTAATGGCCTCCTCGGTCTCTCGGGTCCGATCCTACACAGGTGGACTCGAATGAGGTGCCAAACATACTCTAACAACTCATAAACATACCCCCAAAAACCCCTATAAACATCACCAAAACATGCATGGAAAACACCCAAGAAACGGCTGGACAGGGCACTTTCGGCGGCACCTTCGGCGGCCGAAAGTCCCTTTCCAGAGACGAAACTCGGGCAGGTTCGGCGGCACCTTCGGCGGCCGAAACTCTCAGACAGAACCGAAACTCCACTTTCGGGGGCAGGCTTCGGCAGCCGAAATTGCCTCCAAAAGAGGGTTCGGCGGCCGAAACCCCTTTCGGCGGCCGAACCTGGTTTCTGCCAAAGGGCAGAAACTCGGCTCCAACATGCATTTCGCCTCCCAAACCAAACCATCATGCACAAACCTATTCTACAACATGCATAAACATGCATAAAAGCTTCTAGGGGCTCTAGACTATCCTAAACCCCAACCACATTGCATCAAACACATAATCCTCCCCATGAACTTAAACATCACATAACATACATTTGGGTATAAAACCCACATAAACCCAAACATGCATATCTACCCATACTCAACCATCAAAAACTTCATAAAACTTCATGAAAACACTAGGGAAGCAAGGATCTACACTTACCTCTTGAAGATCGAGAGTGGTGTGATCCCTAACTCGGAGGTGTGGAGAATCCAAGCTCCAAAAGCTCCAAGCTCCCAAAACTCCTTTTAAGCTTTAAATCTTCAAACACAAGGGTAGAAATCATGAAAAACTTGAGAGATGGGTAGAGAAAACACGAAAACGACCAAAGGAAGGCATAAACTCACCTGAGCTCGAGAATGGGGAGAAAACTCACCCATTTCCGATCTGAGGGCCCTTTATAGGTGGCCTGGTCAAAGACCTTCGGCAGCCTAACGTGCCCCCTAAACTCATGCATGTTCGGCGGCCGAACTTGACTTTCGGCGGCCGAACCTTGGCTCGTTCAAACAAGACTTTCGGAGGCCAAAAGCACTCCCGAAGCCTTTCCATGTTCGGCGGCCGAACTTCACTTTCGGCGGCCGAACCTGGCAAACGCCTCCTTGGTCTTTTCCTTTTTCAAAACTCAATTCTTTTCCATTTAAAACCATGAAATCATGTGAAAAACATTTTAGAAGGCACATTTTACCCCTTCTAGAGAGATCCAACACCCTAGATTCCGCCGGAAGGCAGGAATCCCGATGTCGGATTCTAGCCGGGTATTACAAGAAACTTGGCTCCCTTATGCATTTGTGCCTCCAATCTCATCCAAACATGCATAAACCTATTCTACAACACTCATACACAAGCATACAAGTTCCTAGGGGCATCAACTAGCTAAAACCCCATCTATAACACATTCAACATACATTTGCAAACCACATTGTTCAAAATCACTTCAAAAACCCATAAACATAACTATGACCTAAACATGCATTCTACCCCCATGAACTTCATAAAACTTACTTAAAACATACTATAAGCTAGAGATCGACTCTTACCTCTTGAAGATCGAGAGTAGAGGCGACCAAACTTGGAGTTGGAAGAGATTCGGGTTCTTGAATCTCAAAGCTCCAAAACTTTGCTCAAAAGCTCAAATCTTCAAAACGAAGTTAAAACAAGTGAAAAACTGGAAAGATCTAGAGGAAAACATCAAAGATCGGTGAGGGGCGGCGAAAAGCTCACCTTGGCCGAAAATGGGGAAAAGCTCGCCCGTTTTCGGCTAAGGGACCCTTTTATAGTGGCTGGCCAGGCCACGTTCGGGGGCCGAATGTGCCTCCGCATTCATGCCATGTTCGGCGGCCGAACTTGAGGTTCGGCGGCCGAACCTGGACTTCCCTCACTTGTGCTTTCGGGGGCTTAAAGGCGCTCCCAAAGGCATGCATGTTCGGCGGCCGAACTTGAGGTTCGGCGGCCGAACCTGAGTTTTCCTCCAAGGTTGTTTTAATGCAAAAACTCATTTCCATTTAACTTAAAACAATGAAATACCTTAAAACATTGTATGAAAACATGTTTCTACCCTACTAGAGGATTCCGACATCCGAGATTCCACCGGACGGTAGGAATTCCGATACTGGAGTCTCGCCGGGTATTACATTCTCCCCCCCTTAAGAACATTCGTCCCCGAATGTTCCTCAACTAGCACATAGCCTGGCAAAAACATAACATACATAGCACATAAACACATAGAGACCTAACCTTAAAAAACATGAGGGTACTGCTGGAGCATAGACTCCCGTGTCTCCCAAGTGCATTCCTCCAAATTGTGGTGGTTCCACAGGACTTTCACCATCGGGATTTCCTTGTTTCTTAGCTTTCTGATCTGGGTGTCTATGATCCGTACTGGTTGTTCAACATAGGTGAGATCCTCTTGGACCTCCACATCAGGCTCACTAAGAACCTTGCTCGGATCTGACACAAACTTCCTCAACATCGAAACATGGAAAACCTGATGGATTCTTTCCATTGAAGCAGGTAAATCCAGCTTGTACGACACATTTCCAATCTGTTGCAAGATTTCAAAGGGTCCGATGTATCGTGGGGCTAGTTACCTTTCTTCCCGAAGCGAACCACTCCCTTCATAGGAGACACCTTGAGCAATACCAGATCCCCCTCCTGAAACTCGACCTGCCGTCTGCGGACGTCTGCATAGCTCTTCTGTCTGTTGGCAGCAGTCTTGATTCTCTCTCTGATTATGGGTACCACCCTGCTGGTGATCTCTACTAGCTCAGGCCCTGCCAAGGCCTTTTCTCCAACTTCCTCCCAGCAAAAAGGTGATCTGCACTTCCTTCCATACAAAGCTTCATATGGAGCCATCCCGATGCTAGCATGATGGCTGTTATTGTAGGCAAACTTCACCAAAGGTAGATGCTGCCTCCAAGAACCGCCAAAGTCCAGCACACACATTCTGAGCATATCCTCGATAGTCTAGATGGTCCTTTCTGACTGTCCATCAGTCTGGGGGTGGAAGGCAGTACTGAAATCCAACCTAGTACCCATGGCATTCTGCAGACTCCGCCAAAATCTGGAGGTGAACTGGGGCCCTCTATCTGACACTATCGAAACAGGAACCCCATGCAGCCTGACGATCTCGTCTACATACACCTGCGCCAACTTGTCCACAGAGTAGCCACTCCTGACAGGAATGAAGTGAGCAGATTTGGTGAGTCTGTCCACAATCACCCATATGGAGTCCACTCTGTTGGACGCCGCCGGTAACCCCACTACGAAGTCCATAGCTATATTTTCCCATTTCCATTCTGGAATAGGTAGCGGGTTAAGCATTCCAGCCGGCTTCTGATGTTCCAGCTTCACCCTCTGACATACTTTGCAGGCTGACACAAATTATGCCACTTCTTTCTTCATAGCTGGCCACCAATAAACCTTCTTCAGATCTTGATACATCTTGGTGGCTTCGGGGTGAATGTTGTATCTTGCATTATGAGCCTCTCTCATAATGTCTCCTTTTAGCCCTATGTCATCTGGTACACATAGTCTGCTCCCATAGCGGAGGATCCCCTTGCTGTCGAATCTGAACTCACTATCATTGCCTGACTGAACAGTCCTGGCAATCTTCACTAACTCCGGGTCCTCATGCTGTTTCTGAGCCACCTGCTCCAGAAACACGGGTGCCACTCTCATCTGGGCCACCAAGGCACCTGTACCAGACAACTCCATCTGTAGACCTTCCTCAATGAGCTTGTAAAACTCCTTCACCACTGGCCTCCTCTCTGCCGATATGTGGGATAAACTGCCGAGTGATTTCCGACTTAAGGCGTCCGCCACAACATTCGCCTTACCCGGATGGTACTGAATCTTGCAATCATAGTCACTCAGCAGCTCCACCCATCTCCTCTGTCTCAAGTTCAAATCTCTTTGACTCAGGATGTACTGCAGGCTTTTATGATCTATGAAGATCTCACATTTTACCCCATAGAGGTAGTGCCTCCACATCTTGAGTGCAAAGATTACTGTTGCCATCTCCAGGTCATGTGTGGGGTAATTCAACTCATGCTTCTTCAGCTGCCTAGAAGTATAAGCGATCACCCTCTCATTCTGCATTAGCACACAACCCAGTCCCACACGGGACGCATCACAAAAGACTGTAAAGTCTTCATCACTGGATGGCAGAGCTAACACTGGTGCTGAAGTCAACCTCTTCTTAAGCTCTTCAAAACTCTCCTCGCACTGGTCGGTCCACAGAAACTTCTGATTCTTCCTGGTTAACCTGGTCAGAGGAGCTGCTATCTTTGAGAAGTCCTGAACGAACCTCCTGTAGTAACCTGCCAAACCTAAGAAACTCCTGATCTCCGTCACTGAAGTGGGTCTAGGCCAGTTAGCCACAGTTTCTGTCTTCTTGGGGTCTACCTCTATACCATTCTCTGACACTACATGCCCCAAGAACGAAATACTCCTAAGCCAGAATTCACATTTAGAGAACTTGGCATACAAGCCATGTTCCCTCAGGGTCTGCAAGACCAACCGCAGATGATGGGCATGCTCCTCTGCATTCCTGGAATACACCAAGATATCATCTATGAAGACAATAACGAAGTGATCCAGGTACTGGCTAAATACTCTGTTCATAAGATCCATGAATGCTGCAGGGGCGTTGGTTAACCCGAACGGCATTACAAGGAACTCAAAATGCCCATATCTGGTCCTGAAAGCTGTCTTTGGCACATCTTCATCCCTTATCCTTAGCTGATGGTACCTCGATCTCAGATCTATTTTGGAGAAACAACCCGCTCCGGCTAGCTGGTCAAATAGATCATCGATCCTTGGCAGAGGGTACCTATTCTTGGTAGTGACTTTGTTCAATTGCCTGTAGTCGATACAAAGTCTAAGGGATCCATCCTTCTTCCTCACAAACAAGACCGGAGCACCCCAAGGTGAGGTACTCTGTCGGATGAAGCCCTTATCTACCAGCTCTTGCAACTGTTCTTTCAACTCCTTCAACTCGGCTGGGGCCATCCTGTAGGGAGGGATAGAGATCGGTCTAGTTCCAGGCACCAACTCTATCTCGAACTCTATCTCCCTAGCAGGTGGTAAACCTGGAAGCTCATCAGGAAAGACATCCTGAAACTCTCTGACAACTGGCACCGAGGCTGGCTCCCTGACCTGATTACTAAGCTCTCTCACATGAGCCAAATACCCCTGACATCCCTTCCTAAGCAACCTACGAGCCTGAAGAGCTGATATCAGACCTCCAGGTGTGCCCCTCTTGTCTCCTCTGAAGACGACCTCTGACTCGTCCTGATCTCTGAACTTGACTACCTTGTCCCTGCAGTCCAAGGTAGCACCATGGGTAGATAGCCAATCCATCCCTAGAATGACATCAAAGTCTGTCAAATCTAGAACCACAAGGTCGGCGGAGAGGCATCTTCCCTCAACAAAAACTGGACTGTACTTGCAGACTGACTCTGCCACTGACGGGTCACACTTAGGCCCACTGACCCATAGGGGACACTCTAACCCAGAGACTATCAGACCCAACCTCTCAACGGCTCTCGGAGCAATAAATGAATGAGATGCACCCGGGTCCATTAATGCATACACATCAGAACACCCAATGACGAGATTACCTGACACCACGGTGTTGGATGTGTTAGCCTCCTGCTGAGTCATGGTGAAGATCCTGGCTGGAGCTGATGGACCTTCACCTCGGGGACCAGAAGAAGAGGCTGCCCCTCTCCCTCTACCTCTGCCACTGCCCTGAGTTGTGGTTGGAACTGCTGGCTGTGCCACACTACCAGAAGCTGTCTGCTGGGGTTGGCCCATAAAAGGCGCTCTAGGACACTCCCGAGCTATGTGTCCCTCCTGTCCACATCTGAAACATGTATTAGTCCCAGCTCGACACACTCCCCTCTGTGGTCTTCCACATCTCTGGCATTCTGTACCATCTGAGCCTGAGCTCGAGCCACCGCCAAATCCCAGACCGGATTTCAACTTGTTCCAAAATTTATTCTTCTTCGGCTTCTTGGTGGTGTTATCCCACCTCTTCTTACCTGAGCTCTGAGAAGAGAAACCTGGTCCTCCTCTGCCTGGGGTCTTAACCCCTAAAGACTGGGTCACTGACTGCTTCACTGACCCCTCAACTATAGCACTCGCCTCTATCCTTCGAGCCATATCCACCACAGTGTGGAAACTTTCTCTCTCAGCTGACTGAATCAACGAGGAGTACCTAGAATGCAGCTTCATAACATATCTCTTGGCTTTCTTCGTATCTGTATCTAGAGCTTGCCCTGAAAAAGGCAATAGCTCCAAGAATTTATCCGTGAACTCCTCTACACCCATGTGCTCTGACTGCCTCAGTTGCTCAAACTCAATCATCTTCAGTTCTCTGGAACTGTCTGGAAAAGCCCATCCAGCGAACTCATTCGCAAATTCCTCCCATGTCATGCCGTCTAGTCTCGGGTCCACATAACACTTGAACCATTCCCGTGCCTTCTTGCACTTTAAAGTGAACCCTGCCATCTGAATGGCCCTGCTGTCACTTGCCCCTAGCTCATCAGTTATTGTCTTCACCACTCTCAGATACTCAAAGGGGTCATCCCCTTACTTGTATTTGGGAGCATCCAGCTTGAGGTAATCTGTCATCTTTACCTTGCTCCCATCAGCTGAGCTAGGTCTAGGAGGTTGAGTAACTGGGGCTATTGGTTCTGTAGGTGGTGGAGGTGGGGGTGCAGCATTCCCCGAGGTGGGGTTTGCCGGGTTTGGATAGAAAGGTGAGGGTGGATAAGCTGGGTACTGTGTGTAAGGTGGATAGAAAGGTGGATAAGGCATGTAGGTAGGGTAGGGGTTAAAGCTGGAGTAATTCGACGTGCCTCCCATCGGATACCCTGAACCCTGTGGGAAGGGTGGATAATGGGGTGGAAAACCATACCCCGAGGCCTGAACGCCTCCCTGAGACTCCCCTGTCCCTTCTTCCTCTATGCTCACATCCAGGTTCCCATCCCTCCTCTGATCCTCTTCCATAACCTTCCTCACATCTGAAGAACTTCCTCCTCTATCAGTCCCCCTTCTGCTAGCATCAAAAGACCTTCTAGGGTCCCTTGACACTCTTTCTCTGTTGGCTCTACAAGACATTGCCCTAGGCAACGTAGGAGGACGGGCGCTCGTGCCCTCATCCTCAGGTGGCACTCCAGTCAATCGTGCAGATCGACGAGTTCCTCTCATCCTGTTTTCTGAAAAACAGTACTCATCATACAAACATTAGCATCATATGGTTCATATGGGCACACATGAACCCTCATCACATATACATCATTCATATCATAGCATCAATGCACATGTATATAATCATGGCATTTCACATCATCATACAAGACAGGACTCCACATCCTATCCTAGTGGACATGATCTTCCTATTGTGCTTGACCTTCTAGAACATCTATGAGCCCGACACTCTAGGTCCGATCCTATGAACCTAGGGCTCTGATACCATTCTGTAACGACCCGAAAATTGGACCGCTACCGGCGCTAGGATCCAGATCGGCTTAAGGCAGCCGGGACCCGTAGCAAGCCTGACATATAACCTGTAAACCTGTATAATCCCATACATGATCAACAACATGCATAAAAATTTAAAACTTTTCCTTCAAATATCCAACTCAACCTGAACATACATGTACATAGTCATAATCATAATCGTGATCCCTCTGTGGGATCTCATCAATGCCCCAACGGGCGATACAACAAGAGATGAGTTGGCTTTCATGAACATTATAAAACATTTTTGATCATGTAATAAAAGGGATACCTCATACACAATGTCAAGCACAATATCTAATCCTCAATATCATTACATGACTGAAACTGTACTTTTACATAACATTAATACATTTATCATGTCCACACTATCTATTACATAAATCATACTTCATTACTCTTGTAAACCTCCTGGTCTACCCTGTACCTGCAATCCTGGGGAAATGGGAGAGGGGTGAGCTACTAGAGCCCAGTGAGCAGAATAGTAAAAACATTTAAATCATATGGATCATGGAATGCATCACATCACAGCTAATCACATCAAGGATGAACTTGTCACCAATAGCCCTCTACATGGTCCAACTGTGCCAGAACGTAGAATGGGTCCTGGTCTTTCCCTTACATAGTGCCAGCGAACGTAGAATGGGTCCCATTGGTCTTACATTCCGTACCGTACATATCACATCGTCATATCATAGATCGAGGGCTATGGATCATCCAACATTCATCCACATCAACATAAAAATATGCAATGCAACATATTCGTGAATTCTAATGCAAGCAACCTAATTCATCACATGGCATTCATGATGCGTGAAACATGCTGAAAAGTTCATTTTTTGCTTTAAAACATAATAGGTTATTCCACTCACCTCTGGGTAGTTCCGACCAGACACTGGGGCAACAGACTCACTGTTGGGGTCCTCAGTTCCTCGGGTCCAAACCGACACAGGTGGACTCAAATGAGGGACCAAACATACATGAACATAACTCTAAACTATTCCCCAAAAACCCCCTTAAACATCATGCAACAATCATAGAAAAACATGCAAGAAATGGCTGAACAGGGCACTTTCGGTGGCAGGTTCGGCGGCCAAAAGTCCCTCCAGAGCCGAAAGTCAGGCAGGTTCGGCGGCACCTTCGGCGGCCGAAACTCCCAGACAGAGGCGAAACTCATGCATGTTCGGCGGCACCTTCGGCGGCCGAAAGTCCCAGACAGAGACGAAAGTCTCCTTTCGGGGGCAACTTCGGCAGCCGAAAGGCCTGCCTCCCCAGCCATGTTCGGCGGCCGAAAGTTCCTTCGGCTGCCGAACCTGGTTTCTGCCAAAGGGCAGAAACTTGGCTCCCTTATGCATTTGTGCCTCCAATCTCATCCAAGCATGCATAAACCTATTCTACAACACTCATACACAAGCATACAAGTTCCTAGGGGCATCAACTAGCTAAAACTCCATCTATAACACATTCAACATACATTTGCAAACCACATTGTTCAAAATCACTTCAAAAACCCATAAACATAACTATGACCTAAACATGCATTCTACCCCCATGAACTTCATAAAACTTACTTAAAACATACTATAAGCTAGAGATCGACTCTTACCTCTTGAAGATCGAGAGTAGAGGCGACCAAACTTGGAGTTGGAAGAGATTTGGGTTCTTGAACCTCAAAGCTCCAAAACTTTGCTCAAAAGCTCAAATCTTCAAAACGAAGTTAAAACAAGTGAAAAACTGGAAAGATCTAGAGGAAAAACATCAAAGATCGGTGAGGGGCGGCGAAAAGCTCACCTTGGCCGAAAATGGGGAAAAGCTCGCCCGTTTTCGGCTAAGGGACCCTTTTATAGTGGCTGGCCAGGCCACGTTCGGGGGCCGAATGTGCCTCCGCATGCATGCCATGTTCGGCGGCCGAACTTGAGGTTCGGCGGCCGAACCTGGACTTCCCTCACTTGTGCTTTCGGGGGCCTAAAGGCGCTCCCGAAGGCATGCATGTTCGGCGGCCAAACTTGAGGTTCGGCGGCCGAACTTGAGGTTCGGCGGCCGAACCTGAGTTTTCCTCCAAGGTTGTTTTAATGCAAAAACTCATTTCCATTTTACTTAAAACCATGAAATACCTTAAAACATTGTATGAAAACATGTTTCTACCCTACTAGAGGCTTCCGACATTCGAGATTCCACCGGACGGTAGGAATTCCGATACCGGAGTCTCGCCGGGTATTACATCTCTTCTCAGAGCTCAAGTAAGAAGAGGTGGGATAACACCACCAAGAAGCCGAAGAAGAATAAGTTTTGGAATAAGTTGAAATCCGGTCTGGGATTTGGCGGTGGCTCGAGCTCAGGCTCAGATGGTACAGAATGCCAGAGATGTGGAAGGCCGCACAGGGGAGTGTGTCGAGCTGGGACTAATACATGTTTCAGATGTGGACAGGAGGGACACATAGCTCGGGAGTGTCCTAGAGTACCTTTTATGGGCCAGCCCCAGCAGACAGCTTCTGGTAGTGTGGCACAACCAGCAGCTCCAGCCACAACTCAGGGCAGTGGCAGAGGTAGAGGGAGAGGGGCAGCCTCTTCTTCTGGTTCCCGAGGTGAAGGTCCATCAGCTCCAGCCAGGATCTTCACCATGACTCAGCAGGAGGCTAACACATCCAACACCGTGGTGTCAGGTAATCTCGTCATTGGGTGTTCTGATGTGTATGCATTAATGGACCTGGGTGCATCTCATTCATTTATTGCTCCGAGAGCCGTTGAGAGGTTGGGTCTGATAGTCTCTGGGTTAGAGTGTCCCCTATGGGTCAGTGGACCCAAGTGTGACCCGTCAGTGGCAGTGTCAGTCTGCCAGTACAGTCCAGTTTTTGTTGAGAGAAGATGCCTCTCCGCCGACCTTGTAGTTCTAGATTTGACAGACTTTGACGTCATTCTAGGGATGGATTGGCTATCTACCCATGGTACTACCTTGGACTGCAGGGACAAGGTAGTCAGGTTCAGAGATCAGAATGGGTCAGAGGTCGTCTTCAGAGGAGACAAGAGGGGCACACCTAGAGGTCTGATATCAGCTCTTCAGGCTCGTAGGTTGCTTAGGAAGGGATGTCAGGGGTATTTGGCTCATGTGAGAGAGCATAGCAGTCAGGTCAGGGAGCCAGCCTCGGTGCCAGTTGTCAGAGAGTTTCAGGATGTCTTTCCAGACGAGCTTCCAGGTTTACCACCTGCTAGGGAGATAGAGTTCGAGATAGAGTTGGTGCCTGGAACTAGACCGATCTCTATCCCTCCCTACAGGATGGCCCCAGCCGAGTTGAAGGAGTTGAAAGAGCAATTGCAGGAGCTGGTAGAAAGGGGCTTCATCCGACAGAGTACCTCACCTTGGGGTGCTCCGGTCTTGTTTGTGAGGAAGAAGGATGGATCCCTTAGACTTTGTATCGACTACAGGCAGTTGAACAAAGTCACTACCAAAAATAGGTACCCTCTGCCAAGGATCGATGATCTATTCGACCAGCTAGCAGGAGCGGTTTGTTTCTCCAAAATAGATCTAAGATCGGGGTACCATCAGCTAAGGATAAGAGAAGAAGACGTGCCAAAGACAGCTTTCAGGACCAGATATGGGCATTTTGAGTTCCTTGTAATGCCGTTCGGGTTAACCAACGCCCCTGCAGCATTCATGGATCTCATGAACAGAGTATTTAGCCAGTACCTGGATCACTTCGTTATTGTCTTCATAGATGATATCTTGGTGTATTCCAGGAATGCAGAGGAGCATGCCCATCATCTGCGGTTGGTCTTGCAGACTTTGAGGGAACATGGCTTGTATACCAAGTTCTCTAAATGTGAATTCTGGCTGAGGAGCATTTCGTTCTTGGGGCATGTAGTGTCAGAGAATGGGATTGAAGTGGACCCCAAGAAGACAGAAACTGTGGCTAACTGGCCTAGACCCACTTCAGTGACGGAGATCAGAAGTTTCTTGGGTTTGGCAGGTTACTACAGGAGGTTCGTTCAGGACTTCTCAAAGATAGCAGCTCCTCTGACCAGGTTAACCAGGAAGAATCAGAAGTTTCTGTGGACCGACCAGTACGAGGAGAGTTTTGAAGAGCTTAAGAAGAGGTTGACTTCAGCACCAGTGTTAGCTCTGCCATCCAGTGATGAAGACTTTACAGTCTTTTGTGATGCGTCCCGTGTGGGACTGGGTTGTGTACTAATGCAGAATGAGAGGGTGATCGCTTATGCTTCTAGGCAGCTGAAGAAGCATGAGTTGAATTACCCCACACATAACCTGGAGATGGCAGCAGTAATCTTTGCACTCAAGATGTGGAGGCACTACCTCTACGGGGTTAAATGTGAGATCTTCACGGATCATAAGAGCCTACAGGAGGTTCGTTCATGTGAGATCTTCTAGTCAAAGAGATTTGAATTTGAGACAGAGAAGATGGGTGGAGCTGCTGAGTGACTATGATTGCAAGATTCAGTATCATCCGAGTAAGGCGAATGTCGTGGCAGACGCCCTAAGCCGGAAGTCACTAGGCAGTTTATCCCACATATCGGCAGAAAGGAGGCCAGTGGTGAAGGAGTTTTACAAGCTCATTGAGGAAGGTCTACAGATGGAGTTGTCTGGTACAGGTGCCTTAGTGGCCCAGATGAGAGTGGCACCCGTGTTTCTGGAGCAGGTGGCTCAGAAACAGCAGGAGGACCCTGAGTTAGTGAAGATTGCCAGGACTGTTCAGTCAGGCAATGATAGTGAGTTCAGATTCGACAGCAAGGGGATCCTCCGCTATGGGAGCAGACTATGTGTACCATATGGCATAGGGCTAAAAGGAGACATTATGAGAGAGGCTCATAATGCAAGATACAGCGTTCACCCCGGAGCCACCAAGATGTATCAAGATCTGAAGAAGGTTTATTGGTGGCTAGCTATGAAGAAAGAAGTGGCACAGTTTGTGTTAGCCTGCAAAGTGTGTCAGAGGGTGAAGCTGGAACATCAGAAGCCGGCTGGAATGCTTAACCCGCTACCTATTCCAGAATGGAAATGGGAAAATATAGCTATAGACTTCGTAGTGGGGTTACCGACAGCGTCCAACAGAGTGGACTCCATATGGGTGATAGTGGACAGACTCACCAAATCTGCTCACTTCATTCCTGTCAGGAGTGGCTATTCTGTGGACAAGTTAGCGCAGGTGTATGTAGATGAGATCGTCAGGCTGCATGGGGTTCCTGTTTCGATAGTGTCAGATAGAGGGCCCCAGTTCACCTCCAGGTTTTGGCGGAGTCTGCAGAATGCCATGGGTACTAGGTTGGATTTCAGTACTGCCTTCCACCCCCAGACTGATGGACAGTCAAAAAGGACCATCCAGACTATCGAGGATATGCTTAGAATGTGTGTGCTGGACTTTGGCGGTTCTTGGAGGCAGCATCTACCTTTGGTGGAGTTTGCCTACAATAACAGCCATCATGCTAGCATCGGGATGGCTCCATATGAAGCTTTGTATGGGAGGAAGTGCAGATCACCTGTTTGCTGGGAAGAAGTTGGGGAAAAGGCCTTGGCAGGGCCTGAGCTAGTAGACATTACCAGCAGGGTAGTACCCATAATCAGAGAAAGGATCAAGACTGCTGCAAGCAGACAAAAGAGTTATGCAGACATCCGCAGAAGACAGGTCGAGTTTCAGGAGGGGGATCTGGTATTGCTCAAGGTGTCTCCTATGAAAGGAGTGGTTCGCTTCGGAAAGAAAGGTAAACTAGCCCCACGATACATCGGACCCTTTGAAATCTTCCAAAAGATTGGGAATGTGTCGTACAAGCTGGATTTACCTGCTTCAATGGAAAGAATCCATCCAGTTTTCCATGTTTCAATGTTGAGGAAGTTTGTGTCAGATCCGAGCAAGGTTCTTAGTGAGCCTGATGTGGAGGTCCAAGAGGATCTCACCTATGTTGAACAGCCAGTACGGATCATAGACACCCAGATCAGAAAGCTAAGAAACAAGGAAATCCCGATGGTGAAAGTCCTGTGGAACCACCACAATTTGGAGGAATGCACTTGGGAGACACGGGAGTCTATGCTCCAGCAGTACCCTCATCTCTTTTAAGGTTAGATCTCTATGTGTTTATGTGCTTTGTATGTATGTTATGTTTTATGTCATGCTATGTGCTAGTTGAGGTACATTCGGGGACGAATGTTCTTAAGGGGGGGAGAATGTAATACCCGGCTAGACTCCTGTATCGGAATTCCTACCGTCCGGTGGAATCTTGGATGTCGGAGGCCTCTAGTAGGGTAGAATCATGTTTTCATAAAATGTTTTAAGGTATTTTATGGTTTTTAAGTAAAATGGAAATGATTTTTGCATTAAAACAACCGTGGAGGAAAACTCAGGTTCGGCCGCCGAACCTCAAGTTCGGCCGCCGAACATGCATGCCTTCGGGAGCGCCTTTAGGCCCCCGAAAGCATAAGTGAGGAAAGTCCAGGTTCGACCGCCGAACCTCAAGTTCGGCCGCCGAACATGGCATGCATGCGGAGGCACGTTCGGCCCTCGAACGTGGCCTGGCCAGCCACTATAAAAGGGTCCCTTAGCCGAAAACGGGCGAGCTTTTCCCCATTTTCGGCTAAGGTGAGCTTTCCGCCGCCCCTCACCGATCTTTGATGTTTTTCCTCTAGATCTTTCAAGTTTTTCACTTGTTTTAACTTCGTTTTGAAGATTTGAGCTTTTGAGCAAAGTTTTGGAGCTTTGAGGTTCAAGAACTCAAAATCTCCCACCTCCGAGTTTAGGACGTCTCTCTTTCGATCTTCAAGAGGTAAGAGCCGATCTTAAGCTCATTTTATGTTTAAAGTAAGTTTTATGCAAGATCTATGGGGTAGAATGCATGTTTAGCTCATAGTTAGGTTTTTGAGTTAATGTTATTTTTTGAGCAATGTGGCTTGGATTGTGTTGTTGTTGTGTGTTGTAGTTGGGGTTTTAGGTAGTTTGAAACCCCTAGGAGCCAATATGTGTATTTTTGCATGATTTGGTGAGTTATATGCATGTTGGATTGGATGGGAGAAGATTTTGTGCAAAAGGGAGCAAAGTTTCTGCCCTTTGGCAGAAACCAGGTTCGGCAGCCGAAGGAACTTTCGGCCGCCGAACATGGCTTGGGAGGCAGGCCTTTCGGCTGCCGAAGTTGCCCCCGAAAAGAGACTTTCGTCTCTGTCTGGGACTTTCGGCCGCCGAAGGTGCCGCTGAACCTGCCTGGGTTTCGGCTCTGGAGGGACTTTCGGCCGCCGAAGGTGCCGCCGAACCTGCCCTGTCCAGCCTTCCTTTGCATGTTTTTGCATGTTTGTTTTGAGGTATTTTAGGGGGTTTTTGGGGAATAGTTTAGAGTTATGTTCATGTATGTTTGGTCCCTCATTTGAGTCCACCTGTGTAGGTTCGGACCCGAGGAACCGAGGACCCCAGCAGTGAGTCTGTTGCCCCAGTGTCTGGTCAGAGCTATCCAGATGTGAGTGGAATAACTTATTATGTTTTAAAGCAAAGAATGAACTTTTCAGCATGTTTCACGCATCATGAATGCCATGTGATGAATTAGGTTGCTTGCATTAGAATTCACGAATATGTTGCATTGCATATTTTTATGTTGATGTGGATGAATGTTGGATGATCCATAGCCCTCGATCTATGATATGACGATGTGATATGTACGGTACGGAATGTAAGACCAGTGGGACCCATTCTACGTTCGCTGGCACTATGTAAGGGAAAGACCAGGACCCATTCTACGTTCTGGCACAGTTGGACACTGTTATGTTATGATATGTAAGGGAAAGACCAGGACCCATTCTACGTTCTGGCACAGTTGGACTATGTAGAGGGCTATTGGTGACAAGTTCATCCTTGATGTGATTAGCTGTGATGTGATGCATTCCATGATCCATATGATTTAAATGTTTTATTATTCTGCTCACTGGGCTCTAGTAGCTCATCCCTCTCCCATTTTCCCCAGGATTGCAGGTACAGGGTAGACCAGGAGATCCATAAGAGTATTGAAGTCCTGTGTATGTAATAGATAGTGTGGACATGATAAATGTATTAATGTTATGTAAAAGTATAGTTTCAGTCATGTATTGATATTGAGGATTAGATATTGTGCTTGACATTGTGTATGAGGTATCCCTTTTATTACATGATCAAAAATGTTTTATTATGTTTATGAAAGCCAACTCATCTCATGTTGTATCGCCCGTTGGGGCATTGATGAGATCCCACATAGGGATCACGATTATGATCATGACTATGTACATGTATGTTCAGGTTGAGTTGGATGTTTGAAGGAAAAGTTTTAAATTTTTATGTATGTTGTTGATCATGTATGAGATTATACAGGTTTACAGGTTATATGTCAGGCTTGCTACGGGTCCCGGCGGCCTTAAGCCGATCTGGATCCTAGCGCCGGTAGCGGTCCGATTTTCGAGTCGTTACAAGCCCAATATCCAAACCGACGAAATGAGTCATCACACCCAAAAACAACTTTCCACTGAGAAATCCCAATGTAAGACAAACTGACAAAATACCGACGGAGCCAAAGGCAACCAAAGCTAGCACCACGATAGAAATAGAAAAATAATAGAAAAACTTAACTATGGACAAGCATGCAACCAAAGAAAAGAGAAAACCCAGATAGACAAAAGCAGCTCCGGAGAAACAAATCGAGCACAGTCGAAGGAGGCGCAACAAATCTCTTAGCATTGGCTCTTGGAAGTGTAACCCACTGGACGTAGCAATGTAGTCTTGAGGCGCAAATGCCATTCAACCTAATATCATCCTGACAATAAGAAAACAGAGCCACATACCCTCAACCACTTCCAAGTCCAAAACACAAACCCTCGTTGTCAAACTCCATGGACCTATAAAAGAAAACAGAGAAAAGAAAAACTCAAACAAAAAAGAAAAGCCAATTGCCTGTCCTTGGTGAGGGAGAACTAAGGACAACAGTCGTTTCCCTACCTCATGGCAGGGAAAGAACAAAGAAAAGGGAAAAAAACCAAAAAGAAGCAAATCAAGAAAACCAAACAAAATACTAAAAGATCAAGAAAGCAATCAGAAAAATCCTTTCAACGCTTCGACACTCCTTTCTCTCGCTTCATCTTTCCTTTCTCCTCATTTTCTCTCTCTCCGTCTTCGCTCTCTCTCTCGCTCCCCTTACAAGCAAAAAGTTAGGATTTTAGAATCATTATTATTGAAAAAATTATTTTACTTAAGTATAACTTTTAACTTGGGCATGAATTAATTTTATTCATATATAAATTATTTAAGACACCATAATGTATCAAAAAAATTAATTAAATCATATTGAACATATAATTAGATTATGTTGAATAACATTAACTATTTTATGAATTACTATATACATTATCTTTAAAAAATTACTGAATATGATCATAATATGTCTGAATAAAAATATTAAACCCTCCAAATTAAATAATCTAAATCCAGATGTTTTATAAATATTTTATTTTTTAAACATTCTAAATATTAAAAAATATATAAAAAGATAAAAATTATTTTCTGCAAAATAAACAATATTTTAGTTTTTATTGTATTTGTCACGAAACAGAAAAGCAAGAGAATGAATGTAAAATTAGTAAATAAAAACAAATTAAAGAAAAGATGCAGACAAAGAGTCGAAAGAGGCGGCTTATAGTACAAAGTTCATTTTTTGGGAAGTTAGAAGTCAAGGTTGTCCAAATTCCAAAAGCAATCCAAGTTACTTTCAAAAGGGGTTAAGCTTTTACTTGTTTTCAAATTATCCAAATTACACATCATCCCACCATATTTAACATGGTATGTAGTATTTGTTATTATTATTATTAAAAATATTTTATTTAAAAATATTTATTAAAACGTTAAATGTTATCACATTTCAAATTTAAAAAATTTTAAAATAGTAAAATAAAATAATAATTTTGAATTAATTTCTTAACCACTCAATATAATTCTATATATGTATATGGGTGAAAACTCATGAATAGGAGATAATGAATACTCACCTAAAAGGTTAAATTTATCATTTAACTATATTAAAAATATCAAATTTCATATTTCAATTGAAATTTACACTAGACTTATTATTAAAAAATCAAATAAAGTCATTATTTTTAAAATTTTAAGAGTTATATTTTTTTCAGAGAATTTTAGTCTTATTTAAATTTATTTGATATTTTAGTGATAATTTAAAAGTAATTTTAAACCAACCGAAGATTGATATTTTTAATCACCTTTTTATTATTAATACTAGTATTGCACAATAATCGCTCAAAGTAGGCTATGTAGTGGTACTTGGATACAGGGTCACATGGTAAGGATATGATCAAAAGATACTCAGTTCTATCGAAGGAAAAGAAGTCCCAGACACTTCAAGTATCAGCAAGATTTGCCCCCTCAACTACGAAGTTAGGTGCATTGGTTAAACTAAAAGGCATGACCAACTATTCATATAAACCATGTTTGGTTTTAAATGTTATTTTCCACTCATCACCAGGTTTCATCCTTATTTAGTGATATCCACCTTTCAAGTTAATTTTAGAGAAAACACATGCACCATGCAACTCATCTAATATGTCATCTAATATAGGAATAGGATATCGATACTTTACAGTGATTTTATTGACTACTTGACAATTAATGCACATCCTCCAAGATCTATCTTTCTTTGGCACAAGTAGCATAGGTACAATACATGGGCTCATGCTTTCGCGAACATGACCCTTTGCTAGTAAATCTTCTCAATGCCTCACAATGGGGGCAATCTTGCAAGCATCTCTTCAGGAAACACATCTTTGAATTTCTGCAAAAGTGAAATAAGCACACTAGGAAATTTTAGATTAATGTCAGCATTAGAAAATAGGCTTTCTTTATATATAATTAACTCTAGTGATTTGTGGCCAACATAATCTCTCTTCAACTCTCTTTCTTTTGCAAAGAAACTCGCCTTATTTTCACTCTAAAAAATTCTCTTTTGCGCTCAATTCTTTTTTTGCACAATTGCTCACTTTTAGACCCTTTTGTTTATTCTTTTTGCTCACAACCTCTTTACTCACTTTTCTTTTCTCCTCACATTTCGAATCCCCAGATTGAGATTTTATAATCTTGAGTTGGTCTTCATAGATTTCAACAGAAGTTAAGGGTGCAAGAGTGTAGCTTTGCCCATTGAAGGGGAATGAATACTGATTACATTACCCGTTGTGCAGCACTTTTCGATCAAATTGTCATGTTCTCCCCAACAAAAAATGACCAGCTTGTAATATAACTATATCGCACTTTACTTCATTAACATATCGACCTATGGAAAAAGTTACAATAATTTGTTTTGTAACTTTGACTTCTCCACTATAATTTAGCCATTATAATCGATATGACTTAGGATGCTTTTCACAGTCCAACCCTAGCTTTTCTACTAAGGTCATACTAGCAACATTAATATAACTCCCACTATCAATAATCATTACACATACCTTCCTACCTATGAGGCATCGCGTGTGGAAGATATTTTCTCTTTGCTCCAAGCCTTCTTCTTTTACTTGCATGTTCAATGCACGCCTACAAACAAATGACTCACTTTGCACATCATACTCAATGTTTTCTTCATCAGAACAATCTTCTAAGGAATGTATATTGTTACTGTTATATTCAAACTCAGAGATAATTTCACCATTGTCTCTCAAAAGCATAGTCTTGCTATTGGGACATTGAGTTATAATGTGTTCTATTCCTAAGCCCTTGAAACACTTGATGTTGCGATACTTGCTATAAGAAGATGGTGTTTCAGTTGTAGTTTTGGAAATAGTGTTTTGCGACTTACTATTCAAATTCTTGTCTTTTCTTTCAAAAACTTTTCCTTGCTCTTCTCATCTTTCTTATACCATTTTGAAGTCCAAGTGTTATTTTGGAATGTTTTGGCACCACCTTTCCCTTTCAGCTGCTTCTTTATCTTCATCGCCATGCTCACCATATCTTCAAGTTCTACATAATGGTGTAATTCGATGATATTATTGATCTCTTTGTTAAGCCTATTCAAAAATCTAGCTATGGTTGCTTCTCTGTCCTCTTCCACATTAACCTTTTTCATAGCAATTTCTGTCTCCTTACAGTAATCTTCAATAGATATGGAACCTTGTGTTAACCTTTGTAGCTTTTGGTGTAACTCGCGATAGTAATAGGATGGAACAAACCGCTTTCACATGATGCACTTCATCTCTTCCCAAGTTGCTATTGGCCCTTCTTGATTTTTATGCATGGCTAAAAATAATTGATCCCACCAAATCAATGCTTAGTCAGTAAATTCAATAGCAGTTAATTTTACCTTTTTCTCTTCAGAATAGTTATGACACTAAAAAATTAGCTCCACCTTCCTTTCCCATTCAAGATAATTTCAGCATCATTTAATCCCTTAAATTGAGGAATTTTCATCTTGATGGAGTTGATGTTGCTATCTATCCTTTTAGTTCTCTCTTCTCTTCTTTGCCTCTTCTGATGGACTATACGTCCTCTTCATTTTCAGAAGTTGAATCACTTACTTCTTCAAGAGAGGGTCTATTTTGTCTATTTTCTCTATTACCAGTGTTCCTAGCATTGTTGGCACTAGCTTTCCGCAACTCTTTAATTTTCCTAGAATGCCATTCCATGTCGTCACGAAACTCATTTAGCACCACATAGAAGCGTTTGAATTGATATGCAATCGCTTTAGTGTGAAAATTTTCAGCTTGTCCAACTTTTTTGTCTTTACTTTCTATTCTGAAATTAATCTTAAACAAACAAGAAAACAAAAAAAATTGGACCTCACACGCTCCCTCATGTGTTTCTCTTCAAAAGGTGTTTTACCTTCGTGTTTCACTCACAAGTTGGCTTTTATTCTCTTATGAACTAACCACTCAAGCCTTTTACCTCTCGATATTCAACTTAAGAGTATTGCACTTTGAAATCAACACACAATACGAGATTAATAAGATCGTAGCAATAAAAATTCAATAAAGATACCCTAAATAATAAAGAAACATAAAAGCAAAATCTAGAAGCAAAAATGCACACAATAAATATTAGAACAAGATGGTAATAAGTATGCTAAAGATACAATTTAATGAGTAACATGAAGCAACTATGTCACCCTATATATATACAATGCCAACAAACAAAATGAAACAAAGATGATAAAGATTTAAAGAAAATATTAATTCGAAAATAAAACGAATTTTGAACTCGCCACTAGTAATTTCATTAAAGATATGTCTTAAAATAAAACTGAAACTGAACTTATACTATTATCCAATAATCAAAGCTCTAAACCTTATAACCCACTCAAAACTAACAGATTTAGACGTGTGATACTTCCAACAGCTCAAACTAGTAATTTCATTAAAGATATGTCTTAAATAGATGGCAAAGTAAACATTTTTCTTGCATTTAACCTCAAATAAGAATTTTCAAGAAGCAATATTTTTTTTCTTTTTTTTTTAAAGAATTTTCTAGGTCTGGATCCTTTTTTTATTACAATTCGTAATAACACAAAATTGAAAAGCAAACATAGCAAACGAGACGATAAATAAGCTACTGAAAGAAGAAAATGAATTAACTTAACGAAATGAATATAACAACAACTATAACTATGAAATTGAAATTGAAGAAGATATTAATAAAGATAGATAAATTAGAATTTATCTACGACCTATGCTCTGACACTAATTGATGTAGAACCTCATATTAACAATGCAATCTATAATTCCAATATATAATTATATCAAGTCACACGCCAAGATTGATTTCCAAGTGTTCTACTACACCCTTAAATAATGAATAAATAAGAACGTAGATAATTGAATAAGAAAAAAAGAATAGAATCGCCACAAAATTACTAACCTCATTAAAATGTCAATTCTTGATGCAACACAAAGTTAAACAAAATTCTCTCTAAAATTTTATTAAATCAAGGAAAATAATATTGTTCACAGAATAAGTCTTAAAATTCATGGCTGCCATTTAGAGGGATTTTTATAACTTTTTAAAACCCTAATCCTGGTGATAAAATGATTAATTTTAATGTAAGAAAGATTCTAGGTCAAACAATCAAATCTCCCTCAACAAGGATTATAATAAAGATCCTTTTCCTAGTTAGACTATGAGAACTCTTTTCCCTTATAGGCTGCACAAATTTAGCCCTTTAAATTGGGTCTAATTAACTTAAAATAAGTCTACTAAAATACTAAAATATCAAAACAACAAAGATGAGTTTAAGTGGAATTCGGGCCCAATATCTTATGTGGCCACAAGTGTGTTGCAACTAGCCCATGTGACTTCTTTTTCCAACTCCATTGCTCCTTTGCTTCAATCACATTTACGAACACTTTATCTCGTGAATTCTCATGTGTTGCAAACTTGAACTTTTCCTCACATGCATTCATTCCTTTGTGAATAAACTTGTTGTACTAAATATTGAAGTGATGCCTTTGTTATTAGTCCATGAAGTAATGTGATATTTGCGTCCATTCCATTGCTCACGTGCCTATCTCCCACATTCGTATCAATAACCATTTAGTATTTTCTAATAAGAATATCAAACCTTGAAATTAAATAATCTAAATCTAGATTTTTCTCCTTAAGACAACTCTATATGCAACGGCTATATTTGGTTCATTAGCCTAGGCACTATAACAAAGTAGCTCATGGCACTATTGTGCTCCATATTGATTATGGGATCGAGTTTCCTCTTTTTCCTTTGTAAAATGCTTACTAAAGACTTTAAAATAAATGCTTGAATGCATGCCAAATATATTAATTTATTATTTTTCGTTTTCATATTACTTAACTTTAATTTCTTTTATTATTTAGTCTTTATATCATGGAGAAACTCATTAGTTCATCTCTTTATTTTGAAAAATATATTAAAACATTCTTGATATTTTGAAAAGTCTATTAATTGATCCTTTCATTAATTTTAGCCATTAAATATTATAAAAAAATTTAAAATATTCTCAGTACATTGAACTAATTAGTAGATTTTTTACAAATCTTAGGGACTAACTAATAAATTTTTTAAATTATAAGGACTTTAACAATTAAAATTAACGAAGAATATAATTAGTAGATTTTTAAAACGTCAGAAATCTTTTAGTTAATTTTTCAAAACCAGGAGAGCAATTAATGAGTTTTTTATATTAAAAGGGCTAAATGATAATTTTTCTTAAGTTAATGATAAAACAAATGAAAATTAAATTACATTAAATTAACTTACATTAATACATAATTAATTTTAAATAATCAAATTCTAATTATTTTTTAAGTAGAAGATTGGTATATGAAATTCGAATTTAAATGCAAGTGATTTACTAAATCAATTAAGGTTCAATAAGTTTTAATCAATTTAAAATTAAAATTTTTACTTTTATTTTAGGGAAAATTATTTTGTAGTCCCTGAGATTTAACGTAATTAACACTTCTGTCCCTCTATTTTGGTGACCCAACACTTAAGTCCCTCACTTTCTTTTCTGTCCAAATTCGAAAAAATTATCACATCTCATCTTTGACTCTTTGACCAAACGGTTTAAATGGACGGAAGGACTACGAATTTGGACGGAAGAGAAAGTGAGGGACTTAAGTGTTAGGTCGCCAAAATAAAGAGACATAAGCGTTAATTACGTTAAACCTCAGGGACTAAAAAGTAATTTTTTCTTTACTTTATATGTCCGAAACAGAATGGCCAGAGAATAAATGTAAAATTATCAAATAAAAAATCATTAAAGAGAGAAAAAGGAAAGGACAAGATACAAACCTCATTTTCTTAGCAAGATATAAGTCAAGAATCCGTGTCCAAATTTCAAAAGCAATCCAACTTAATTTCCAAAGGTATTAAGCTTTTACTTCTTTCAAATTATACATCAGCCCCACCACATGAAACATATATGGCATGAAGTATTTGTCATTATTATTAAAAATATTTTATTTAAATATTTTTATTAAAACATTAAAGTTTATTATGTTTCAATTACAAAAATCCGAAAATAATATAATATAATAAAATAATAATTTCAAACTTAAAATTTTAAATAATTGACACGGAGTAATTAATTTTAAATTTTACACTAAGTTTTAACCGAATTTAATTTTTACGGCTGACGTTCGATAGAGAATCACGATAGCTTTTTGAAAAAAAAAATTTGAGATGCACAACTTTTAAAAAAGTGTCGAAAGCAGCGGGTCCAATCACAAATTTTATTATAAAAATTTTATTATTTAGGTTCAATTTTATATTTTAATTATTTTGATAAATATTTTTATAATTTTATATATTAAAATTTTTTTCTATCGTCAATAATTTTCCTTTATTATTAAAAATTTACTTTTCAAAATTTTAAAAATTTCAATAAAATTACTCGTCTTTTAATTTATTTTTTCTTTTATATTCTTTTGACCAAACGATATTAATTAAAATGTATAACGGAATTTAATTAGTTCTTTATTAATAATTCTAAAGGTTTTTTATTTTTATAAAAAAATAATTAATACCCAATAAAATAGCTAAATTTAGCTTCAAATAACGAAATAAAAAATATTAAATTTTATTTTTTATCTAAATTTATTATTAAATTATCAATAAAAAATTAAATAAATTTGTCATTTATCGAAATTTAATTGCATGAATTATACTTATTAAAAAATTAAATAAATTTGTTCATTGCATAATATGTTATTAAAATATTTAATGATAAAAGTTATATACCTAAAATCTTTAACGACGAAACGTTAATTATTTTTAACAACTACTTTCTTCCGTTTCAAAAAAAAAAAAAAAAAAACAACTACTTTCTTTGATAAACTAAATATTTATAAAATATATTTTATAATATTATTATTTTTATTATTTAAAAATAAAATTGATTTTTATTTATAATAATTAAAATTCTAATAATAAAAAAATATTAATATTTTCTTAATAAGAGTAAAACTTTACACATAATAATATTTTATGTGTAAAGGTTTCATTTAAGATTTTTAATATGTTTGTTAAGTAAATGGTAAAGGTTTATAGTTCTTATACATTAATACATAATTAATTTTAAATAATCAAATTCTAATTTTTTTTTTTTTTATAGAAGATTGCTATATGACATTAGAATTTATATGAGTGATACACTAAACTAAATAAGGCTCAACAAATTTTAATTAATTTAAAATTAAATTAATTTTTTGTATTTGACATGATTTATTTTTTACAAATAATTTAAATAAATTATACCGAATGAAATAGCGGAAAGAGGCTGCTTATAATAAAAATCTCATTTTCCTTCCAAGATAGAAGTCAATGATGTATTAGGGGTGACAATTTGATTGATTCGGTTTAAAATCAAATCGAATCAAATAAACTGAAAATCGAAATTTTAGTATTTATAAGAATCGAACCGAATCGATTTTAATTAGAAACCGAATCAAATCGGTTTGATTCACTTCAATTCGATTCGGTTTGATCGGTTTTGATTTTTAATAAATTTTTTATTTTTTACACTTTATTTTTAATATTTTAAAATTTAATTAAAATATTTTAATTTTAATATAATTTAATTTTTCTACTTTATTAAAAATAACATATTATTATCACTAAATCGATTTTATTCGATTTTTTTAATTTTTTCAAATCAAAACCGAACTGAATCGAAATAACTGAAAATTTGTCTAGATTCCAAAAGCAATCCAAATTAATTTCCAAACGTGTTGAGCTTTTACTATTATTAAAATTATTAAAATTATACATCACTCCACCACGCTAAACATATATAACGTGTAGCTTTGTAATTATACTAAATTATTATTAATTTTTTTGAAATTTTAATAAATTTATTAATTTATATTTATTTTAAAATACTCAATTAAAATATTTTTATATTTTTATAAATTTTAATTTTTTATTCAAAAATAATTAACTGAAATATTTATATTATTTAATTTTTATAATTTTAATTGTATATATTATTTAGTATTTATAATTTTAAATATTTATATTATTTAATTTCCAATCACTATTAAAATAATTTCATTGACTATGTATTAGATAAAATAATTAAAAAATTTAACTTTTTTTTGTCTAAATTGATTAAGTAATTTATCACTTTGTTTAGATTTGATTGAGAAAAACAATAATTTTGATTCTTTACTTTCTCAGTTTAATTCAGAATCAAATCCGGCGATTTCGACTCAAACATCTTTGGGTGATGATTAAGAATTTGAAATGATACCATAAAGATCCATAAATGAGTTTGAGGAAACCTCATGTGGATCCCAGGTGAAAGCAGGGGAAGGAAGCATGCCAGGATCTAATTGATCTTTTTGTGTAATTATCTTGACTGCATATTATAATTTTTTTTAAAAAAATATTACAACTTTAAAAAATGACATACTATAATTTTTAGAAAAATTAAACTGAGATGATCTCAAACTGAAACCAGACTGAAAATATTTTTAACTGAAACTATTTTTTAACCAAAATTGTTTCAAATTGAAATCAATTCGAACCGTGAGCCCAACAAAGTGGTGATTCCGGCTCGTGGCCTGATCTATTCCCAGACGTGCTATAAATTGGAAACTTGTTTCTTTATCTTGCATGAAATTACATACAGTGTGAATCATAAAATTCAACTCACTTCATGCTATAACGTCGGAAAAATATTCAACAAAACAATGTCAAAGGTATTAAAAAAAAAAAATTATCATGTAATTTGAAACAGAAACGAGAAATCAAAGGGAAGTCCAACATTGATAAACCGTGATATATTTACGAGAGGTTCAACATCGGTAAGCAGGCCCTAATACTATGTTAAATTTAGATCTGGCCTAACTCACCTAAAATTAGTTCAAAATTAGTTCAAAAATTAGTTCAAAGGGAAGTAATGCCTAAGGCCCGACACATTACCCTATCCCAAAGTGGGATTCAACACAAGCTAACATAATAAATATATTCAGTTTAGAATTTCTGTCCAAATTAAAATCTTGTTTATATATGAAGTTGAGTGGTCCTATATACAAAGCTCAGGGGAAAAATTACTTTTTTCACAGCTGCATCATTGGGAATTTGAGTTGAAACCATGAAGATCATGAACAGATGCTGAGGAAGAGGCTGTAATGGAGAATGAAGTTGAAACTTGGATTTCCATCTGTTTATGATGATCTTTTATTGCCTTAGAATTCATATATGACTCTTCATTGATTTCATATAAACCATGGGCAGTAGCAGAGGAAGAAACTTGCTCAGATACTACTGATGTTGAATTGGAATCTTGACTTCCTCTTGTACTCTGACTTCTCAGTTGTTTTTTATGCTCTCTTATGGCTTTAAACCTCAAGTCTTCATTGTAACTACTTGCTTCAGGGATCAAATCTGGTATGGTTTGAGTTCCCTCTAACATCCTTACAACTTCAGACATTGTTGGCCTTAATGAAGGCGAAGCATTTGTGCATAAGAGAGCAGCTTTAATCATCCTTTCTGCTTCTACCTTGTTGAACTCAGATCCAAGTTTCTCATCCACTAGCTCCATCAGGTTTCCATTTTGCTGCAAGTGGCAGGCCTGCAATGCAAAGATAATCACATGTGGTCATGCATCAAGCAAAAGTTATGCACTACAAAAAAATAAAAAATAAAAAACAGCAGCGAAATTTATTGATTAAATTATGGAAAAAGTGGTTATTAAAGGAAATTACCGACCATTTGAAACACCAATAATTAAATTACCAACCATTTACCATCAAAATTTTGTAGCTATATTTTTTGCTTTCTTGTAGTGATGTTTTGTGGTGTCTGTTTCTTTCAGAAAAGAATCCAAGTACTAGAATGGAGGAAGGAATAAGATAAGGATTGGTGTATTACCCAATCTAGAAGGCAAGCAAAATTGTTCTCTGGTCCATAATTCATATTACCCTTCCCACTAACAATTTCCAATGCAACAATTCCAAAGCTGTAAACATCTGCTTTGTGGGTCAAATAACCCCATAGTGCATATTCTGGTGCCATATATCCTCTGCATCACAAACCACGTTAACAGTTAGAAAAAAAGATCAGAAAGTGAGTCCTTCTGGTTTACTTTGCAAGAAAGAGAAAAAGTGACATACATTGTTCCAGCAATTCTGGTGCTGATGTGGGTTTTTTCCTCTGTATCAAGTTTAGCCAACCCAAAGTCAGATATTTTAGGGTTCAAATGCTTATCAAGGAGAACATTGGTAGCTTTGATGTCCCTATGAACAATTTTGAGCCTTGATTCTTCATGCAGAAAAGCTAATCCTCTAGCAATCCCAACACAGATCTTCTGCCTCGTTTGCCAGTCCAATTTTAGTTGGGAGTGTTCTGAGCCTAGAAGCAACCATTGAAGGAGTGATTCTTTTGAAGAATAATCATAATCTAATGTTACGTTTGGTAATGTCGTAATGCAATATAATGCGATCAAACTTTCTACTAAATCTCAATAGAAATTTTGATTTCATTACATAGCATTACGGTGTACCAAACATAGCCCAACGGTATAGAGTTTCTATACTTACCAAGCAAAACGCGAGCTAGGCTATTATTTTCCATGTACTCATATACTAATAGCAGTTGATTTCCTTCAATGCAGCAACCATGAAGTTTGACAAGATTTGGATGTTGCAAACATGAAATCATTCCTATTTCATTCAAGAATTCACGATTTCCCTGACTCGACTTAGATGACAGCTGCTTCACAGCAATTATAGTGCCATCAGACAACAAACCCTGCATCTCATCCATGAAATGTTACCTTCATTAGAAATTATTAACAGAAGATTTTTGTTCTCAAGGGTAGATAATGGTAACGCAGTAGCCATAATACCTTGTAAACCGGTCCGAATCCACCTTCTCCAATTTTGTTGGCAGGATCAAAATTGTTAGTGGCAGCTCTAATTTGCCTTAAGGTGAAAGAAGCTGTTTGGCTATCTAGTCTTTCAAAATCTGTCCAAAACATAAGTATGCTTTACAATTGTAACTTTTTCATATATAACTATGCCTGCCTGCTTGAATCTCTCAAGCATAGTAACCATTCCTCTAATAATTAATAGTGTGTTTAACAACGTTCTTAAGACTTCAAATCACATCTAAGCCTGAACAATGAAAGGATGTCCGGAGATCACGGAGATTCTAAGGGAGACCATTTCCAAAATAATCTTCCCTAGGAATTAAGCCCAAAGCAGTCTGAAAAACATCTTATTTTAACATGATATGTCAAGGAAACATAGTCCAAACCTTTTTGTGTCTTGTTCTTTACTCTGAAATAGCGTCTCCACACAATGATAGTCAATGCTAATAGAATGAGACACGAACCTACTACTCCAACAACAATAGGTGCAATTTTTGTCTTCCCCCCTCCTGACCTGGGTTCAAAGTCTGCAAAAGAACCAACCTGTCAGACTTCGATGAACAATGAACAAGGAACAATCATCACATCGCAGTGATTCATTATTATGAACTGCTTATAATAAATCTTAAATGAAAGAAGCAGCAGTATTCAAGAGAACAGGAATGATCACTTACTAGGATGTACTACTGAAATAGCTGAGATAAGGGGGCCATAGACTCCACTGACAGGAACTCTTGTAGTACCTTTGCCAGCCCAAAAGAAGCGGATTTCCAAGATGTTATTTGTTACTGTAGCATTATACTTTTCTATGATTGGTTTAGCAACGCCATTAGCTTTAACTTCAATATCAAAATCCTTCTCCACTCTATCATTCTGCAACATAGTATCCATAGTTGGTTCAATTCTTTTCTTCCTTTTCTATGTGTATATTGAAAAGGAAAGGAGATTGCATCAAGGAGCATAAGATACCTGAATAAAGATATCAAACATGCGCCTTCCGAGGCTGTTATACATGCTGTCATTTGTGAACTGGATCTCAGCAAAGTGTAGACTAACAGTATAATTCCCATTCTCGAGACATTGATGATAATAAGTGAGTGAAATAGGTGAAAGTCTAGCTGTTCGGTACAATTCATCAATGTTTAATGATGGTAAATTTTCAATGTAAGCTTTGTTTTGGAAATCATTGTCATCCATGAAATCTCCAGTGCTGCTAAGTCCCCAATCATCATTACTTGGATCAAACAGTGCAGCACCACCACTAGCTTCATCTCCTTCATATTTTGTTCCATTTATGTTCACTTCTTCTCCACCACAATTTATGTACCAAGAGTGCCCATCTGCAAAGATATACTTATATTAAAGGATAACTAAATAAGGTGAAAGGATACTGTTAAGACAGCTTAAATTAAAGATTAGCCTTCCATGTATTGAAACACAATACAAGCTAATATTGTGTGACCGATATATACAAATAACTCTTCAAGTGGAACTTTGTAAGATTTTTACTTTCTATCACAAGAGTAAGAACTGATCCTACAGTTCTGCTAAAGCTAATTTGTGAAACTGATCAATTTGCAACTAAACTTACATTGACCACAACTGAAATTGTTTGCACAAGCTCCTCCTCTAGTTGAACCAAGCAGAAAGAACCAATTAGTATCATCATGAAGAATCAGTATCAATTTTTAAGCACCATCTTAAATTTCACTAGTTAATTGTAAGAAAGCAAGAAAAAAACTAACAGGTCATTTCCAGTTGAAGAACTTCGGAATAAGTTTAGACTTAGATCTCTGTTAAAATAACACAAGCAAAAAGAATGATAGTTAAGTACTTGGATTCCCACAAAGTTTTAGAATGATAAAGTCTAAAGGTGCAGATCTTTTTTTCTAAAAAATAAAAAAAATTAAAACTAACGTCTGCTTGCAAACAGGTTGCTCAGCACTTTGCCTTGTGAAGTTATTGTACGAAAGATCTCTGCTTGCAAAAAAAAAAAACATCTTGTCAGTACTGCAGAGGTTCTAGTGTAGAAGGATATGAAATTGGACAACAGAGCCAATATTTAGCCAACTGAAGAGATAAGTTACGTACACATTTGTTCCTTTCCTCAATAATGGTATATTTCCACTCAGTAAATTGCCACTTAGGAAGCTGATTAAGGAAACATCAAGCAGTTAGCAGATTGCATATTGCAAAGTTACATATCAGGAATCTAGGATTGATGTTTAATTACTCACATAAAAATCAAAGTCTCTGTTGTTATGGCATCGGGAAGCTCCCCATGTAACTTATTAAAACTTAGATCCCTGTCCAAAACAACAAGATGTTTATTAAAAGCAAGGACTAGTGCTTCCATCAACATGCCTTATTACAATTTGGAATGCAAATGAACCTTCTCATATTCTTTCACATGCGTCCATTGCTTATTTACATCGTACTTAAAGATGTACTTAATGAAATTGGCTCGCAGATCAGTTTCTTTTATCACTTAAATTTTGATTTTTTATATGCATCGATAAAATCGGACATCCTAGAATACAAACACTGTCATGCATGATAACTTAATTTTTCAAGTGTTTTTCAAAGCCAAATAGAAAAGAAAATCAAGCATTTTTCATGGGTTGTACTTACAAAATTCGCAGTCGACTTAATTGCCAGATGTATAAAGGGATTTCTCCAGATATATTGCAACTCCTCAAAACCCTAAAAATCCCACAGTAGCCGTTTTAGATATAATGGTCATATGGCAATATGAAGTCTGCTCATTTCATGAACAGAACAGAGAATATAAGCAGTACACAACTAGACATACAGCCTTGTGAGGCCTGTTATGTTGCTCAGCTCAGGAAAAGTTTGATTTGTTGCATTTATGTCACTAATCCTCCTGCAAGAATAAATAATTAAATGTTGCACCATGAGAAGTTCCTGCAAAACCGATCATTTGAATTCCAACAATTAGAACAATCAACAGATTTTTACTCACAAATCTGTTAATTTTTCCAAAACCGAAATGGATGATGGAATTGGTCCTTCCAGTCCACTAGCTTGAATTTCTCTGCATTGAGTCAGCTAATCAAAATCAATCAAGAAACTCCAAGGAGAAATCAAAATATAGCACTTTGGAAATAGGAGGGTCTTACAGTCTCTTGAGTTGCTTCCAGTTTTGTATAAAATCTGGTATGCTTCCATTGAAATTGTTATCATTTATCCGACTGTGTCATGCAATGAATAAAGAGTGTTCAAATTTTACACATCTACAAAGTTGTGGGTGTAATACTGAGAATTTCATTCTGGAAGGCTTACAAATCAGTCAAGTTTTTCAGTTCAGCAAGTTCCATAGGCAAATTTCCAGTCAATTGGTTGGAAGATAGTATCCTGCAATAACAAATCAATGTTATTCTTTATAGATAAAACAACTGTGTGAGCATAAAGGAGAAAAAAAAAATTAGAAATGAATATCCATGAACTTCCTTACAAATTTCCCAAGTTAACTAACTTTCCAAGCTCCCGAGGGACAGTTCCTGAAAATTGGTTTAACTCAAGGTTCCTGGTAAGATAGAAAAACAGAGTAGATTGCTCTAAGCACTTGAACATTTCAAATCCACATAGTTGAATAAGAACAAACATCTCAGGAGCAAATCACATTAGAATTCTGAAAATAAATCTTTCTATTTTGGTGTTTTGGAAGAAAGACAAAGCAAACAGTGAAGATAAAAAAAATTTCTTTCTTGTTTCCCTGATTCCAGCCATCAAATGCATCATCATAAAATTATCATATAAGGCTCCAAGAAAATCTACATGCCCTGAAATTTACAACTTACAAGTATGTGAGACTGGTAAAGTTCTCCAAATAGCTTGGTATATTCCCTGATAAGCGGTTTGCCAGAAGAGAACTGCACTAATTGTATTTATCTACTAAAAAAGAAATTCCCTGAAATTTCGTAAACTAAAAAAAGGTGATAATAAGGAGAAAAATCAAATCTCACATTGATTTCAGTTTCAGAGAAGTCCATTCACTTGGAATAGAACCATTCAGGTAGTTGTAAGCAAAATCTCTGCAAGCCAATAAGACATAGAGCTTAAAACCCTAAAAATGTATATTTCCTATCTCTATTATTTGACAATGATACATGAACAGTGGGTATTACTTGTGAAACAAGAAACAATACACATATAATGTAAATGGAGAATCCAAAATCTCACATGCTTTCAAGATAAGGGAGCCGGACGAGTTCAGGTGGAAGTTCTCCGGGAAGGCTATATCGCTTGATTATCCTGAAAATCATGCCAAGGAATCATTTGGAGTCTATACACAGAAGTGATTCCAAATCACTTTTCAATCAATATTCAGTGTTTTATAGAAGTGATTTAACGATTATTTCCATAAATAAAAGTTTAAAAAATTATTGTGAAAAAGACTAAAATACCCTTAACATGGAGAGGTTAATTAGTATATTTTTTGAAAATATAATGAATCAATTAATAAATTTTTTAAATTATAGAGATTAAATAGTAAAATACTTAATATTAACGTTCAAATTAAATGATGAATTAAATAATAGACTTTTTAAAATATCAGACATTTTAATAATTTTTCAAAATTGCGAGACTAATTTATACTTCCGGATAAAACAAGCAACCATCACCGTATTGTTTATTCTGAATCATCATCATCTACCTCGGTATCCCTAAGTGGCAAATTCAGAACTCTAGACAAGCATAAAGCTGTCAGAAATTCATCAGAGAAGGAGAAACATACAGGGCTGTGATGTGGCAAGTGTTGTTTGGAAATTCACAATTGCAACTTATATTCCTCTCAGGATCTGTCAGTAAAGTTGGTTTGACAGAATCTCCACAAGCATCAACATTGAAATTCCAGCCGTCAGCTCCCATTCTTTTGGTAATTTGATTTAAAGCATCCACTAGATAAAAACATCCACCAACAAAACAGATAAACACATGTTAAACACAAATCAATAGACTAGCTTCTCTTGTCTAGTTCAATTCTCTCTTTCTTCTTACAGCCAGAAGCTACCGTATCTTATGAACTTGTCTAAAAAACTCCACAAACCAGTAATATTCTTAAACTCTAACATGAACACGTAATGATCACAATACTGTAATTGGCAAAGGAAAAATTATAAAATATTCATCATACCCTCATCCTGAGAAAGTTGGGCAGCCGAAAGTCTCCGAGTCTCCAAGCAACAAAAAGCCAGAACTGACACAATGACTGCTTGCTTGAGGAAGAACATGTTTTAACACAAAAAATATGGCTAAAGCCTGCAAGATATGTTCAAGCAAATAATTGTTACTATTATAGAATTTGATATATCATTAATAAATAAAGAAAATTCTAACAAAACACCTTGTGAAAACAGCTACTGAATTGACCTTAATTTGCTGGCAGTTTCTTATTGGCCTAATCTCGTGCATTTAATCTATTTTTATATTTATATATTAAAAAATAAAGATTTTTAAGTACTTTTGACTCATAGGAGATGTCGTATTTGACTTTGATATATGCTTTAATTGGTTGAATAAAAGTTGATGTTCATACACAGGATGATGGCCTTGACATGAATGAAATTCCTAACTAATTATTCTTTCTATGCATATCTTCCGTACGAAGGTATACAGTTTTGACAAAATGCAGAAAAACGTGGTGGCATTTAAGAGACTTCCGTGGTTGGAATGGTCAATATTTTAATGAATTAGATTAGATTGATTGTATAACATAATGTAAAAGAGATTAGGATGGAATTAATTTAAAATCAAGGACTATTTGTGGTTATATATATATATATATATATATATAAAGTTACTTATTTTATTAATAAAATTTCATCAAAGGGATATCATTTCAAATAAAGAGACCATAATGTCTAATAGATTTTCTAGCTAAAAATTATGAGTAGTTGGAGTAGTATTACAACGAACTCATTTAATAGAAGTATCAGTTTTATAGTCTAACAAATATTCACAATCATTCAAAATCAAATATCTGCATAAAATAATTTGACAAAAAATACTCTTCAAGTGTCTGTATAAATCCCTGTATAAGATAGTTTGGTAAAAATGTTCCTCCTTCTTTCTCATCTCTCGAGCATAAATCATTAAAATCTCCTGAACAAAGCAACGGAAGAGAGTTTTTACGAGATAAAGTTCGAATAAGGTTCCAAAACTGATATTATCATTGAGATTCCAAAAATCCATAATAACTAGTAAACATCTATTGAACATTACCTTCCGAATCAATAAAATTTGAAGAAAAAAAACTAACCACATAAACAAACACATGACTCTTCCACATTAGCGAAAGGTCTCATCCTAATCTTTGTCTATTAACTGAGAAGCAACTATCAAAATATAAAAAATTACGAAAAAATTTCATACGAAAATTAAGAGTTTTTGTTTCCATCAAAAATAAAATGTATTGGATTGTACGTGAGAAACCTCCTCACTATACAGAAATCATAAGTAACGATTGGAATATCTCTAGAGCTTTTAATAGGGACAACAACATTTTTTTCTTCATCGATAGTCAATTGACGCAGATCGTCTTCCACGGGAAAGGGGAAAGAAGAAGTTAGATTTAAGGAATAGGAAGAGGAAAATGCAAGAGTATCGAGCCACATTACATATTTAAATTTCTTATAAATTAATTAGTTAATTCACATTTTAAAATAATTTAATTAAACGGTTACTCTTTTCATTCTATAATTTTTTTTATTTTTTCTTTTTTAATTGTCTTAGAATTATTATTCACTTTCTCTTTTTTACACTATGATAACATATAAATTGACCATTATAATTCTATTTAATTTATCTTATTTCTACAAAATCTCTCTAAATCTCTCTAAATATTTAATAAAATTTAATATATTTAAAATGGATATAATTAAAAATTTAATAAAAATATATTTTTTTTACTATATGTGAAAAAGTAAAGTGGGCAAAAATTATAAAATAGAAAAAATATTATATTTTATAAAATCAAATTGTTTAGTCTTTTTATTAAAAAAATCGTCAGTCAACTTTATTGAAAGTTTGAGTTTTATTATCTAAAATTTATAAGTTATAGAAACTAAATAAAGCATATTATTAAAATTAGGAAAAATTACTTTTTAGTCCCTGAGGTTTAACGTAATTAACACTTCTGTCCCTCTATTTTGGGAACCCAACACTTAAGTCCCTCACTTTATCTTCCGTCCAAATTCATAGTCCTTCCGTCCATTTAAGCCGTTTGGTCAAAAATTCAAATATGAGAGGTGATAATTTTTTTTCAAAAATACCCTACTCTCAACATGAAATCCCTATTTTTCTTCTCTTTCATATCTTCTCCATTTTCTTTTATTCATTGTTAATTCTCCTCTTTTTTTTCTCTCTCTTTTTCATCTTTCTTCTCCCTCATATTTTCTCTATTTTCTTTTGATATTGTTGATTTTTCTTTTTCTTTTTTTTCTCTTTTTCATTTTTTTTCTCCCTTATATTTTTTATTTTTCTTTTTTTTTTCTCCTTTTCATCTTTGTTCTCCCTCATATTTTCTCTATTTCCTTTTGACATTATTGGTTTTTCTTTTTTTTTTCTCTCTCTTTTCCATCTTTCTTCTCCTTGAAGCATCATTTGAGAGTTGCAGAAAGGGTAGGAGTTATGGTGAAGAAGAAGAAGAAGTTGCAGAAGGTAGAAGTTATGGTGAAGAAGAAGAAGAAGAAGAAGAAGAAGAAGTTGCAGAGGGTAGGAGTTATGGTGAAGAAGAAGAAGAAGAAGAAGAAGAAGAAGTTGCAGAGGGTAGAAGTTATGGTGAAGAAGAAGAAGAAGAAGAAGAAGAAGAAGTTGCAGAGGGTAGGAGTTATGGTGAAGAAGAAGAAGAAGAAGAAGAAGAAGAAGTTGCAGAGGGTAGGAAAGAATCTACAGTGAAGAGGCAGAGTTTGGATTTCGTGATTTTGAAATAGCGGGACTTTTAGTGAGGGTCAATTTTGTCAATTCACGTGTCCCAAACGGCTATTTTGGATGGAAGGACTACGAATTTGGACAGAAGAGAAAGTGAGGGACTTAAGTGTTGGGTCTCTAAAATAGAGGGATAGAAGTATTAATTACGTTAAATTTCAGGGACTAAAAAGTAATTTTCCCTTAAAATTATATAGATTAAATAAAATGCATGATTTTTTTTTATATATACAAACCTGTTTTTTGTTTAGAAACTTTATCCGAGTTTTGAACATTTCAGATAGGAGCAGTGGTCGTTCCTTTGATATGGGTGTTAATTATTTCAGATTTTTTTTTGTGATTTAAGAAGATTTAGAGGAATCTGATTTAAACAGTTTTACATTATTGAAAGAATATAATGTGTTGGTGTTATTCACTTAATTAGTGAAAATGGTGTGGTTGCCGTGAAAGAGTTTATGTAGGTGCTATGTCAGTTTGTTAGAATCAATATGGCATCTCTCGGTCTATGATATTTGAAGTTTTAAATTTATGTTCGTCTTTCTCCCTAGTGGATATTGACATTTATGGAAATTTTTTTCTTGGTGAATGTCTCCCAGTAAGAATTGCATTGATCTAGCATTGGTTTTTTCTCTTTGGGTTGGGTTTTCCTTGCTTGGTGGGTTCTTTGAATTAACTATGGTTATCCTTAGGAATATGTTCATGCTGCTTTGGTTAAAAATAACAAAACAAGAATATTTTGTAGTAAACTTGTGTGTCATTTGGCTTCTATTTTCTGTATATATATACTAATGGTACAATATAATATCCATTAATTATAGTAAATCAATCTCCCTAATTAATGTAGATCCTATTAAATGTAAATCATATATTTACAATAATTATAAACTTGACAGTTGGTCTTGACACCCCCCTCCCTCAAATTGATGCTGGCGATTTAAGCAGCATTAATTTGTGGATAAACAACTGATGTCGAGCAGTTGGAAGAGGTTTGGCGACAATAGTTGCTGTAATACCCGGCTCGAGTCCGGCATCGGAATTCCTGTAGTCCGGTGGAATCTCGGGTGTCGAAACCCTCGAGAAGGGTACTACATATGTGTTCCAAGGTATTTTCACTTGTTTTCATGTTTTGAAGTGTTAAAAGACTTGAGTTTTGAAAGAAAAGCAACAAGGGAGAACTGCAAAGGTTCGGCCGCCGAAGGTCACTTTCGGCCGCCAAACATTGCATGGTTTCGGCTTCACGTTCGGCTGCCGAAGGTGATCTGGCCAGCCACCTATAAAAGGGCCAAGGGTCGGTGGAAGGAGGTTATTTCTCCTCCACTTGCAGCCAGAGGTGAGTTTCAGCCTCTCCCACGTTGACTTTCATGTTTTCCATGATTTTCATCAAAGCTTTCAAGAGTTTTAAGAGTTTTGGTGACTTATGAAGGTTTTGAGCAAAAGAACCAAGTTTTGAAGCTTGGAGCTTTGGAAGAGCTTTTCTTCATATCTCCACGTTAGGATCCTTCATCCTCAAGTTGTGTAAGAGGTAAGTGAAGATCCTGAGCTTCTTTGCTGATTTTGAAAGGTTTTATGAAGTTTGTATGGGTAGTATGCATGTTTAGGTTTAGGTGAGGTTTTTGGTGATTTGTGGTGTTCAAACATGTTTAAGTGTTATGTGCTATGTTTGTTTGGGGTTTTCGGGTAGTTTTAGACCCCTTGTGCATATATATGTGTATGTGCTCGGTGGGAGTAGTTGATATGCATGTTTGTAGGTTTTTGGGCAAAGTTTGCATGAAACAGAGCAGGGTTCTGCCCTTCGGGCAAAACCAGGTTCGGCCGCCGAAGGAAGGTTCGGCCGCGCGAACCCCTTGTGGAGGCAGTTTCGGCTGCCAAAGGTTGCCCCCAAAAGTTAGGCTTTCGGTTTAGACAGAGACTTTCGGCCGCCGAAAGTGTGTGAGTTTCGTCTCTGGACGAGACCTTCGGCCGCCGAAGGTGCCGCCGAACATGCATGAGTTTCGTCTCTGGAGAGGGGTTTCGGCCGCCGAACTTGCCGCCGAAAGTGCCCTGTCCAGCTTTCTTTAGCATGTTTTATGTGATGGTTTTAGGATTGTTTAGAGGGGTTTTGGGGCGTTTCTTAGAGATATTCTTGAGTGAGTTTGGTCCCTCATTTGAGTCCACCTGTGTAGGTACGGACCAGAGGAATCAGGGAGGTCAGCAGTGAGTCCAGTGTCAGAACCTGCAGAGTCAGTTCAGAGATAACTACAGGTGAGTGGAACTTAACTTAATGTTTTAATATGAGAACTGAATCTTTTATCATGCTTCATGCATCATGCATATGCTATAGGGTGAGTGCATTAGTGTACACAAAGATGATGCATTGCATTTATCCTTGTACTTGGCACTGCTCCTTGTACATTGTTTCTATGAGACGGCACGGACTTCGTGAGGATTCATTAGCCCTCAGAGGAAAGACCTGGAACAGCCCTACGGGGACCAGGCACAAAGACCTGGAACAGCCCTACGGGGACCAGGCACATGGTACTCTGGTACCCTAGATGAGATAGAGGGAGTTTTGATCCGTTCGGCCGAGGTGATGTGATTATGTGTTGCATTCCATGAGAGCATGTTTTAGCACCTGTGATTTTCTTACGATTCTACTCACTGGGCTATAGTAGCTCATCCTCTCCCCTAACTCCAGTTGTGCAGGTTCAGAGGTCAGAGACAACTCAGCAGGGTACAGGAAGAGTACAGAGTAGTGTAATAGCTAGTGTGGACATGTAAATGTATATGGATAGTGTATAGAATGGTGCTTGACTTATAAGAATTGTAATCCCTTTGTGGAGTCACATGATCAGTTTATGTATGTTTCTTTATTGTTGTATGTTTGTGAGCAAAACCAGGCTTAACATTCTGAGTTTGATCCGCCTAGAGCCATGAGGAGCTCTAGTAGGGATTAGTAGAGAACAGAGAGAGTGCATGCACAGGTTAAGCCTTGGAATGAAGAAAAGTTTTATGTTTTTACAGAAAATGTATGATCATGTATGGGATTCCACAGGTATACAGACAGGATAGCAGGCTTACTACGGGTCCCGGCGACCTTAAGTCGATCTGGATCCTAGTGCCGGTGGCAGTTCGGTTTCCGGGCTGTTACAGTTGCAATCTATTGATTTGTAGAAATGTGGAAGAGTAATAAAACTATTATCAAAAGGTTCTCGGATTGAATGACAATCGATTTCAATGTGTTTGGTATGCTCATGGTAGATAGAATTTGTGACAATATGAATTGCACTAGTATTATTAGCATGGAGAGGCGTATGATCGAATTGTCTATAACCCAATTCGGAAAAGAACCATGTAATTTCCAAACATGTTGCAGACATGGCCCAATATTTTGCTTCAGTTGAAGACTTGGAAGGTCTATCTTGTTTCTTGCATTTTTAGGAGATCAAAGCCTTGCCTAAGTATACACACCATCCTGTTGTTGAACAACAGGTATTTGGACATCTCACCCAATCCGAGTCACTATAAGCAACAAGATTAAGAGAAGAACCCGCTGGAAAAAAAAGACCACGATGGAGAGTACCATAAAGATACCGTATAATGTGTTTTACAACAGCCATATGTAAGTGCCTTGGGGATGCCATGAATTGGCTCATCAAATTGACAGCAAAAGATATATCAGGTCTTATAATTGTCAAGTAAAAGAGGCTCTCAACTAGGCGCCAATATAGGGTGGGGTTTGGAAAAAGTTTACCTTCCTCATTGTGGAATTTGATATTAGTTTCCATAGGAGTATCGAGAGGTGTAGTGTTTTACATTCCTGCTAATTGGATTATGTCAGTGATGTACTTGTGTTGATTAACAAAAATGCCTTTGTTGCTTTTGTGAACTTCTAGTCCCAAGTAAGAGACCCCAGATTTTTCATATGGAAAGAAGCAAGTAAAGATGCTTTGAGTTCCTTAAGATGGCCGTTGTCACTACTAATGATTAAAATGTCATCCACTTACACGGGTGAAAAAACTATGCCCTGGGAAGTCTTGTGCAAAAACAATGAAAGATCATGTTGACTTTGTAGGAATGATAAATCAACCAGTGTTTGGCGAAATTTAGCAAACCAAGCACGAGGAGCTTGTTTCAGCCTATATAAAGTGCGTTTTAGATGACATACTTCATTAGGACCAATTTGCAAACCCGGTAATGGATGCATATAAATATTCTATTTAATATTCCTATGAGGAAATGTGTTTTTAACATCCATCTGATGAATAGGCCAATCTTAAGAGGCTGTAATAGCCAAGATTGTGCAAATCGTCGTCATTTTGGCAGCTAGAGCAAATGTTTCCTCATTGTCAATCCCATATTCTTATCTGTAATACCCGGCTCGAGTCCGGCATCGGAATTCCTGTAGTCCGGTGGAATCTCGGGTGTCGGAACCCTCGAGAAGGGTAATGCATATGTTTTCTAAAGTCTTTTCATTTGTTTTCATGGTTTGAAGGGTTAAAAGACTTGAGTTTTGAAAGAAAAGCAACAAGGGAGAAATGCAAAGGTTCGGCCGCCGAAGGTAACTTTCGGCCGCCGAACATTGCATGGTTGCGGCTTCACGTTCGGCTGCCGAAGGTGGTCTGGCCAGCCACCTATAAAAGGGCCAAGGGTCGGTGGAAGGAGGTTATTTCTCCTCCACTTGCAGCCAGAGGTGAGTTCCAGCCTCTCCTACGTTGACTTTCCTGTTTTCCATGATTTTCATCAAATCTTTCAAGAGTTTTAAGAGTTTTGGTGATTTATGAAGGTTTTGAGCAAAAGAACCAAGTTTTGAAGCTTGGAGCTTTGGAAGAGCTTTTCTTCATATCTCCACGTTAGGATCCTTCATCCTCAAGTTGTGTAAGAGGTAAGTGAAGATCCTGAGCTTCTTTGATGATTTTGAAAGGTTTTATGAAGTTTGTATGGGTAGTATGCATGTTTAGGTTTAGGTGAGGTTTTTGGTGATTTGTGGTGTTCTAGCATGATTAAGTGTTATGTGCTATGTTTGTTTGGGGTTTTAGGATAGTTTTAGACCCCTTTGTGCATATATATGTGTATATGCTAGTTGGGAGTAGTTGCTATGCATGTTTGTAGGTTTTTGGGCAAAGTTTGCATGAAACAGAGCAGGGTTCTGTCCTTCGGGCAAAACCAGGTTCGGCCGCCGAAGGAAGGTTCGGCCGCCGAACCCTTTGTGGAGGCAGTTCGGCTGCCAAAGGTTGCCCCCGAAAGCTAGGCTTTCGGTTTAGAAAGGGACTTTCGGCCGCCGAAAGAGGGAGTTCGGCCGCCGAAAGTGTGTGAGTTTCGTCTCTGGACGAGACCTTCGGCCGCCGAAGGTGCCGCCGAACATGCATGAGTTTCGTCTCTGGAGTGGGGTTTCGGCCGCCGAACCTGCCGCCGAAAGTGCCCTGTCCAGCTTCCTTTTGCATGTTTTATGTGATGGTTTGAGGATTGTTTAGAGGGGTTTTGGGGAGTTTCTTAGAGATGTTCTTGAGTGAGTTTAGTCCCTCATTTGAGTCCACCTGTGTAGGTACGGACCAGAGGAATCAGGGACATCAGCAGTGAGTTCAGTGTCAGAACCTGCAGAGTCAGTTCAGAGAGAACTACAGGTGAGTGGAATTTAACTTAATGTTTTAATATGAAAACTGATATTTTATCATGCTTCATGCATCATGAATATGCTTTAGGGTGAGTGCATTAGTGTACACAAAGATGATGCATTGCATTGATCCTTGTACTTGGCATTGCTCCTTGTACATTGCTTATGTGAGACGGCACGGACTTCGTGAGGATTCATTAGCCCTCAGAGGAAAGACCTGGAACAGCCTTACGAGGACCAGGCATAAAGACCTGGAACAGCCCTACGGGGACCAGGCAAATGGTACTTAGGTACCCCAGATGAGATAGAGGGAGTTTTGATCCGTCCGGCCGAGGTTATGTGATTATGTGTTGCATTCCATGAGAGCATGTTTTATCACCTGTATTTGCCTATTCTACTCACTGGGCTATTGTAGCTCATCCCTCTCTCCTAACTTCAGTTGTGCAGGTTCAGAGATCAGAGAGAACTCAGCAGGGTACAGGAAGAGTACAGAGTTTTGTAATAGCTAGTGTGGACATGTATTTGGACAGAGATAATGTATATGGACAGTGTATAGAATGGTGCTTGATTTATAAGACTTGTAATCCCTTGGAGTCACATGATCAGTTTATGTATGTTTCTTTATTGTTGTATGTTTATGAGTAAAACCAGGCTTAACATTATGAGCTTGATCCGCCTAGAGCCATGAGGAGCTCTAGTAGGGATTAGTAGAGCACAGAGAGAGTGCATGCACAGGTTAAGCCTTGGACTAAAGAAAAGTTTTATGGTTTTACAGAAAATGTATGATCATGTATGGGAGTTCACAGGTCTACAGACAGGATAGCAGGCTTACTACGGGTCCCGGCGACCTTAAGTCGATCTGGATCCTAGTGCCGGTGGCAGTTCGGTTTCCGGGCTGTTACAGATTGGTATCAGAGCCCTAGGTTCACATGGTCGGACCTATAGAGAGAGTTGGGCTCATAGAGAAGTTTAGTAGGTCAAGCACCATAGGAAAACATGTCCACTAGGATAGGATGTCAGTCCTGTCTATATGCTGATGTGCAATGCCATGAGTTATGCATGTGCATTTTTTGATGTGTTGCTTATGTTTTATGTGTTTGTTGTTTCCAGAGAGTGAAGATGCGAGGAACTCGTCGATCCGCGAGATTGACAGGAGTCCCACCTGTAAGTGAGGGTACAGCTGCTCGTCCACCTGCCTTGCCAAGGGCAAGATCGCACAGGTCAAGCAGGGAAGGAACGTCACGAGACCCTAGAAGGTCTTCTGACGAGAGCAGGAGAGGAGTAAGTAGAGGGGGAAGGTCAGTAGAAGAAAGAGGTGTGAGGGAAGAGGATCAGAGTAGAGATGCAAGCATGGGTGTAGGAAGGTCAGAAGAAGGTATGGGGGAATCCCAGGGAGGCATGCAGGCCTCGGGGTTTGGCTATCCACCCTTTCCACAGGGCCCAGAGTATCCGATGGGAGGCACGTCGGATTACTCCAGCTTTGCCCCATATCCACCCTACATGCCATATATGCCCTATCCTTCCTTTTATCCACCATATCATATGTATCCACCCCCACCTGTTCATCCAAGTCCAGTACAACCTGAAGTGAGGGAATCAGTTCCTCCACCACCACCTCCTGAACCAGTAGCCCCTGTTGTGGAAGTACAGCAACCCAGTTCTTCAGGGGGAAGGAAGGTGAAGATGACCGAGTACTTAAAGTTGGATGCTCCTAAATTTAATACAGGAGATGATCCCTTTGAGTATCTCAGTGCAGTCAGAATGATAACAAGTGAGTTGGGAGCAGATGATGGTAGAGCCATTGAGATGGCAGGGTTCACGTTAAAGTGCAAGAAAGCTAGAGAATGGTTCAAGAACTATGTGGACCCGAGACTTGAGAGTATGACATGGGAAGAGTTCGCCAATGAATTTGCTGGATGGGCTTTTCCTGACAGTTCTAGGGAACTAAAGGTTGTGGAGTTTGAGCAGTTGAGACAGACGGAGGTGATGAGCGTTGATGAATATACAGATAAGTTCCTGGAATTGTTGCCATATGTCGGTCAAGCATATGATACAGATCAGAAGAAGGCAAAGAGATATGCCACAAGGCTTCATCCCAGGTATTTCTCTTTGATTCTTCATGCGGAGAAGGAAAGTTTCCACTCTATTGTGGATGCTGCTAGAAAGATGGAGGCCAGTGCCATAAGTCAAGGTGTAGTCAAGGCACAGTCTTCTGGTGGTAAACCAGGTTCCTCCTCACAGGGTACAGTAAGTGCAAGTAAGAGAAGATGGGAGAAATTCAGAGGAAAGAGAGGCAAGTTCTGGAACAGGCTTAAGTCGGGTCTAGGAATGAGTAGTGGCTCCAGTTCTGGCGCAGATTTTCCAGTGTGCAAGAGGTGTGGTAAACAGCATAGAGGAGCTTGTCAGTTGGGATCCACAGCCTGCTATAGATGTGGGCAGGAGGGACATTATGCACGGGAATGTCCTCAGGCGACTTTGGTTGCACCATCCCAGCAGATGAGTACGGGCAGTGTAGTTCAGCCCGTAGCTTCAGCCGTACCACCAAGCAGTGGCAGAGGAAGAGGAAGAGGGGCAGCCTCTTCATCAGGGATGGGTTCCCGAGGTGCAGGTCCGTCAGCCCCAGCACGGATTTTCACCCTGACTCAGCAGGAGGCAGACACGTCGAACACAGTGGTGTCAGGTAATCTCATCATTGGGTGTTCAGAGGTGTATGCTTTAATGGACCCCGGTGCTTCTCACTCTTTCATTTCTTCTAGAGCTGCAGAGAGGTTGGGTCTGATAGTGTCTGAGTTAGAATGTCCTCTATGGGTCAGTGGACCCAAATGTGATCCATCTTTGGCAGAGTCAGTCTGTCGGTTCAGTCCAGTGTGCATAGAGAGTAGATACCTTCCAGCTGACCTGGTGGTTCTAGAGTTGACAGATTTTGATGTCATTCTAGGGATGGATTGGTTATCTACGTATGATGCTACCCTGAACTGTAGAGACAAGGTAGTCAGTGTCAGAGACCAGGATGGATCAGAGTGTGTCTTCAGAGGAGACAGGAGAGGGACACCTAGGGGTTTGATATCAGCCCTCCAGGCTCGTAGAATGTTAAGGAAGGGGTGTCAGGGGTTCCTAGCTTATGTGAGAGAGCTAGACAGTCAGGTTAGGGAACCATCCTCAGTACCAGTTGTTCGAGACTTTCCAGATTTGTTTCCTGAAGAGCTTCCAGGATTGCCACCAGATAGGGAAATAGAGTTCGAGATTGAGTTGATGCCCAATGCTAGACCGATCTCTATTCCTCCCTACAGGATGGCACCAGCAGAGTTGCGAGAGTTGAAAGAGCAGTTACAGGATTTGGTAGCTAAGGGTTTCATCCGCCCGAGTACCTCACCCTGGGGTGCTCCAGTATTATTTGTCAGAAAGAAGGATGGACCTCTGAGACTTTGTGTCGACTACAGACAGTTGAACAAAGTCACTATCAAAAACAAGTATCCTTTACCCAGGATCGATGCTCTATTCGACCAGCTGGCAGGAGCAGGTTGTTTTTCTAAAATAGATCTGAGATCCGGATACCACCAGTTGAAGATCAGGGAAGGAGATGTATCCAAGACTGCTTTCCGAACCAGATATGGGCATTATGAGTTCCTTGTGATGCCGTTCGGGTTGACTAACGCCCCTGCAGCATTCATGGATCTCATGAACAGGGTTTTCAGGGAGTACTTGGATCGTTTTGTGATCGTCTTTATTGATGATATCTTGGTGTACTCCAGGAATGCAGAGGACCATGCCCAGCATCTGAGGATAGTGCTGCAAACCTTGAGAGAGCATGGCTTGTATGCCAAGTTCTCCAAGTGTGAGTTCTGGTTAAGGAGCATTTCCTTTTTGGGACATGTTGTATCAGAGGACGGTATATCCGTAGATCCCAAAAAGGTAGAGGCAGTAGCCAACTGGCCTACACCCACTACGGTGACCGAGATCAAGAGTTTTCTGGGTTTGGCAGGCTACTATCGGAGGTTCGTTCAGGACTTTTCGAAGATAGCTGCTCCTATGACCAGACTGACCAGAAAGAATCAGAAGTTTGTGTGGTCAGAGGAATGTGAGGAAAGTTTTGCAGAGGTGAAGAGACGGTTAACTTCAGCACCGGTGTTAGCGCTGCCGATCAGTGATGAAGATTTCACAGTGTTCTGTGATGCATCCCGAGTGGGATTAGGTTGTGTGTTGATGCAGAATGATAGAGTGATAGCTTATGCTTCTAGACAGCTGAAGAAGCACGAGCTGAATTACCCGACACACGATCTGGAGATGGCAGCTGTTATCTTTGCACTTAAGATGTGGAGGCATTACCTCTATGGGGTAAAGTGTGAGATCTATACGGATCATAAGAGCCTGCAGCACATCTTAAGTCAGAGAGAGTTAAACTTGAGGCAGAGACGGTGGGTAGAATTGCTCAGTGATTATGATTGTAAGATCCAGTATCATCCGGGTAAGGCTAATGTTGTCGCTGATGCCTTAAGCCGAAAGTCACTTGGCAGTTTATCCCACATTGCAGTAGAGAGAAGACCGGTGGTGAAGGATTTCTACAAGCTCGTAGAAGAAGGGTTACAATTGCAGTTATCTGGTACGGGTGCTTTGATCGCACAGATGAGAGTGACACCAGTGTTTCTAGAGCAAGTGGCTCTGAAACAGCACGAAGACCCCGAGTTAGTGAAGATTGCCAGGACTGTTCAGTCGGGCAACAGTACAGAGTTCAGATTTGATAGTGAGGGGATTCTTCGGCACGGTAAGAGGTTATGTGTACCAGATGATAGCAGTTTGAAGGCAGACATTATGAGGGAAGCTCATAATGCGCGGTATAGCATTCACCCGGGAGCCACCAAGATGTATCAAGATCTGAGAAAGGTGTATTGGTGGCCAGCAATGAAGAGAGAAGTGGCACAGTTCGTGTCAGCCTGCGAGACATGTCAAAGGGTGAAGCTAGAGCACCAGAAGCCGGCTGGAATGCTTAACCCACTGCCGATCCCAGAATGGAAATGGGAGAACATAGCTATGGATTTTGTAGTGGGGTTACCGGCGACGTCTAACAGACTAGACTCCATATGGGTGATTGTGGATAGACTCACTAAATCTGCTCACTTCATTCCAGTCAGGAGTAACTACTCTGTGGACAAGTTGGCGCAGGTGTATGTAGACGAGATAGTAAGGTTGCATGGAGTTCCAGTGTCGATAGTATCAGATCGAGGACCTCAGTTCACCTCCAAGTTTTGGCGGAGTCTGCAAAATGAAATGGGCACAAGGTTGGATTTCAGCACTGCTTTCCATCCACAGACAGACGGTCAGTCTGAGAGGACCATCCAGACCATTGAAGATATGTTGAGAATGTGTGTGTTAGATTTTGGCGGTTCTTGGAGGCAGCATCTACCTTTGGTGGAGTTTGCCTACAACAACAGCCATCATGCTAGCATAGGGATGGCCCCTTATGAAGCTTTGTATGGGAGGAAGTGCCGAACACCTGTTTGCTGGGAAGAAGTAGGAGAGAAAACTCTTGCAGGGCCAGAGTTAGTTGAGATAACCAGCAAGTTAGTGCCTATCATCAGAGAGCGGATCAGAACAGCTGTAAGCAGACAGAAAAGTTATGCAGACATCCGTAGGAAGCAGATAGAGTTCCAGGAGGGGGATATGGTATTGCTTAAGGTGTCTCCGATGAAGGGAGTGGTTCGGTTTGGAAAGAAGGGTAAACTAGCCCCACGGTACATTGGTCCCTTTGAGATCTTGCAGAAGATCGGGCCTGTATCGTATAAGCTAGATTTACCGGCTTCTATGGAACGAATTCACCCGGTATTCCATGTTTCTATGTTGAGCAAGTTTGTGTCAGATCCAGAGAAGGTTCTTAGTGAACCTGAGGTGGAAATCTTAAGTGATCTCACCTATGTAGAGCAGCCAGTGCGGATCCTTGACACCCAGATCAGAAAGCTGAGAAACAAGGAGATACCAATGGTGAAAGTTTTGTGGAACCACCACAACCTAGAAGAGTGCACTTGGGAGACTCGGGAGTCCATGCTCCAGCAATACCCATATCTGTTTTGAGGTTAGTTTTCCCTTTTTCTATGTGTTTATGTTGTGTTAGGGACATTCGGGGACGAATGTTCTTAAGGGGGGGAGAATGTAATACCCGGCTCGAGTCCGGCATCGGAATTCCTGTAGTCCGGTGGAATCTCGGGTGTCGGAACCCTCGAGAAGGGTAATGCATATGTTTTCTAAAGTCTTTTCATTTGTTTTCATGGTTTGAAGGGTTAAAAGACTTGAGTTTTGAAAGAAAAGCAACAAGGGAGAAATGCAAAGGTTCGGCCGCCGAAGGTAACTTTCGGCCGCCGAACATTGCATGGTTGCGGCTTCACGTTCGGCTGCCGAAGGTGGTCTGGCCAGCCACCTATAAAAGGGCCAAGGGTCGGTGGAAGGAGGTTATTTCTCCTCCACTTGCAGCCAGAGGTGAGTTCCAGCCTCTCCTACGTTGACTTTCCTGTTTTCCATGATTTTCATCAAATCTTTCAAGAGTTTTAAGAGTTTTGGTGATTTATGAAGGTTTTGAGCAAAAGAACCAAGTTTTGAAGCTTGGAGCTTTGGAAGAGCTTTTCTTCATATCTCCACGTTAGGATCCTTCATCCTCAAGTTGTGTAAGAGGTAAGTGAAGATCCTGAGCTTCTTTGATGATTTTGAAAGGTTTTATGAAGTTTGTATGGGTAGTATGCATGTTTAGGTTTAGGTGAGGTTTTTGGTGATTTGTGGTGTTCTAGCATGATTAAGTGTTATGTGCTATGTTTGTTTGGGGTTTTAGGATAGTTTTAGACCCCTTTGTGCATATATATGTGTATATGCTAGTTGGGAGTAGTTGCTATGCATGTTTGTAGGTTTTTGGGCAAAGTTTGCATGAAACAGAGCAGGGTTCTGTCCTTCGGGCAAAACCAGGTTCGGCCGCCGAAGGAAGGTTCGGCCGCCGAACCCTTTGTGGAGGCAGTTCGGCTGCCAAAGGTTGCCCCCGAAAGCTAGGCTTTCGGTTTAGAAAGGGACTTTCGGCCGCCGAAAGAGGGAGTTCGGCCGCCGAAAGTGTGTGAGTTTCGTCTCTGGACGAGACCTTCGGCCGCCGAAGGTGCCGCCGAACATGCATGAGTTTCGTCTCTGGAGTGGGGTTTCGGCCGCCGAACCTGCCGCCGAAAGTGCCCTGTCCAGCTTCCTTTTGCATGTTTTATGTGATGGTTTGAGGATTGTTTAGAGGGGTTTTGGGGAGTTTCTTAGAGATGTTCTTGAGTGAGTTTAGTCCCTCATTTGAGTCCACCTGTGTAGGTACGGACCAGAGGAATCAGGGACATCAGCAGTGAGTTCAGTGTCAGAACCTGCAGAGTCAGTTCAGAGAGAACTACAGGTGAGTGGAATTTAACTTAATGTTTTAATATGAAAACTGATATTTTATCATGCTTCATGCATCATGAATATGCTTTAGGGTGAGTGCATTAGTGTACACAAAGATGATGCATTGCATTGATCCTTGTACTTGGCATTGCTCCTTGTACATGGCTTATGTGAGACGGCACGGACTTCGTGAGGATTCATTAGCCCTCAGAGGAAAGACCTGGAACAGCCTTACGAGGACCAGGCATAAAGACCTGGAACAGCCCTACGGGGACCAGGCAAATGGTACTTAGGTACCCCAGATGAGATAGAGGGAGTTTTGATCCGTCCGGCCGAGGTTATGTGATTATGTGTTGCATTCCATGAGAGCATGTTTTATCACCTGTATTTGCCTATTCTACTCACTGGGCTATTGTAGCTCATCCCTCTCTCCTAACTTCAGTTGTGCAGGTTCAGAGATCAGAGAGAACTCAGCAGGGTACAGGAAGAGTACAGAGTTTTGTAATAGCTAGTGTGGACATGTATTTGGACAGAGATAATGTATATGGACAGTGTATAGAATGGTGCTTGATTTATAAGACTTGTAATCCCTTGGAGTCACATGATCAGTTTATGTATGTTTCTTTATTGTTGTATGTTTATGAGTAAAACCAGGCTTAACATTATGAGCTTGATCCGCCTAGAGCCATGAGGAGCTCTAGTAGGGATTAGTAGAGCACAGAGAGAGTGCATGCACAGGTTAAGCCTTGGACTAAAGAAAAGTTTTATGGTTTTACAGAAAATGTATGATCATGTATGGGAGTTCACAGGTCTACAGACAGGATAGCAGGCTTACTACGGGTCCCGGCGACCTTAAGTCGATCTGGATCCTAGTGCCGGTGGCAGTTCGGTTTCCGGGCTGTTACATTATCGATTTTCAAGAGCTACCAAGTGAGATTTACAATGCTCAAATGATCCATCAGATTTTAGTTTAATAGTAAAAATCCATTTATAGCCAATAGGAATAATGGGTGGGCACGGTTCAAGTTGCCAAGTGTGATTTACTTTGAGAGCATTAAGTTCCTTTTTAATGGCTTGCTTCCAATAATAATGTTTGACAGCTTCTAAGTATTATTTAGGTATGGTAATAAAGGAGAATGTAGCAACTATGGATGTGTGAGTGTAGCAACTATGGATGTGTGAGTATCAAATATGTCATGATAATATCCATACCTGTTTAGGGCTTTGGAGATATGAGCAGACCGTCTGAGTGGTGGAGGAGCAATGTCAAAGGCAAGTGGCAGAGAAGACTCAGCAAGAGTACCAATGTCAGGGTGTCAGGTAGAGAGGGATGAACTACAGATTGCTGGTTTTGCTCATCATCACTACTTCATCTTGTATAAAAAAAAAAAATATCAGGTTAAAACCGTGTGATTGAAGTAGAAGTGTTTGGTGGAGAACTAATGGATGTTTCCTCAAAAGCTAGAAAAAGAGAATGATAAGATTCATTGGAAGTGACAGTGAAAGAAGGGAAAAAATTTTGGTGATCAAGAAAAATAATATTACGAGAAAAATGAATATGTTGGATAGTAGGATCAAAATACATAAAGCCCTTTTGATTTTGTACATAGCCAAGGAAAGCACATTTTAGTGATTGTGGAAAAAGTTTGGTGCGTCCTTGAGGAGGAAGGAAAATAAAATACACACCTAAATGGTTATAACTAGGTAGATTTTGATGAAGCAGAAAATATAGTGTTTGGTTATTGAGTGTGGATGAAGAGAGACGATTTATGAAGTAGATAGCAGTAGATAAAATTTCAACCCATAATTTTGGTGGAATAAATAATTCAATGAGTAAAGATTGCACCACATCAAATAAGTAGTGATTTTTGTGCTCAACAACACCATTTTACTAGAAAGTATATGGCAAGTCCTTTGAGAGAGAATACCCTTGGTTTAAAGGAAAGCTTGAAAAATTTGAGACGTGTATTTTCCATAAGAATCTGATCATAAAATTTTGATAATTTTGGAATAATAATTCAATCAATGCTGGAAAGTATAAAAAACTTCAGATTTGCGATGTAAGAAATAAATCTAAGTGAAATTGTATAAAATATTTATACTGATCATGAGAAATAGCAGGTAAAATTCCCCAAACATCATTGTTTTGATTAAATCAAAACAATGAGATGCATAAGTCGGTATGAGAAGGAAAAAGTAGAGTCTTGCTTTTACCCATTTTGCAACTAGAATAATCAAAACTGACATGTTTAGATGGAATTTTATGTCCTAACACATCAGATTTTAACAAAGATGTAAGAGTCTTAACATTTGGATGACCTAATTTCATATGCCATAATCTATACTCATCTCGGACAGAAGTGGTAAAAAATAAAGACACATTTGGTAGATTGGTTGGTTTATTAAGATTAAGAGAAAAATGTCCGCCCCATTTAGGTCCCTTTGCTATCATCTTCCTTTTCACCACCTTCTGCACAATACAACCAAAAGGAAAAAAAATAACTTGGTAATTATTTTCAACTATTTGTCCAACCGATAATAAATTAATAGTGATATTTTTTCATAGATGGAGAGGAAGAAATATCATTGGTAGCGACAATAGGAATATGATTCCCACTAATAGTCTCAATTTACAAGTTTCCATCATATTTTTTAACATTGTGAAGATTATCAAATGATGGAGTCATGTGATTTGAAGCAGCTAAGTTAAAAAACCAAATTTTAAAAAAGGGTTTGCTTTTACCAGTAATACTCAGCATAGAAAGAGCTAAAAGAACTATTTGTTGAATAGTCTCTGGAGTTAGTACTTGTAACGATCCAAAAATCGGACCGCCACCGGCGCTAGGATCCAGGTCGACTGAAGGTCGCTGGGACCCGTAGCAAGCCTGCTATACTCTCTGTGTACCTGTAAAATCCTATACATGATCATATATTTTTTCTGTGAAAATAAAAACTCTTCTCTAATCCAAGGCTCAACCTGTGCATGCACCCTCTCTGTGCACAAACCCCTTACTGGGTCCACACAATAGCTGTTGACTCTACCCGGGTATTACAGTACTGGAGCTGCTTGTTGAGAGCAATAATTGGTGTTGATTTAGTCACAACATTAGTTGTTGAGGTATGAAAAGCACGAGGATTATGATTTTATGGACGCTTTCTACATTCAGAAATGATATGACCCTTAATTTTGCAATAGTTGCAAAATTTTTAGAACATTAACTTGTAATGTGGTTGAATCCTTTGCAACTATAGTATTGAAGGTTAGCCATGTTTCTTGGTTTGTCTTGTGCAGCGTATATAACATTGAAAACATTGAAGGAATTTTCTTGTTGCTCTAAGATTTTTTGCGTCATGTGACGTTGCTCTTTCCTAAGAAGTTTATTTAAACAATTATCTAAGGATGGAGAAAGAGTCCTTGCCAACAAATTTGATCTGACAACTTCAAATTCAGGTCTAAGTTTCATCAAAATTTAATCTTTTTTACTGATTTGATGAAGAGTTATAACGGTTTCTAAAGATGTACGAACAAAAGTATATATGATGTTAGTATACTCAGACCATAATGAAATAAAACCTGTCTAATACTCATAGATTGGTAGATTTTCTTGTGTGTCATTTGACATCTCATATTCAAGTTGAAACCACTGGGCTGAACTGTTTTGATTGTACATTTTCTTGGGATAATCCCACATTGCTTTAGCTGTTTTGTACGGTCTTAGATTGACAATAATGGAAGGATCCATTGTTTATAGTAGCCAACTTCTCACATGAGCATCCTTTGTTTTCCGCTCAATAGCTTCGATCTGATCCATAGGCTTGCTGTCTGTGCCATCTACAATTCCCTATAATTCTTTTATTTAAACATAAATTTAGAACTGGAATTTCTAAGCAAAATAATTCTTATCTGAAAATTTTATATAAGCAATTTCTAATTTTTCCATGAGTAGAAAACCAAAAGATGTTAAAATCTCTCATAATTGATAAACCAAGAATTCAAACAGAAAGAAGAATAGCCAACTAGGCTTTGATACCATAACAAAACAAGAATATTTTGCATTAAACTTGTGTGTCCTTTGGCTTTTATTCTCTGTATATATATATATATATATATATATATATATATATATATATATATATATATATATATATATATATATATATATATATATATACTAATGGTACAATATAATATCCTTTAATTACAACAAATCAATATCCCTAATTTAGACATCAAATCAGTTTTCTAATTACATCAGATCCTATTAAATGAAATCATAGATTTACAATAATTATAAACTTGATAGCTAGTCTTGACAAAGAAGACTCCAGCACAGCAGATTTTTTCGCTTTGGAAAAGGCTCTTATCATGTTTCAAGTCTTTTTTATCGAATTAAGTCACAATCCACATCTTAATCATCAACCTCCCTAAGCCTTCTCTGCTTTACATATTAAACATGTGCCTATGAAAGCAATCTGAGCATTTGATTTGCTAGCATAGTAAGGTCATCACTGTAGGAAGAAATTGAACGCTTGCTTGTTACATTTCTTATGTTTTATTCCTGAACTTGGTTGGCTTTTTTCCCTTGTTTTAGGTCTATTTGTGTGTTTTGTGATTTCGTATTCAGGGTTTCTAGGCTTTCTCCCTTAGATTTCCATGCCTAGCTAAGCTAGGGGTTTTGTTTGGGTTTAGTGACACTATCTTATTAAGGAGAAACATATAACAAAAGTCTCGTCCTTAAAATAAATTCTAAGCTCAAAACAACAAGCTAACAGAAAGCTTAACTAAGCTCAAGCCTAGGCCTAAACCCACAACTGGATAAGGACTAGCTAACTACTTGAAACCCTAGCCTACAAGTGTAACGAACCGAAATCGGACCGCTACCGACGCTAGAATTCAGATCGACTTAAGATCCCTGGGACTCGTAGCAAGCCTAACATACAACCTGTCACACCTGATGAATTCCATACACGATCATATATTTATATAAAAACCTTCAACTTTTTCATCTACCAAGCTCGACCTGTACATGCACTGAAACTGAATACATAAAAACTCCCATACTAGAGCCCTCATCAAATGCTCTAGTTGGGTCTACATTATATACATCAAGCTTGGTTTACATCACATTAAGTACAACATTACACAATGATCATGAACAAAAGGGATTAACCATCAACTCTAGGGTCAAGCACAATACTAATTCTCAATACAAATCTATACAATATCTTACATTACAATACATTATCTTTCATGTCCACAACTAACTATTACATTCATAAAACTTTTACTCTTGCTGACTTTCTGGTCTATTCCGAACCTGCAAACCTGGGGTTTAAGGGAAAGGGGTGAGCTACTAGAGCCCAGTGAGCAGAATAGTAAAATAATATATTAAAATCTATGCTTTCATGAAATGCATCACAACACAAACAAATCACATCAAGGATGGACTTGTCACCAATAGCCCTCTACACATTCCAATGGTTCCAGGGGCATAGAATGGGCCTCGACCTGGACTTTCTCTTAACATAACATAACATAACATAATATTCCAAGGTGCCAGGGGCGTAGAATGGGCATCGACCTGGACTTTCTCTTACTCTGTGCCAGGGGCGTAGAATAGGCCTCGACCTCGACTTCCGTACCATACCATATCATATCATATCATATCGAGGACTAATGGATCATCCAACATCCATCCACATCAACATCATAGTATGCAATGCAACATATTCGTGAATTCTAATGCAAACAACCTAGTATATATCATGGCATTCGTGATGCATGAACATGCTCAAAATTTATTTACTTTGAAATAGAAAGATCCATTCTACTCACCTAAGGCTGACTCTGAAATGACTCTGAAGCAGCTATCTCACTGCTGGGGTCCTCGATTCCTCGAGTCCATACCTACACAGGTGGACTCAAATGAAGGACCAAACATACACTAACATGATTCTAAACATCTCCCTAAAAACCCCCTAAAACATCACAAAACATTCATAGAAAACATGCAAAGGAAGGCTGAACAGGGCACTTTCGGCGGCAGGTTCGGCAGCTGAAACTCCACTCCAGAGCCGAAAGTCCAAACTTTCGGGGGCGAGTTTAGGCGGCCAAACTGCCTCCACAGGCAGGTTCGGCGGCCGAATATGGCTTCGGCAGCCGAACCTGAGTTCTTCCAGAATGGCAGAACTCAAGCCTCTCTCACACATTCAGCCAACCAAACCTCTCAACTCAAACCAACTCATGCAAAAACATGCATAAACACATTCTCAAGCATTTAGGGGCTTAAAACTAACCTATACCCCAACAACATTAACATAGCAACACATTTAACATGCATTTATCCTCAAACTACCATAAACCCTATCACTTTTACAACTAGCCTAATCATGCATCTTTACCCCATAACCCTTCATAACACTTGCTTAAAACATCAAAGACGGTGAGGATCGACGCTTACCTCTTGAAGATCGAGAGAAGGCATGACCCAACTTGGAGATTTGAGAAAAACGGGTTTCGGAGGTCTCCAAGCTTCACAACTTCGATTTTAAGCTTAAAAACTTCAAAACAAGATGAAAGCTTGATGAAAGCTTGTTAAAAGCTTGAAAGATTTGAAGGAAAACATCAAAACTAACCATGGATGGGTTTGGACTCAACTTTGCCCGAAAATGGAGAAGAAAACTTGCCCATTTTCGGACATGGGGCCTTTTATAGGTGGCTGGTCAGACCACCTTCGGGGGCCAAAGGTGCTCCCTAAACTTCACCATGTTCAGCGGCCGAACCTGGCTTTCCTTCCTTGGTGCTTTTCTTTCAAAAACTCAATTTCTTTCTTACTTAAAACCTTAAAACACATGAAAACATTTTAGAAAAATATAATTCTACCCTTCTAGAGAGTTCTGACATCCGAGATTCCGCCGGAAGACAGGAATTCTGATACCGGGGTCTAGCCGGGTATTACAACAAGCATGAGGAACAAAGGAGTTGTCATCATCGCTTAGGACTTTGCTGTATGGGGAAATGAGATTTACAAATCAAAGGAGAAAAGGAGAACAAATTGAAGCTCAAGCCATCATCACCATCGATCCACACATAGCAGAACCTTATAAATCATCGAAGAGGAGCTTACGGCTACGACTTCATCGAAATTATGAAAGGAATTCAAAAGGAGAATTCAAACAGTATCATTATATCAAAGGATAAACCGTTCTATCAAGAATGATGGTTAAAAATTCTAAGATTCTTGATAGCATAATTTAGTCCATTTTATATTAATATTATTGATGAATATTTACATGATTTCTGCTTAATTTAGTGCTTTTAATATTATTTTGCAGAAAATGGTGTAAAAGGACAATTTGGAGAAAATTCCCCTAAAACTGCCTTATTTGGAGCAAAAGAGAGCAAGCCTGCCAAGTTGGATTCAAGTCAAGCTAAATGAGGAAAATATTTACTTTAAATCTTTAAGCACTTGGGCCAAGTACATGGACCGCACCTTCACCATGGGCCAAAGCGCCTCAAACATCACTTAAACGCAAATGGGCCACGCACATGGGATCCTCACGAACCCGCCAATGCATTTGGACACATGCACATGGCCCACTCCCGCACACTCACGCACACGTGGACCAAGTTCCCGCACTTGGGCCCGCTTGTGGACACCCCGTTCTTGCATATGGACCAACGCTTTTCATCAACCCAGCACACGGACGGCCCCATTCCGCGCAAAGAACCAAGCCACCCACGCAACCCATTCACGCCAATTCTCCCGCACATGGGACATCAACACACGTGGACAGCAATTGGCAATTTAGGGCGCATCTCTCCAGCTCTATTTAAAGAGCCTTAAGTGGCCAGAAGCAAACTCACAATTCCTCTCGGCAATTTCCGCAAGCCCGGCGCAAGGCAGAATTTCTTCGATTCCTTTCTTTTCCTTTTATTTTTCTGTTTTTAAATCAGCCATGAGTGGCTAATTTCTTTTAATCTAGTTGAATATTGGTTGAAGCTTTAGTTGTTTAATGGGTTATGAGACTTGATCAAATATTGTTTAACTTTGGGAGTTCAATATTCATGAAATTTCATACTTAATTTTCATACATGGACTGCACCTTCACCATGGGCCAAAGCGCCTCAAACATCACTCAAATGCAAATGGGCCACGCACATGGGATCCGCACGAATCCGCCAACGCACTTGGACACATGCACACGGCCCACTTCCGCACACTCATGCGCACGTGGACCAAGCTCCCGCACTTGGGCCCGCTTGTGGACACCCCGTTCTTGCACATGGACCAACGCTCTTCATCAACCCAGCACACGGACGGCCCCATTCCACGCAAAGAACCAAGCCACCCACGCAGCCCATTCACGCCAATTCTCCTGCACATGGGACATCAACACACGTGGACAGCAATTGGCAATTTAGGGCGCATCTCTCCAGCTCTATTTAAAGAGCCTTAAGTGGCCAGAAGCAAACTCACAATTCCTCTCGGCAATTTTCGAAAGCTCCGCGCAAGGCAGAATTTCTTCGGTTCCTTTCTTTTCCTTTTATTTTTCTGTTTTTAAATCAGCCATGAGTGGCTGATTTCTTTTAATCTAGTTGAATATTGGTTGAAACTTTAGTTGTTTAATGGGTTGTGAGACTTCATCAAATATTGTTTAACTTTTGAGAGTTCAATATTCATGCAATTTCATACTTAATTTTCATATTACTTTGTTATTGAAATCTACGTTGATTTTTAATTGCAAAATAATTATTTGTTAGTTTGAATGATTTAAGTCCGTAATTGCTTAGATTATTCTTACATAAGAACACTTGGGATAAAAGCCAAGGAAATTGCATGATCTAGCGTTATCTCCATACGTTTGGGTAGTTAGGATTGGATCTCTCTATTTCTTAATGCAATTAACAGTTGTTTGTTGCCTGAGGCCCAAGGACGTTCCTTGGCAACTTTTTAATTAGTAATTAATTAGAGGAAGTTTCCTAATTAATTTAATAATAAGGAGAGATAATGGTATTGAGAATCTTATTCCATCTCCATAACTAATCTATTGAATCAACCCAAAAGAACAAAGTGTCTGTGATCAATCCCAACAACTAAAGTGGATCCAATACTTCAACTAGAGCTTTCTCATTATTAATTACTTTTTATTTAATTATTTGCTTTCCATTATTATTCTCATTATTAGTTTACTACAATCAATCTCAAATCCTCCCTGTTATTTTGTTGACAGTTTTGATCCCAATTTTCAGTTTATCTCATTTGATCCCACTTTCAGTCTTTTATCTCATTTTTAATTTATTATCGTTTCAGTTTATTTTCTTGGTCATAAAAAGAGAGATAGGTGAGTTCTCAATTCTCTGTGGATTCGATCCTTTCATCACTATCTGCAAATATAAAATTATTGGTAACTAGAAAGGTTATTTTTTACCGGTTTCGACAACCGCGAGTCAAAAATTGGCGCCGTTGCCGGGAAATTGATTTAACTTATTTATTTTTCTTTCATGACCAGATCTGAACGTAGGGACACTCTGTCTTACGATCTGGAAATAGAATGCACTTTCAGAAGATTAGGCAAGCAAGCAGTTCATCCGGAAGAAGCTCCAATCGCACCACAAGGAGAGCCCTGCGCAGAAGCACTTCTGAACACCTCTGAATCGCACCATTCCTCTTCATCCATGGCTGAAAATATTCCAAAACCTGCTGCCCACAATGGACATGCTGTCCAATACCAAATAATTCAAGAAAATCCAGCCATGAGGGCCCCAAAGCAAAGAGAAAGAACCATGAGAGAGTTGGCAGCACCTATAGTTGATCAAGCACCACTTTGCATCAACTATCCACCTCTGACAGTTCCTTTTGAACTTAAAACATGTTTGATTCATCTTCTTCCTAAATTTAGAGGTCTTGAAAATGAAAATCCACACAAGCACTTGAAAGAATTTCATATTGTTTGCTCATCTATAAGACCACAAGGTATCACTGAAGATTATGTCAAGTTGAGAGCTTTTCCTTTTTCCCTTGATGATTATGCTAAAGATTGGTTATTTTATTTGCCACCTGGATCTATTACATCTTGGGATGACATGGTAAGAGTTTTTCTGAATAAATACTTTCCCACTTTTAAGGCCATTGACATAAGAAGAGAGATCAGTAGCGTAAGGCAAAAGCCATCTGAGGATTTATATGATTATTGGGAAAGATTTAAAAGATTGTGTACAAGTTGTCCTCAACATGATATCTCAGATAAGTCACTCATAGAATTTTTCTATGGAGACTTGCTATCTTCAGAAAGAAAATTTATTGATATTGCCTGTGGAGGAAAGATTGAAGATAAGACACCTAGGGAGATGAGAGAATTGATCTCCACCCTTGCAGCCTCTTTTAGGCAATATGGAGAAGAAAAACAACTGCAGAGAGGAGGCAATGAGGTAAGTACTTCTACCATTGCATCTCAGCTTTCTGAACTAACCTCTGTTATGAAAAATTTTGTCTTAGGCCAAACACAACAGGCTCCACTGTTAGTGTATATGCCCTAGGCCATTATCTTGGACCTTTTTGTATGTCATTTTGATTATTAATAAAAGAGGTTTTTATCATTATTATTTGTTTGCATGTTGCATAATAATGATTATCATCCCTGGTTACTTATTATTATGTTGATAATAATAAAATATAACTGGTATGATTATTGATTGATAATCATGAGATGATTATGTATATGTTGATATAATTCAATAATCATAAATACTTGTTAGAGAACAAAGTATTGGATGGACCCGCATTGAGATCACTACATGGGTCATTGTCATAAGTGAATCTCAAAGTAGTTATGTCTTAATCCTTTGACTTGAGATTGTCATAGTTTCCAACATAAGGACTATTATGTTTTGACATAACTAAACGTTGTCTTTAATCGGACAATCATAAAGGTTATGATTGAGCATAATAGAAATTATGTAGAGGATAATGAACAATCAATATAGGATTTGTCCCTCTCTATGAGAGAGATATCTTCTGGGCCCCTCGATAAGTGAGACTGAGAAATGCATGGCCGTGCTCAAATGAATTGATAGTGTGATCAATATCATTTGAATTTATTAGTCTACTTAGAGATCGAGAAATCATAAGTTTGAACATTATAAGTTTGACATTGACCATGACTTATGTTCAAACTAGATATGGTGTGACAAAGGGATTAATTCATGTTCTATTAGGTTTTATCGGACTATTGATCCTCCTAATTAGTTGGGTAGTCATAATGTCTTGCTAGAGACCACTTATAACTTATGGACCTTGTGGGACTGGGCCTATTGCCAATTAATGTAAGCCTATTGGGTCACACACAAAAGAACGTTGTTGATGTGCTATGTCATATTAATGGGCTAAAAGCCCAAAGCCCATTAATATAATTAATAATAATAAGTGTTATTATTATTAATATTTAATAATAATAAAGTGTTATTATTATTAATATATTTAATAATAATAAAGTGTTATTATTATTATTAATTATTAATATAATTAATAATAATAAGTATTATTATTAATAATATTAATTATTAATTATTTATTATTATAAGATAATAATATTTAAAAGATTTGCAGTCTATCTGTAACTGTTACTCTATCACATAAAGATATTTGAGTATCTGTGAGATTGTGATAGTGGGTTCTGAACACAACTCTTTTAGGAAAAGAGTTGTACAATTCTTTTAGGAAAAGAATTGTGGGAAAAATACAACTCCTTTTAGGAAAAGGATTTATGTGAAAACAAAAGACTGAAACATATAAATACTCCTTCTACGAATTTAGGAGTGATGAGATTTTTGAGAAAAATTCAGTCTAAAATGCTATAGATTGTAGAGCACATAATCTATCCATCCTTGAGAGAGCTAGCACTCTAGAAGGATAGAAGACGTTCGTGTGGATACCATAGAGGGTGTTTATTTGAAAAGGCAGCACCATCAGTCCGCCATTGTATCTTCTTGATGAGATTAACAAGTTAGTCTCATATCCATCTTTTGAATTAAACGAAGCACTCGGATTCTGAGAAAGGAAATCAACAGAGATTTTAATTTTCCGCTGCGCAATTGAGTTGCAATAATCTCGGGATTTCCCAACAGTGGTATCAGAGCCAACCTGTGCTTTTTGTTTAAATTAATTATGCCATGATTGATATTATATATGCGATATATGTTTATTAGAATAGCATGATAATTATGGATGAATAATTGATTCATTTAGATAATTTTATTTTAGTTTGAAAATTAAATTAAAATAAATAATTAAATTTAAAAAAAAAGAAATCAATTTCTGGAAATCATGTTCACGAGGAACACGATTCCAGTGGCCATGGTCAGCTGCTGTGAATAGTGCGGCAGAAGATGGGCCATGGTCAGCTGCTGTGAATAGTGCGGCGGCGGCTAGGGAAGAAGATGCAGTTGCAAGCCAAATTATGATTTGGTCCCTGCAATTTTGAAGATTTTTCAAACATAGTCTTTTGGGTAGAAAATAAATTTTAAATTATTTTCTTTTAGTCTTTAAATTAGATTTAAATGACTATATTTTATTATTTTGTCATATGTTAGTATGAGATACTATGCATTATTGTCTATATATATATATGTATGCATATAGGATGCTATAATATATATATATGCTAGACAAAATAATTATAAGAAAATAGAAAATAAATTATTTTATTTTAGTCTTTAAATTAGATTTAAATGACTATGTAAAATAATTTTATTTTAATTTTTTATTATTTTGTTATACATTAGTATAAGATACTATGCATGATATTCTATATATATATATATATATATGTATGCATATTAGATGCTATAATATATATATATATATATATATATATATATATATATATATATATATATGCAAGACAAAATAATTAAAATTAAAATTGAACCCTCACTCTAAAATTTTAAGTTTTAATGCCACCCATATATTAAAAACCTATCAAGACTAAGATCACCAAAATGCAGGTTTTGCCAAAGCAAAGTGCATTAGGTTATCCTAGTAAGATAGGATGAGTAATGGTTACTCATTTATTTAATTTTGGTTAAGCTTAATTAGGCTATCAAAACGGTTTTGGGCCTAAGGCATTAGATGGGGTATAACATGCATTTGACATATGATGTCAATACCTCATAATTTAAGAGTTACATTAGATGTAATTGGTAAGGGGTTACCTACCTAAATAACTTAATTCTAAGCGTCATGCCAAAGCTGACTTAGAATTAGGTGAAATATGGATCTTAGCCCGCTAAAATATTATTATTTTGAGGGTTATATTTTAGTGGGAGATTATTACCACCTCAATATTAATTTACTAAATTAATCATGTTTGCATATTTTGTAGATAATTATGGCTGCTAATAACAATTCCACCTTATCACTGCGATCTATCCTTGAGAAGGATAAACTGAAAGAAAATGGGAGTAATTTTGTTGACTGGTTTAGAAACTTGAGAATTGTTCTCAAGCAAGAGAAAAAGTCCTATGTGCTTGATGAAGCTATCCCAGAACCACCTCCTGCTGATGCTACTAATGTTGTTAAGAACAAGCATAAGAAGCATATGGATTATTCTAATGACATTGGATGTCTTATGTTGTCAACTATGTGCCTAGAACTTCAGAAGGATCTGGAGCACCTTGAGGCCTATGAGATGAGTGTCCATCTCAAACAGGCTTTCCAACAACAAGCTAGGCAGGACAGGTATGAAACCACCATTGCATTGCATGATTGCAAAATGGCTGAAGGTGAATCAGTTAGTGCCCATGTTTTGAAAATGAAAGGCTACATTGATCACCTTGCTAGGCTTGGCTGTCCTCTGAGTTTAGAACTCTTTACGGATCTGATCCTACATTCTTTACCTGGTAGTTTCTCTCAGTTTGTCATGAACTATAACATGAAAAATATGGAAAAATCCATTCCTAAGCTGCATAGGATGCTAAAGATAGCTGAGGTAAATATCAAGAAAAGGTCTACTCAAATTTTGAATGTCAATAAGGGTAAGCCCATGAAAAATAAGGGGAAGCCCAAGTCTAAAGGTGGTAATGGGCCTAAGGGACGAGGCAAGCCTAAATGGCAATCCAAGCAAAAGTTTCTAAGGAAATAGTTCCTAAGGAAGGAATCTGCTTCCATTGCAAGGAACCAGGGCATTGGAAGAGAAATTGCAAACTCTATTTGGATGAGTGCAAGAAGAAGAAGAGTAGTGAGACTACGACTTCAGGTATTTATGTTATAGATATTAATTTATCTATTTCTACTTCATGGGTATTAGATACCGGATGTGGTTCTCACATTTGTACAAATGTGAAAGGTCTCAAAAGGAGTAGAAAACTGAAAAAGGGCGATGTGGACCTACGTGTAGGCAATGGAGCAAGAGTTGCTGCCATGGCTGTAGGGACATATGAACTTGTGTTGCCCAATGGCCTTTTGTTAGTTTTGAACAATTGCTTTTATGTTCCTACTTTGAGTAGGAATATTATTTCAGTTTCTATTTTGGACGATGAAGGTTTTTCATTTCTTATTAAGAATAAGAAATGCTCCATTAATAAAGATGATTTGCTTTATTATATTGCAAATTCATATGATGGCCTTTATGTCCTTAATCTAGATGATTCTAGAGACAACAATATCTATAACATAACTTCTAAGAAAACTAAGCCAAATGAGTTAAACCCAACATATTTATGGCACTGTCATCTTAGCCATATAAATGAGAATCGCATATCTAAGCTCCATAAAGATGGTTTATTAGATTCATTTGATTTTGAATCATTTGAAAATTGTGAATCTTGTTTGCTTGGTAAGATGACAAAGGCCCCTTTTACTGGACAAGGTCAAAGGGCTTCAAACTTATTGGGCTTAGTACATACAGATGTATGTGGCCCACTAAGCATTAGTGCTAGGGGAGGTTATCAGTACTTCATTACATTCATTGATGATTTCAGTAGATATGGCTATGTCTACCTAATGAAACATAAGCATGAATCTTTTAAAATGTTTAGAACTTTTCAAAATGAAGTACAAAATCAACTTGGTAGAACTATTAAAATGCTTCGATCTGATCGAGGCGGTGAATATTTAAGCCAAGAGTTTGATGAACATCTTAGAAACTGTGGAATTGTTTCACAATTAACTCCTCCAGGAACTCCACAATGGAATGGTGTTTCTGAAAGGAGAAATTGAACTTTATTAGATATGGTTCGATCTATGATGAGTCAAACGAATCTCCCTTTATCGTTTTGGGGTTATGCCTTGGAAACAGCTGCATTCATTTTAAACCGAGTACCATCGAAAGCGGTTGAAAAGACACCATATGAGTTATGGACTGGAAAAATGTCCAGTTTGTCTTTCCTTAAGATTTGGGGTTGTGAGGCTTATGTGAAACGCCCAATTTTAGATAAGCTAGCTCCAAAATCTATCAAGTGCAATTTTGTGGGGTATCCTAAGGAAACCAAAGGATACTATTTCTATATTCCCTCAGAGAATAAAGTGTTTGTTGCTTGAAATGGTACCTTTTAGAAAAAGAATTTATCTCTTAGAGATTCAGTGAGAGTACAATGCAATTTGAGGAAACTCAAGAACCACAAGAGAGCATTGAACTGCTGGTAGAACCACTTCCAGAACCACAAACAGTTGTGAAAACTGAAAGGGTGACACAAGTCCCATGCAGATCTGATAGGACACGTCATCAGCCTGAGAGATATAGATTTCTTATGACTGACAATCGTGAACTTTTTGCTCGAGGATGTGTACATGACACAACCTAAGGGTTTTGTAATCCCTGAGAATTCTAGAAAGATTTGCAAGCTTCAGAGATCCATTTATGGATTGAAGTAAGCTTCTCGAAACTAGAATCTTTGTTTTGATGAAACAGTTAGGGACTTTGGATTCATAAAAAATGAAGATGAACCTTGTGTTTACAAGATGATTAGTGGGAGTGCAGTTGTATTTCTAGTCCTATATGTGGATGACATATTACTCATTGGAAATGATATCCCTACCTTGCAAAAGGTTAAGATCTATAGGGATAGATCCAAGAGGATAATCGGTCTGAGTCAAAGTACTTATATTGACAAGGTGCTGAAAAGGTTCAGCATGCAAGATTCCAAAAGAGGATTCTTGCCCATGTCTCATGATATTCATCTCAGCAAGAATCAATGTCCTATGACATCTGATGAGCGAGAAAGAATGAATAAGATTTCTTATGCTTCTGCTATTGGATCTATCATGTACGCCATGTTATGTACTAGACCAGACGTCTCATATGCATTAAGCACAACAAGCAGATATCAGGCAGATCCCAGTGAAAGTCACTGGACAGCTGTTAAGAATATCCTAAAGTACCTTAGAAGGACTAAGGATGCATTCCTAGTTTATGAAGGTTTGGAAGACGAGCTAGTTGTAAGTGGTTACATAGATGCTAGTTTCCAAACCAACATAGATGACTTCAGATCGCAGTCAGGATTCGTATTCAATTTAAATGGTGGAGTTGTTAGTTGGAAGAGTTCCAAGCAGAGCACTATAGTAGATTCTACAATAGAAGCTGAGTATATAACAGCATCAAATGCAGCTAAAAGGGCAGTCTGGTTGAAGGAATTCATCTCAGAGTTGGGAATGGTTCCCAGCATTGCAAATCCTATGGACCTTTATTATGGTAATAACGGTGCCATAGCATAGGCAAAGGAGCCCAGATCTGACCAGAGATCTAAACATATACTCAGGCGATATCACCTTATTCGAGAGATCATTGATAGAGGAGATATTAAAATATGCAAAGTAGACACAAATGACAACATTGCAAATCCACTGACCAAGCCTCTTTCACAGGTTAAGCATGATCAGCACACTAGGTCTATGGGTATTAGATACTTATATGATTAGGCCTAGTTCAAGTGGGAGATTGTTAGTGTATATGCCCTAGGCCATTATCTTGGACCTTTTTGTATGTCATTTTGGTTATTAATAAAAGAGGTTTTTATCATTATTATTTGTTTGCATGTTACATAATAATGATTATCATCCCTGGTTACTTATTATTATGTTGATAATAATAAAATATAACTGGTATGATTATTGATTGATAATCATGAGATGATTATGTATATGTTGATATAATTCAATAATCATAAATACTTGTTAGAGAACAAAGTATTGGATGGACCCGCATTGAGATCACTACATGGGTCATTGTCATAAGTGAATCTCAAAGTAGTTATGTCTTAATCCTTTGACTTGAGATTGTCATAGTTTCTAACATAAGGACTATTATGTTTTGACATAACCAAACGTTGTCTTTAATCGGACAATCATAAAGGTTATGATTGAGCATAATAGAAATTATGTAAAGGATAATGAACAATCAAGTTAGGATTTGTCCCTCTCTATGAGAGAGATATCTTCTGGGCCCCTCGATAAGTGAGACTGAGAAATGCATGGTCGTGCTCAAATGAATTGATAGTGTGATCAATATCATTTGAATTTATCAGTCTACTTAGAGATCGAGAAATAATAAGTTTGAACATTATAAGTTTGATATTGACCATGGCTTATGTTCAAACTAGATATCGTGTGACAAAGGGATTAATTCATGTTCTATTAGGCTTTATCGGACTATTGATCCTCATAATTAGTTGGGTAGTCATAATGTCTTGCTAGAGGCCACTTATGACTTATGGGCCTTGTGGGACTAGGTCTATTGCCAATTAATGTGAGCCTATTGGGTCACACACAAAAGAACGTTGTTGATGTGCTATGTCATATTAATGGGCTAAAAGCCCAAAGCCCATTAATATAATTAATAATAATAAGTGTTATTATTATTAATCATTAATATATTTAATAATAATAAAGTGTTATTATTATTAATATTTAATAATAATAAAGTGTTATTATTATTAATATTTAATAATAATAAAGTGTTATTATTATTAATATTTAATAATAATAAAGTGTTATTATTATTAATATTTAATAATAATAAAGTGTTATTATTATTAATATATTTAATAATAATAAAGTGTTATTATTATTATTATTAATTATTAATATAATTAATAATAATAAGTATTATTATTATTAATATTAATTATTAATTATTTATTATTATGAGATAATAATATTTAAAAGATCTGCAGTCTATCTGTAACTGTTACAGATAAAGGACACTATCACATAAAGATATTTGAGTATCTGTGGGATTGTGATAGTGGGTTCTGAACACAACTCTTTTAGGAAAAGAGTTGTACAACTCTTTTAGGAAAAGAGTTGTACAACTCTTTTAGGAAAAGAGTTGTACAACTCTTTTAGGAAAAGAGTTGTACAACTCTTTTAGGAAAAGAGTTGTACAACTCTTTTAGGAAAAGAGTTGTACAACTCTTTTAGGAAAAGAGTTGTACAACTCTTTTAGGAAAAGAGTTGTAGTGGAAAAAATACAACTCCTTTTAGGAAAAGGATTTGTGTGAAAACAAAAGACTGAAACATATAAATACTCCTTCTACGAATTTAGAGTGATGAGATTTTTGAGAAAAATTCAGTCTAAAATGCTACAGATTGTGGAGCACATAATCTATCCATCCTTGAGAGAGCTAGCACTCTAGAAGTGTAACGACCCGAAAATCGGACCGCTACCGGCGCTAGGATCTAGATCGGCTTAAGGCCACCAGGACCCGTAGCAAGCCTGACATATAACCTGTAAACCTGTATAATCCCATACATGATCAACAACATGCATAAAAATTTAAACTTTTCTTTCATTCATTTCTCATACACCAAACTCAACCTGTGCATGCACTTAAACATAATCATAAACTTGACCCCTCTGTGGGATCTCATCAATGCCCCAATGGGCGATATACGTGTGTTGAGTTGGCTAACATAATCATCAATAAACATTAAGATCATGTATCAACAAGGGATTACAATAAACTATGGTCAAGCACCCTTCTAAACCTCAATATCATAATACATAACATATTGTAATCTCTTACATTACATCATAGTACAATTGTCATATCCACAATCTAACTATTACATAGACATACTTCAAAACTTTGGCTAACCTCCTGGTCTACCCTGTACCTGCACATCTGGGGTTAGGGGAGAGGGGTGAGCTACAAAGCCCAGTGAGCAGAATAAGAGGAAACATTTAAATCTCATGCCCTCATGTAATGCAACACATCACAACAAATCACATCTCGGATGGTATTGTCACCAATAGTCCTCTACATAGTCCAACTGTGCCGGGACGTAGAATGGGTACAACCGGTCTTTCTCTTAACACAACATATCATACAGTCCAACTGTGCCAGGGACGTAGAATGGGTACAACCTGGACTTCCTCTTACATCGTGCCAGGGACGTAGAATGGGTACAACCTGGACTTCCATACCATATCATGCCATAACATCATCATATCATATGAGGACTAAAGGATCATCCAATGACCAATCCACATCAACATCATAAATGCAATGCAACATATTCGTGAATACTAATGCAAACAACCTACTATATCTCATGGCATTCATGATGCATGGATCGTGCTCAAAACTCATATTTCATTCATTTTAAAACTTAGGGTTTATTCCACTCACCTCTGGCTAGCTCTGACAAACTCTGAAGCAGCTGGCTCACTGCTGGGGTCCTCGGTTCCTCGGGTCCGAACCTCCACAGGTGGACTCCAATGAGGGACCAAACATACATAAACATAACTCTAACATACTCCCCAAAAACCCCCTAAAACATCATGGAATAATCATAGGAAAACATGCAAGGAATGGCTGAACAGGGCACTTTCGGAGGCAGGTTCGGCGGCCGAAAGTCCCTCCAGAGCCGAAAGTCAGGCAGGTTCGGCGGCACCTTCGGCGGCCGAAACTCCCAGACAGAGGCGAAACTCATGCATGTTCGGCAGCACCTTCGGCGGCCGAAAGTCCCAGACAGAGACGAAAGTCTCTTTTCGGGGGCAACTTCGGCAGCCGAAAGGCCTGCCTCCCTAGCCATGTTCGGCGGCCGAAAGCTCCTTCGGCTGCCGAACCTGGTTTCTGCCAAAGGGCAGAAACTTGGCTCCCTTATGCATTTATGCCTCCAAAACTAACCAATCATGCATAAACCTATTCTACAACATTCCCAAGCATTCACAAGCAAACATACAAGCTCCTAGGGGCATCAAACCAACAAAAACCCCAACTACAACACACAAGCAACTCACATTGTTCAAAAACATAACATTTGCTTAAAAACTCATACAACCCTATACATGCCATTCTACCCCATAAAACCACTTAAAACTTACTTAAAACATACAATGAGCTTAAGATCGGCTCTTACCTCTTGAAGATCGAGAGAGAGACGACCTAAACTCGGAGATCCAAGCAAATGAGCTCTTGAGTTCCCAAAGCTCCAAAACTTGTCTTAAATGCTCAAAACTTGCAATGAGAGGTGAAAACTCAAGAAAAATGGAGGAGATTTGGAGAAAGAACACAAGATCTGGGGAGAGGGAGGTCGGAAGCAAGCTGTGGCCGAAAATGGGAGAAAGCTCGCCCATTTCGGCTAAGTGACCCTTTTATAGGTGGCTGGCCAGGTCACGTTCGAGGGCCGAAAGTGCCTCCGCATGCATGCCATGTTCGGCGGCCGAACTTGGGTTTCGGCGGCCGAACCTGGACTTCCCTCACTCATGCTTTCGGGGGCCTAACGTGCCTCCAAAACGCATGCATGTTCGGCGGCCGAACTTGACTTTCGGCGGCCGAACCTGGGTTTTCCTCCAAAGACTTTTCATGCAAAAACTCATTTAATTTTCATACTTAAAACCATGAAATACCTTAAAACATTTTATGAAAACATGTTTCTACCCTACTAGAGGCTTCCGACATCCGAGATTCCACCGGACGGTAGGAATTCCGATACCGGAGTCTAGCCGGGTATTACATTCTCCCCCCCTTAAGAACATTCGTCCCCGAATGTACCTCAACTAGCACACATAGCATGGCATAAAACATAACATACATACAAAACACATAAACACATAGAGATCTAACCTTAAAAGAGATGAGGGTACTGCTGGAGCATAGACTCCCGTGTCTCCCAAGTGCATTCCTCCAAATTGTGGTGGTTCCACAGGACTTTCACCATCGGGATTTCCTTGTTTCTTAACTTTCTGATCTGGGTGTCTAGGATCCGTACTGGCTGTTCAACATAAGTGAGATCCTCTTGGACCTCCACATCAGGCTCACTAAGAACCTTGCTCGGATCTGACAAAAACTTCCTCAACATTGAAACATGGAAAACCGGATGGATTCTTTCCATTGAAGCAGGTAAATCCAGCTTGTACGACACATTCCCAATCTTTTGCAAGATTTCAAAGGGTCCGATGTATCGTGGGGCTAGTTTACCTTTCTTCCCGAAGCGAACCACTCCCTTCATTGGAGACACCTTGAGCAATACCAGATCCCCCTCTTAAAACTCTAACTGTCTTCTGCGGACGTCTGCATAGCTCTTCTGTCTACTGGCAGCAGTCTTGATTCTCTCTCTGATTATGGGTACCACCCTGCTGGTGATCTCTACTAGCTCAGGCCCTGCCAAGGCCTTTTCTCCAACTTTCTCCCAGCAAACAGGTGATCTGCACTTCCTTCCGTACAAAGCTTCATGTGGAGCCATCCCGATGCTAGCATGATGGCTGTTGTTGTAGGCAAACTCCACCAAAGGTAGATGCTGCCTCCAAGAACCGCCAAAGTCTAGCACACACATTCTAAGCATATCCTCGATAGTCTGGATGGTCCTTTCTGACTGTCCATCAGTCTGGGGGTGGAAGGCAATACTGAAATCCAACCTGGTACCCATGGCGTTCTGCAGACTCTGCCAAAACCTGGAGGTGAACTGGGGCCCTCTATCTGACACTATCGAAACAGGAACCCCATGCAGCCTGACGATCTCATCCACATATACCTGCGCCAACTTGTCCACAGAGTAGCCACTCCTGACAGGAATGAAGTGAGCAGATTTGGTGAGTCTGTCCACAATCACCCATATGGAGTCCACTCGGTTGGACGCCGCCGGTAACCCTACTACGAAGTCCATAGCTATAGTTTCCCATTTCCATTCTAGAATAGGTAGCGGGTTAAGCATTCCAGTCGGCTTTTGATGTTCCAGCTTCACCCTCTGACACACTTCGCAGGCTGACACGAACTGTGCCACTTCTTTCTTCATAGCTGGCCACCAATAAACCTTCTTTAGATCTTGATACATCTTGGTGGCTCCGGGGTGAATGCTGTATCTTGCATTATGAGCCTCCCTCATAATGTCTCCTTTTAGCCCTATGTCATCTGGTACACATAGTCTGCTCCCATAGCGGAGGATCCCCTTGCTGTCGAATCTGAACTCACTATCATTGCCCGACTGAACAGTCCTGGCAATCTTCACTAACTCCGGGTCCTCATGTTGTTTCTGAGCCACCTGCTCCAGAAACACGGCTGCCACTCTCATCTGGGCCACCAAGGCACCTGTACCAGACAACTCCATCTGTAGACCTTCCTCAATAAGCTTGTAGAACTCCTTCACCACTGGCCTCCTCTCTGCCGATATGTGGGATAAACTGCCTAGTGACTTTCGGCTTAGGGCGTCTGCCACGACATTCGCCTTACCCGGATGATACTGAATCTTGCAATCATAGTCACTCAGCAGTTCCACCCATCTCCTCTGTAGAACTCCTTGTAGAACTCCTTCCAGCCGGCTTCTGATGTTCCAGCTTCACCCTCTGACACACTTCGCAGGCTGACACGAATTGTGCCACTTCCTTCTTCATCGCTGGCCACCAATACACTTTCTTCATATCTTGGTACATCTTGGTGGCTCCGGGGTGAACGCTGTATCTTGCATTATGAGCCTCTCTCATAATGTCTCCTTTTAGCCCTATGTTATCTGGTACACATAATCGACTCCCATAGCGGAGGATCCCCTTACTGTCAAATCTGAACTCACTGTCCTTGCCTGACTGAACAGTCCTGGCAATCTTCACTAACTCTGGGTCCTCATGCTGTTTCTGAGCCACTTGCTCCAGAAACACAGGTGTCACTCTCATCTGGGCCACCAAGGCACCTGTACCAGACAACTCCAACTGTAGACCTTCATCAATGAGCTTGTAAAACTCCTTCACCACTGGTTTCCTCTCTGCCGTGATGTGGGATAGACTGCCTAGTGACTTCCGGCTTAGGGCGTCAGCCACGACATTCGCCTTACCCGGATGATACTGAATCTTGCAATCATAGTCACTCAGCAGCTCTACCCATCTCCTCTGTCTCAAATTCAGATCTCTTTGACTCAGGATGTACTGCAGGCTTTTATGATCTGTGAAGATCTCACATTTTACCCCATAGAGGTAGTGCCTCCACATCTTGAGTGCAAAGATTACTGCTGCCATCTCAAGGTCATGTGTGGGGTAATTCAACTCATGCTTCTTCAGCTGCCTAGAAGCATAAGCAATCACCCTCTCATTCTGCATCAATACACAACCCAGTCCCACACGGGACGCATCACAAAAGACTGTAAAGTCCTCATCACTAGATGGCAGAGCTAAAACTGGTGCTGAAGTCAACCTCTTCTTAAGCTCTTCAAAACTCTCTTCGCACTAGTCGGTCCACAGAAACTTCTGATTCTTCCTGGTTAGTCTGGTCAGAGGAGCTGCTATTTTCGAGAAGTCCTGAACGAACCTCCTGTAGTAACCTGCCAAACCCAAGAAACTCCTGATCTCCGTCACTGAAGTGGGTCTAGGCCAGTTAGCCACATTTTCGGTCTTCTTGGGGTCCACCTCAATCCCATTCTCAGACACTACATGCCCCAAGAACGAAATGCTCCTCAGCCAGAACTCACACTTAGAGAACATGGCATACAAGCCATGTTCCCTCAAAGTCTGCAAAACCAACCACAGATGATGGGCATGCTCCTCTGCATTCCTGGAGTACACCAAGATATCGTCTATGAAGACAATAACGAAGTGATCCAGGTATTGGCTAAATACTCTGTTCATGAGGTCCATGAATGCTGCAGGGGCGTTGGTTAACCCGAACGGCATTACAAGGAATTCAAAATGCCCATATCTGGTCCTGAAAGCTGTCTTCGGCACATCTTCATCCCTTATCCTTATCTGATGGTACCCCGATCTCAGATCTATTTTGGAGAAACAACCCGCTCCTGCTAGCTGGTCGAATAGATCATCGATCCTTGGCAGAGGGTACCTATTTTTGGTAGTGACTTTGTTCAACTGCCTGTAGTCGATATAAAGTCTAAGGGATCCATCTTTCTTCCTCACAAACAAGACTGGAGCACCCCAAGGTGAGGTACTCTGTCGGATGAAACCCTTTTCTACCAGCTCTTGCAACTGTTCTTTCAATTCTTTCAACTCAGCTGGAGCCATCCTGTAGGGAGGGATAGAGATCGGTCTAGTTCCAGGCACCAACTCTATCTCGAACTCTATCTCCCTAGCAGGTGGTAAACCTGGAAGCTCATCCGGAAAAACATCCTGAAACTCTCTGACAACTGGCACCGAGGCCGGCTCCCTGACCTGACTGTCTAGCTCTCTCACATGAGCTAAGTACCCCTGACATCCCTTCCTAAGCAACCTACGAGCCTGAAGAGCTGATATCAGACCTCTAGGTGTGCCCCTCTTGTCTCCTCTGAAGACGACCTCTGACCCGTTCTGATCTCTGAACCTGACTACCTTGTCCCTGCAGTCCAAGGTAGCACCATGGGTAGATAGCCAATCCATCCCTAGAATGACGTCAAAGTCTGTCAAATCTAGAACCACAAGGTCGGCGGAGAGGCATCTTCCCTCAACAAAAACTGGACTGTACTGGCAGACTGACACTGCCACTGACGGGTCACACTTGGGTCCACTGACCCATAGGGGACACTCTAACCCAGAGACTATCAGACCCAACCTCTCAACGGCTCTCGGAGCAATAAATGAATGAGATGCACCCGGGTCCATTAATGCATACACATCAGAACACCCAATGACGAGATTACCTGACACCACGGTGTTGGATGTGTTAGCCTCCTGCTGTGTCATGGTGAAGATCCTGGCTGGAGCTGATGGACCTTCACCTCGGGAACCAAAAGAAGAGGCTGCCCCTCTCCCTCTACCTCTGCCACTGCCCTGAGTTGTGGCTGGAACTGCTGGCTGTGCCACACTACCAGAAGCTGTCTGCTGGGGCTGGCCCATAAAAGGCGCTCTAGGACACTCCCTAGCTATGTGTCCCTCCTGTCCACATCTGAAACATGTATTAGTCCCAGCTCAACACACTCCCCTGTGCGGTCTTCCACATCTCTGGCATTCTGTACCATCTGAGCCTGAGCTCGAGCCACCGCCAAATCCCAGACCGGATTTCAACTTGTTCCAAAACTTATTCTTCTTCTGCTTCCTGGTGGTGTTATCCCACCTCTTCTTACCTGAGCTCTGAGAAGAGAAACCTGGTCTTCCTCTGCCTGGGGTCTTAACCCCTGAAGACTGGGTCACTGACTGCTTCACTGACCCCTCAACTATAGCACTTGCTTCCATTCTTCGAGCCATATCCACCACAGTGTGGAAACTTTCTCTCTCAGCTGACTGAATCAACGAGGAGTACCTGGAATGCAGCTTCATAACATACCTCTTGGCTTTCTTCGTATCTGAATCTAGAGCTTGCCCTGAAAAAGGCAATAGCTCCAAGAATTTATCCGTGAACTCCTCTACACCCATGTGCTCTGACTGCCTCAGTTGCTCAAACTCAATCATCTTCAGTTCTCTGGAACTGTCTGGAAAAGCCCATCCAGCGAACTCATTCGCAAATTCCTCCAATGTCATACCGTCTAGTCTCGGGTCCACATAACACTTGAACCATTCCCGTGCCTTCTTGCACTTTAAGGTGAACCCTGCCATCTGAATGGCCCTGCTATCATTTGCCCCTAGCTCATCAGTTATTGTCTTCACCACTCTCAGATACTCAAAGGGGTCATCCCCTGACTTGTATTTGGGAGCATCCAGCTTGAGGTAATCTGTCATCTTTACCTTGCTCCCATCAGCTGAGCTAGGTCTAGAAGGTTGAGTAATTGGGGCTGCTGGTTCTGTAGGTGGTGGAGGTGGAGGTGCAGCATTCCCCGAGGTGGGGTTTGCCGGGTTTGGATAGAAGGGTGAGGGCGGATAAGCTGGGTACTGTGTGTAGGGTGGATAGAAAGGTGGATAAGGCATGTAGGTAGGGTAGGGGTTAAAGCTGGAGTAATCCGACGTGCCTCCCATCGGATACCCTGAACCCTGTGGGAAGGGTGGATAATGGGGTGGAAAACCATACCCCGAGGCCTGAACGCCCCCCTGAGACTCCCCTGTCCCTTCTTCCTCCATGCTCACATCCAGGTTCCCATCCCTCCTCTGCTCCTCTTCCATAACCTCCCTCACATCTGAAGAACTTTCTCCTCTGTCTGTCCCCCTTCTGCTAACATCAAAAGACCTTCTAGGGTCCCTTGACACTCTTTCTCTGTTGGCTCTACAAGACATTGCCCTAGGCAATGTAGGAGGACGGGCGCTCGTGCCCTCATCCTCAGGTGTCACTCCAGTCAATCGTGCAGATCGACGAGTTCCTCTCATCCTGTTTTCTGAAAAAACAGTACACATCATACAAACATTAGCATCATATGGTTCATATGGGCACACATGAACCCTCATCACATACATCACATAGCATAGCATATCATTAATGTACATGCATAAAGTCATGGCATTTCACATCATCATGCAAGACAGGACTCCACATCCTATCCTAGTGGACATGATCTTCCTATTGTGCTTGACCTTCTAGAACATCTATGAGCCCGACACTCTAGGTCCGATCCTATGAACCTAGGGCTCTGATACCATTCTGTAACAACCCGAAAATCGGACCGCTACCGGCGCTAGGATCCAGATCGGCTTAAGGCCGCCGGGACCCGTAGCAAGCCTGACATATAACCTGTAAACCTGTATAATCCCATACATGATCAACAACATGCATAAAAATTTAAACTTTTCTTTCATTCATTTCTCATACACCAAACTCAACCTGTGCATGCACTTAAACATAATCATAAACTTGACCCCTCTGTGGGATCTCATCAATGCCCCAATGGGCGATATACGTGTGTTGAGTTGGCTAACATAGTCATCAATAAACATTAAGATCATGTATCAACAAGGGATTACAATAAACTATGGTCAAGCACCCTTCTAAACCTCAATATCATAATACATAACATACTGTAATCTCTTACATTACATCATAGTACAATTGTCATGTCCACAATCTAACTATTACATAGACATACTTCAAAACTCTAGCTAACCTCCTGGTCTACCCTGTACCTGCACATCTGGGGTTAGGGGAGAGGGGTGAGCTACAAAGCCCAATGAGCAGAATAAGAGGAAACATTTAAATCTCATGCCCTCATGTAATGCAACACATCACAACAAATCACATCTCGGATGGTATTGTCACCAATAGTCCTCTACATAGTCCAACTGGGCCGGGACGTAGAATGGGTACAACCGGTCTTTCTCTTAACACAACATATCATACAGTCCAACTGTGCCAGGGACGTAGAATGGGTACAACCTGGACTTCCTCTTACATCGTGCCAGGGACATAGAATGGGTACAACCTGGACTTCCATACCATATCATGCCATAACATCATCATATCATATGAGGACTAAAGGATCATCCAATGACCAATCCACATCAACATCATAAATGCAATGCAACATATTCGTGAATACTAATGCAAACAACCTACTATATCTCATGGCATTCATGATGCATGGATCGTGCTCAAAACTCATATTTCATTCATTTTAAAACTTAGGGTTTATTCCACTCACCTCTGGCTAGCTCTGACAAACTCTGAAGCAGCTGGCTCACTGCTGGGGTCTTCGGTTCCTCGGGTCCGAACCTACACAGGTGGACTCCAATGGGGGACCAAACATACATAAACATAACTCTAACATACTCCCCAAAAACCCCCTAAAACATCATGGAATAATCATAGGAAAACATGCAAGAAATGGCTGAACAGGGCACTTTCGGCGGCAGGTTCGGCGGCCGAAAGTCCTTCCAGAGCCGAAAGTCAGGCAGGTTCGGCGGCACCTTCGGCGGCCGAAACTCCCAGACAGAGGCGAAACTCATGCATGTTCGGCGGCACCTTCGGCGGCCGAAAGACCCAGACAGAGACGAAAGTCTCTTTTCGGGGGCAACTTCGGCAGCCGAAAGGCCTGCCTCCCCAGCTATGTTCGGCAGCCGAAAGCTCCTTCGGCTGCCGAACCTGGTTTCTGCCAAAGGGCAGAAACTTGGCTCCTTTATGCATTTATGCCTCCAAAACTAACCAATCATGCATAAACCTATTCTACAACATTCCCAAGCATTCACAAGCAAACATACAAGCTCCTAGGGGCATCAAACCAACAAAAACCCCAACTACAACACACAAGCAACTCACATTGTTCAAAAACATAACATTTGCTTAAAAACTCATACAACCCTATACATGCCATTCTACCCCATAAAACCACTTAAAACTTACTTAAAACATACAATGAGCTTAAGATCGGCTCTTACCTCTTGAAGATCGAGAGAGAGACGACCTAAACTCGGAGATCCAAGCAAATGAGCTCCTGAGTTCCCAAAGCTCCAAAACTTGTCTTAAATGCTCAAAACTTGCAATAAGAGGTGAAAACTCAAGAAAAATGGAGGAGATTTGGAGAAAGAACACAAGATCTGGGGAGAGGGAGGTCGGAAGCTAGCTGTGGCCGAAAATGGGAGAAAGCTCGCCCATTTCGGCTAAGTGACCCTTTTATAGGTGGCTGGCCAGGCCACGTTCGAGGGCCGAAAGTGCCTCCGCATGCATGCCAAGTTCGGTGGCTGGCCAGGCCACGTTCGAGGGCCGAAAGTGCCTCCGCATGCATGCCATGTTCGGCGGCCGAACTTGGGTTTCGGCGGCCGAACCTGGACTTCCCTCACTTATGCTTTCGGGGGCCTAACGTGCCTCCAAAACGCTTGCATGTTCGGCGGCCGAACTTGACTTTCGGCGGCCGAACCTGGGTTTTCCTCCAAAGACTTTTCATGCAAAAACTCATTTAATTTTCATACTTAAAACCATGAAATACCTTAAAACATTTTATGAAAATATGTTTCTACCCTACTAGAGGCTTCCGACATCCGAGATTCCACCGGACGGTAGGAATTCCGATACCGGAGTCTAGCCGGGTATTACAAGGGATATAAGACGTTCGTGTGGATACCATAGAGGGTGTTCATTTGAGAAGGCAGCACCATCAGTCCGCCATTGTATCTTCTTGATGAGATTAACAGGTTAGTCTCATATCCATCTTTTGAATTAAACGAAGCACTCGGATTCTGGGAAAGGAAATCAACAGAGATTTTAATTTTCAGCTGCGCAATTGGGTTGCAATAATCTCGGGATTTCCCAACATCCACCACCTCAGCCTCCTAGGCCATGTGGTATTTGTGCTTATGTAGGACACCCCACTTATCAATGTCCTACCCTTCAAGAAGATAATCAGCAAGTTAATGCCATTGGAGGATACAACCAGCCTAGGCATGATCCATATTCAAACACATACAATCCTGGCTGGAGAGACCACCCAAACTTGAGCTATGGAAGGGCTAATAATTATCAAAATTATCAAAGAAATCAAGCCCAACCAGCACCTTCAAGTTCATTCCAACACCTTGAAAAGATGATGGAGACACTTGCAAATTCTGTACAGACTCTCCAACAACAAATGGGACAGATGGCCACCTCCATGAGCAAGCTTGAATCACAAGGTAAGCTCCCTTCTTAAACTGAAACTAACCTCAGACAGAATGTTAGTGCCATCACTTTGAGAAGTGGAAGAGAGCTAGAAGAGGCCAAGACTGATGAAAGAACACCTCCTGCGCAATCTGAAAGGGAGATCTATGCACAAGAATCAACTGCAGAAGAGCACATTGCGCAAAGACTCATCCCGGAAGCCACTCCTGCGCAAACTGAAGCCCCCCTGCGCACAAGGCTGATCCGAAAGTAAGTTTTCACATTCCACCTCCTTTTCCCAAGAAATTTGAAAGAACACAAAAAGAAAAAGAAGAAAAGGAGATTCTTGATACTTTCAGAAAAGTGCAAATCAATATACCTCTGCTAAATGTTGTTAAGCAGATTCCCAGGTATGCTAAATTTCTGAAAGAACTTTGCACTAATAGAAGAAAGCTTGCAGAAAGAGAAAAAGTAAGTGTAGGTGAGGTTGTAACTGCTGTTATTAAAAGAAAACTCCCTACTAAGTGCAAAGATAAAGGCATGTTTGCAATAGCTTGCAAGATAGGCAATGTTGGGATTAAGAAAGCCATGTGTGATCTTGGTGCATCAATTAATGTTATGCCTCTTTCTATTTATTATTCTTTGAATGCAGGTGCACTGAAAGACACAAGAGTAGTCATTCAATTGGCTGCCAGATCTATGGTACATCCCATAGGAGTGCTAGAAGATGTTCTAGTACAAGTAGATGAACTTTTCTTTCCTGCAGACTTTTATGTGATTGATACTAAGGAAGACAGTTGTAACACTACTTCTGACATTCTTCTTGGACGTCCTTTCTTGAGTACGCTAGGACTAAGATTGATGTGCATGATGGCACATTAACTATGGAGTTTGAAGGGGAAGTTATTAAATTTAATGTCTATGATGCTATGAAATATCCACATGATATATCCCCTGTTTATGGTCTTGATATTATTGACTGCTTGAGCCAGGAAATTTTTGATAAAAATCAAGATGATCTTCTGAATAATGATCTTTGCAGGAATGAAAACCAAACAGAACCAAAACTGAAAGAAGTTGTATGTTGCATCCAACAGGTAAATTGCAGCCAAGCACAGAACGAAGGAGACTCCTTTCAGAAGGATGCGCAGAAGAACCATGCGCAAAAGAACCTTGCGCCCTCTGGAACACCTCCATGCGCAACTCTTCAGCCACCAATGCAAGGCACGCCTTCCAGCCCTTTCCTACAGTCCATCTTTGCGCAAGAGGAGATGCCTGAGTCCAGTCCTGCGCAAGGTAAGCCCCCTGAAACCCTTTCTGACAAAAGCCCAATGCAGACATCCCATTCCGAATCTGAGGAAGTTGAAAATGGTTTCTATGAGCAAATTTTTCATGCTCAAACTGATGAGCCATGGTATACAGACATGGTAAACTACTTGGCCACAGGTAACTTGCCTTCTGATATGCCCAAACACACAAGAGATAAAATAAAAAAGGATGCCAAATACTACGTTTGGGATGAGCCTTATTTGTGGAAATATTGTTCTGATCAAATGATAAGGAGATGTATTACAGACCAAGAAATAGCCTCAGTACTTACTTTTTGCCATTCTTACAGTTGTGGTGGGCACTTTGGCCCAAGAAAGACTGCTCACAAAATACTTGAAAGTGGCCTATTTTAGCCCACTATTTTTCGAGATGCTTTCTTGTTTTGCAGATCATGTGCAAGATGCCAACAAACTGGAAATCTGAGCAAAAGAAATCAAATGCCACAGAATCCTATCATGGTCTGTGAGGTATTTGATGTTTGGGGCATAGACTTCATAGGCCCATTTCCACCATCCTTTGAATACACTTACATCATCCTTACAGTAGATTATGTATCCAAATGGGTGGAAGCTAGAGCAACAAAGACTGATGATGCCAAGGCAATAGCGGACTTTGTAAAGACCAATATTTTTGCCAGACATGGAGTGCCCAAGGCAATCATCAGTGATAGAGGTACTCACTTTTGCAACAAGGTAGTGGAAAACCTTCTCAGAAAATATAATGTCATACATAGAACATCCACTGCCTATCACCCTCAGACAAATGGGCAAGCTAAAGTCTCCAATAGAGAAATCAAGGCCATCCTTGAAAAGTCAGTCTCCCCCAATAGAAGGGACTGGAGTACAAGATTAGAAGATGCTTTATGGGCCTACAGAACAGCCTACAAGACCCCCATAGGTATGTCCCCTTACAAATTGGTCTATGGGAAAGCATGTCATCTTCCAATTGAGCTTGAGCACAAGGCCTACTGGGCAGTCAAAAGTTGCAACATGAATCTCACAGAGGCTGGCCACAATCGCAAACTACAATTGCAAAAGCTAGAAGAGATAAGACGAGATGCCTATGAGACTTCTTGGAACTACAAAACCAAAACCAAAGCCTCCCATGACAATCAGATTTCAAGAAAACACTTTGAGGTTGGTGATAAAGTCTTACTTTTTTATTCTCATTTAAAATTATTTCTAGAAAAGCTACAATCTAGGTGGATTGGGCCATTCATTGTGAAACATGCCTATCCCCATGGAGTTGTAGACATCCGAAGCATAGAGACTAGAAATATTTTCAAGGTGAATGGACATCGTCTGAAACCATACTATAAAGGATTTGCAGTTCAAGTGGTGGAAGAAATTCCACTACTCCATCCATCTCATTCAACCTAAGAAATCGCAGACTGCACTCCACACCCCAGGGGAGTACTCAGTTTCTCTTGCATTTTAATATTTTCTATACATTGAGGACAATGCATGATTTAGGTGTGGGGGTGCATAAATCTGAAACTTCATTTTTGCATTTTTTTTCATTTTTCCTTCAGTTCTGCGTTTTCTTCTTCTTCTTGCAATCCTCTTCTGCGATTTTTCTTTCTGAATAGCCATAGTTGAATTTTTTTTTTTTATTTATTTTTGCTTTCAATAACACACACAGATAGCCACAGTTTTTTTTATTTATTTTGTTTCCGTTTTTGAGATGCTTTACTCATCATATGAACTATGTTGGATGAGCTTTTCTTTCCATGACCCCATTGATGTGATAACTCTTTAAACTTATGTTGAATCAATTGCAGTGAGCTATATTCATGTTTGAGAATTACCTTTTGAATTGAATTTTTGAGTTTGCCATGGTGAAAAATATATTGATGATACTCATTAGAGAGAATGAATTGAAATTGTGTGAATGAACTTAACATGACTTGATTTAGCAATTGGTGTTGATTTGCCCAAATCATTGAGAGAAAGAAATTCACAAAGGCTTAGACTTCAAAAGCACAAATTGAAAATTGTTCCAATGGTCAAAAGACTATGAACAGAGCTAGTAGCCACTTGGATAGGTGACCAACTGAGTAACTGGAGGTGGGTATCACAAATATGTACCTTCACGTCAAAAGGTTGGTGACTTGTTCAAGCAAAATTAAAAGTGCAAAAAACTGAATAAAGTACTTCAAGGTAAGGGCAAGTCACTCTGAAAGCTAGAAAAAGTCTTATCTGAACAAATAAATGCATGTACGATCTCTCTCTTGAATAAAACAAATCCTAGCCATGGTAAGTAAAAGGAAACAAGGAAAGAAGGTGACTAAGCTTCATGCATATAGTCTTCACTGCAATGATTCAAAATAGGTGTCTTGAGTAAGAGCTAAAGTGGAAATAAAGATCTAGAGTAAGAAAGCTTATTTGACTATATTTATTTGCTTAAGAACAAGCAAAAGGCTAGGTGTGGGGGTATTTGATAGAGCATATTTTAGTCCATTTTATATTTAATATTATTGATAAATATTTACATGATTTCTGCTTAATTTAGTGCTTTTAATATTATTTTGCAGAAAATGGTGTAAAAGGACAATTTGGAGAAAATCCCACTAAAATTGCCTTATTTGGAGCAAAAGAGAGCAAGCCTGCCAAGTTGGATTCAAGTCAAGCTAAATGAGGAAAATATTTACTTTAAATCTTCAAGCACTTGGGCCAAGTACATGGACCGCACCTTCACCATGGGCCAAAGCGCCTCAAACATCACTCAAACGCAAATGGGCCACGCACATGGGATCCGCACGAACCTGCCAACGCACTTGGACACATGCACACGGCCCACTCCCGCACACTCACGTGCACGTGGACCAAGCTCCCGCACTTGGGCCCGCTTGTGGACACCCCGTTCTTGCACATGGACCAACGCTCTTCATCAACCCAGCACACGGACAACCCCATTCCGCGCAAAGAACCAAGCCACCCACGCAGCCCATTCACGCCAATTCTCCCGCACATGGAACATCAACACACGTGGACAGCAATTGGCAATTTAGAGCACATCTCTCCAGCTCTATTTAAAGAGCCTTAAGTGGCCAGAAGCAAACTCACAATTCCTCTCGGCAATTTCCGCAAGCCCGACGCAAGGCAGAATTTCTTCGGTTCCTTTCTTTTCCTTTTATTTTTTGTTTTTAAATCAGCCATGAGTGGCTGATTTCTTTTAATCTAGTTGAATATTGGTTGAAGCTTTAGTTGTTTAATGGGTTGTGAGACTTGATCAAATATTGTTTAACTTTTGGGAGTTCAATATTCATGCAATTTTATACTTAATTTTAATATTACTTTGTTATTGAAATCTACGTTGATTTTAATTGCAAAATAATTATTTGTTAGTTTGAATGATTTAAATCCGTAATTGCTTAGATTATTCTTACATAAGAACACTTGGGATAAAAACCAAGGAAGTTGCATAATCTAGCGTTATCTCCATACGTTTGGGTAGCTAGGATTGGATCTCTCTATTTCTTAATGCAATTAACAGTTGTTTGTTGCCTGAGACCCAAGGACGTTCCTTGACAACTTGTTAATTAGTAATTAATTAGAGGACATTCCCTAATTAATTTAATAATAAAGAGAGATAATGGTACTGATAATCTTATTCCATCTCCATAACTAATCTATTGAATCAACCCAAAAGAACAAAGTGTCTATGATCAATCCCAACAACTAAAGTGGATCCAATACTTCAACTAGAGCTTTCTCATTATTAATTACTTTTTATTTAATTATTTGCTTTCCATTATTATTCTCATTATTAGTTTACTACAATCAATCTCAAATCCCCCTGTTATTTTATTGACAGTTTTGATCCCAATTTTCAGTTTATCTCATTTGATCCCACTTTCAGTCTTTTATCTCATTTTTAATTTATTATCGTTTCAGTTTATTTTCTTGGTCATAAAAAGAGAGATAAGTGAGTTCTCAATTCTCTGTGAATTCGATCCTTTCACCACTATCTGCAAATATAAAATTGTTGGTAATCAGAAAGGTTATTTTTGACCGGTTTCGACAACCGTGAGTCAATTCTCCACATCAGCACAATGTATAGAAATGATATATGTTAGAACGGTGGATATATAAACTGACTTTGAGGCGTAAAAAAACACACCTTATTTTGGGAGTTAATTGCCTTTATTATATTTGCTGTAGAGTTGTGGCAATCCTTCTTTAGGATATAACAAAACATCACAGACAATAATTATGAAAGAATATATGGAGTTTAGAGTAACTATTGGAAACATCTTTTCAGACATATAACATGTTACGTGTCTAAGTGCTAAGTACCGAGTCTTTAGATTATAATAATATAATTTATCAATTTTGAATTCCTTTCAAAATATCATACCAAAATACTTCATATTTAAATTAAAGTTTTCAATAATTTAAACACTTAAAAAAACTTATAATTTTTTTATATGAAATTTTTTACTTTCCATTCTCGCAACTCATTTAAACAAGCTATCAACCTATCATTATAACAATATCATGGATTAAAATCAAACATGCAATACAGTTGTATGCAGCGAATTTAAGATAAAGTTATATATATATATAATAAGGGTCAAGAGTGATACATCTCTGAATTCTATCACCCATTGAACAGTTTGAAGCTTGGTACTTTATTAGCTAACAAGGTACAAGTTGCAGGTGAAATAGATAATATAATTATTATATTAATAATAATTATAATAATTTTTTGTGATAATAATAATAAATATTTTCTCACTTTGAAATGATATGAGAATGTAATACAGCTCTTGGTCCTGTTGGTATGCCATTGTTAGCCCTGAAGTTTTGACATTGATGAAAAATCTAAAACAATTGGTTTGTGAAGCCGAACCCTGTCAGCCTCTTCGTTTTCAGAGTTAAGGGACGCAGAGCACAACTGTTTTTGTTTTGTACTTAGCCTCACTGCATTCTCCTGCCAGCTTTCACATATATATACAGAATTTTCCATGTAAAATCACATGAAAAATAATAATATTTTATTTAAAGAAAAAATTATTATAAACAATCACTTGTTCGAATGATCTTCAATACTCTCTCCTTTATTTAAAATTATTTATTATATTTTTTATTTTTTAATTAATTATTAATTATTATAATTTTCATTAATAAAATAAAAAGCATTAATAATTACGGTTGTCTTAATATTTTTTTATTTAAATAAAAAAATTATTATTTAATTTTTATATAATAAAAATATTCACTATTTAATCTATTGATTTTAAAAAAATATACTATTTAAAATTTTAAAAATTTATTAATTTATTTCTCTATTAATTTTATCGATTAGATATTACAAAAAACATTTAAAATATATTCAATACAGAAAAATTAATTAATTAATAATTTTATAAAATTAAAAAATTAACTAATGAGTTTTTATATATTTTAAAATTAAATAATAAAATATTTAACCGTTAAAATTAATAGACTAATTAATTAATAAATTTTTTAAATTTTTAACATAGTTTTTTAAACACAATGAATCAATTAATAAATTTACTCATGCCATATGAATTAAAAAATAATTTTTTTAATATAAAAATAATATGATATTTTTAAAAAAAATTTACTATAAAAAAATAATATAACATTTTAAAAAATTACTATTTAAACATTACTATTTAAACACTGTAATATAGATAATTCATTAGTTTAATTTTTTAATTTTTAAAAATATATTAAAATATTTTTAAAATTTTAAAATAATATACTAATTAATATCATCATGAGTTTAATCATTAAATATTTTATAAATTAATTTTTATAATTTTATTTTAAAAAATATATTAAAATATTTCTATAATTTTAAAAAATTTACTAATAAATATTTTTATTAGTTTTAAACATTATGTATTTTATTATCTAATTTCTCTATTATAAAAAAATAAATATTTAATTTTTTAAATTTATAAAAATATCTATTAATTAGTTTGTTTGTATTAAGATATTTTAAAATTTTTTATAATATTTAACTATTAAATTAAAAAAGATATTGATCAAATAAATTTTTTAAAAATTTTTAAAAATATTTTAATATATATATTTAAAAATTAATAATTAAAATTTATTTAAAAAATTATCTTTTTTAATATATATATATATATAATAAAATAGATAAAAATTATAAAAAGAAGCACTATACAAAATTATAAGTATATTATATTATAACTTAGGTAACAATATTTTTTCTCTTAATTATTAAATAATTTATAATACGGAATTAATAACTTAATTATAATTTGTATATAGTCATTTTGTATAACTTTATACAATGGACTAAATTTAAAGATCTAAATACTTTTAGAAAATAAGTTAAAACTTTAATTAAATTAAAATTTTCTAATACGAAATGAAAATAAATATTATTATATTTATGTGAATAATAAAAAAATTATGTACTTTTTACTCTATAGAAAACAAAAATTTAGAATAAGGTAGTAATTTAACTTAACAAATAAATTAAATTATTAATGACATTAATTATTTGAATTATAATTTCTCACTTTTCCAGATTAGTAGTTTCATAATCATTATATTAATGTAATTTACTAAGCTTCCCTTTATTTATGGAAAATTACTTGTATTTTTTATTTTCATAAAAAATATTTTTTAAAAAGATATTTTTAATAAAATAATTTATTTTTTATTATTTAATTCTAATTGAAAAATAAAATTTATTAATAAATTTATATATAGAGATTCTAATAAAATTTTAAAGGGTAAAAAATGATTTTCTCTGTTATTTTTCTGAAAATATTTTTTTTATTTAGAAAAATATTTTGTATTAATTAAATTTTTTAAAGTGCTCCAAACATTAAAAAAAAAATATGAAAAATATTTTCTATTTTTCATAAAACAAACCGAGTCTAAATATACTTTTAACATGGAAAATAAATCATAGCAAATTAAATTGATTTAATTGGTTAAGGATGTTCATTCAGTATTAAGCCTATGGGATCAATTCTTAAAGATTTTAACTGGTAAAGTTTTTAGTTCAGGGCTGCATTGCAAAATTTATGAAAATTCAGGTTTTTATATTATTAAAAAAGATATTAAATAAAATATGTAATAAATTTTAAAATTAAATAAAAATAATATAGTAATTTATTTAGTGAATTCAATTTATAAATTTAGTATTTATAAGTTTTAAAACGAAAAGATGTGAACTTACAAACACATGTTATAAATATTATAAATAAATATGTCATCTAATTTTTGGAGTTTATAAGTCAGTTTAACCAACTAATAAGTTTAAGCAAATACTCTTTGATTTCGGTTCATTAGCCTTTCGATTCAAATTGGTTCTTATTCCAAATGGTTTCAGAAATTGTTATAGCTAAAAAATGATTATGGTTCAAAGAGGTTTCGGTTCAATTCCAATTTTTTGATCTTTATTTAATTCATTTTAAAAATACAATAACATTAAAACTACACACATTAGAAATACATAAAGTTTATAAAAATTAGATTTATAACATATCATTTATTTATGTTTGCTATAAAATTAGAAGTAACCAAAACAACCAATATAAATTTAAATAAAAAATAAACTTTTAATTTAAGTCGATTCTAGTCCTTAACAAGGAGGAACTGGAACTCAGCCTTAATAAATGGTTAGCCGTTGATTAGTTCGGTTTCAATTTGATCTGACTTATTCTATGTAATATCCGGCTAGATCTCGGAATTAGAATTTCCTCTAGAAGGGTAGAATATGGTTTTCTAAAGTATTTTCATGTATTTTTATGGTTTTAATAAAGAAATAAATTGAGTTTTGAAAGAAAAAGACCAAGGAAGAAAACTCAGGTTCGGCCGCCGAACCTCAAGTTCGGCCGTCGAACATGAGGAGTTTGCGGAAGCACCTTTGGCCCCCGAAAGTGGTCTGACCAGCCACCTATAAAAGGCCCCTTGTTCGAAAATAGGCGAGTTTTCTCTCTCTATTTTCGGGTATAGGTGAGATTTCTCCCTTCCATGGTCGATTTGTTGTTTTCCTTCAATCTTTTCAAGTTTTTGATGAGTTTTACGTTGTTTTGAAGATTTTTGAGCTAAGATTAAAGTTTTGAAGCTTGGAGACCCCCGGAGCTCGATTTCTCCCAATCTCCGAGTTTGGGATCGCATCTCCTCTCGATCTTCAAGAGGTAAGTGTCGATCCATGCTTTTTATGATGTTTTAAGTAAGTTTTATGAAGGGTTAAGGGGTTTTAATGCATGTTTAGGCTAGTTGTTAAATGTTAGGGTTTATGTGCCATTTATGTTAAATGCATGCTTAATGTGTTGTTTGTGGGGTATAGGCTAGTTTTATGCCCCTATATGCTTGAATAAGTGTTTATGCATGTTTTAGAATAGTTGAATGCATGTTGTGAGGTTTTGGATGGCTGAATGCATGAGGCGAAATCGGGTTCTGCCATTCTGGAGAACCCAGGTTCGGCTGCCGAAGCCATGTTCTGCCGCCGAACCTGCCAAGGAAGGCAGTTTAAGCTGCCTAAACTCGCCCCCGAAAGTTTGGACTTTCGGCTCTGGAGGGGAGTTTTGGCGACCGAACCTGCCCCTGAAAGTGCCTGACTTTCGGCTCTGGAGGGACTTTCGGCCGCCGAACCTGCCGCCGAAAGTGCCCTGTCCAGCCTTCCTTTGCATGTTTTCTATGCATGTTTTGGTGATGTTTTAGGGGGTTTTTGGGAAGTTGTTTAGAGTCATGTTAGAGTTTGTTTGGTCCCTCATTTGAGTCCACCTGTGTAGGATCGGACCCGAGGAACCGAGGAGGCCAGCAGTGTTAGCTGCTTCAGAGTTAGTCCAGAGTCAGCCAGAGGTGAGTAGAACAAAACTTCTTTTATTTTATACGCAATGAAATCTTTTTAGCATGATCCATGCATCACGAATGCCATGATATGTATTAGGTTGTTTTGCATTAGAATTCATGAATATGATGCACTGCATAATATGATGTTGATATGGATGGATATTGGATGATCCACTAGCCCTCGATATGGCATGTTATGATACGGTATGGAAGTCCAGTGAGGCCCATTCTACGCCCCTGGCACGATGTGAGAGAAAGACCAGTGAGGCCCATTCTACGCCCCTGGCACATTGGATATGTTATGTTATGTTATGTTAAGAGAAAGACCAGTGAGACCCATTCTACGCCCCTGACACAATTGGACTATGTAGAGGGTTATTGATGACAAGTCCGTCCGTGTAACAACCCGAAAATCGGACTGCTACCGGCGCTAGGATCCAGATCGACATAAGGTCGCCGGGACCCGTAGCAAGCCTAACATGCATCCTGTACACCTATTAAATCCCATACATGATCAAACATATACATAAAAATTTAAACTTTTTCTTTCATTCACCAAGCTCAACCTGTGCATGCACAACTCATAACCATAAAACCCCACACTGGAGCCCTCATCAATTGCTCCAATGGGGTAACATATCATACATTAAGCTTGGTTTACATAAACCTCATAAAACATTTCATTAAAAGATCATGTAACCAAAAAGGGATTAACATACACTAGGGCCAAGCACAATTCTATCCTTGATACACTTCCTTACATTACAACACATTATAACATTTTACAATACATGTCCATGTCTAACTATTACATAAAACATGACTTTACTCTTATTGACCTCCTGATCTATCCCGTACCTGCAAACCTGGGGTTAAGGGAATGGGGTGAGCTACTAGAGCCCAGTGAGCAGAATAATAAAACATTATATTTAAAATTCATGCTTTCATGAAATGCATCACATCACAACCAAATCATCTTAAGAATGAACTTGTCACCAATAGCCCTCTACATATTCCATAGTGCCAGAACGTAGAATGGGTCCTGATCTTTCTTTTACATAACATATCATAACATACCAATGTGCCAGGGACATAGAATGGGTCTTCCTGGACTTTCTCTTACATAGTGCCAGGGACGTAGAATGGGTCTTCCTGGACTTCCATACCGTATCATTAACATATCATTTCATACGAGGGCTAATGGATCATTCAATGTTCATCCACATCAACAACATAATATGCAATGAAACATATTCGTGAATTCTAATGCAAACAACTTAATATATCTCATGGCATTCATGATGCGTGAATCATGCTAAAACTTTCATTATTTGCTTTGAAACATAAGGAGTCATTCTACTCACCTCAGGCTAGCTCTGAAAAGACACTGAAGCAGCTATCTCACTGCTGGGGTCCTCGGTTCCTCGGGTCCGAACCTACACAGGTGGACTCAAATGAGGGACCAAACATACATGAACATGACTCTAAACTACTCCCCAAAAACCCCTTAAAACACCTTCAAACAATCATAGAAATTATGCAAAGGAAGGCTGAACAGGGCACTTTCGGCGGCAGGTTCGGCGGCCGAAAGTCCCTCCAGAGCCGAAAGTTATGCACCTTCGGCGGCACTTTCGGCGGCCGAAGGTTCCTTCTAGATCCGAAACTCGTGCATGTTCGGCGGCACCTTCGGCGGCCGAAACTCCCTTCCAGAGCCGAAAGTCCACTTTCGGGGGCAGGGTTCGGCAGCCAAAAGTTTGCCTCCACAGGCAGGTTTGACTAGGGGTGAGCATTCGGTCGGTTCGGTTCAAAACTGAACCGAACTGAAATAATCAAAAACCGAATTGCAGTATTTTATATAAACCGAACCGAACCGAATAAGAGGAATAACCGAATCGAACCGATTTGATTCGGTTCGGTCGGTTTGATCGGTTGAACTGATTTTCAAATTTTTCATTATTTTTTTACATTGCTTTTGTGTTCTAAAATTCAATTGAAGAATTTGATCAGTAAATGAGCCAAGTTCACAGTTCATTTACTTTCCATGGGTAGTTTCTCCAGAAAGCATGACCGCATCAGAAGAATTTGAAAGGAATTAAGGAGATTTTTAGTAACAAGTACAAAGTCTCTTTTCTTAGCTGTGTTAGACTCTGTCTAAGGACATTTAACAAGATACCTCAAACAAGAAAGTTATACAACTAACACTTTTCTCAACAGCGACTCAATACTCTTTATAAAAAAAATTTACTTACCTTTTACAGTTGCTGATGAGGATTGAGGACGGAAGACAGAGAACTGAGGAAGACTGAGGACTGAGGACTGAAGACCGAGGACTGAGGAAGACTGAGTTGCTGACGGTGCGGAGAGCCGATGGACTGGAGAGAGACGGCCGACGATTGCATGGAGAGCGACGACCGACGCCGATGATTGTGTGGAGAGAGAGATTAGAGAGCGACGGTGAGGTGAGGAGGAGTCGGCTTTGCTAAGTCGCGCATCCGCAACGTAGTGAAGATCGATGATCGGAGTTAGCCGCGATGGTTAATCGGTCGATGTCAGGAGGAGAGTGGAGGTTGGACGGTGGACATTGGACCCGCTGGAAGTGGTGAAGCTCAGAGAAGAGGCACAGGGATGTGAGGCGGCGTGGAATGCAGGAATGGAGATTAGCGATTTAGCGTCATAGCGTGAAGTGGGGCACGGGTTTTAGATCTAGGGTAAATAAGGGTACATTTCAAAACGACGTAGTATAGGTGATTTCGGTTCGGTTCAGTCTAATCGAAATTTTTGAATCTAAAACCGAACCGAACCGAAATCACCGATTTTTCAAAAAATTAAAACCGAACCGAACCGAATTAAAAATAAAACCGAACCAAATTTTCAAAATTAATCAGTTCGGTCGGTTATTTCGATTTAAACCGAATAATGCTCAGCCCTAGGTTTGACGGCCGAAAGGGCCTTCGGCTGCCGAACCTGGATTCTCCCAAAGTGGCAGAACCCAGCCTCTTCATGCACATTTTGCCTCCCAAACCATTCAAACATGCATTTAGCTATTCTACAACATGCATACTCAAGCTAATAAGCATATAGGGGCCTCAAACTATCCTAAACCCCAACCAAAACCCATCAAACATACACATACAACACACATTAACCATACAAGCACATAAACCTAAACATGTATTTCTACCCCAAAAACCTTCATGAAACTTAACCAAAATATGAAAAGAGGTGAGGATCTATTCTTACCTCTTGAAGATCGAGAGGAGAGGCGATCCAACTCGGAGATGGGTGAGATCTAGCTCCTTGGGTCTCCAAGATCCAAAAACTTGATCTTTAGCTCAAAACTTCAAAACCAAGTTAAAACTCGTTAAAACTTGAAAGATTTGAGGAAAATCATCAAAATCGACCATGTGAGGGCATGGACTCACCTCTGGCCGGAAATGGAGAAGAAACTCGCCCATTTTCGGCCATGGAGCTTCTTATAGGGGCTGGCCAGGCCACCTTCAGAAGCCTAAAGTGCCTCCAAAACTCATGCAAGTTCGGCGGCCGAATATGAGGTTCGGCGGCCGAACCTGGATTTCCCTCTATGGTCTTTTTCATTCAAAACTCAATTTTTTTCTCACTTAAAACCTTAAAATACATTAAAACATTTTATAAAAACATAGTTTTACCCTTCTAGAGGTTTCCGACATCCGAGATTCCACCGGACGGTAGGAATTCCGATACCGGAGTCTAGCCAGATATTACAGTCTGTGATGTGAATTATTTGTGATGTGATGCATTTCATAATGGCATATGTGTATAAATTATTTTTACTGCTCTACTCACTGGGCTTTAGTAGCTCACCCCTTTCCCTAACCCCCAGGCTTGCAGGTTCAGGATAGACCAGGAAGTCGCCAAGGTTGAAGGCTATGTTAAGTGTATTAGACTAGTAGTGGACATGTAATATAAAATGATATAATATAATGATGTAAAGTAATGCTTTATGGATTAGTGTTGTGCTTGGCCCTAATAGTAGTGTTAATCCCCTTTTGTACATGATCTTATGTTAATATTTTAATGATGAGTTATGTTGAACCAGGCTTGACATATGATATGTTGACCCAACTAGAGCATTTGATGAGGGCTCTAGTATGGGGTTTGTATGTTTTCAGTTATAGTGCATGCACAGGTCAAGCTTGGTGTATGAAAAAGTTTAAGTTTTTATGGAAATGTATGATCATGTATGAGATTTATCAGGTATGACAGGATGTATAGTAGGCTTGCTACGGATCCCGGCGACCTTAAGTCGATCTGGATCCTAACGCCGGTAGCAGTCCGATTTCCGGGTCGTAGAAATTTAGTTTATTGTCTAAATAAGATTGAGATAGAGACTATATACATAAAATAAATTTTAAATAAAGGGCAAACACAAAGTGTGAGGCCAATGCTTCCAAGTTTGCTCTTGAGAATTAAGCAAAAAGTATCGAGGATCAAGTGGTCATACTTTAGCATCAAGTCCAGAAGCTGCAGTCTCAAGTAGAAAAGGCTCGAGCTACCATAGACAAAGTGGCTGAATTGGAAGTTGAGTTTCAGGAGACGGTGGCCTGGGGTGGGGAGATGTTTGTACAAGAGCAAGACTCTATCAAGACGGAGCTCATTAGGCGATTTCCTACAGAGGACTTCTCTTGGATTGAAAACATATTCCTAAATGAGGAAGATTGGGACAAGGATGGGTGAGAGGAGGAAGGGGTGATTGAAGATAACCCTCCTGACCAGGCTCCTTCTATAATAGCAAATAATGAGATTGCCTCGGAAGTTGCCTCGGAAGTTTGGGAGGAGGCAATTGATGATATCCCTCCTACCGTGTAATTTTTCTTTTTTTATTGAATGAAAACTTTTTACTTTGTCATTGTTTTCACGAAGTTTGTATCATCGATACTTGGCCATGACTCTCACCCAACTATGAAAGACTTAACTAACATTTTTTAAAAGATTTGTTATATGACCATAATCCCCGGTCATTGGTCTAACTAGCGACTATAAAATAAATATCTCGAAAATGGGATCAACATTCGGACATGTGCCTTGGCGAGTATCCGCCTTACGATCTGAGTATTAAAAAGCCTTAGAAAAGTAAATATGGGACTAGTACCCGATTCTAGCGATTATCCGCCTTGTGGCCCGAGTATAGAATGCTTTAAAAACTTTTTCTGAAGTGGGACTAATGCTCGGTCACATGGCCTAGCTAATACTCGCCTTATGGCTTTGGTATGAAATGCCTTGAAAACTTTTTATGACATGGACTAACACCCGGTTGGTCGCGTGGTCTGGCTCATATCCGTCTTTGTGGCATGGGCATGAAATGCCTTAAAAAACTTTTTATGAAGTGGGACTAACACCTAGTCACATGACTTGACTAACACCCGCCTTATGGTTTTGGCATGAAATGCCTTGGGAACTTTTTGTGACATGAGACTAACACCCGATTGGTCACGTGGCCTGGCTCATATCCGCCTTGTGGTCTGGACATAAAATGCCTTAGAAAATTTTTATGAAATGGGACTAACACCCAATTGGTTGGCCTGGCACATACTCGCCTTGTGCCCTGGCCTGGTGGAACTCACCTTGTGGCCTTATTTAGTGGAACTAATATCCAGATTGTGGCCTAACAAACCCTTGCCTTTGTGGTTTGGTATGAGATGGTCTTATTTAGTGGGACTAACATCCGACTTGTGGCCTGGCGGGACCTGTCTTATGGTCTTATTTAGTGGGACTAACACCTGGATTGTGGCTTAGCAGAACTTGCCTTATGGCTTGGCCTGGCGAAACCTGCCTTGTGGCCTTTTCTTGTCTCCTTAATCTTTTTGAGGAAGGCAACCCCCACCGTTCCTTGTTATTTAATCACAGTATGTGAAAAAATGCATCATTAAATGTTATTGATAAAATTTTTCTTAGATTACAATTATTCCAGGAGTTGGGAATGTCTCGGCCATCTAACTTGACCAGTTTATAAGTCCCTAGACGAATAACCTTCGAGACCTTGAATGGTCTTTTGCAATTTTTGCCCATCTTTTAAAACCAAGCATTACCTCTGGTTACATTTGTTCTTTTAAGGACTGAGTCTCCTATATTAAAGACATGTGACATGTCTCTACTAGTGAACCTTTAAGATATCTTCTGTGATTTGTTTATTTCATCATTGGTCCTTCTGCAATTACATGTATAATTCCTACAGGTTCCCGATTAGAAGTAGTTTTAGGAGTTATTACCTCGAGTTCGAGCCTCCTCTCTTCTCTACTTTTTCTAGTAAACTTTCAAAGTGTCTCATTGCTTATTAACCTTTCGATCTCGTCTTTCAACTGCCAGCACTTCTCTGTTGTATATTTGTGGTCTTTATGAAAATACAGTACTTGGTCCTATCTCGCCTTTCGGCTTTCTCTAAATTAAGTTTGGGAGGCCGTATGACTTCCTTGTTGTTATTTTTTATCCACATTAGAATGTGTGTTCGTGAGTCATTCAATTGAGTATAATTCTTATAGTTACTTTGATCTTCCCTTCTTCGAAAAACTGGGTAGCTTTTGTGGTCTCCTTCATATCCTCGCCTCTCTGCCTTTTGATTTTGTCTCATCCTTTTGTCTTCTTTTAGTGCTTGGATTTCATCATCCAGCCTAATGTACTTTTAGATTTTATCCATTAACTATTGATATATAACGACTGGGTTCTTGATTAGGGAGTCCATGAAATTAACATTGCGTGTTCCTTTCTTCAGTGCTTTACATGCTATCTTGTAATTTAATTCCTCCATCTGTATGGCTTCTATATTAAACCTTGAGATAAAGCTCCTTAAAGACTCGCCCTCTCCTTAGCAGATCTTCTGCAGGTTAGAGGAGAGCTTTTTAGGAGGTATAAAAGTAATAAAGTTATATTTAAATAACATAGAAAATTGCATAAAGTTCTGAATTAAACATGCGTTCAGATGTTGGTACCATTTCTGAGCTAAATCTGTGAGTGTTGATAGAAATACTTTGCATAACACAAAATCGTTGATATTCTGAAGCTGCATGGTCATCCTAAAGATCTTCAAGTGACTTTTAGGATCTTCTGTTTCGTCATATTTGCTCAAGCTTGACAACTTGAACTTGGTTGGAAAAGTTTTGGCTAAGATCTCTTCTGATAAGAGCGAGGCATCCTCCTCCTCCTATTCCTTCTGGTACCTTTGGACAGTTCGTAATAGTTTTCAGTCGACGTCTTTCGGAGCATCATTTGATGACTCTTCTTCTTCGAACTTGGCCTTCCGTTTGGACCGCCTCTGTTCGGATTCTTAGGATATCTACAGAGACTTTCTCCCTTCCTCGGTGGGCCATGAATTATATCTCATCCCGAGCTTTGTATTGCTCGAGAGTAACCTGTAACCTTTTGATGTATTAAATAATTTGCTCATTGTTCAGATTGTTGAGATCTGCTTTGTTTACCACAGGGGGTGTGTTTTGTCCAATGCCAATAGTGGAAGAAATGATAACACTCTCATTGGTAGCAACCTTAGCAGCAGCTCGTGAATTGCTAGCCATTTAGAGAGAGAGAAAAGAAAGATTTCTTTTTAAAAGAAAAGGAGATAAAAGATTGGTTTTAATCCAAATGAACAAAGATGATTCAATGGATCTCTCGGCAATGGAACCAAATAATGTGACCAGAAAATAGAGCTATGTTGTGATTGGTCAATCCTGCAAGAAAGAGAGCACGAGGTGGTTGGCACCTACGGTAGCCACTCTGACACTCAAGTCAGTAAACTGGAGAACAGGGTGAATGTAAGAAATTGTCTAGAACTCAAGAGTAGTTGTGCAAGAATTGTATACCTTTGTCTATGTGATCGTTAGTTTTTATACTGTAAGAAGATACAGTTAAGTATATAGGCATCTCCTGAAAATCCGCCAATGATGTGACCAGCTGCTTGATAAGGGATCTCACTAGCTAATCGATTAATGGCCTCGCGATTATTGGCGTAATGAGGATATTCTAGATTGTGCCTTCTAACAGTAACTTTATGCCAAGTCTCGACCTATTCAGAGAAAGTCGAGTCTTGATGATGAACCGGATGTTACGGTATTTGAATATTCCTTTTCCTAGATGGGACCACATACCAGTTTATCAGATTCTTGGCAAATGACCTTATTTTATAATAATTTATTATTTATTTTAAGTGATCGTTGTGTAATATCAATATCAATCTAGAGATGTATGACATGCAACTTTTGTAAGTGCACAAAATCATTAATAAAGTGATAAATAGAGTTGTCGATTCTAAAAAATTGGATATTAAGCTTTTGTTTAAAATGATTAATATTGAAAGAATCCAAACGAAATAAATTATTTTTCTTAGATTTTGTATTTAGCAAAATTAAAGGCGGCGTAAGAATTCAATTCTCTTGAATTTTTGTAAGAATTGATTTTGAGTTAAAAATAAATATGGTCAAAATTAATAAAATTTTGCAAGAAATGATTTTATTTAAGGTTATTTATATCAAAATGATTTAATTAGTCCTTAACAACTCTTTTTTTATTTTTTTATTTTAATTTTATTTCTTATTTTTTAATTAATAACTGCTCTTTAAAAATTTAACTTAATTTAATATTGATTATTAATATTTAATATTTTTATAAGTAATGTTAAGAAATTTATTTTATTATTTTATTAATTTTTAAAAATCTTAATTTATATTTTTAATGGTAAAAAATTATATAAAATTCAGAATTTAAATATTATAAAATATTAATAATGATTTTTCAATCAATATAATAAAAATGATTGTTATTTATAAGAATAAATATTTATGTTTAATTTAAAAATAATAAGAATGATGAATAAATTAAACTAATTTGAATTTATTATTAATTTATTTAATATAAAAAAGTTGAATTAAATTCTATTATATTTAAATTGATTCAAAATAAATGAATTATTGTATAAATAAAAATAAATTAAATATATTTTAATTCTTTTCCTTACTAAATAAGTGCTAACAATTAGAAATATATATAATTCTGTTATCATTTAGACTATCAAATTAAGGAAGTAATAATTAGTTGTGTTGTCTTTGAGAGAATTAATGAAGATCAACATAGAGATGAATTTTTGGTTGACATTTGAAGAGAAGGTGGTACTTGTGATTGGAATTTTATTGATTTGAAGAAGGATTTTTTAGGTTTGAGTTTTGGGGGAAATTTTTGAAAAGGGTAAATTATATTTTAATTTCTGAAATTTAACTATTGTATTTTTAGAATTGAACACTTAAATTTTTGAGTTTTACAACTATATAAATTAAAGATTTTACCGTTAAAAATATTGTTAGTAAAATATAAAATGATTGTAATATTCCTAATACTCTTACACATAAATATACATGAGTCTATTTCTTTTAAACATTTTATCAAACAACATATATGCAAATAATAGTTGAAAACATATCGTTTATGTTAAGAAAAGTATGAAAAAGAAAGGAGTAGAGTGTAGAAATGAAAATTTTAAATTAAATATTTATTTCATGTTATTTTTTTCATAATAATAAATTTTCTAAATCATAATTAGCAGAATTAAATTTCTGCAATTTTCAAGTGCTACTCAATTAAGCAGTAGCAACAATAAATCTTCTATCATGAAAAATAGATAATCAAATTCAGAATTCCCAAAAGCTTTCATTACACAAAATGATTGTCATCAATTCCAAGACCAAACATGAGACGGTGAAGAAAATGGAGTAACGAAATCCCTTGCAGATCACTTCCTTACCACCTTCGTTTCCACCAATAAACTTTTGGCTTCCTCGGTTCAACTTATTTCAAAAGATCCAAGTTTCACTCCTTTCTTTTTTAGTTCTTCAACACATTTAGACAACAATTTTTCGTCCTCTCTCTTCATCAACTCCAAATGGAGTTCTACATTAATTTTATATTGAAATTCATATTATATCTAAAAAATATAAAAAAGAATATAATAACGAGATTATGATTTTTTGCACACTTTTAGATGGGTCTCTGGAGAATAATTGAAAAAAGAAAGGAACGGAGTGAAGAAGATATAGAGTTACGTGATCTCTTTACGGGTCAAATCCATTTAGATCTCTCTAAAATTGATCCTATTTAGAATTAGTTCCTCTTCTTAGAGCTATCGTCTCAAAAGGAGTTTGCGCGTTTGTGTTTCTGCTATCTGGTACAGTGGATATGGTGGTTTTGGCTCCATGATTGAAGAGTCTGTACTCTGGTCTGCTGTGATTGTGAATTTGTGCAGAGAGAGAAAAGTAAACATGTGAAGTTGTGAATTAATCTAAATGTTGAAAAAAAAGGATATTTTAGTTATAAACAGTTATCTCTTAATATTACTAACTATGATTTTTTATTGATCTAATAAATTTAATTGACAGAAAAAACTTTTAATTTAAACGTTTATAAAATTTAAAAATTTAAATATTTAATTTTAAAAGTAGAGAAATTTTTTTTAAAAATAAATTAGGGATCGAAAATTGAAAAAATAGAATTTAAAATCGCTCATATTTATTTAGATACACTTGAAATTAAATTAAATTAAATTTGTGAGTGTAAAAAAGAAATAGAAAAATTAATTTATTAATTATATTAAAATTTATGGATTAAAATATCATTTATTTTTTTAAAAGTATTATTTTAATTAAAAATAATATTTAATATATTATTAAAATTAAATATTAAAATTAAATATATTTTAACATATTAAAATATTAATCTTTAATAATAAAATATTATGTTAATAATTTTAAATATTAAAATTAAAATATTATTTTTAATTGTGAAACTCAATCGCACCTCTACCATTGAGTTTCACAATGAAAAATAATATTTTAATTTTAATATTTAAAATTATAAACATAATATTTTATTATTAAAGATTAATATTTTAATATGTTAAAATATATTTAATTTTAAATATACACTTATGCATTTGTTTAATAAAAAATAATTAAAATGAATTTATTTAGCCTGATTAAACTGGAGTTGGCCTTTTTTTCCAATAATTTATCCTGTAAAAAATGTGATAAGAAAGAATAAATTTTCGCGCAAGCAATGAACGAACCGTGTGATAGTCGTTGGAATTAAACCTTCCAATAATTCACACCACAACATGTCGGACAGCAACGAGCAGAAGGGGAGATCTTACGGTTGAGATGCAGACGCGTAGTTAAGTAGGACCCACTAACTCCACGTGTCATTAACAAAATGTCCGGGTAACTGACGAGCTGATCGAACCTTAGCTGTGAAACTTGATTGAAAATTCTTGCACAAATCATTCCCCATTCTTCGTGAACAAATATGAAACCCTAACCCTAATTCGAGGTCACAATTCAGAACTCAGTTCATTCAATGGAACCATCAAATCAAATAGATGAAACCGATCAAAATGATGATTGCTTCTTCGATGCGCTGGAGGATTTTCCATTTCATGACTGCGTCGTTACCGACCAATCAGATCAATCCACTTCAGACTCCACTCTCTGCGAAACCTCACTTGAAGTTTCGTATCCGATCACCGCTCTCCGGCGCCGGTCATTATCCGGCCGTGGAATCTCCGAAACCGGATCCAAAGATTCCAATCCGGAGTCCTCCGGGATCACTTCAGACATTACTCAAGCTTACGACTCCAAAACGAAATACAAAGAGAAAACACACAAATTTCTTCGCGATATAAACGAAATTGAGAGAGATTTATACTTCCCGGAGTCGACTCGGTGGATTCGAGACGGAGTCGACTCTGTTGGAGTTACGAGCAAAGTAAGCGATGATGAGAAGAAGGTGAAAATGACAGTGATTGAAGACCGGGTTGGTGAGTCCGTACGCACGGCGGATGAACTTGATGACTCATCCTCTCCAAATTTGCTTGAGTTTATAGCTGGATTGGTTATTAAGGCAATTGGCTTTCAAGTTAGTTTATTTTTCAAATTTATTACGTTTCCCCTGTGGACTTTATATTTCTCCTATATGTTAGTTATTGATCCCTTTGGAGTATTGAGGCGTGGCAGAGGATTTTTTATGAAAAAATTGGTTGGTTTGTTGAAATTGATAAGTGGGGTTTTCAGTCCACTGATAACCGGCTGGTTAAATGACCAACATACGATATGGAAGCTTTTGGTGCGATTTGGGTGGGGGATGTTTTGGTCTTTTTATGTTTGTATAGTTTTGTTTGCATTGGTGGTTTTCTCCATGGTGGCTAGTGGTTATTTGATCAGAAATTTGGTGGAGAATCCAGTGGAGATAAAAGGAGAATTGAATTTTGATTACACACAGAATAGCCCTGTTGCATTTGTACCAATAATGTCTTGTGGTGGTGTTGGTTGCGGTTTAACTTGTGAAGAAAAGAGTTTGGGGCCACGGGTTATACCGCCTAATCATGAGCTGGAAGTTAATGTTCTATTAACATTGCCAGAGTCTGGATATAATAGAAATCTTGGGATTTTTCAGGTATTACTTTTGTTCATCAAAATGAAAGTTGCACTCTTTTGGATTCTATTTTATTGTTTGAAATTTGCAATTTGTTTGTGTTAATATTTTTAATTATGTATTTCATTCAGAGTTTGCTCGTATATGTTATCTTCTTATGAGGAAATTAGATCCCTCGTGTTATTATTTGTTAAATAAAAGCTAACAAAAAATGATGGAAGAGAGCCTCAACCTTCCCTGCCTTCTTCCTGTGGGGCAGAATGCTTTTCTTTCTGGGGTTTTATATTTAAGTTGGGTTATATTCACGTGGTACTCATGATATAAGCAAGTGCTTGGAAACTTTCTTTATATTTATTTTTTAAATACTGTTAGTAGTATTTTGTATGTTTCCTGTTCTATACTCCTAATACTTACAATAATTTAGTGATTTCTGAATTCATGACTTTCAGTTTTATTGATTGTTTGTTGTCCATTTAAAGGTCCGGGTGGATTTCCTTTCTGCAGACGGTACAACCCTTACCAGCAAAAGACAGCTATGCATGTTAAAATTCCGAAGCGAACCTATCCGCTTCCTACTAACTTTCTTTAAGATTGCACCTCTGCTCACGGGCTACATGTCAGAATCTCAAATTTTAAAGGTAAAGATTAGAGGTTTTAAGGAAGGACATGTGCCTACTTCTTGCCTAAAAGTGATGATTGAGCAACGAGCTGAGTTCCAGCCTGCAGGTGGCGTCCCAGAAGTATATGACGCCTCCATTATACTTAGGTCTGAACTTCCTATATTAAAAAGAATTGTATGGTGTTGGAAGAAAACCATGTTTGCGTGGATCAGTATGATGTTTTTTATATTAGAAATGTTGTTTATCCTAATCTGTTGTAGACCTGTAATTATTCCGAGAACAAGGCCAAGAGAATTTACTGCTGTCAACAACGCAACACCAGAAAGTCTCTCACAACTAGGTTCGCGGCAAGGTATTCATTTGCTTGATGATTATGATGAGAGTAAAGAATGAACCTCCAACTGCTGTAGTACATTTTGTGTACCTCATATACTCATTTTAGGTATGACACTTGATCAACTTTTTAATTATCTGTACCACAATGTACATATTACCTATTTATCAAAGATTGGTGCTATTGCCTTGTTATTGCATCTTCTTGATGGCATGTTGGGCAATTACCACTAGATTTCTCACTGAAACTATTTTGCATGGTTTCAAATAGAATGAGATTTTTGACTGCTGGAGATTTTCACAATGAAATACTTGCGTGGTTCTTTTCTCTAAATTTGTGTTGTGGGAGGTAAGGCTGGTGGACGTTGGGGGCAATGGCAGTGGATTCATATGCTTTAAGGATCCCATAGATAATTTCTTTTGATGAATGAAGTATAAACTGTGTAAGCCAAATTAAATCTTTTTTTTAAAAAAAAAAAAAATCTGACTTGTGGTCTTGTTTGAGTGGATATGCAATAACACATTGATATAAATATTTTATATTGGAAAAACAAAATTTATTGAACGTTGTGTTATCTGTTTGATGTTTAGTTGTTTTCACTATAAAAATTTTCAAGGCATGAGTGGAACTTCAGAGCAACCCTTTTATCCTTTCTGCTGCAGAGTATCTCTGTGCAGGTTTCTTTGTAAATTCCCTTAACAATGAATCCAACTGAGCAAGTCGCAAATACTATAGTAATAAAGCAGTTACATGATTCTGGAATAGTCCACTTTTTTTCCGTTTCAAATATGTTGGATAATTTCTGATACTGTTTCTCTGCTTTCCAAGTCCCCCAGAGGGAACTTTCTCCTTTGTGATTGCAGGTTTTAGACTTGAAGCTAAAAGCTCTTTCCCTGCAGATAGTCTTAACTGATATTTTTTTTAGTTCTTTTGCTGCCTTTTTGAATTTGGTGGCTCAGGAGTAAGAAATTTTGAGTTGGAGATCTAGTGTCAGGAAATTCTATGGAGAAAAAATACTTTTTAAAAATATATTAGTAGAAAAGTAATAAATTGTTTTAAAAATAAAATTGACCTAATTAATTAGGCTCTAATGGGCACTATGTCAAAGGATGGAAAACGTTGAAGGGTGTTGAGGCTCGATTAACAAAGCCTAATCTATGTTCATTTCAATTTTACCATTGGAAAGACAAGGCCATGATTTTGACTCTACAGCGTTCTCATTTTGAGAAAGTAGTATGCGAATATTAAAATATTTTATATTATTATTATATAAAATAATATAAAATTATTTAGTTATATAATATTTCTTTTCTGAATAAAATATTCTCTTAAATTTTAACTTATTTTATATCTAAGTTTCAAATTTAAACTGTTCATCAATAGAAAATGAATTATAATATCTTATTTTATTTTTTAAATTTTAAAATAATAAAAAAAGAAATTTTTACAAAAAAAAAGTTTAATTTTATCAATGTATCTTGTTTTATATATTAATTAAATTATATAAATAATTTAATTTATAAAAATAATTAGATAATATTAAATATAAAAATAATTAAAGAGAATATATATATAAGAACTAAATTTTTGTTAAATTTAAAATAACTCTCAAATAATCATTTTGTTTATATCTTTATTCATTTACAATTTTCCACTATATATTATTTAACGATTATAAAATTAAGATTTAAATTTATTAAATAAAATTTCATCATTTATATTATAATAAAATTATATAAAATATAAAATATATTACTGAAATTATATAATATAACTATTAAATATAATTAATTTTTTAAAAAATATATAAATATAATCAATTTTTCAATACGGTTTCAGTTTGTACGATTTATAGTATTAATGGTATCAAGTATATCACTTTTTTTAGTGATGAAACCTAATATATTAATCACATTAAATCAATATATTTTTATAATAGTTTTAAATAGTTTCACAAAAATTATGATGTAAATATGTGTTGTCATTGACAAAAAATAAAATGATAACTCAAGAACATACTTAAATTTGAATTAAAAAATTTCAATATTTAGATGATTTTCATCACTTAAAATGGATGAGTTGGCGATCGAGGATTGTGCGGTTATACTTCTCATCCATCGAGAATTGTGCAATTATACTTTCCATGCCAAATGTTAAGTGGATAATTAAAAATAAAAATTTCAAAGCATGAGTTAAAAATGGAGGAGAGAGTATTCCATGAAAAAAATATATAAAAGGGAGATTATACTATTGTATTTTATATAAAATGGATATATGAAGGTTATATTTTTGTGAATAGTGAAAAAATTAAAATTATCATAAATATTAATATAATAATATGTAGTAATTTAGGTTTAATAACTTGATTTAATTTTTATAATGTTTGATTTAGAGTATTAGAATTATTATTTTACTTTTTATTATATTTTAATTATTTTTATCCATTAATTTTTATAGTTATTTGAATTGAATAAAGTTTTAATTTAATAATATTTTATACCATTAATTCTATTAATCCTTAATTATTCTATACTTTATTATAGTTAATATTTTTATAATAATTTTAATTAATTATATATATTTATTCTATACAATTATTTACATTAAAGAAAGAAATATGTAACATTTGTTAATTAGATTATATTAGTTATATGATTTTAAAAAATAGTCAAATCAATTAAAATAATAAAAAATTTTACATGATCTTTCATTGTGAAATTATTGCCCATATATATATATATATATATATATATATATATATATATATATATATATATATATATATATATATATATATATATATATATATATATATATATATATATATATATATATATATATATATATATATATATATATATATAGTGGAAGTGTTTTTCTTGTCTAAATATCTTTTTATATGGCGTTACTTAATTTTTATAAATATATTTTTAATATTTTATTTATTATTAAAATAAACAATATAATAAAATTTTTTAATAATAAAAATAAAATAAAATTTTTATTATAATACCAAAAATCAAAATGTCATATAATAGTGATAATAAATATAATAAATTATATCTATTATAAAAATAGTAGTATAAAATTAAGAGTTCATACATTAATAATGATAATGAAAATAATAAAATATTATATTTATTAATATATATATATATATATATATATAGTAATTATTATTTTATATAAAAATAAAACTAAAAATATATAAAATAATTATAAATATATTTGTGTTTTACAGATATATAGAGTTAACTGTATGATTTGACAATCTTTGATACATAATGTTTTTCCATCTTTCATCAACTTATTTTAGAGTTCAATTTTATATATCTATATACATTTATGTTCTACTCAACATGCGCCATTTACATTTTAGAGTTCATCAACTTAAATTTGAATTAAAAAATTTCAACATGCGCCACTTACATACTTTGTAATTTTTACAAATATGGCTGATTTGATGAGCAAATTTACTGAAGTGGTGCATGCTGCCTGTAAAGGTAAGGGTGTTGTCAGGGCTACTGGTCCCCTTGCTAATCGTGCTCGCCCAGCAGAATAAGTAATAATGCTTTCTCCTCCCCCAACCCAACTACAGCAGAAGAGCTAGCCTATTTACAGCTTGAGTCTTTTTCCCTGGGCACCTCCGCTTCTACCCTAGCTTTTGAGTTTTCTGCTGCTGTCCCTATTCCTTCTGAACCTGCTCCTACAAGCGTGGGAATTGAATCTTCATGGCCTCCAAGCATCCAGCGCCTGGCATTGGCACTAAATCGGGTGCCCTCACTCCTTGATGATCCTACTTTAACCGTCCCGTTAATTAAGAGTGCACTGAGGCCCGGGGATTGCCGCTGCCTAAACGAGTTCGAGACATACGAGCTTTTTGATAATGTCATGCACTTTGCCTTAGAGAGTGTCCTCTGTGCTTATGTGGCCAAGGATCACCATAAGGCCATTAGGTAAGAGTTTGGCACTCAAGAGACGGATAGGAGGCTCTTGGTCGAGGAGTGCTCGAGGTTGAAGACTCGGGTCGACAAAGTGGAGGGCACCATGAAAGAGACCCTAGAGTCAGTGGATAAGCTTCAGGCTGAGCTTAAAGAGGCCAATGCTTCCAAGCTGGTCCTTAATAATCGGGCAAAGACTGCCAAGGATCAGGTGGCCTTGATGCATCGCCAAGTCCTGGAGTTACAGACTCAAGTTGAGGAGGCTTGGGCTGCCTTTACTAGCATTGCTAAGCTTGAGGCAAAGCTACAGGATATGATGGCCCAAGGAGGGGAGATGTTCATGCAAGGTCAAGACTCGGTAAAGAGGAAGTTGGTGAAATGGTTTCCTTCTAAAGACTTTACTTGGATAGATGACATCTTCTCAGAGAAGGAGGGAGATGAGATGGAAGAGGGGGAGGGACAAACTGAGGGCAATTCCCACGATCAGGCCTACAGATAACATAATAGATGTAGAAAATACTGATGTAATAAAGACTCGGGCGAAGGAATCTGAAAATATCCCTCCTCCTATGTAATCTTTTATGACTTCAATGAAAATATTTTCTCATATCTTGTCAATATTTTCTCTGAGTATTTATATGCCCTGTGCTCATTCACGGCCCTCATCCAAGACGTAAAAAATTTCTTAAAAAATTGCTAAGGGTTAACACCCGTCCACCATAGTGGTGATAAATAGCTTGAAAACCTTTGAACAGTGGAAATAACACCTGGATATATGGCCTAGTGAATGCCTACCTTGGGATTGAAATATCCTATAGGGTTTCTTATAATCTTGAGGCTAGTACTCATCCGTGAACACCTGTCCTACGGCTTGGGTCTCAAATGCCTCAAAAGACTTATATGGGGCTATCTCCCAGTAATTGAGTCTAGCGAAACTTGTCTCATGGCTTGGCTAGGGATGTCAGGCGGGCGGGTTTTTACGGGTACCCGATCCGCCCAAATCCTATTAGGACGGATTTGGATTTTTCTAAAACGGATTTGGGCGGATTCGGGTTTGAAAAATTATACCCGTTTCGGATTCGGGTAGGGTTCGGGATTAAGTGATCGGATACCCGTTACCCGAACCCGATTCGCTATATAAACATAGCTAACCCTAATCCCTATTCATTTTTAACATTTTACTCGTGCTTCCCTCTCTCCGTCGCCGCCTCTCTCCCTCGCGTACCTTCCCATAATTCCCAGCCTCTCTCCCCTTCACTGACGACTGCCGGCGGCCTAATCGGCACCGGCGACGTCTCCTTTCTCTCCCTAGAGACGACAAATCTTCTCTCTCCCCAGTCAGCGATGTCTCCTCCTCTCTCCAGTCGGTGACATCTCCCACTTCCTTCACTGACGAGTGCCGGCAGTCCGGCGACGTCTCCTTTCTCTCCCCAGTCGACGATAAATCTTCTCTCTCCCCGGTCAGTGATTTCTCCTTCTCTCTCGAGCAGCGACATCTCCCACTTTCCAGTCGGAGACAACTCTTCCCTCTCCTCGGTCGGCATCGGCGACATCTCCTTCTCTCTCCCCAGTCGGTGACATATTCTCTCCCCTACTTCACTGACTGCTGGGTTTGCTGGGTTGTATTCTGCAAAATCTTTGATTTACAATTTTTGCTGGGTTTGCTGGGTTGTATTCTGCACAATCTTTGATTTACAATTTTTGCTGGGTTTGCTGGGATGTATTCTGCAAAATCTTTGATTTACAATTTTTGCTGGGTTTGCTGGGTTGTATTCTGCAAAATCTTTGATTTACAATTTTTGCTGGGTTTGCTGGGTTGTATTCTGCACAATCCTTGATTTACAATTTTTGCTGGGTTTGCTGGGATGTATTCTGCACAATCTTTGATTTACAATTTTTGATAGATTATTTGATAGTTTTTATCATTGAATTGAATTAAAAAAATCGGGTTCGGGTATCCTTAGGGTATTGTTAAACGGATATGGAACGGATACGGGTTTTATAATTAAAATACTAAACGGATTTGGGACGGGTTCGGGAATTGGATATATAATCGGGTTCGAATTTGGGTACTCTCAATTTTGCGGGTACCCTACCCGTTTACATCCCTAGGCTTGGCACTAAGGCCTTGATTAGTGGGATCAACGCCTGATCTTTTGGCCTGGTTTATACTTGCCCCGTGGCCTTAGGCATGCTTAATTTCTTACAGGGGATTAACACCTGGCGAGACTCACGTTATGGCTCCTTATGATTGCTTTTGACTAGTGGGACCAACACGCAATCTTCTGGCCTAGCGAAACCCGCCTTGTGGCTTTGTTTAGTGGGACTAGCACTCAGATCGTGGTCTGGCGGAACTCGCCTTATGGTCTTATTTAGTGGGACCAACATATGAATTGTGGTCTGGCAGAACCCGCCTTGTGGCCTTGCTTAATGGGACCAATGCCCGGATTGTGGTTTAGTGGAACTCGCCTTATGAACTAGCCTGGAGAAACCCGCCTTGTGGCCTCTTCTTATCTCTTTAATCTTTTTTAAGGAAGCCAATCCCATCATTTCTTATCCCTGATGAACACAACATATGAAAAAAAAACTTATTAACTTGTTATTGATAAAATTTCCTCATATTATAAATATCTTAGGAGTGGGAAATCACTCGGCCATCTAGTTTGGCCAGCTTATAAGACTCTAGGCAAATGACCTTTGAACAGTCTTTTTCAGGTCTTGTCCAACTTACCAGATTGACAATTACATCTATGGCCTGCTTATTTTCTCTAATCATCCCTAGGTCCTTGCGTTATTACATGACTAATCCCTATAGGCTTTCAATTAAGGGTGGTTTTGGGAGTTATTGCTTCATATTCAGGTTTCCTCTCTTCCTTTCCCTTCCCTTCTTAGTGAACTTTCAAAGAACACCGTCGCTTATCAACCTTTTGATCTCATCTTTTAGTTGTCGACATTCTTCTGTCATATGACTGTGATCTTTGTGGAAACGGCAGTACTTAGTCCTGTCTCATTTCTCCACTTTCTCGAGATTGAGCTTGGACGGCCACCTGATTTCCTTGTCATTTTCCTGATCTATATTAAAATATGTGTCCGTGAGTCATTCAACGAAGTATAATTCTTATACTTAATTTGGTCATCCCTCCTTCGGAAGATAGGATAACTCTTGTGATCTCCTTCATGTCCTCGCCTCTCTAGTTTTTACTTTGCTTTTGGGTCGCCCTCTTGTCCTCTTTTAGTGCTTGGACTTCGTCATCTAGCCTGATATACTTTTGGGTTTTGTCTATCAACTGTTGATATGTTGCAGCTGGATTTTTAATTAAGGAATCTATGAATTTGACATTATACATTCCTTTCTTTAGTGCTTCACATGCTATCTCATGATTTAATTCTTCCATCTGTATTGCCTCAGCATTGAACCGTGAGATAAAACTCCTTAAAGACTCGCCCTCTCCTTGGCGGATCTTCTGCAAGTCAGAGAAAAGCTTTTTAGGAGGTATAAAAGTAATAAATTTGGATTTAAATAACATAGCAAATTGTGTAAAGTTTTTAATTAAACCTAGGCTTAGATGTTGATACCATTTCTGAGTCAAACCTGTGAATATTGATGGAAACACTCGGCATAACACAAATTCGTTGACATTCTAAAGCTGCATGGTCGTCCTGAAGATTGCCAGGTGGCTTCTGGGATCTACAGTTCTATCATACTTATCCAAGCTAAGTAGCTTGAACTTGTTTAGGAGAATTTCCACTAAGATTTCTTTCAAACGAGGAAAGGCATTGTTTAGGCTGAAGTCCTCCTCTTATTTCCCTTGGTACGTTTGCATAGCTCGTACTAGCTTCCAATCGATGATGTGATTGGCTGATTGATAAGAGATCACCAGCTGATAGGTTGATGATCCCGTGATTATAGGCGTAATGAGAATATGCTAGACTGTCCCTGTTTAACGGTAACTTTGTACCGAGACTCATCCTATCTAGGGGAGGGCGAGTATTGATGATGAACCAGGTGTTTGAGATGTCAATATCTTCTTTTTCTCGGATGGGATCACATTACTTACTTATCAAATTCTTGCCATGTGACCCTGTCTTGTGATGACAATTCATGACTTTCTTTAAACAATTGTTATGTAGCATCGCATATACTTATTAGTTTTCATGTAATCTAAAGAAGAAAAAATAGTATATTTTTTTGAGGTATTTTCATAATTTCCAATATAATTAATAGAAAATTGAACAAAATAATTTTTAACTTGACAAAGTAAAAAATATATAAACTAAACTGTTGAGTTTTAAAAATAGAAGGACATATACGTTAATTTTAATATAACAAGAATGAATAAGTAACTTTTCCTTTTCTTTTTTTTTTTTGAATTGGGAATTGGGGATTGAGAGAGTAGAATCTGAGACCTCTCAGATTTATTCAGATACACTTACCACCAGACTAAGCCTGTGAGCATGTAACTTTTCCTTTTTTATAATGCTATATTTCAATTATGATGGTTTATTCATTAATATATATTAATGTTGAAATAATTCAATAATAAAAAATAAGGGAAATTTTTTTTATATAGAAAATTAAAGTAAAGTTATGTGAAACTGTCAGAATTAAAGCAATGATTTTTTTAAAATAAAGAAATCTATATATATATATATATATGAAAAATTAATTTACACTAATTCTAATAGTTATTTTTTTGTGATAGTTTAGGCTGAGCAGTTATACGTTTTTATTGAGGACTACGAGATAAAATGATTTCAATTTATCTTTATAATTTAATCCATCAATTTTGGATAAATAAATTTTATATTTGATTGATATAACCGGAAATCAGAACTGTGCTGTGATTAGTTAAATCTGCAAGAAAGAGAACATAAGGTGGTTGGCGCCTACGGCAGCCACTCCGACAGTCAAGTCAGTAAACTGGATAATAGGGCAAATATAATGAATTTCTTAGAACTTAAGAGTAGTTGTGTAAGAATTGTGTACATTTAACTTTGTGATCATTAGTTTTTATACTGTAAGAAGCTGGCTTAATTGTAGTATTTCCTGGAAATCACGACAATGATGTGGTCGGCTCATTGATAAGGGATCTCGCCGGTTAATTGGTCCGGGATCTCGTGATTACAGGTATAAAGGGAATATGCTAGTTTGTAGCTGCTAATGGTAACTTTCTTATAAAGTCTCGCTCTATAATTGAGAGGGCGAGTCTTGAAAAAGAGTTGAGACCTGAAACGTTTGGGTCTTCTTTTCCCTTAGTGGGACCGAGTGTCATCTAATCAGACCCTTGTCACGTGGCTCTGTCTTCGAGTGCCAGCACATAGTCTCCTTTAGGCGATTATTATGCAACATCAGAGGTCCCTCCATTGGTTTTCGATTCTTCATATTGAAAGTTGATAGTTGTCTTCACGGTCTAGGGCACGTGGCATATTTAGATTGCCCTTTCCCTATTCACATCATTTTGCCAGTCCTGGCAAGTTTCCGAGTATTATCTAGCCCTGACAGGCTTCCATGCAATTTCAGCACTGGCGAGCTTCCGGCTTTCGTGCATTTTCCAGCTCTGGCAAGCTTACGGGCATTCTCTAGCTTTTGGGCATTTTCTAGCCCTACAGACTCTATTTGCTCGCTTAGCAGCCCGTCCTGCCTTCGTCAATCAGCAAAAAGTCTCGCCTATCTACAATGGCTTTCTTGCAGCTGCTCCTAGACCCTTCCTTCTGTGGTGCCAGACTCCCCAGCAGCTTCTAGAAAATTCGAGCTAGGCACGATTGTGTTGCCTTCCTTCATACGCTTCCCGCAGAACAACCCGGTCGAAATTCATGCTAGCGCCTAACAGTCCTAATGAGCTTGCGGGCTACTTCTTGTCTTGTCCAGTCCTAAAAATCGTCCAGGCATTTTACATGTGGTCTTTACAGCACTTGCTAGCTTAGAAGATCGCCCATTTGTCCTGCCCAGCAGCTCCTCTCACTCGGCAGGTCATCCCACTTGTTAGCTCGTCTTGGCAGGTCATCCCACCAATACTTAAAGGACTCAACTACTCGTCAGCTCATCCCGCCAACTTCAGAAGTCTCGTCTAACTACATTGGCCTCCTTCCTTCGTAAAAAGTTTTAGATTTATGGGAGTGATTGTAAGAGCAATTACAAATGCCTTAGGAGCTTTTTGCAAAATGGGACCAATGCCCAGTTGCGTGGCTTAGCTCGTTGTGAAACAGGTTTAACGCTCTATTAGTCGGCCTAGCATATACTTGCCTTATGATCTAGGCATAAAATGGCTTAGAAAATTTTTGTGAAATGAGACTAATGACTGTTTGGTCGGCCTGGCGTATAATCGTCTTATGGTCTGGGCATAAGATACTTTGCTTAGTGGGATTGACCCCCAATTGGTCGGTCTGGTGGAACCTACCTTGTGGTCTAGGCATAAGATGCATTGCTTAGTGGGACTGACACCCAGTTGGTCGGCATGGCGAAACCAGCCGTGTGACTTGGCATAAAATGCCTTACTTAATGAGATTGACACCCAGTTGGTCGACCTAGCGAAATCCGCCTTGTGACCTGACATAAAATGTCTTGCTTAGTGGGATTAACACCCAGTTGGGTGGCCTAGCGGAACTCGCCTTGTAGCCTGACATAAAATGTCTTGCTTAGTGGGACTAACACCCAATTGGTCGGCCTGGCGAAACCCGTCTTGCAACCTGACCTGAGATGCTTTGTTTTACGGGACTAATACTCGAATGACCGGATGGATTCCCACCTTGTGACTTAGCATGTAACATTCTCAAACCCATAGTTAGTAATAGTGATATTAGTGGGTATGAGGTAGCTATTTCACTATTAGAATAAGTGGCATTAAGGGAGGTGCTAGCTTATTCTGAGCTACTTAGGAGAAGTGCTAGCATAACTCTAAACTGCTAATAACTGAATCATAAAAAACTCAAATCAAGAAATGGACATATCTAGAAATAAAGTAGATAATGTGATTAGCGAGTCGAAAACAAGTCACTTTTGGGAGGTGCTTAGGATTTCCTGACGTGCTCGCTTGAGATACTTGTTAAAATCCGACATACTTACCTAAGTGAAATGGATTTCTAAAGGCTAAAAGTATAATTTAGTAGGTCAATCTATGTATATTAAAAATTTGAAAACTAAATTAAAACATGATAAATAGTTTAGTAGGTTAAAGTGTGAATATGAAAAGTTTAAAGATAAAATTTAATTTTAATCCTTCATTTTTTCACCTCTTCAACTTAGCCCTTCATGTGTCACCTAAATAAATATAAGAAAGATGACAAAGCAAAGAAAAAGTGGGTTGTTTTCTTCCTTTCTTTCTTTGGCCAAAGATCACTCCATTAAAAAGATAAAAGTTTTGCTTTTCCTTCTTCCATCAAATCCAAGCCAATCTTTCACCAAATCAATTTCTTTCTTTAACCAAAATTTATCCAAAGATTAAGATCTAAAGAAAAAGCTATATATTAAAAGAATTGAAAAAGAAAAGTTTAGGGTTCCATATGCACCAAGCTTAAAAATTAAAGGTGAGCATAGATTTTATTGATGTAACTAGGGGTGAGCAGTATTCGGTTCAAACCGAAAAAACCGACCGAACCGAATCGATTTGAAAATTTGGTTCGATTTTTTATATATTTATGTTCGATTCGGTTTTTAATTTTAAAAATTTCGGTTATTTCGATTCTGTTCGGTTTTGATAAAAAAAAACCGAAAAAACCGAACCGAACCGATTAGTGATAATAATATATTTTTCAATAATATAGAGAAATTAAATCATATTAAGATTAAAATATTTTAATTAGATTTTAAAATATTAAAAATAAAGTGTAAAAAATAAAAAAATTATTAAAAATCGAAACCAATCAAACCGAATCGAACCGAATCAGACCGGTTCGGTTCGATTCGATTTCTAACCAAAATCGGTTCGGTTCGGTTTTCATAAACACTAAAATTTCAGTTTTCGGTTTATTCGGTTCGGTTCGGTTTTGAACCGAACCGACCGAATGCTCACCCCTAGATGTAACCGGATAAAATGATTTCAATTTTGGACTATGGAACAAAATGATTTCAATTTATCTTTATAATTTGATCCATTAATTTTGGACAAATAAATTTTATATTTGATTGATGTAATCGGAAAATAGAACTATATTATGATTGGTTAAACTGCAAGAAAGAAAATGTGAGGTGGTTGGTGTCTACGGCAATCACTTCGACGCTCAAGTCAATAAACTGGAGAATAAGGCGAATGTAATGAATTGTTTAGAATTCAAGAGTAGTTGTGTAAAAATTGTGCAGTTTTATTTTTGTAATCATTAGTTTTTATACTGTAAGAAGCTGAGATTAATTATAATATTTTCTAGAAATCTGGCAATGATGTGACTGATTTATTGATAAAGGATGATTGAAGGCGTAAAGGAAATCTGCTTATTTGTAATTGTTAACGGTAATTTCTTTATGGAGTCTCATTCCATAAATGAGAGGGCGAGTCTTGACGAAAAGTTGAGATTTAAAGCGTCTGAATCTTCTTTTTCTTTAATAGGATCGAATATAATTTTTTAATCAGATTCTATCACGTGATTCTGTTTTTAAATACCAGTATATGATTTCCTTTGTAACATCATTGATTAAAATTTTAACCATAATCAAATTAATTTTAACTAAAATTCATATTGGGCATTGTCATCCCACTTTGTTCTTTTATTAGTTTTTATTAATTATATTTTTACTCTATTAAATAAAATAATTCAAATTTTTTTTATTTACGAAATAAAATAATATAATTTTTTTTACAAATTCACATTTATATTTCAACTTTTAAATATTGGACAATTAAATTACAATTTGAACATTAATTACGATTAAACTATAATTAAATATTAGTTAATATTCAAATTGAATTCTTTAAATGAATTAAAATATCTAATTTATCAAAATTTGCTTTTCCTTCACTTTTTCAAAAGTATTTATAATCAAAACCTGTGATTTCACTAAGCTGTGCCCGTGGTCCTATACAATTACTCGAAATTTCAACTTTCTCTTAAATTATGCATGGTGGAATCAACTTCTTATCAATAAAGTGTAAATACACCAAATAAAAAATCCCCAAATAATTTGCCCAACTTGAATCTCAGGTTATCTCTCATTAACACTGCTTTATTTCATCCTGTTAATTCCAAATTAAAATTTCAAAACTTCACATCAAAATTTATATTCACAAAATAAAGTTATATGAAAAATAAGCAGACGAGTATTGGAACTCTTAATTATCCATTGATGAAATGGGAAAAATTACAGAAAATCCATTTAATGTAAGAACAACAGGCATGGTCTTGCATTAACTCTGACATGAAACACAATTAGACATGAAAAAACATTATGTTCTTGTCAATGACGTGCTCTGCTCTTGATGAATGAGGCACTCTTTGTGATCTCTCTCAGAGGCTTATCTGTATATCTAACTATATTATAAGACCATGCACCTGCTTGTGCACCAAGAATTGGCGATATAATATAAATCCATAGCCCCTTGTATTGCCATGACATAATTGCAGGCCCCAAGCTTCGTGCTGGATTCATTGATGCTCCTGAAATTGGCCTGTTTTGCAAAGTCATAACAGCAAATCCATCGAAAGGGTATCCATTTTCACTTATAAAATAAATTAATTTATGTTACCCATAGTCAATGATTTTGGATAATTTTGATTAGTTCTTAATTAGATTTAGTATTATAAGTAAACTCGGTTAGGCTAATACCCAGCAATCATCACATTTAGGAGAATTGTTGCACCTACAGCAAGTCCAGCAAGTTCACCAATCTGCATAAACGTTAGAGTCAAATAATTCAAAATTCCAAGTAATATACTAAGAAATCATCACAGCTCAAGAAGTTGGTAGCTTCATTGGCTCTATTGGCTAATGACAATCAAAAAAGAATGGCAGCAAATACTGAGTACTGCGTTGGAAGTTCTACTTTCTTAGTCTACTTAACCTCAGCCAAACAAGTTTTAAGAATAACAACTTACAGCTCGATTATCAGTAGCGACACCTGATATGACAAACATGAGATAGAAAGTGATTATGAACTCAATTACAAAGGATTGCATGTCTGAACCAGTAGGCATTGTTCCTACAAATTGATCTTGCTTCCCTGGAAAAATTAATCTAATCGTTCCAGCTGCCAGTGTTGCACCAACGACTTGACTTGCTATATAAGCAGGCACCTACATTACCAGATAAGAAAAGAGGGATTACTACATTACCAGATAAGAAAAGAGGGATTAAAAAGAATATCAACACTTCAAAGATTTTCTGTCTAAGCTCAATTGATCAACAGCTTGATTGTATTGATCTCTTTTTGTTTTTTTTTTTTTGAAACAATTTCGGGAAACTCAAGGTTTCCCACCTGGGTATGTGTAGTTTACGTTATTTTCAACAAGGTATAGTTTTAGTTTGGTTTTACCTCTTTACAGGGAAATCTCTTGCAGGTGGCAAAGGCAAGAGTGACAGCAGGGTTGAAATGAGCACCAGAGATATGGCCAACAGAGTAAATCAAGACCATCACAGCCAATCCCCAAACTATCGATACTCCTGGAAGTGTCACCACCTTGTCGAAGTTCAGGTTCACCGACCCCGCTGTACATCCGGTGAATACCAATAAATACGTGCCTATCATCTCAGCTATCAACTGCACATCGATCACTCATGAACATAAAAAAATCAGATATTATTCAATCTTTAATGGCAAATAAAGCAACATAGCCTTGAAACTATCCAAGATTTTTGAAAGAAAACCATGTCCAAGATAAGAACTAACATTTAAATTGAAAGATCAGTAATTCACCTTTTGAATGAAAGGTACAGAGATGCTTAAGTTTGAATCTCCCTTATCGGATGCACAGCGTGGAATGTCCTTACAAGGTGGAAGAGAAGTGCAATGATTATCATCCTTAACATCCAACACAATTTTATTCTGGTCATTAGCCATGACTACTTTTTTTTGTTTTTATTTTTTCGTCTAAGTAGAAGAATTTAATTCACAAAACAATCAGAAAGTAAGAAGCGAGCAAATAAGAGAAGCAAAGATATATATTGCTCAGCATATGGCTTTCTCACCAAAGTGTTTTGCGACAAATTAGGGATAACACGTATTAGTATTTATAAGTGAAGACAGATCCAAAATCAAAGGAGAGAAGAGACGATGAATTAGACTTTTTCAGAATATGAAATGGCAGAGATTGATCAAATACAGCCTCCTCAGGTCCTTGTCTTTCTTGGGATTTTCATATTATTATTTTTGAAACTGGTCTTTCTATTATTAGTTAAGGTTAGACTGAAAACAACACGTTAGGGCTCAACAGTTTTTGGTTTTTAACTGAAAAGCAAATCCAATCCAATCAAGTCAAGTTGATTGGTTCAGTTATTTAATCTTTTTAATTTGATTCGATTATTAATTTTTTAATATTTTGATTTTTGACTAACTGAAATCAATAAAAAAACTGAACCCACAGCCTCATAAATAAAGAACATTACAAAATCTACCCACCATCCATTTGTACAACCTCCCTCCTCCCTATCCTCTCTCTTTTTCTTTCCTCAAGTTGACCTTCTCCTCCCTTTTCTCCTTGTCATCTCTGCGGCCTCCTCGTTGTCGCGGAGCTTGGGTAAAAGAAGCTCTCATCATTGCCGCTTGCAAAGAAGTCCGCCCCCTCGTTGCCATCATTACGGCTGCGAAGAAGCGCCGGCTCGTCGTTTCTGTGAAGAAGCCCACCTCATTATTGCTGCTTGCTGCTGCTCCCTGCAGTGGAAATGGACCGCTGCTCTCCATAGTGTTTATGTTTAGGTCTATATAACTCTCTATATAAATAACTTGTGTTTGAGAGTTTCTTGATCTATGCATTTAAGTCTTTGATGGTGTATTTCTTCCTCTTTATTTGAGAGTATTTTTTTCATTTTGAATTGTGAAATTGTATTGTAATTGAGATTGTTATTGATTTCATTGTGAAAATGGAAAACTGAGAAAGGGATGAAGATTGACATTGGTTTCGTGTCTTTCTTTTTCAAATCGAATCTGATGACCGCTGGATTTTTTCGCCCCGTCTAAGATCAGGCCCATTAGGACAGCCCATAATCTGAGGGCTTCTAAGTCTCCTCCAAGAGCGAGGTCCAGCCCGCTCAGCTCAAAGACCGGGCTTCAGTCAGATTCTTCAATCAGGCCGGCCCAGCTCTTTCGGCCCAATGAACAGATCCCCTCTGGGTCTAGTCTTAACCTTATCTTCCGGCCCAGCTCAGAACCAGGAAGGAATTCAGCCCATTCGCTTTGTGGGACCATCCGCATGCGTGCCCGGAGAGAATCAGGGACCGTTACGCATGGGGCAGCGATCTGATTTCCTCGTACGTCCATATCAACATGACAGGGACAGGTGGCCCAATGACATACATTCTGTTACACGTCACTAGCGGACAAGAGAAAACATATAAAAGGAGAAATACTCTCCTCTAAGTCTAAGCTTTTTCCAGTTTTACAGAACCCATTGTAAAACCCTATTTTCTGGATCTCAGATCATCAAGTGGCGCCATCTGTGGAAACGAAGGAGATCTTTTCATCACCGGAGTTCCACTCTAAACACTGAGATCCACGATGGCTAATCACAACGAAAACAACGTCACTCCAAATGACCTGAGCTCTGCTCAAGAGGGGCAGCAGTTCTCCTTTTCCAGTCCTACAACTCCAAACAATCAACCACCCATCCCTTTCAACCCCTTGCCAAGCCTGGCAGGGAATGCTTCCGCCGCTACCTTGTCCAACCAGGACCTCCAAACTATCGCCCTCCAACTACAAAACACCGCCCACTGGCTGGGGCAGATAATGCAGCAACGGGGCCTTAGCACCCCAGCAAACGTATTGCCAGTGGTAGAAGAGCCCCAGACCAATGAACATCAACCTACCTTCAACCATCCCCAAACAGTTAGACGCGAAACCGGAGAGAGGGAGAGAAGAGCTGGGGAAGAGGAAGAACCGGAGGCCAGGGTTCATGGAAGGAGGATGAGAGAGATGATTGAGAACGATGGGGCCGACAGTTATTCTGCCGGAACAACCAGGTGGACGAGAAGTGAAATGGAAGAGGAAGAGTACCACCTGGAGAAGAAACCCGGGCAGGAGGAGGAAAGTGTAGACCAAAAGCTGCAAAAAATGAGAGAGCAGCTCTTGGCCGAGTTGGGAACGAAGGATCAGAACCAAACTCTCCTGCCCACCTCTTAACCCTTCTCGAAGTGGGTGCAGCAGGAGACTGTTCCCAAGAAATTTATGATGCCACCTACGGCCGCGTACGACGGAGCTGGGAACCCCCGGGAGCACGTCTTGAACTATAAGACCTTCATGGAACTGCAAACTCTTTCAGATGCCTTGATGTGCAAGGTATTCCCTACGACGCTCTCGGGGCTAGCACGGGCGTGGTTCAACAGCCTTGAGGCCGGAAGTATCAACAGCTTTGGAGATCCGGCCACTCGCTTCATCAGCCGGTTTATCGCCGGGGTGCCCGCAGATAGGAAGACGAGTTACCTGGAGACGATCAGGCAGAGGAGAGAGGAATCGCTCAGGGAGTACATCGCTCGTTTCAACACGGAGGCCCTGCAGATTCCCGAACTCGATGAGGGAAGGGCGGTGGAGGCCATGCAAAAGGAGACGACCTCTGCCGAGTTCTTTGGCTCATTGAGTAGGAAGCCTCCGACCTCACTGGCCGAGCTGATGAAGCGGGCTGAAAAATACATAAGGCAAGATGATGCCTTGGTGACAAGCAGGTTCGCCAGGGAAGCGACAGATAAGGGGAAAGCACCGGAGGAAGAGAGGCCGGAAAGACACGAGAAAAAGCATGACAAGAGGCCTGAGCCTTACAGACAACCCTGGGAGCAAAGGGACCAAAGATCTCTCCCTCCTCGGGTCTCAGAACAGAGGCCACTCCCTCCGTGGGTTCCAGAGAAGCCGACCCCACTCAATGCCTCTAAAGCCGAAGTGCTCATGGCCGTCCAGGACAAGGAGTTCCTCCAATGGCCCAGGCCTATGAAAACGGAAGCAAACCAGCGAGATCCTGACAAATATTGTCAGTACCATCGCACGCACGGCCACGACACCAATAACTGCTTCCAGTTGATTGCTGAGATCGAGAGGCTGATAAAGAGGGGACACCTCAAGAACTTTATAAAGAAACCGAAAGGACAAAGGTCTTAGCCGAACCCAGCAGCGCAGACACTCAGGATAATGGGAGCAGGGCCAGTGAATGATGGGTCCAGTGGAACCATCAACATGATCGTTGGAGGAACAAAAGGTTGAATGAGCTGGTGAAGCAGAAGAGGTACTTTCCTTAGAATATTTGTGAAAAGAAATTCTTGTACTATGAAAACATGAGTAAATGGAATAACACCATCATATAACAATACAATGATTATCTCTATTATTGTGAATATTAACTCTCTCAGAAAAAGAAAAGAACAGATATCAGAAGACCTCCTTGAGACATAGAGACCTTCTGGAGGTAGAAGACCGGGATCCCCAGGATCTCCCGGATTCAAGACCAGGATCCCGTAAGATCTCCTGGAGCAAAAACGGCCGGCGGGATCACCTAGATCTCCCCGGAGCAAAAACAGCCAGGATCCTGTAAGATCTCCCCGGAGCAAAAACGGCCGGCGGGATCACCAAGATTTCCCCGGAGCAAAAACGGCCAGGATCCCATAAGATCTCCTGGAGCAAAAATGGCCGGCGGGATCACCAAGATCTCCCCGGAGCAAAAACGGCCAGGATCCCGTAAGATCTCCTGGAGCAAAAACGGCCGGCGGGATCACCAAGATCTCCCCGGAGCAAAAATGGCCAGGATCCCGTAAGATCTCCTGAAGCAAAAACGGCCGGCGGGATCACCAAGATCTCCCCGGAGCAAAAACGGCCAGGATCCCATAAGATCTCCTGGAGCAAAAACGGCCAGCGAAGATCTCAAAGATCTCCCGGAGCGACAAAGGCCGGGAACCCCAAATAATTCTTCGGCGTCGTATGCTCACAGCAAACAGCGGTATACAATGACAACACGCAAAAATAACTCATAAGAACATAGTTCCGACCTCACATAAAAGATTGGGGCACGGGACCCTAAATGAAAAAGCTAAACTCCGACCTCCCAAAGGAGCTCGAGTCATAAGGTAAAGAGACTTTGATCTCACACAATAGCCAAAAGCGCCAAAATGCCATGCTGACCTCAAGAGGGTGCTAGAATAGAAATAAAAGAGTTCGAATCCAACCTCTCAGAAGAGCTCAGATTCAGGCTAATAAGACCTAGATCTCGCAAAATGGCCAGCATATAATGAAATTACACTAAGCCGCCCCAACGCCCGTATCATGTAGCAATACGACCTACTAACGGCCAATACAAGGCTCGCGGTGCCAAAGCGCCAAAGCACCATGCCGATCTCAAAAAAATGAGCTCGGTACTGGTAAATCCAATAGGCAGACCGAATTAAGGCGAGGCTACAAGTTTATAAAAGGAAAGCTGAAGCCGAACAAATAAGCAGTCAGACTGAGACATAGCCCATATAAGGCTCAACAAGAAAACAAGAAATTAAGTCCGACTTCACAAAGGAGCTCGGGGAGCCAAAATGAAGAAAGTGAAATTCCGAACTCCCGAGCTCGCGATACAGGCTGCGTCACAGGCTACAGGCAAAAAGCAAAAAACCGAGCTCCCAGCTCGGATGAACTCGCGACATGAATAAAGATAAGTATAGAAAAAATAACAAAGAACCGAGCTCCCTCTATGAAAAGGCCCACAAATGCAGAAACACATAAAAGGGTAAACAAAGGCAAAGGACCGTGCTCACAGCTCGGGTTAACTCAGCATAAGCAAACATTTAACAACGATAACCCAGGAAGAGGAAAATGACAAAAGACCGAGCTCTCTATCCCAGTGGAGCACGCAGCTCAAACCGCACTGACTGCCAGAAGGTTATCTCCAGAGGAACAAGATATTATGTATCCGAGCTCGCAACAAGGACGAGGTCGTGAGTCAAAAACAGAAATGCCCTTATGGGAATAAGAAAAACTCGCAAGTCAGAAGCTTAACCTGACTCCGAGCTCTTAGCCTGGATCAGTTCGACTAGCAAGGTCCCAGTAGAGCTAGCCTGGTCCATCAAATAAATAAAATTGACAAAGCCAGAAAACAGTCTGAGTACAAAATAATGATGAGGCACAGGCCGAGGTGAAATATCATTCATCATCAAGAACACATCTCCAGATCGCCATACATTTAAACACCAAAGTAAAGAGATAAAGAAATAATGCAAGTAAAGGACGTTCAAAAACTGTTTTCGAGCTGCACGGTCATTAATGGAGCCCAAGTATTTACTCCCTCACTAGCCATGAAATAACTGATGAGGAGGTAAAAGGGCAACCTGAGGAGAAATCCAATGGCGTGAGCAGATAAGACCCCAGCTTCAGTTCTCGTCCGAACAGAACTAAAAACAAGGAGGCCAATCTTGCTCACCATTTTAAAAGGTACGTGATACATTTCGCTTTGGTTATAAAGGGCTACACGCCCAAGCTCGTACATGTGAAATAATGGAAAGAAAAGTTGAAGACATTAAGTCAGCTGTTAAAAACCGAGCTCATAATGAAGACCTAATGAGGTCGAAATCTATAAAAGTACAGCTTGACGATCTTGGCCTTAAGGCAAATCTAACTCGGAGAAAATTTATAGATAAGAACACCCTAGTGCAATTAGAAAAGATTATAAGTCAGAGACTAAGTCTCTAGCTAAGATTTCAGCCCTGATTAACTGAGGGGCAAGAAATGAAAGACGATCTAGTCGATTCCTTACCAAGTTTATTAGGCACAGTTTAAGTGTCTCATTCTCAAATCTTAAAATTAAACAAGTCAAACTGTCTAAACAGAATAAGTAGCCTGATAAGGAGGGAAGAACAAGCAAAGGTAGGAACAGCTCAAGTACGAATAAAGCCAGGGAAATAAATAACAATCAAAATAACTCAAAATACCAACGCAATTTGAAAATTAAATTTCATTAAAAAGAAAAAATAATTACAACCTCTTTACAGTCTATTCTACTGAGGGAAAAACAGTCCTTAAAGGACTTACATGCCTAGGGGCATTATCATCTACATTATCCCCTGTACTATCTACACTTACATTATTTACATTACTGTCTATGGGAGGCCCAGCATCCTCCTGCCCAGATCCCTTAGTGCCCACGAAAGGCACGATCTCCCGCCCTTGAGGCCCAGCATCGTCATTCCCCAGCTCGGGTTCTGCCTCAGAAGGCCCAGCTGCAGTGCGATAAGCTCTTTTGGACAGAGGTCTATCATCCTCCCCGTAAAGCACCGCCTCGCCATCAGAGTCTTCCTCTGCAGCTCGAAGTTCAGCCAACGGGGTGAAGGGAGCATATCTGGCTGTCCTTAGGCCCCGGTTGTATCCAGAGATGAACATGCGAAAGCCCTTGTTCCATATGGCTGTCTTCATCTCATCAGAGCCTTGGAACTCCGCAAGTCGCTTCTCACAGGCCTCAGCTATCTTGGCTTTAAATTCAGAAGAACTTTTATAATCCTGGAGGCGAGCTTCACAGGCCTGCTCGATCTCTTTTTTCAGCTCGGGAGACTCTTTATACTCCATCAGGCGCCTCTCACACTCCAGCTGGACCCTGTCTTCAGCGAGTCTGGCATCCTCGAGCAAGGCTGAGCATTTATGCTCTAAAGTCCTGACCTCATGGCAGAGCTTTTGATTATGAAGTTTAAACTCCTCTGCCGCTGAAGCCAGGTCTCTGATATGATCTAAACTCTTACTCAACTCCTGCTCGAGAACCTCGACCCGAGCTAGTGCCCCCTCTTTCTGGACCTCCACCTTGTTAAGACGAGCCTGGACTCCTTCGAAATCAGCCTTCAAGGCCTCGCACTGACGCTGGGTCTCGTCCCTCTGGATCATAGCCTCGTCCCTTTCACGAAGGGCATCCACCGTGGAGGACAGTTGCTTCAGGACTTCTTCACAGCGGACTTCAGCAGCAGCTGCCCTATCGTCAGACTCTTTAAGAACCCTCTGAGCGTGAGACAACTCCGCCTCTAGGGACCTAGAATGCTCTTGAGCTGCCGCGAGGTTGCTCCAGGCATCACTGGTCGCAGACAGGTTCTCCTCCAGACACGCCTCCTCGATCCGGTGATCAACATATTCTCAGAGAGAGAGGTCATGAGCGTCCACCTCCATGAAGAGGCCCATCACCTAGTACAAAAAGAGAAAACTGTCAGAACAAAGAAACAAAGAAAATTGGAATATGAGCAGAAATCAGAACGTAACAACTTACCATCAGGAGCATCTCCCTAATCCTATCTCCGAGCTCTCCTCGAGGTAGAGACCGGAAGGCTGCTTGCTCTCGTGTGAAGCCAGCCAAATGGCCGGTCAAAGCAAGCAGACAAGAGTCCGAAGCCTCCGTGATTCCCCCGAACATCCGCTCCTGCAAGATCTCCGCTACAACGCTCGTCGGAGTTTGATGAGTGATGTCCTCAGCGTTCAAAATGTCGTTGTCAGGAGCAGACAACAGGGGTATCACAGGAACATCCTTCTTCTTTTCAAGAGGGGGGAGAGCGGGAGCTAATCCCTTGGAAGCTTCCTTTCTCTTTCCGATAGGAGGGAGAGCTGGAGCTGATCCCTTGGAAGCCTTGGATTTCTTCCGAGCAGGAGCTGGGGCAGACATTTCGGGGGAGGCAGGGTGCTTGTCCCCAGCCTTCTCTGTGACTCCTCCTTCACTAGCAAGGCCGGATCCAACATCTCCGATAGGGGCCTCCTAGACATCTTCGTCTACAAGAATAACCTCCCTACTTTTCCTGGAGCTTCCTCTTCAGTAATGGGGGCCTCGAACCCCACCTTGGCGACCTCCTCCTCAGCAACAGTGGGAACTTCAAGCCCCACATCAGAAGCGCCCACAGGAGGAAGGGCAGGATCCGTCCTCATCGGCCTGGCATCCTCAGCCACTTCAGAAATAATTCTTGGAGTCTCTTTCGCCCCCTCAGTAGAAGAGCGTCGAGGCTAGGGGGCTTGAGAGGACTGGTGAGCCGAGCTTGATCTGCTGCGATTAGAGGACCGAGACGACTTACTACGTCGGGAGCTTGGTCTAGGAGCTTGTGAGGAGACCGGAGGAGGAGGAGGTCAGGTAACTGATCTGGAAGAAATAATCTCGCCACCCTTTGAGTAGCCTCCCTTACAGATTGCCCAGCCAGGAGGGCATCCAGAGCAATATCCATGCTCTCCTGGGATAGTATGAGATTCTTGGGAGGCTTAATCTGATCCATCTTCACCTCGGAGGCTACAAAATTAAAAATCAAAGCAAATCAGAACAGTTATGAGCAAAGGTCGCGTAAGCAAAAACTAACACAGGTAGATAGAATAAGGTACCCGCGTCCTTAATATCCCTAAGGTTGGACGCGTACAAGCACTTTTCGACGTCATACTTCCTATCCACAGAAGTCAGTCGAAGGAATCCGACCTGCTCGGTAAGGCCCAACTGGGGCAGGTCGTTACAACCCAGAGAGACATCCTCCCAGTCAAGACCGAGCTCCCAAGCCAACCCCGTATTCTTCTTCAACTCCACCACCAGAAACCCCTCTACCCAGCCCTTGATAGAGTCTTTATAACCCGTGAAAAGGGACAACCCTCCGCGAGGGGCAAAGTAATAAAACTTTTGGCTCGCTTTGACTAGCCTGAAGAAGCCGATGAATAGCTGAACCGTGGGTGTAAACCCCCAGCTCAGACACACAGATTCAAAGTAAGACATGAAAAGAACGGAGTTAGGGGTTAGCATTCGAGGGGTAATCTCGAAATACTGGAAGACCTCTTTGAAGAAAGGAGAAAAGGGGAAGGACAGACCGTACTCCCTCTGTTTGATGAAGAAGACTAGACTGATATCCCTTTGAGGGTCGATTAGGCCAGGGGGAGAAGGATCAGGAAGAACGATCCTCTCATTTCGGTAAGGAGCCCGGATGTGATAAAGAGGGGTATCCAGGTATTCCCTATAAATGAAATTCCTAATGTTAGACGGGGTGATACTAGACTCCTGGTTGACGACATCGGGGAGACTAGAACTATCCATGGTAAAAGAAGAGGCGTACCTGAAAAGTGATTAGGGCAAATGAGCAGAGGAAAGCAAAAAGAGCAGTAGAACAGAGAAGAGCCAACGTTCTGAGGAGACTGACGGGAAGTGAAATTTGAAACAATAAAGAGTTGAAAAGATATTTTGAACAGTTTTGTCCTTGGGCGGCGCGGTCATGATGACTCTCGGTATTTACCCCCTCTTCAGTCGGGCAATAACTGACGAGGAGGTAAAGGGGCAATTGATGACCGCTGGATTTCTTCGCCCCGGTCTAAGGTCAGGCCCATTAGGACAACCCATAATCTGAGGGCTTCTAAGTCTCCTCCAAGAGCCAGGTCCAACCCGCTCAACTCAAAGACCGAGCTCCTGTCAGATTCTTCAATCAGGCCGGCCCAGCTCTTTCGGCCCAATGAACAGATCCCCTCTGGGTTTAGTCTTAACCTTATCTTCCAGCCCAACTCGGAACCAGAAAGGAATTCAGTCCATTCGCCTTGTGGGACCATCCGCATGTGTGCCCGGGGAGAATCAGGGACCGTTACGCATGGGGCAGCGATCTGATTTCCTCGTACGTCCATATCAACATGACAGGGACAGGTGGCCCAATGACATACATTCTGTTACACGTCAGTAGCGGACAAGAGAAAACATATAAAAGGAGAAATACTCTCCTCTAGGTCTAAACTTTTTCCAATTTTACAGAACCCATTGTAAAACCCTATTTTATGGATCTCAAATCATCAGAATCGATTCAGTTTGATTTGATTTTTTTTTTTTAATTTAAATTCAATTTCAATTGTGATTTTTTATCAATTCGATTTTTTAATTTTTTTTATTTCAATTCGATTTAAAATTAAACTGACAGAATTCTCATCCTTACAACACATACTCATATGAAAATTAAATTTTTCACGATTGATTATATATGGTGATAAATATAAAGACAAGATTAAGGAAAGAGTATATTCTGATATGAGTATTATCTTTTTAACTATTGATTAATGCATAAATAAATATGAGTGTAAAAAAAAATATTTTTACTCATTTCCTTAGAAGTCGGTACTTATTTGATTTTTTTTATTTTTTTGGGTTAAGGTGAAGTAATAATATCTCTTTCCTACAATAATTGTCATTTTGAATTATTTTTTGTCTTAAATTGTCTATTATTTTGAGAACTTTCATATAATAATAATTGTTATATTTTGTATATGCTTTTATTAATTTTTAAGTTATTTAATAAAAAAAGTAAATAGAATTTTTGACAATTTATAAAAAATAATTTTGTTAAGACTATTAATTAATTTTATTGATTTTAAATTAATTAAACAAATATTGTAAGATGGAAGTAATATAGTGAGACGGAAGTAATATGGGCATAGTATGCTTAAAGCAAACAAACATAACCCTAAGCAAACGGAAAAACAATATATACAACAAATAACCCTAGATTATTAAGGATATGAACCGTGATAAAAGACAAAAAACCATAAATCTCTAGAGCTAACTATCCATATTAGCCTTTATCGACTACCATAGTAAATGATATACAGAACTACAAAGGATTGGCAGGTTTCTTATTTTCAAATCAGAAGGCTAAAGAAGCTAAACAAAAACAAGCTCCTACTAACAAACGTCAACCCAAATGCATGATTTGGAAAAATGGAAAGGAGGAACAGAAGCACAGAGAGCTCAGAGAGTGGCTAGAAAACTCAGTCATCTCATTCTCTATAGAGTTGTTCGGTTTCAATTTTGGTACAGTTTTTACTAAGAATTAAAATCGAAATCAAACCTCCAGTTCTTTTTTTTTAAAGAATTATTTTAGAATCAAATTTTAGTACAATTCTAAATAATTTTGGTGTAGTTTCAGTTCGATTTCAATTTTTAGTGTCGTTAAGATAACCATCCACCCATTTGTCGGATAGAGAATCTGTAAGCACAACTACAAGCAAACACAAAAAGTCTTTTTTTTTTTTTGTTATCTCAAAATTATTATTTATTTTTCTATTTTAGACTATAATACCATATAAATCAACTATTATAACTCTATTTAATTCTGTCTTATTCCTAAGAAATCTTTCAAAATATTTCTTAATATTTAATAAAATTCAATGTATTTAAGATGGATATAATTGAAGAGTTAGTAAAAAAAATTATATTTCTTGATAAGTGTGAAAAAATAAAGTAAATAAAAATTATGAGACGAATGAAATATCATTTATATAAGGATCCAATGATATCGAATATATACTCACTCTTATCCCTTGTCATGGTTAGTTTTGTGCTTGCGAGCTATTTGGCACTCAAAATCACGTTCTATCTTTTTTCATTTCTAAGACTCGACTAATGGTTGCCTCATGCAACTCAATTCATAAAGCATGAGAGATGCCAAAGAACCTCATTAGCTCCTCATTTATAATTGTTGTGTTTTTCAGTCACATCTCCTGCTTTCTTTTGCTCATTATTGTTATTATATGCTTTACTGGACCTAAACATTTTATTTCTGAGTTTAGCTAGCTTAAATTATATCTTATTAATTAGGCCATGGCATATTTCAATTGGTTTTCATTCAATAGGATTTATGTTGTATTTGGGATTCATACCCTTTCTGCTATCAATAAAATGCCTTAATTATGTTAATCATAAATTGAATAACTGTCCTATGTAAGTAGGCATAAAATTTCTATAAGATAATTCTGCATCACAAAGTTTAAATACAATTATAAAATATTTTTTGTATATAAATAATTTTAAAACTTGTAAATGATAATTCCGCATCACGAGCACTACAAAACAACATATTATTGTCGACAGAAAATTTGATTGCTGATAGTTACTTTCAGCGATGAATTTCTGACCGCCCATGATCTGTCGCTTAAAGTCTTATCACTAATTTTATTTAATTTTTTTTATGGATCTGAAATCTATCGAAAATATTTGCGATGGATTTTCGATGGATCATTCCTTTGAAAACATTGGTAACAAACTTTGTTTATCACTAAATCCGTCGGAAAAGTATAATCCATCCAATAACCAATCCGTCGCTAATCTGTCGAAAATAATAGCGACGAAAAATAACCATCGGAAATCTATCAAAAATATTAAGACCATTTTATAAAAAAATCATTCCAAATTTATCAAATATGTCTGTAACTCTGTCATAAAATTATTTATATTTTTATTATCAATAAAATAATTTTCTATTTTTATTTAGACATTTTCTGTATAATCTAAATAATTTACAATTAAGAAACATATTTAATACAAATTAAACGTCATTTATAATCATTATAATTTATATTTATACACACAAATAATTAACAATATTTATAAAATTAAAAGTTTAAAATAAATCTATAGCACTTAACAATATTCATAAAATTTAAAAAAAACCTATAAATTTGTTGAATTATCTAATGAAGAAGTAGAAGTGTATTGATGAGTATGTATTTGCTTGTGGAGTATGCTCCCGTGATTTCTCTTGCACCTCTTCTATCTCATGTGTTTCATTTATAGAGAGCTGCTAGTCATGTTCTCTACCTCTAAATAATACTTCTCTTCAAGACATTTGAAAAAATAATTATACATAGGTTTCAATTAATAACAATTATAAATAATAATAAAATATAATCAAATAATAAGTCTTTAAAAACATATAAAATAAATTTATATAATAAGTAAATAAATTTTAATCTCACAACAAATTATTAATATCACATATAACTAAAGTTATTATTGATTCATATTGCACGCAAAATAGCTGAAGTGATTATTCGTATGTACTCACAGTTAATTACATTCACCAATCAATAACATATAAGAAGTGACCACCATTGATACAATATAACAATTGCTAATTAACTGTAATAATTCAACTCTTTCAAACTATTTATTTCATTTCATTTTTTTAATATAAAATCATTTTTATTGCGGTAAAGTAAAGCAATCCACTTAATTTAATTTCATCTCATTTTCAAACTATTAGTTCCAAAATTGTTAAGGTTGGGTTAGGTTACAACAAATAATTATCTTAAAAAAGGATTCTACATCTGACAGAATTCAGAAATGTAACACAAATAGTTGCATTTTTCAAACTTAACAAGATTTTCTAGAGGGAAATATTTTATAAAAAAGAAAGTCAAAGGACTTTACCAAACTAGACACGGACCATTAGCTATTGTGAAAATCATAACATCCTAAGCATCAAGAGATATGCAAGTTAACTCCAAAGCTAATTCCAGAGCTCTAAATTCAAATGGCAAGTCCTCTAAATTAAAATCATAGCTTTGTTAAGCAAGTATGAATCATTCAGTTTCATAAAATCTCATGAAATCAAATCAATTGTAGTTGATATTTACAGAAATTGTATCTTCTTCAAGAAATCATTCTTATTGCTTTCTCCCGTCCTAAAATTGTGGAAGGGTAAATGAAAAGGGAGTCCAATAGTCGTAGATCTCTAGCAGGTAAGGAACAATAATGTTTCATTATAGTAGCCTTATAAAGCTCCAAAACCTTTGGGTCGCCACTCTGATCAATCTTTATCCAAGAAGTTCTACCATGTCCATGACCTCTCTTCTTCAAGCCCAGCAAGCCAGAAAAACCATTTTCATACCTATGTAAACACTATTTGTTGAGAAGTATACTACTAGCTTTGATGTTTCTATGCACAGTATGTGGAACAATATATAAACACCAACAATAGATCAGCAATATGATTAGAAAATATCCCAACAAAGCAAATTTTACATTATATAAGTATCCGTTTATAAACCTATTGTCCATGTATTTAATAGATATCTTATTTTGAAATTATAAATTTTACATTATTTAAGTATCAATTTAGAAAATTTTACACAAATAAATGAATAATGGCATTCTGCAGCCGCAGCCATTCTGCAGAATCTATTTTTTGTTCACATCTGGCAAGCATAAGATGAAAATTTTAACTACAGTGTGAAAATAGGATCGAAAAGAACTATCGCAAGGTATAGCACCTTTATCTTTAAAGCTCTCAATAAAAATGTAAGAGAGCAATCACACCCATAACTTTGAGGGAAAAGAATTTTATTTTTATTATTTTTATAAAAAAATTAATATTATTTATTTTTTAAAAGAAATCTGTAATCTTGTCTTTTACTATTAATAACAAAATAATGTTAATGGTTTCGGGAGAGAAAATAATTTTAATATCTCTAAATTAACTTTTTGCTCATTGAATTTCTCTCTTTCTCTCTCCTTAGTCCTTACCATATATTTCATCTCTGCCTCCCGTTCTCCCTTCCTCTTTCACACCCCATATGATGCTTCTGCTGGAAAGCAATTAACACATTCCCCATAAAACTCCATCACCTCACGGCTCAATGTCCAAAAGTTTTAAGTTGAAGATTGAGAGATGAATATCTAAATTCTATCATGATATTTGACAAGGTCACTGGAATGAGCGTTAGATAATCACTTGCTAGCATTTCTCTTTTTAAATCTTTTCTATGAAAGCCATGAAAGAGTTATAATTTAATGTGTTTAAAAAAAATCAAAAGTGGTAATTGAACAAGGACAAGGTTTGATGCTTTTATGTCTTCATTTTCACGTTTGCTTTTGCATGGTTTTTAAGTTTCGATTTTCCCTGCCTTCGGATAGGGAAAGACTCGCTTCGCTCGAATCCCTTATTTTATTGGCGTGGTGGAGTTTCATTTTTGTTTTCTTTACGATTTTATATCTGATTTTCCCTGTCTTCGGATAGGGAAAGACTGCTCGATTTTATCCTTCTCGTTTCGCCCGAATCCCTTATCTTATTGGCGCGGTGGAGTTTCATTTTTGTTTTCTTTGTGATTTTATGTCTGTTTTGCTGGTCCTTATTGATTTCACTGAAGGATTCTATTTGGTCCTACTGTGGGATTTGCTCGGTTTTGGCGTTTGGAGGAGCTTTCGACTATGAGAAGTAGGCATCTCGGGACAGCACCACTACGACCGGTGACCACTTGTCCTGCATGAGCTCTGCCGCATCCTCTTTCAAGCTGTCGATCCATGTGCGTTCGCTGCTCTTCTTGCCAAGGATTTTTTCTGGATTGCGTTGCATGTCTGTTCTTTGTTCTTTATTTCTGTTCCTATTCCGGTGGAATCTATTGGATTTGATTCTGTTGTAATTGGTCTTTGGTTCTTCAGATGGCGAAGCTTTTCTTCAACGGTGCACATTCGATTTTTTGTTGTTTGTTCTTCTTGGCTACATGTTTATTTTGTGGTTTGGTTCCTCTTATTTTCAATTGCCGTTGGTTTGCTTCTATCAATCGGTTACTGTTTTCAGTGGCGACTATGATGGTGAAGAATTTCAAGTGATTGTCGTTTTTCTTTGGAGCTTGGGTTTTGTTTTGGATTGATTTGATTTGTACAATTTGATTGCAGTTTAGGGGTTTGTTTTGGGTTGATTTAATTTGTAAAGTTTAAATTATTTTTTCACTAGATTTGGGTGGTTTATTTGTGATTTCAGTTTTATTTAATTTAAAAGTTCATGATCCTATATTTGTGTTTCTTTTTCAAAATTTGACTGTAATCCCTTTTGCCACTATACCTTGTTAATACAAGTTTTCTTATATGGTAAAAAAAAATTAGTTCATCTGGTTTTACTATTAAAACTGACAAGATCATTGGGCGGTCCAACCGGGAGATCCAAATTTCAAAACCCTAGGTAATGTAAAGAGGACAAGAAATGGTAACAGCATCTACTCTCATGAAGAGCAGGACAACTACATTCATCATATTAGCATGCAAGAGTATATCGAAGCAGTTATGAACTAAAAGGGTAGTATATGAAGGCTCAAAAATCATTTAAAAAAAAAATTAAATGCCGCTGAAAAATCAATTTGAAAGAACTGTTTTCTAAATAATGTTTTCAAGAAAAATTTTCTCGATAGTAACTACTATCCGGTAGAATAAGCATCAATTTTATTATTTCTGTGAAATAAATATGAAAATATTAATTTATTATACAATGACATAAAACCAAACACCTACTCTTGATATGTACAACTGCTGGGGGCCAAAAACCAAATCAATATCACAAAGCACACTAAAAAGACAAGAAGATATCTACACAAAATTTAAGGGGTGAATTTTGGTGTCAGAACGGGAGGTAACATGTGATATATTTGGGCCGCTAGAGGGTTCAGTGTGTTGAAAAATATGGTTGAGCAGTGCAGCCCCGAGAGCCATGTCGGCAAACCTTATACTGTTCCACCATCACCCATTGTTTGAAAGCTACCACTCATTCCAGCATTTGGATTCATATAGAACGTGCCTTGAAACGTTGCTTCATATTTCCAGTACAAAGAAGGCTAACACAATAGACAAAATAACTTCAAAAACATCTACAATTTTCAGTGATGCGGTTCCTAAGATTGGATCTGCTAGAAAACACGCATAAATGGAAGAGACCTAAAGATGGATAATAAACTCATTCAGCTACAATTGATTAGGTAAAAATATAGCTGCTGAACAAGGATTGTGAATGGGAGCAATTTGAAAGTGGAAGGAAAAAGGTAATAAAGAGATTCATGAGTTCAAATCATGAATCTACCAAATGGCCAAATGGGTTCATGTTCCTCCAGTTGAAATATGCCCAAATGGCCAAGACAAAATGTTAACCAAGGCAGTTCAAATTCATGTTGACCGGAAAACCAACACTAGAGGACCTTCCTGTAAAAAAGGAAGAGGATCCCCCTGATTTAAAACCCCAGTGAGTTCAACAAATATCGTGACTGATCTCACAAGCAGAGAAAACCATCAAATGGATCGGGTCAATCAGATATGGAAAAACAGGAAAAATTAGTAGATGGCTTAAACCATCGCGATTGAGCGAGCTTCTTGAAACAGATAATTCAACAGATTTTTTATTTATGAAAAAAGAGATCCAATTGAGAACCTTGTTTGGATTTCAAAACCAAGGAAAACATCTAAATACTGAAACAATTAAATCAACCCAGAAAAAGAAGCTTACCCTTTCCTTCCATTGCTTACCAATAGTGACAAATCTTAACCCTCGAATCTGGATCTAAACAATTCATCGTTAAAAAAATAAAATGCAACCGTGTGAAACAGATTGACATACCAATAAATCAAAAACTAACAAAGATCTCGTGCATCTTTGATTAAGCCAGTTTTGAACATCGATCCCCTTCAATGTTTATAGCTCGATGAATGCTTCAAATAGTAATCCTTCTATGCAAAGTCTTAACCGTACAAACATCAAGGTGTCAAAAGCCACGAAAAGGGTTCGAATACTAAATCAAGCAATAAATCAGAAGATTAGGTTTCAACCGACTTTTCAGTGGCTTTAAATAGTGTCAATAGCTCATCAAGATCTCCCAATTCACGAAAGCCATCTATGAAAGCTTCTATGCTCGATATCACATAGCGTCTTCCGCATCATCAAAGTGAAAAATTACTTTGCAGTGAAGGATTACTAGACGAAGCGCTCATTCATGCTGCTGCAAAACCAAACAATACAGAAGGGGATAACAAAACCCTAGATACAAATTCTCAATGTAAGATTCGTATTTATAGGGGAGGCTCCTGCACGGGTAGGGTTAGTCCGGAGCTAATAAAATGATGTAACCGTGGATCTAGATAGATCTAGAACTAGAGAACGTGAAAGTTACAACCCTAAAGAACCTTTTTTTTTTTTTTTTTTTTTTTTTTTAAGTACGGTAAATTTATTTACAAGTATTAAGATTTAAAATTGTAAATAATAAAGTCAATCAACTTTGCTTTCTGAATTAAAAATTTTAATAATAAATAATAAATTTATTAAATTAAAATTTTGAAAAATTATCGTTGCTTAACAAGGAATTAAAATTACATTTTCTATATTGATAGTTTAAAACTTTTAAAAGATAATTCGGCATCACAAATTTCTTATAATAAAAATGTAAACGAACAAACACGTCCCTAACTTTGCGGGGAAATATTTAATGTTATGGAATGTATTTAAATTAAATTAGCCTTTTAAATTTAAAATTTTTTATATTTTATTAGATTATTTATTCATTTAAATTTATAAAGTTTTCTTTAAGTATTGATTTTTCAACTATAATTTAATATTTAAGTATATTTTTATTGAAAAGTATTTAAAACTTTGACTTTTATAATCTAAATTGTAAAAATAAATAAATAAAAAATTGTGAAATTATTTTTTACTTTACTTTTAGATTATATTTTTTTTTCAATTTTTATTTAGTGTTTGAAAACTATAATAAATGGCATTGTTATTGCAAATAAATTAATAAAAATAAATAGATATAAGTGTTTATAACTTATCATTTGATGTTAAGAGGTATATCAGGTGTTATAAAATATTAAAAATTAAATTTATATTTAAAATATTATTTTTCTTAAAAATAATTATAATAATAAATGTATTTATAAAAGGATTAGCTTTATTCAACGTCTCGTTGTACGTTTACTATTCACTATGATATATATATAACTTTCGGTAATATAATTTTTTTTAATTATAAAAAAATAAACTATACTGATGAAAATAAAAAAAAAAACGACTCATCTTATTCACTGCTTTTAAATAAAACTCTAAATTTATAATTTTAGAAATTAATAAAAAAAATTTTAAAATTTTCACTATAGTACGATATTTTGTAGATTTTTATAAACAGTAAAGGATAAAATATAATGCACTTAAACTATAAATTAATTTATCAGTAATTACTTATTATTATAATAAATTTCAATATTGTATTTAAAAATTTTCAAATTTAAATTATCAAATATCTTTTATAAAAAGTTATTTAAAATTTTTAATATATTTATTAAAAATTTTAAAATATACAAGATTAGCGTCTAATTGAATTTCTCCTCCTTTAATATATATATATATATATATATGATCAAGAACATAATTTTAAAAAAATACAATAATAAGATTATTCTTTTAAATATTTTTAAAATTTTTTAAGTATTTAAATAATAATAAAATTACTAATATCTAAAATTAAGATAGTCACTTTAATATCTTGTTTTTTTTAAATTATTAATTTGTTAATAAACATGTCATATATCTAACTATTTTTATTTTTTAAATTTAAATTTATTATTTAATATTTATTTTTAATATTTTTAAATAATATGTCTTGATAATTATTTTTGATATTTTTAAATAATATGTTAGATTACCTATCTATTTTGATAACTCAACACTTAAATCTCTCACTTATTGTTCTTTTAAAATTTATAATTCTTCTTAAACAATAAAAGTGGTATTACGTAGATAAGAAGTATTTATAATTTTCTATTTTATTTTGGTGTAAAATTTTGAGAGGGTTTTTGTGATTAGCCTGGCTATAATATCAGTGGTTTAATAATATTTAAAATGTTGATCCAGACAAGAATTTTTCTGCAAGTGTAAATGCAAATGAAGCCAGGCTGTGAGTGGGAAACACAAAGCTTACTGTGTTCTCCATCTAACGGTCACTTTTCTAAATTTTAACCAAAACCCACATTTACCTTTTACCAACTAAAATAACCACCCTCCTAAACTAACTTTTTCACTTTTTAACTGCTCCTGCTTCTTAAATCACCGTTATTAACCTTCTAGTTTTAACGACAAAAGCGTAACGGAAACCCATAAGCATCTCTTTTAACTGCTCTCTCTTGCTTCGGCTCCGAACCTTTTCATTACCGTTGCACCTAACCAAAATTTAAAATCCTCTTCACACGCCCTGCTCTCATCATCCCAAACCTTTCTCCCACATACACACACAAACCCAAAATCTCTCTCTCTCCCTCTCTGTCTCTCTCTCTCTCTCTCTCTTTCTCTTTCTGTGTGTGTGATTTGTGTAGAACGCCAAAGATGGTGTGCAAGGCTCTCAAAAAGACCCCAACAAAGTCAATTAGAGATCGCCGGGGAAGCCACCGCCGCCACCGCAAGAAATCTCCGGGCAAGATTGAGGCAGCTGCTGCCTCATCTACCATCCTTTCATCGATCAACAAAACCATCTACTCATGCAAGCGCCGGCTCGCCAAGATCTTCTCCAAATTGGCCCGCATTAGCACCCCAAATAGCCGCTACAAAGGCTATAAAATCTTGAAGAAAGGATTCCAGAGAGAAAAACTCCAACAGGAACATGACCTTGAAAGAGATAACATTTGCCGAGCGCTTTTCTTTAACGAACGATTGCCGCCCTTGATTTCTCCGACCAAAAGGACTGTCTTTCTTGATCTTGACGAGACCTTGGTGCATTCCAAAGCAGATCCACCACCGCAAGTGTTTGATTTCATAGTGAGGCCAAATATTGATGGAGAATTCATGAATTTTTATGTGTTGAAGCGGCCGGGAGTTGATGCTTTCTTGGAAGCACTGGCTGCAAAGTACGAGTTGGTTGTGTTCACTGCCGGATTAAAGGAATACGCATCGTTGGTTCTCGACAAGCTAGACGTGAAGGGGTTAATTTCACACAGGCTATATCGAGATTCATGCAAGGAAGTTGATGGGAAGTATGTTAAGGACTTGTCTGAGATGGGGAGGGACTTGAATAGGGTAGTGATTGTCGATGATAATCCTAACTGCTACATTTTCCAGCCGGAAAATGCAGTTCCGATTAAGCCGTTCATTGAAGATCTTGGCGATGGGGAGTTGGGGAAATTGGTTAAGTTTTTTGAAGGGTGTGATTGTTTTGAGGATATGAGAGATGCTGTGAAGCAATATGTTTGGGAAAGGGATGATACAAAGATAATGAACTAGTGCAGTTTGTTTTTCTTTTGTGTTTGTTAGGTTTCTTGTCCACAAAATGACTGAGTTGAACAAAAAATTGTTCAATCCCAAATGAAAGAAGAAACTCTGATGAGAAATAACATCATTTTATTTATTTTTAATTCAATTCTTGATTTTGTATTACATGTTGGGTTTGGTATAATAATAAGATTTTGCAGCACCAGCGACTTTACAGTCTTATTAGGCAATTTAATTTCAGTATCCTGTGATATCTTGGCCTTTGTTTGTCTCTTTTTTTGGTATTTGTCTATAATTTGCTAGAGGGAAAGAATCAGATCTGCAATTTTCTGAGCTACAAGTCCATAATCGTGCAAGTTTGTGGATGAAACTTATAGGATTCTTGAAAACCTTCAATTTCAAAATCCAGAAACAGAAACTTTGAGGGTTTTTCTTGTTGCTAAAATCCAAGCAATCTGTGTATTCTCGGAGATTATTCGTAAGCTTGTGCAATCTTTGTCTAGATACTTGAGATGCCTACATAGTGAAAATGGATTTGGATCCCTTCTAATTCAAAAACCCATTAGTTCTTTTTTTCCCTTTTCTTTTCTGCGTCAAGTGTTCACGGTTAAAAATCAATCCATTAGAAACAATTAAGAAGGGGCCTGGCATAGATACCTTAGTCTAGCAACACCACCACCATCATGAAAAAGAAGAGGTTTAGGTCTTCTTTGGTTCAAATACTCAATTTTATGGGAAGTAATTTCTCAGCCATTCTTTGGTTCAAATACTCAATTTTATGGGAAGTAATTTTTCAGTCAGAAAGGTGAAAAAAAAAAATGCCAACCAAAAAAGCTGAATATGTCAACTTCTTGGGAACTTGAAATTCCTTAACTTAACCCCAACCAAACAAGGCCTTAGTTAAGGCTTTTCAAACCACAAGATCCTTTGCAGCTATGAACATTAGTAAACAATGCAGCTGATTTATTCCAAAGTCATAGTTAGCCATCACTTTGTTTGATATTGTTAGTAGGAGAATAGTTGATAACGGAAGGATAAATTAGTAAACTTTTTAAAATTTTGAGAGATAAATTAATAAATTTTTTAAAATCACATACACTAAATAGTAAAATATTTAACTGTTAAAACTAATGGAAAGACTAACTAGTAGACTTTTTAAAATGTCATAGACGTTTTAATGCATTTTTAAATATCGAGAGACCAACTAATGAATTTCTCCATACCATACGGACTAAATAGTAATTTTTTCAAAAAAAAAAACAATTTAATTATATTAATCACAGTGCATTGAAAAGTAATTTAGAATTAAATCCAATGACCTTAGTTATATTACTACTTAAATAACAAAACAATTTTTTTTTCCAAACTAATTTTGTTTTTCTTTTTTTTTTTTTTTTTTGACAACACCTAAAATGGCGTTTTCTACTTGAACCGCAGTTTTTAGCCCTTAAACAACAATGCCATATAGTCAGCTAACGTGAGAGATTGTCCAGCATCAACAACCAACTTTTAGTTTTATTTTGTGGTTCTCGTTTCAGGAGTTATTGTTCTGTTTTTTCAACTGTATGCAGTTTTCTTGTCCAAAAAAAGGTTTGAAAAGATGAGACATTTCCATTCCCATATAAACTGCAGGATCATATCTAGAATTGTCTTGATTTGAGTTGGATACATCCAACTTAGTTGCAGTCTACAGAGTACAACTAAAACTTCCAGAATTTTACCTCTGACTTGAGTAAAGTGTTCCAGAGCATAAAGACATCTTTCTTTTTATGGCCAAAATCAATGGCCTCCTATTTAAAAACCAGCAGGTGTATGTGAGTGAACTTTCTTTATATATATATACATATAATTTCATCTCCACCAGTTCACACTGCCTCCCAATCCTCAGTGGTATTGTTCCACTTAAAACGACAGATATAAGAAACAAAGAATTCATGATGCAAGTTTCATTAATAAATAAGACAGAACCAAGAAGATGAATGAATATTCAAAACTAAACAAACTTTAAATACAATCTAGAAGCCAAATTCAAATATACCATGAAGAAGATTTCCCTAAGAACTAACAATATGTAATTGACAGAAACCAAAATCTCAATTTGTTCACTGCCAATGACTTGAAAGTTTAAGACTCTTACTCCAAGCCTAGTGGTCTACATTCCATACCACTATCCACTTAATCTATAAAGTAACTTCCATACTGTTAGTTTAACCAACAGTTTCCATTGGCAGGGTAGCAGCAAGGGAGACACCGTTATCAAAAGTATCACTAATTGAAGTGAACCATTTTCCTGAATTCATCTAGCTACAACTTAGATATATTTAAGATAGCCGCATTTTCTGATTCTCATCTGACACCTATTGAAGTGAACAGTTTCATGTATTGAACAATGAACATAACTACAGCTTACATATAAAAAAGGACCATTTTCTGTATTGATCAAAGCCCCAGCTTACATATATTGGTCATAGCTACATTCTCTGCATCGACAATAGCTTAGATACGACTTACATGCATAACTTGCATACAGAAAAGCAGCAAAAATTTCAAAACCTGAACCTAGTACAAATTCCAGCAAATTTCATCATCTCCATCAATAGAATATATACATGGCCAGCAAGAAAGCTAAGCAAAAGGCACTGCTGCACTCAACTTTAGAAACTCGTACAATAGGGCTTGCTCATTATTATTTTCCTTCAAGAATCAAGCAGTTGCTTAACATGCTTTATAATGAGATTAAAATTCAATCAATTTACTCAACCATTGAACTAAAACCAGACTTGATTTATTAAGTAATGGTTCTTACTTCATGGATCCAAATATCGATTTCTTTCTTTTCCTAGACATTAACCAATTAAGAAGAAGTACAGAGAAAATTATAGATGCCATCAAATCAATACACGTCCCCCGAAAAAATGTTGGACGTTAATAAACAAGAATCTCTTTACTGGACTTGCCAATCTTTATAATCCCTGAAACATTAAGGAACTACAAAGAAACCCAATACATTAATCAGCAACAATAACAACGAGAAGCTCTCCAATTTCATATACGTTCCAGACCTACCAAAATCTATTAAAAATTAAGAGAGATACTAGTTCAATTGCAAACAAAGACCTGTTGGGGCAGCCTCCAGGCTTCAGCCTTGCTAAAGCACATATCATCAAGCGCCTCACTCACACACCACCGGCAATTGGGGTTCGGTGAACAGAGAGATCTAGATACCATCTCACTGCAAATGGGGATCTGCTGACGGCGGTCTCTCTGTGAAGCTAATAGGGTGCGATGCGAAGGAACTGGTAATGGGTATCTGCTACTTATAGTGTAGGACGATGAAGACTGGAGTATAACAGCAACGAAGATAAGCAGGAAAGGGAAGTAGATGGTAGAATGGATTGGTACCATGTTTAGATATAAGAAATGGGGATTTGATTTCGATTGGACTAAATTAGACTTTCCAAATTGAGCTAAATTTGCGGTCCAGGCAGCTTTGCAGTCTCTTTCGCCTTGTTTTGGAGTTTGGGCAGAGATTAATTTCCTTCGCCGTTTCTATCAAAGAGGCAAAGAGGAGGAGATGAGTTGCTGCGGTGGCTCTACCATGGGTGTACGTTGCCCGAGACTCCTTGCCCTTAATATAATTATTCCTCGCAATCGAATCGGGCTCCTCCAATCAATAAATTGTATTATACTAATCATTTTTATTCACTTTATTTTTTATATAAATTAAAAAACAATAGTTATTTTGTAAAACTTTTTCAATTTATTTTATTTATTTTCTATTGTAATCCAGATTGATATTTATTGCTGATTATGTTGGGTAATTGAATATAGTATGAAAATTTTAAGTTTATTGGTTTGATAGCCTAGATGGAAGATACCGTCAACAATAAAATTGTGTTGTTATTAGTCAGAATCCGTATGAAAGATACATGAGGCGGTGGGGGTGTTGATAATAGCTAACTTCAACATTCAAATCAATGAATTAATAAACAAAAAAAATACAATGAATTGTTTAGAGTTTAGTGTTAGAGAATAATATATTTTTACTTTTGTAATTTTTCTCTTTTTATACTATAAGAAGGTGGTAATGAATATGAAATTTTTCAATAATTTGACGGTAATGTAGTCGACTACTTGATAAGAGATATCGTCAGCTAATAAGTTGGTAATTTTGCGATTACAAGCGTAATGGGATATGTCGGGTCGTGCTTGATAACGGTAATTTCATGCCATAACTCGCCTTATCATGGGAAGGGAGGGCCTCAAAAAATGAACTGAACATTAAAGTGTTCGAGTTTTCCTTTCCCCGGACTGGTCCGTATTTTTCTACTTATCAGGTTTTTACCACATGATTCTGTCTTAACTTACCTAGGGCAATTGTTATATAGCATCAGAGGTTTTCCTCCGATTTTTTATTATTCCTATTCGAAGGGGATAGCTGTTCTCGAGGTTTGGGACATACAGCCTCCTGAACTTGCCATTATTTTTACTAAGTATTTATATGCTCTGCAAATAATCTCTTTAAAATATTTCTCAAGGGGTTAACATCCAATCGTGATGCCTAGTTATTAGCTCAACTAGTGGCCATGAAATAAATAACTTAGTAAATTTACAGAATGGGACTAACACCCAAGCACGTGGTATGGCGGATGCCCGCTGATAGCGGTTGTCGAAGCCATCAAAAATAAAACCTATTAAACAATCAACAATTAACTTGTAGATAGTGGCAATAGGGTCAAACCACAGGGATTTGACACCAAAGATCTTCCTAATAATGACTAAGGCAAATAAATGACAAATAAATAAAAGATGGGGGTTTGTTTTGATGAATTAAATCTAAAGAGCAAGAGAAAGTAATAACTTAAATAAATGAGAATTTCAATGGGAAAAAGATTCTAGTTGAAGTATGGATCTATTTCAGCTTGTTTAGAATTAATCATTGATTATTTAATACTCTTATTTTAATTCAATAAATTAGTTTTGGTTGTGGAAGACGCTTCTCACAACCAAATTCCTCCTTAGTTCTAGTTTGATTAGGAAACATTCGCTAATCAAACACTAGTCAACGAGTTGCCAAGGAACGTCCTTAGGGCTTTTAGTATCGAACAACTGTTGACTGCATTAAGACTTAGAGAAACCTAATTCTAACCTTGCCAACCGCGTGGTCAAGTTTAGATTATGCAACTGACTACACTTGAGTTTAAACAACCTAAGCAATTACGGACTTAAATCATTCAAACAATATATTACTCAAGCAATTAAAAGCAATAGGCCTAAATTGATTCCAAAAGCAAAGCAATAATTATAGAAAGATCAAGTTGCATAAATATTGAAAGCAAATAAGAGTTCAATGTAATACCCGGCTAGACTCCGGTATCGGAATTCCTACCGTCCGGTGGAATCTCGGATGTCGGAAGCCTCTGGTAGGGTAGAAACATGTTTTCATAAAATGTTTTAAAGTATTTCATGGTTTTAAATATGAAAATTTAATGAGTTTTACATGAAAAGTCTTTGGAGGAAAACCCAGGTTCGGCCGCCGAAAGTGAAGTTCGGCCGCCGAACATGCATGCGTTTTGGAGGCACGTTAGGCCCCCGAAAGCATGAGTGAGGGAAGTTCAGGTTCGGCCGCCGAAGGTCAAGTTCGGCCGCCGAACATGGCATGCATGCGGAGGCAAGTTCGGCCCCCGAACGTGGCCTGGCCAGCCACTATAAAAGGGTCACTTGGCCGAAATGGGCGAGCTTTCTCCCATTTTCGGCCACAGCTAGCTTCCGACCTCCCTCTTCCAAATCTAGTGTTCTTCCTTCAAATCCCCACCATTTTTCTTGAGTTTTAAGCTTGCATTGAAGGTTTTGAACTTTTGAAACAAGTTTTGGAGCTTTGGGAACTCAGAAGCTCATTTTCGTGGATCTCCAAGTTTAGGTCGTCTCCCTCTCGATCTTCAAGAGGTAAGAGCCGATCTTAAGCTCCTTATATGTTTTAAAGAAGTTTTAAGAAGTTTTATGGGGTAGAAATGCATGTTTAAGTTAGTTGAGCTATGTTAGGTTTTATGTGATTTTTGAGCAATGAGGCATGTTTGAGTATGTTTGAAGTGTTGTAGTTGGGGTATTTGTTGTTTTGAGGCCCCTAGGAACTTGTATGCTTGTTTTGGTTGAGATATATGCATGATTGGTGAGTTTGGAGGCAAAAATGCACAAAGGAACCGAGTTTCTGCCCTTTGGCAGAAACCAGGTTCGGCAGCCGAAGGCACTTTCGGCCGCAGAACATGGCTGGGGAGGCAGGCCTTTCGGCTGCCGAAGTTGCCCCCGAAAAGAGACTTTCGTCTCTGTCTGGGACTTTCGGCCGCCGAAGGTGCCGCCGAACCTACCTGAGTTTCGTCTCTGTTCAGGACTTTCGGCCGTCGAAGGTGCTGCCGAAAGTGCCCTGTTCAGCCACTTCATGCATATCTCTATGTGATATTTTCAGGATGTTTTAGGGGGTTTTTGGGGAATGTATTAGAGTTATGTTTATGTATGTTTGGTGCCTCATTGGAGTCCACCTGTGTAGGTTCGGACCTGAGGAACCAAGGACCCCAGCAGTGAGCCAGCTGCTACAGAGTTTGTCAGAGTCAGCCAGAGGTGAGTGGAACTAAACTTAACCTTTTAAATTGAGAAATGAAATGCTTTTATCATGCTTCATGCATCATGATCATATTATAGGTTGTTTGCATTAGAATTCACGACTATGCCGCATTGTATTGTTGTGATAGATGATAGTGGATGGACATTAGGATGATTCATTAGCCTTCTAAATACGAAGTCTTGTGGTGCCCATAATAGGGCCGGGCAATACGAAGTCCTGTGGTGCCCATAATAGGGCCGGGCAATAACTCCGAGTACGAAGTCCTGTGGTGCCCATAATAGGGCCGGGCAATACGAAGTCCTGTGGTGCCCATAATAGGGCCGGGCATGGAGTTGAGGGATTTTTGAATCAGTCCATCCGTGGTGTGATTTATTTGTGCAGTGACGCATTTCATGATAGCATGTTTTAAATATTCTTTTTACAGTTCTACTCACTGGGCTTTGTAGCTCACCCCTCTCCCCTAACCCCCAGGTTTGCAGGTACGGGATAGATAGAGAAGGCAAGAAGAAAAAGTCATATGTATGTAATAGTTAGTTTGTGGACATGACAATTGTATTATGATGAAATGTAAAAATATTCAGGATGTTATGTAATGAGGTCATTGAGGATAGAGTTGTGCTTGACCATAATATATTGTTAATCCCTTTTGTATATACATGATCTTATGTTATGATGTTTATGTAAACTAACTCAACACAGGTTGTTTTGCCTAAGGCTTGATGAGATCCCACAGAGGGACTATGTTACGTATATGTTCAGAGTATGCACAGGTTGAGTTAGTTGATGACAGTATGTATGAAGAAAAGTTTAAATTTTTATGCATGTTGTTGATCATGTATGGGATTATACAGGTTTACAGGTTTTATGTCAGGCTTGCTACGGGTCCCGGCGGCCTTAAGTCGACCCGGATCCTAGCGCCGGTAGCGGTCCGATTTTCGGGCTGTTACAGAATGGTATCAGAGCCCTAGGTTCATATGGTCGGACCTAGGGTGTCGGGCTCATAGATGTTATAGAAGGTCAAGCACAATAGGAAAGTCATGTCCACTAGGATAGGATGTTGAGTCCTGTCTTGCATGATGATGTGAAATGCCATGATTTTGTGCATGTGCATTAATGATATGCTATGCTATGTGATGTATGTGATGAGGGCTCATGTGTGCCCACATGAACCATATGATGCTAATGTTTGTATGATGTGTACTGTTTTTCAGAAAAACAGAATGAGGGGAACTCGTCGATCTGCACGATTGACTGGAGTGCCACCTGAGGATGAGGGCACGAGCGCCCGTCCTCCTACATTGCCTAGGGTAATGTCTTGTAGAGCCAACAGAGATAGAGTGTCAAGGGACCCTAGAAGGTCTTTTGATGCTAGCAGAAGGGGGACTGATAGAGGAGGAAGTTCTTCAGATGTGAGGGAGGTTATGGAAGAGGATCAGAGGAGGGATGGGAACCTGGATGTGAGCATGCAGGAAGAAGGGACAGGGGAGTCTCAGGGAGGCGTCCAGGCCTCGGGGTATGGTTTTCCACCCCATTATCCACCCTTCCCACAGGGTTCAGGGTATCCGATGGGAGGCACATCGGATTACTCCAGCTTTAACCCCTACCCTACCTACATGCCTTATCCACCTTTCTACCCACCCTACACACAGTACCCAGCTTATCCACCCTCACCTTTCTATCCAAACCCGGCAAACCCCACCTCGGGGAATGCTGCACCTCCACCTCCACCACCTACAGAACCAGCAGCCCCAGTTACTCAACCTCCTAGACCTAGCTCAACAGATGGGAGCAAGGTAAAGATGACAGATTACCTCAAGCTGGATGCTCCCAAATACAAGTCAGGGGATGACCCCTTCGAGTATCTGAGAGTAGTGAAGACAATAACTGATGAGCTAGGGGCAAGCGACAACAGGGCCATTCAGATGGCAGGGTTCACTTTAAAGTGCAAGAAGGCACGGGAATGGTTCAAGTGTTATGTGGACCCAAGACTAGAAGGGATGACATGGGAAGAATTTGCGAATGAGTTCGCTGGATGGGCTTTTCCAGACAGTTCTAGAGAACTGAAGATGATTGAGTTTGAACAACTGAGGCAGTCAGAGCACATGGGTGTAGAGGAGTTCACGGATAAATTCTTGGAGCTATTGCCTTTTTCAGGGCAAGCTCTAGATTCAGATACGAAGAAAGCCAAGAAATATGTTATGAAGCTGCATTCCAGGTACTCCTTGTTGGTTCAGTCAGCTGAGAGAGAAAGTTTCCACACTGTGGTGGATATGGCTCGAAGAATGGAGGCAAGTGCTATAGTTGAGGGGTCAGTGAAGCAGTCAGTGACCCAGTCTTCAGGGGTTAAGACCCCAGCAGAGGAGGACCAGGTTTCTCTTCTCAGAGCTCAGGTAAGAAGAGGTGGGATAGCACCACCAAGAAGCCGAAGAAGAATAAGTTTTGGAACAAGTTGAAATCCGGTCTGGGATTCGGCGGTGGCTCGAGCTCAGGCTCAGATGGTACAGAATGCCAGAGATGTGGAAGACCGCACAGGGGAGTGTGTCGAGCTGGGACTAATGCATGTTTCAGATGTGGACAGGAGGGACACATAGCTCGGGATTGTCCTAGAGCACCTTTTATGGGCCAGCCCCAGCAGACAGCTTCTGGTAGTGTGGCACAGCCAGCAGTTCCAGCCACGACTTAGGGCAGTGGCAGAGGTAGAGGGAGAGGGGCAGCCTCTTCTTCTGGTTCCCGAGGTGAAGGTCCATCAGCTCCAGCCAGGATCTTCACCATGACACAGCAGGAGGCTAACACATCCAACACCGTGGTGTCAGGTAATCTCGTCATAGGGTGTTCTGATGTGTATGCATTAATGGACCCGGGTGCATCTCATTCATTTATTGCTCCAAGAGCCGTTGAGAGGTTAGGTCTGATAGTCTCTGGTTTAGAGTGTCCCCTATGGGTCAGTGGACCCAAGTGTGACCCGTCAGTGGCAGTGTCAGTCTGCCAGTACAGTCCAGTTTTTGTTGAGGGAAGATGCCTCTCCGCCGACCTTGTGGTTCTAGATTTGACAGACTTTGACGTCATTCTAGGGATGGATTGGCTATCTACCCATGGTGCTACCTTGGACTGCAGGGACAAGGTAGTCAGGTTCAGAGATCAGGACGGGTCAGAGGTCGTCTTCAGAGGAGACAAGAGGGGTACGCCTAGAGGTCTGATATCAGCTCTTCAGGCTCGTAGGTTGCTTAGGAAGGGATGTCAGGGGTACTTAGCTCATGTGAGAGAGCTAGACAGTCAGGTCAGGGAGCCGGCCTCGGTGCCAGTTGTCAGAGAGTTTCAGGATGTCTTTCCTGATGAGCTTCCAGGTTTACCACCTGCTAGGGAGATAGAGTTCGAGATAGAGTTGGTGCCTGGCACTAGACCGATCTCTATCCCTCCCTACAGGATGGCTCCAGCCGAGTTGAAGGAGTTGAAAGAGCAATTGCAAGAGCTGGTAGAAAAGGGTTTCATCCGACAGAGTACCTCACCTTGGGGTGCTCCGGTCTTGTTTGTGAGGAAGAAGGATGGATCCCTTAGACTTTGTATCGACTACAGGCAGTTGAACAAAGTCACTACCAAGAATAGGTACCCATTGCCTAGGATCGATGATCTATTCGACCAGCTAGCCGGAGCGGGTTGTTTCTCCAAAATAGATCTAAGATCGGGGTACCATCAGCTAAGGATAAGGGATGAGGATGTGCCAAAGACGGCTTTCAGGACCAGATATGGGCATTTTGAGTTCCTTGTGATGCCGTTCGGGTTAACTAACGCCCCTGCAGCATTCATGGATCTCATGAACAGAGTGTTTAGCCAGTACCTGGATCACTTTGTTATTGTCTTCATAGATGATATCTTAGTGTATTCCAGGAATGCAGAGGAGCATGCCCATCATCTGCGGTTGGTCTTGCAGACTTTGAGGGAACATGGCTTGTATGCCAAGTTCTCTAAATGTGAGTTCTGGCTGAGGAGCATTTCGTTCTTGGGGCATGTAGTGTCAGAGAATGGTATTGAGGTAGATCCCAAGAAGACAGAAACTGTGGCTAACTGGCCTAGACCCACTTCAGTGACGGAGATCAGGAGTTTCTTGGGTTTGGCAGGTTACTACAGGAGGTTCGTTCAGGACTTCTCAAAGATAGCAGCTCCTCTGACCAGACTAACCAGGAAGAATCAGAAGTTTCTGTGGACCGACCAGTGCGAGGAGAGTTTCGAAGAGCTTAAGAAGAGGTTGACTTCAGCACCAGTGTTAGCTCTGCCATCTAGAGATGAGGACTTTACAGTCTTTTGTGATGCGTCCCGTGTGGGACTGGGTTGTGTACTGATGCAGAATGAGAAGGTGATTGCTTATGCTTCTAGACAGCTGAAGAAGCATGACTTGAATTACCCCACGCATGACCTAGAGATGGCAGCAGTAATCTTTGCACTCAAGATGTGGAGGCACTACCTCTATGGGGTTAAATGTGAGATCTTCACGGATCATAAAAGCCTGCAGTACATCTTGAGTCAGAGGGATTTGAACCTGAGACAGAGGAGATGGGTAGAGCTGCTGAGTGACTATGATTGCAAGATTCAGTATCATCCGGGTAAGGCGAATGTCGTGGCAGACGCCCTAAGCCGGAAGTCACTAGGCAGTTTATCCCACATATCGGCAGAAAGGAGACCAGTGGTGAAGGAGTTTTACAAGCTTATTGAGGAAGGTCTACAGATGGAGTTGTCTGGTACAGGAGCCTTGGTGGCCCAGATGAGAGTGGCACCCGTGTTTCTGGAGCAGGTGGCTCAGAAACAACATGAGGACCCGGAGTTAGTGAAGATTGCCAGGACTGTTCAGTCAGGCAATGATAGCAAGTACAGATTCGACAGTAAGGGGATCCTCCGCTATGGGAGCAGACTATGTGTACCAGATGACATTGGGCTAAAAGGAGACATTATGAGAGAGGCTCATAATGCAAGATACAGCATTCACCCCGGAGCCACCAAGATGTATCAAGATTTGAAGAAAGTTTATTGGTGGCCAGCGATGAAGAAAGAAGTGGCACAGTTTGTGTCCGCCTGCGAAGTATGTCAGAGGGTGAAGCTGGAACATCAGAAGCCGGCTGGAATGCTTAACCCGCTACCTATCCCAGAATGGAAATGGGAGAATATAGCTATGGATTTCGTAGTGGGGTTACCGGCGGCGTCCAACAGAGTGGACTCCATATGGGTGATTGTGGACAGACTCACCAAATCTGCTCACTTCATTCCTGTCAGGAGTGGCTACTCTGTGGACAAGTTGGCGCAGGTGTATGTGGATGAGATTGTCAGGCTGCATGGGGTTCCTGTTTCGATAGTGTCAGATAGAGGGCCCCAGTTCACCTCCAGGTTTTGGCGGAGTCTGCAGAATGCCATGGGTACTAGGTTGGATTTCAGTACTGCCTTCCACCCCCAGACTGATGGACAGTCAGAAAGGACCATCCAGACTATCGAGGATATGCTCAGAATGTGTGTGCTAGACTTTGGCGGTTCTTGGAGGCAACATCTACCTTTGGTGGAGTTTGCCTACAACAACAGCCATCATGCTAGCATCGGGATGGCTCCATATGAAGCTTTGTATGGAAGGAAGTGCAGATCACCTGTTTGCTGGGAGGAAGTTTGAGAAAAGGCCTTGGCAGGGCCTGAGTTAGTAGAGATCACCAGCAGGGTGGTACCCATAATCAGAGAGAGAATCAAGACTGCTGCAAGCAGACAGAAGAGCTATGCAGACGTCCGTAGAAGACAGTTAGAGTTTCAGGAGGGGGATCTGGTATTGCTCAAGGTGTCTCCAATGAAGGGAGTGGTTCGCTTCGGGAAGAAAGGTAAACTAGCCCCACGATACATCGGACCCTTTGAAATCTTGCAAAAGATTGGAAATGTGTCGTACAAGCTGGATTTACCTGCTTCGATGGAAAGAATCCATCCGGTTTTCCATGTTTCGATGTTGAGGAAGTTTGTGTCAGATCCGAGCAAGGTTCTTAGTGAGCCTGATGTGGAGATCCAAGAGGATCTCACCTATGTTGAACAGCCAGTACGGATCATAGACACCCAGATCAGAAAGTTAAGAAACAAGGAAATCCCGATGGTGAAAGTCCTGTGGAACCACCACAACTTGGAAGAATGCACTTGGGAGACACGGGAGTCTATGCTCCAGCAGTACCCTCATCTCTTTTAAGGTTGGATCTCTTTGTGTTTATGTGCTATGTATGTATGTTATGTTTTATGCCATGCTATGTGTGCTAGTTGAGGTACATTCGGGGACGAATGTTCTTAAGGGGGGGAGAATGTAATACCCGGCTAGACTCCGGTATCGGAATTCCTACCGTCCGGTGGAATCTCGGATGTCGGAAGCCTCTGGTAGGGTAGAAACATGTTTTCATAAAATGTTTTAAAGTATTTCATGGTTTTAAATATGAAAATTTAATGAGTTTTACATGAAAAGTCTTTGGAGGAAAACCCAGGTTCGGCCGCCGAAAGTGAAGTTCGGCCGCCGAACATGCATGCGTTTTGGAGGCACGTTAGGCCCCCGAAAGCATGAGTGAGGGAAGTTCAGGTTCGGCCGCCGAAGGTCAAGTTCGGCCGCCGAACATGGCATGCATGCGGAGGCAAGTTCGGCCCCCGAACGTGGCCTGGCCAGCCACTATAAAAGGGTCACTTGGCCGAAATGGGCGAGCTTTCTCCCATTTTCGGCCACAGCTAGCTTCCGACCTCCCTCTTCCAAATCTTGTGTTCTTCCTTCAAATCCCCACCATTTTTCTTGAGTTTTAAGCTTGCATTGAAGGTTTTGAATTTTTGAAACAAGTTTTGGAGCTTTGGGAACTCAAAAGCTCATTTTCGTGGATCTCCAAGTTTAGGTCGTCTCCCTCTCAATCTTCAAGAGGTAAGAGCCGATCTTAAGCTCCTTATATGTTTTAAAGAAGTTTTAAGAAGTTTTATGGGGTAGAAATGCATGTTTAAGTTAGTTGAGCTATGTTAGGTTTTATGTGATTTTTGAGCAATGAGACATGTTTGAGTATGTTTGAAGTGTCGTAGTTGGGGTATTTGTTGTTTTGAGGCCCCTAGGAACTTGTATGCTTGTTTTGGTTGAGATATATGCATGATTGGTGAGTTTGGAGGCAAAAATGCACAAAGGAACCGAGTTTCTGCCCTTTGGCAGAAACCAGGTTCGGCAGCCGAAGGCACTTTCGGCCGCCGAACATGGCTGGGGAGGCAGGCCTTTCGGCTGCCGAAGTTGCCCCCGAAAAGAGACTTTCGTCTCTGTCTAGGACTTTCGGCCGCCGAAGGTGCTGCCGAACCTACCTGAGTTTCGTCTCTGTCCAGGACTTTCGGCCGCCGAAGGTGCTGCCGAAAGTGCCCTGTTCAGCCACTTCATGCATATCTCTATGTGATATTTTCAGGATGTTTTAGGGGGTTTTTGGGGAATGTATTAGAGTTATGTTTATGTATGTTTGGTCCCTCATTGGAGTCCACCTGTGTAGGTTCGGACCCGAGGAACCAAGGACCCCAGCAGTGAGCCAACTGCTACAGAGTTTGTCAGAGTCAGCCAGAGGTGAGTGGAACTAAACTTAACCTTTTAAATTGAGAAATGAAATGCTTTTATCATGCTTCATGCATCATGATCATATTATAGGTTGTTTGCATTAGAATTCACGACTATGCCGCATTGTATTGTTGTGATAGATGATAGTGGATGGACATTAGGATGATTCATTAGCCTTCTAAATACGAAGTCCTGTGGTGCCCATAATAGGGCCGGGCAATACGAAGTCCTGTGGTGCCCATAATAGGGCCGGGCAATAACTCCGAGTACGAAGTCCTGTGGTGCCCATAATAGGGCCGGGCAATACGAAGTCCTGTGGTGCCCATAATAGGGCCGGGCATGGAGTTGAGGGATTTTTAAATCAGTCCATCCGTGGTGTGATTTATTTGTGCAGTGACGCATTTCATGATAGCATGTTTTAAATATTCTTTTTACAGTTCTACTCACTGGGCTTTGTAGCTCACCCCTCTCCCCTAACCCCCAGGTTTGCAGGTACGGGATAGATAGAGAAGGCAAGAAGAAAAAGTCATATGTATGTAATAGTTAGTTTGTGGACATGACAATTGTATTATGATGAAATGTAAAAATATTCAGGATGTTATGTAATGAGGTCATTGAGGATAGAGTTGTGCTTGACCATAATATATTGTTAATCCCTTTTGTATATACATGATCTTATGTTATGATGTTTATGTAAACTAACTCAACACAGGTTGTTTTGCCTAAGGCTTGATGAGATCCCACAGAGGGACTATGTTATGTATATGTTCAGAGTATGCACAGGTTGAGTTAGTTGATGACAGTATGTATGAAGAAAAGTTTAAATTTTTATGCATGTTGTTGATCATGTATGGGATTATACAGGTTTACAGGTTTTATGTCAGGCTTGCTACGGGTCCCGGCGGCCTTAAGTCGACCCGGATCCTAGCGCCGGTAGCGGTCCGATTTTCGGGCTGTTACATTCAATAATGGAGTTTTAAATCTCCCAATTCATCACAAATCTGAATTTCCCCAATTTCAACTAGAAAAGAATGAATTTAGCCACTCATGGTGGACAAAAATACACAAAGGAAAGAAGAAGGAAGAGAAGAAGAGTGTTGTAATTCTGCAGAATTTCCGAGGAGGAGAAGATGCCTTTGCTGGTTTAGAAGCTGCTCTTTTATAGCTTGAGAATCCCATCCATTTAGGGTTTTGAAATCCTATTTTGGCTTGACCTTTTGTGGTCTTTGATTCCTCTTTGGATCTCTCTTTGGATCTTGTATTTAATTATAAATGGAATTCCTTAAGTGAGAGACTTTCTTGTGGCTCTTGGAACTGTGATGGCAGTGTTTGAAGTGGATTTGGACTTCTCTAAATTTGAATTTTGGTTTGCTGCACTTTTTCCCGCTTTTGTTGTTTTTCTGTGTCAAAGTGATTTGGGCGAGTGATTTGGGCAGATCACTTGCCCAAATCACTTCTGAGAATTCACTTCCAGGTTTTTCTGCCTCAGCTTGATTTCTCTGCTTCCTCTGTTTGATTTGGCCAAATTGCTCTGACCCAATCACTTTCCTGTGAGATAGTTCTAGGTTTTTGCTTCAACTCGATTTGGGCAGTGATTTGGCCAAATCACTTTGATCCAATCACTTTTCCAGCTTTTTCTGCACTTTTTCTCCAATTTTTCATTTTCTTCCTTTTCTGTAAAAACAAGACAAAAACCATAAATTAAGCTGAAAAATGTGTAATTAAACAATAATAAAGATAATAAAAATGTGGCTAAATTATGTTTGGTCACCCGCCCTGTAGCTTGAGACTGTAATACCCGGCTAGATTCCGGCATCAAAATCCCTTCTTTCCGGAGGAATCTTTGTTGGAATCTGGAATTCTGAGGATGCCAGAGTCTTCTAGAGGGGTAAAATGTGTTTTCTAAAATGTTTTCACATGATTTTATGGTTTTAAAAGGAAAAGAAATTGAGTTTTGAAAGGAATAGGCTAAGGAGACATTTGCCAGGTTCGGCCGCCGAATATGGAGTTGTTTCGGGAGTGCTTTAGGCTTCCGAAAGAGTGAGGATAGAAACCAGGTTCGGCCGCCGAATCTCAAGTTCGGCCGCCGAACATGCATGGGTTTAGGAGGCACATTAGACGTCCGAAGGTGGCTTCCTTTCGGCCGCCGAACCCCAAGTTCGGCCGCCGAACGTAGTGAAGTTTTGCCAGCAGCTTTGGCCGCCGAAGGAGGTTTAGCCGGCCACCTATAAAAGGCCCTCAGACCGAAAATGGGCGAGTTTTTTCCCCATTCTCGAGCTCAGGTGTGTTCATGTCCTCCTTGGGTCGTTTTCATGCTTTTTCTTCAATCCTTCACGTTTTTATAAGTTACATAGTTGTTTTGAAGAGTTTTAAAGCTTGGATCAAGGTTTTGAGAGCTTGGAGACTCTTAGAGCTTGGGTTCTCCATATCTCTAGCTTTGGGTCGCACCAACCCTCGATCTTCAAGAGGTAAGTGTAGATCCTTGCTTTCCTTGTGTTTTAAGGAAGTTTTATGAAGTTTTAATGCTTGAGTATGGGTAGATATGCATGTTTAGGTTTATGTGGGTTTTATGACCAATGTATGTTTATATGATGTTATGTTGAGGAGTTTAAGTTAGTTTATGTCCCTTTATGCTTGTGGGAGTGTGTATGCATGTTTGGGAGAGAGTATGAGAGGTTTTGGTTTGTTTTGGAGGGTTGGGAGGCTTGTATGCACAAGGGCTGAGTTCTGGATGAACTCAGGTTCGGCCGCCGAAAGTGATTCGGCCGCCGAACCTGCCTATGGATGCATGGTTTGGCCGCCTAACCTTGCCCCCGAAAGTTGAGTTTCGGATCTGGAGCAGACTTTTGAACCCCGAAGGTACCGCCAAAAGTGCCTGACTTTCGGATCTGGAGTGAGGGTTCGGCCGCCGAAAGTGCTCCCGAACCTACATGGCTTTCGGCTCTGGAAAGGACCTTCAGCCACCGAAAGTGCAGCCGAAAGTGCCCTGTCCAGCCCTTTCATAGGTATTTTCTGTGCATGATTTGAGGATGTTTGAGGGGGTTTTTGGGGAGTTATTTATGAGTTGTTTACAGTGTGTTTGGCACCTCATTCGATCCACTTATGTAGGATCGGACCCGAGGGATCGAGGAGGCCAGCAGTGTTAGCGGTTGCAGAGTCAGTCCAACGTCTGCCAGAGGTGAGTAGAACTAACTAATCAAATGTTTTAAGCATGTTTCACGCATCATGAATGCCATGTATATGTAGCAGGTTGCTTGCATTAGAAATCACGAATATGTCGCATTGCATTACTTGTTGTTGATGTGGATGGACCAAGGCGACTTCAATAGCCCATAGATCTGTCATTATTGAAACTCCTGTGTGAGCTCCTTCGGGGGCCGGGCACCATGTTATGTAATGAAAGTCCTGTGTGAGCTCCTTCGGGGGGTCGGGCACCGACAGAGGGAGTTTTGAGGTCATGTCCAATCTGTTATGTGAAATGTTTGTGCTGTGACGCATTCCATGATAGCATGTTTTATTATATTGTTTATTGTTCTACTCACTGGGCTTTTTAGCTCACCCCTCTCCCTAACCCCCAAGTTTGCAGGTTTGAAGACGATTAGGAAGTCTCAAGGGTTAAGGTCATGATTATGTTATGGATTAGTGCTTTAGAGTGGACATGTAATGTAAGTAAATTGATATAATGAATTGTAAGATAATGAAATGTAATGTAACGTAAAGTAGAGTTATGTTATGTATTAGAATTGTGCTTGGTCTTAAGACTTGGTTAGTCCCTTCTTAGTACATGATGTATATAATGTTTAGTGATGAGTTGTGTTTGAACCAAACTTGTGGCATGTGTTGTTTACCACGCTAGAGTATTTGATGAGGACTCTAGTGGAGGTTTTATGTGTATAGTTTGGATGCATGCACAGGTTAAGATCATGATACATCCTGCATACAGGTTAGCCAACTCATTGGTGTGTTTTATCCACTACCAGGAGCGGAAGAAATGATAGCGCCTTTATCGATAGTAACCTTAGCAGCAACTTGTGAATTGATGGTTATTTTGAGAGAAAGAAAAGAAAGATTTCTTTTAAGAGAAAAGGGACCTATATGAATAGAGACAATTCAATGGAACTCCTAGTGCGGAATCAAATGATGTTGTTAAAACCAAAATGATGATGTGGCTTTAACGGGACTATGTTGTGATTAGCTAATCCTACAAAAAAGAGAAAGTGAGATGGTGGATGCTTATGACAGCCACTCCGATATTCAAGTTAGTAAATTGAAGAATATGGAGAATGTAAAACTTGAGTGTAGTTGTATAAGAGAATTGTGTATCTTTTACCTCTCTAATTCTTCTCCTTTTATATTGTAAGAAAATAGAGATACATATGATATTTTCTGATAACCTGGTCATGATGTGGCTGACTGCTTGATAAGAGATCTTGCCAGCTAATAGGTTTGTGATCCCGCGATTACAAGCGTATGGGAATATATTCAACTGTATCTGATAATGATAACTTTATGCCAAGACTCGACCTATCTAGGGGTGGACGAGTCTTGATGAAGAATCGGGTGTTTAAGGTGTTCGGATATTTTTTCCTCAAGTGAAACTGCGTTACCCACTTGTCAGATTCTTGCCACGTGACCCTATTTTGCAATGACAGCTCATGCCTTCTGTGAGCAATTCTTGTGTAGTATCAATTTTATTATTAAAAAATATCATGACTTATTTGCTCCTTAAATAAAAGTTCAGAAATTTAATTGGATAAAAAAAATTAAATTCAATTTATTTGACTTTGAATAAAAGTATAAAGGTTTAGTTAAACTCATTTCATTTGTGAAAAAATTAAATTCAATTTATTAGTTAAACTCATTTTATTTGTTTATTATTTGTAAAAAACTTTTATCATTTGTGAATTAGGGAAATTAAGAGACATGAACTCAAAAGTAAATCAGGCAGTTCTGTCTTTGTTACTGAGTTAGGCTAATTAACCAAAATCAGACTGAAAATTAAAATAATTATAATATATAGTGTTTAATTTATAAAAAGTAGACTTAATATAAATAATTATATTTAGGGATTATTTTATAAAATATAAGAGCATATTCAGTTTGATCAAGTAGTTGCATGCTCTTGGGATCCAAATCGTTCCCTAATTCATAATCTGAGCACATTAAAAATTCAGCTTGGAGAGTGGAATAGGACTCAGTTCGGTAATATCTTTGATAACAAGAGAAGGCTTTTACGCAGGTTAGGTGGTGTTCAGAGAGATCTTGCTGAAAGCCGGTCAATGAGCCTTGTAAAGCTTGAATTTAAATTGAAACGCAGATTGGAAGAGATTCTACGCCAAGAGGAGATGTACTGGTTTCAAAAATCAAAAGAGGAATGGATAGCGAACGGCGAACGGAATACTCATTTCTATCATCTAACAGCTACTATCAAAAGGAAAAAATTCTGTATTTCTGCTTTAAAGAATGATTTGGAGGAGGTTGTTACTGATCCGTCGGTTCTTAAAGGTATGGCCATCAATTTTTTCCGCAATTTGTATACTTCTGATTTGGGTGAGCTTTTGGATATTTCTTTCCAATATGCCCATCCTGTGCTCTCCACGACACAAATTACAGAACTTGATAGACCATTTTCTCCAGAGGAGGTTAAGCTAGCATTGGACCAGATGGCGAGTGGTAAAGCGGCTGGTGACGATGGTTTTACTGTTGAATTTTATAAGAAGGCTTGGCCAATATTTAGGACTCAGGTGATTGATTTTGTTCTTTTTTGTTTACAAGGCAATGAGCTCCCAAGCATGATTAATGAGACGGTTTTGGTATTGATATCGAAGGTGGCTATCCCTGAATTTATTACTCAATTTCGGCAAATTAGCCTCTGTAATGTGCTTTATAAGCTTATTACGAAGGTCTTGGTGAATAGATTACAACAAGTCCTTACTTCTTTAATTGGACCAGAGCAGAATAGTTTTGTTCCGAGTCGGCAAATCACGGATAATGTAGTCATTTACCAAGAGGCTCTTCACACTATGGGAAAAATGAATGGTGGCAATGGATTTATGGCTTTGAAAATTGATTTAGAAAAAGCCTATGATAGGCTAAAATGGAGCTTTATTGATTGGAGATTGGAGAAAGCTAATTTTTCCAGTTTATGGAGAACGAATGTGAGACATTGTGTTCATTCTGCTTCTATGTTAGTTCTTTGGAACCATGAGAAGTTGGAGTCTTTTTTGCCCACTCGCGGGGTTCAGCAAGGCGACCCTTTATCATCCTATCTTTTTGTGCTTTGTGTGGAGCAACTTTCCAATATTATTAAACATTCAGTGGAACAAGGGACGTGGCATCCACTTCCTATTTCCAACAATGGTCCGTTGGTTTCACATCTCATGTTCGCCGACGATATGGTATTGTTTGCTGAAGCTACGGAAGAACAGCTGGATGTTATTATTAATTGTTTAACTGTCTTTTGTAATGCTTCTGGACAAAAGGTGAATTTTTTAAAGTCAAGCCTTTTTGTTTCTCCGAATGTGAGTACATATACAGCCTCTCGTTTATCCTCTAAATTAGGAATTCCTTTGGTCTCTGACCTTGGGCGTTATTTGGGTGTACCATCTCTTCATGGTAGAGTATCTTAGGTACAATTTCGTGGATTGGTTGATGATATGCGAATCCGGCTTGCTGGTTGGAAGGTGGTTGCACTTTCTAGAGCAGGGAGAATAACGCTGGTCCAATCAGTCTTGAACTCCATTCCTATTTATACTATGCAATCTATTAAATTGACGGTGTCTATTTGTAAGGAAATGGAGCGGCTTTGCTATAATTTTATTTGGCATGGTAACAGTGGGGATTCTGCTGTTCATATGATTAATTGGCAAACTTTGCAATATCCAAAGCAAAATGGTGGGTTGGGCATTCGGAATTTTGGATTAATGAATCAAGCTATGATGGGTAAATTATGTTGGCGGGCATTTATGAACCCATCTGACTTATGGATCTCATGTCTTCTTTGGAAATATAATAATGGTAGAATTTCTTAGAATCTTCGAGTACCTCCTGGTGCCTCTATGAATTGGAAGGCTTTATGCTGGGGCCTCCAATTAGTTTCTAGCGGTGTTTCTATTGACGTTCGTAGTGGTACTGATGTTAAGTTTTAGCAAGATGATTGGCTTTCGTTTGGACCTCTTTTCCGATTGGTTTCTGCTCCTATTAATCCTTTGGAATTAGAGGTGGTTGTGAGATATTATTGGATCCCTAGATATGGATGGGATTGGAATCGGTTGTCTTTATGGCTACCTGATTTCGTTTTAGCATTTTTACTCCCCATTTGCCTACATGATGATGTTAACTCAAGGGATGGAATAATATGAAGACATTCCATTAGTGGACAGTATTCAGTTAAAACGGGGTACTCTCTTCTAGTGGAGAAATGTGGTTTACCAGTTGCCTTACCATTATGGAAGCTTATTTGGAAAGCACCTGGCACGCAGAGGATGCGGGTTTTTCTGTGGAAAGTTGCCCATGAGAAAATTATGGTTAATGTTCAGCGGTTTCGGAGAGGATGGATTAATTCAGACTTGTGTATGAGTTGTGGTACTCAGTCTGAGTCGGTGCTACATGTTTTAAGAGATTGCAACTTTATTAAGAGTTGCTGACTTAATTTATTACCTGCTAGTGAAGTCCAAACCTTTTTTGGCTTCATTGATATCTGGGAATGGTTGTCTTGGTGTCTTAAAAGCTCTTTTTGTATTGGTGAGCTTCCCTGGCCTGTGGTTTTTATGGTTACAGTTTGGTGGGCATGGAAATTTCGCAATGAACGGTCCTTCAATCTTGGGGTCCAAAGATCAGTTCTTTGCCCACTAATCTTGGGCAAGGCTAAGGAAATATATCAAGCATGGAATAATTATTTTCCTTCTTCTATTCAATGTCAATGTCGAGTGATTAGAGTGGCCTGGACACCAGCAACTATGGGGTGGATTACAATCAACACATATGGTAGTGTGCGTCAAAATTCAGGAGCTGCAAGTTGTGTGGGTTCTTTTCGAGACAGTTTTGGTAAATGGCTACTTGGTTTTCATTGTGTGTTGGGAGTTTGTGGTGTGGTTGAGGCAGAATTATGGGCCATATATCATGTTTTGAATGTGGCTTGGAGTAGGGGATGGCGGAAAATTGTTATCCAAACTGATTCTCAAGTTGCTGTTCAGCTTCTTCAAGGTCAAGGCAGTGGTGTTTATAGACTGCAGTCTTTAGTTATTAATTGCAGAGTTCTTATCCGGCGGGAATGGGAGGTTAAGGTCGTGCAAATATATAGGGAAGCTAATATGGTAGCGGATTATCTTGCGAATAGTGCGCATGGTGGAGTTTTTGGTATGAATCTTATTGATTTGCCTTCATCTAGTATTAAGCTCCTCTTGGATGCTGACTGTATAAATGTTTTTCATGATTGTATAATAAATTAAAGGGCTCTATCCCTCCTTTTCAAAAAAAAAATATATATATATAAGAGCATATTTATAGATATTTGTAATCTTTAAAGATCAATTTGTAAAAAAATATGGGTCTATTTATAAATAATTAAAATAATTATGGAGTGTAGTAACTTGTAAAATATAAGTGCCTATTCATAAATAATTATAACATTTAAGAATTAATTTATAAAATATAAAATCTTATTTGTAAATAAATATAATATTTAAGGGTTAATTTTATAATAATATAAGTACTTATTTGTAAATACTTATAATATGCATAAATCAATTTGAAAAATGTTAAATTGAATTATAAAAAATATAAAATTTAAATTAATGGCTGAACTGTGGATTTTATTAAATTTAAAAATTTATTTTTTATATTAAAAATATAATAAAGGAAATTTTAGTATTTTTCTAGAATTAGTACTAGTTTAATGTAATACTAAGGATAGGAACCGATTTATAGGTTTATTTAAATATTAAAGCTTCAAAAGTTTAGTTTTAAAAACAGAGATTTCGTTAAAGACTAAACAGCATTTTCCTCTTAAATTTTAATAAAATTAGAATTAATTAAAAAACATAAAATTTAAATTAAAAAACTAAATTATAAATTTTAGATATTTTATTATTTTAAATAGAAAAAATATACTAAATGAGTATGATTATTTTTATTAGAATTGGCCGCAGGTTAGCTGTATTGGGATCTAATTTGTAGTTCAAAGATCAAGGATTTAACAGTAAAATTTTTAAAAATATGAGACTAAAGTTTACATTTCTCCAAATTATAGTGATTAAAATGTAATTTCATTACAAAACATTCACTTTTTTTTTTTTTTTTTTTTTTTTTTTTTTTTTTTTCAAATAAAACCATAATCCGGTCGTTATTTTACTGTAAAACGAGAAGAATTAGTTGTATAGATATCTGAGAGCAGCACGGAAACTCCAATGGCAATCGACAAAGGGTGACGCCTTTATACCCCAATCCCCAATTCCCTTCATCAGCCCAATCACTATTGCCTTCTTCCCTAAACCCTATTCCCTGTTGGCTCAGCTTTCTTCATCACAAATTGCTTTTTCTTTTGTTATATGCCGAATTTCTCTTCTTTCCTTGCACGGTATGGCGGGTAACTCTCTAAATCTCAAACCTCATCATGAAGTTGAAGGAATTGAGCATTTGGAGAATAGGGTTTCCAATTTTCTCCCGGTAATTTTGTCCCCTTGCTCATGGATTATATTTTGAATTGAATGTTTATTTTCTTTGGTTGGTTTGCGTGCTTTTGTGTTTTAGGTTTGATTTGAATGATTTCTCTCTCTCTCGCTCTCTGCTCAGAAGTCTTGATAATTCATTTGCTGGTTCTGTCATTTTTGGATTGTTTATTATAATTTTGAGCTGATTATCGCAATGAAAGCAATGTTAGACCTTAATTACACAATGGAAAATTCTGGGTATAAGTTAATTTGTACACGGAAAAGTGAGAATTTCATATTAATATGTGGGCTTAATAAAATTTCTTTTAATTTTAAATTGTGGTGTCATAATTCTATTGGAAGGATGTACACAGCCGGTTCGTGGTAGAATTTCCCATCACACAATCAATAACATCAACTCTGTTGTTTAGTTCAGCGATTTTCCGCCTTAAATGGCCTTGGAACCTCACTGGTTTGATATAAATTTGAGACTTTTCATCTCCAGTGAAGAGAAAAGATTATCTATCCGTGAAAATGTTAAATTCAATTCGGATGATTCTTCTGATGCACTTCTATCTATGCAATTGGATCCATGAGAACCATTTCTCTGTCCGTCGAACTTATGGGTGTTTCTGTATCCTAAAATAACACCATAGCATCACTTAAATTGTCTACTCTAGATTCTTTTATGCAATCAAATTCGCTAATGCTGATTTCCTAGACATCATCAGAACCAAGAACTAGCACATAAATGGCACTCGTTTTCTTGGCAGGAACTAGAATAATTGCATCCTGAGAATGAGAAGAGAATTGAACAAAGACCTGGAATGATATGTTATTATCTCCTTTCTGCTATTATTCATGCTCCTCTCTTCTTATTTCTAATTGATAATTTGCTTTAGTTATATTCCGATAGCAGGATAATGGGGGACTTGAAAGTTCTACAGATTTCTACAATTCTGCAGCATCCATTGGAACCCATAGAGTTCCTACATTTGGAGAAGTTGATCCTAGGAACAGTGAGAAGAAAGAACATGCCAGTGAGCAAAATCTAGGGAAATACTTCTTTTATGACTCACCACTTTCTGAAGAAACTGGGGTTTGGATACCTGTTTCAGTCCCACCAATGTTGGAAAATAATCATGAAGAGTGGAGCAGAGGTTTTCATTCGAATGGTGGTTATTTTCCTGAGGGTGACATAGGTTGGAACCAGGTCATTGGACAAGAGAAGGATTTGACCATGTGGGATGTAATAGTGGAAATGTTACTTGCAGCTCGTGGAAAAGTGAGTGCTATTGCTTCAGGTGATATTCATAGTTGTAATTTTTCATGGATGTCAAGCCATCTACTAGAGCAAGCTTGGCAAGAGATGGCTCAAACTCTTACAGAAGCCAATTTTGGTAATGTGAGGGAGATTCTTGAAGCTGAGCCTCCAAAATGGTTGGCTGATAGTTCTGCCTCTGCTTGCATGCTGTGTGGTGTACGATTTCATCCAATTATGTGCTCCAGGCATCATTGCAGGTTTTGTGGCGGAATATTTTGTGGCGAGTGCTCTAAAGGAAGGAGTTTATTGCCAGTAAAGTTCCGTGTTGCAGATCCTCAACGAGTTTGTGATGTATGTTGTGTGCGTCTTGAGACTGTCCAGCCATACCTGATGGACCAAGTAAGCCATGCTGCTCAATTGCCAACCCATGACTTGACAGACCTTAGTACTTTGAGATCTTGGGTTAATTTTCCATGGGGACAATCCATGGAATATGAGATTTATAAGGCAACAAACACAATTCAGGGTTATAACAAGGTTAGGCTTCAGACTCAAATTTCAAGTCTCTCTCATTTTTGTAACTTGACAAATTATATACAAGTAATTACGTGGATAGGCTATTCAATCAAGAAGGCTTATTATTTAGGACTTGTATTAGCCTAAAGGACCTACATTTTTCTTCTATCATGTAAACATAAAGGGGCAGGTAATATGATAAAAGTAAGGTGCAGGTGATATGTGTAGCCATAGAACTTTCCTGCAATAACTGTGGTTGCTTTGTTGAATTCTGACTTGATGTGTTTCCGTTGTCAGGCAGTTTGTCTAAAACCTGAGAAATCAATTCCAGATGCCATTCTAAAACAAGCAAAAGGCCTTGCAATAATCACAGTTGTCAAAGTTGGGGTCATGGTCACTTATAATGTTGGAACTGGGCTTGTAATTGCCTGCAGAGAAGATGGCTCATGGTCTCCACCTTCTGCTGTATCTTCATTTGGCATGGGTTGGGGAGCTCAGGTTATTAGTCTCTTTTAACATTGATTGCAACATATAAACAGTATGCACTAATTGTAATGGAAAATGGAACCGTTTTACTGCTGTATCACTTGTTAAATTAGTTGGTCATTCAATGTTTGTAGATTGAAATTAACAGACGAACATGATTATTTGTTGAGTACTATATTGTATAGGTCATTTAGAAAGCCATGTAGTTGATGCTTGGTCAGAGAATTTTCTGATGCTTGATTTTTGGTTTAGTTTCCAATTATTTATGAAGTGCCTCATGCTGTTTTTTTTTTTTTTTTTTTTTAATTCTCAACACTATATTTTGGGAATTCTTTTAGGGAGATGTTTGGTTCTATTTTTAAAGGGCTGGTTTTAATGCAGGCTGGAGGGGAATTGACAGATTTCATAATTGTATTGAGAACAAATGATGCTGTGAAGACATTTTGCGGCAATGCACATGTTTCATTGGGTGCTGGTTTAAGTGCAGCAGTTGGTGTTGTTGGACGAGCAGCTGAAGCTGATCTGAGAGCTGGTGATGGTGGTTATGCTGCTTGTTATACATACAGCTGCAGTAAAGGTATTTGTTATGACTCAGTTAATATTTTGTTTCTGTTAAAACAAGTTTTTTGGTTTTTTTTTTAAAGTTTTCATATATGTCGTTCTGGATGTAATGATATTTAACCCGAGGTTAATCTCTTGTTTTAATTTCAGTCATGGGTATTTTATTCTCCCCCCCCTCTAATTTTGTGGCTGCCCTCTCCTCTCTTTTTTATTGGATCTCGTTTCATCTTCAATACTGGTCATGTAAATTGTTGAATATGCAGGAGCATTTGTTGGATGTTCACTTAAAGGGAGTGTTGTCATGACACGGTCAAAAGAGAATTCCAGATTCTATGGGAGCCAGTCAATAACTGCATCAGATATACTTCTCGGCTCACTACCACAGCCACCAGCCGCAGCAATTCTTTATCGTGCACTTGGCGACCTATCTCAAAAGCTTGGTAGGTAATAAGTTGGGGTTCAGTATCAATCTCACTTGTTACTTATTTGTACATTAACCTGTAAGGTTTGTTCACAATCATTCCTTGCCCGGTTGCAATTGAAGTGTACAAATGGCTTGCTCGGAGAGCATATCCCTTCAGATTATCCCTTGGCTGTATATAATGACAGATACAATGGATGAACTACTGGGAGATTTCTGGACATAAATACAATCCTTCATTAAAATTTATTTGAAACCTTTATATAAAGTTTTAGCCTTTTCGCAAAATTCCTCAGCCTTGAGGCTATTATGTTAACCAAAGCAAGAATGCTTTCTTTGTTTAAGTGCTTGTTCCGACCTTACTTAGTGTTGATGCTAGGGCAAAGATAAGATGATTTAGGCATTATTTGGTTGGAGTTAACTTAGGATTTTAAGTTCCCAAAAAGTTAATGTATTCCGTTTGGTTGGTTGGTTGGAATTTTATTCCAACTTTCCAGGAATTCAAGGAAGTTACTTAAGGTCTTGTTTGGCCGGGGGAGTTTGAATCAAACAAGGTCTTAGTATTTAATAGGACTCATTGCAGCTCAAACTCATATTCAACTTGTTTGCTCGAACTTCGATTTGATAAAAATTCGATCGAATTCAACTTGATTTCTAAATGAGTCAAATTCGAATTTAATTTTTAGCCTCCGTTAAACTTGAGTTCTATAGTATTTGACTGGTTAAAACTCGTAATTTCAACTCATTTTTTAGTTTATAAATAGATTCGTTAAGCATACTAAAATTAATATTATAAAAAAAAATAAATTCAAATTCTGTATATACTTTTATGGATCAAATTTAAATTTTTTAAAATTCAGCTTTATATAGTTATATTATATCCTTAATAAAACTCGTATATATTTGGATCGTTAAAATTGAAGAGCATATATTTATAAATTTACGAGTTAATTTATATATATATTTATTTAATTAAAATTATTTAATTTTAAATTTATTATTTTTAAATTAAAATTTATATGTAAAGTAAAATTCATTGTACATGTAAATAAATTGAACTATTGTAAACTATTTGATATTAAATTTGATAAATACTCGATTCGTCTAAACTTATTTATTAAATCATGCAAATTTAAATTTATTAATACACTGTTCGAGTTTTATCAATACACTGCTTGAATTTGAAATGAATAAAGTTAGTTTGGTTTGAATTTGAAAAAATTTTAACGAACCAATTTTGAACTATTCAAAATTCGATTTGGTTAGACTCAGTTTGTTTACTCCCGTAACCAGTACACTGAATTCACAGACATTGTTTCCTGCAAATAATGTCTTTTTTCATTCACCATAATTCTACTCGAGCCTTTGGCAATGAAAGGCTTTTCTAATCCATATTTCTCATGCACTGAATTCACAGACATTGTTCCCGCAAATAATGTCTTTTTTCATTCACCACAATTCTACCCGAGTCTTGGCAATGAAAGGCTTTTCTAATCCATATTTCTCATTTTATTTATTTTAATCCTGTATGTGGTTCTCATTCTTGTTTGGGTTTCATATGATTTCATTATGGAAGAGAGGAATCAATTGAGAGCATTGCATGTGTGGTATATGAAGATTCCCATTGTGAATGAAACTTTATCTAGTTGCTTTGAAATGGATTTAGAGATCGAAAATAAGAAAGTAGAATGATTGGGAGGCATGGGGAGATTGGAGTGAGAGGGAAACAGGTTAAAAGCACAGGTACGTCAAAATGTGTTTTGCAGCTAAAGCAAGACGCCGAAAGTCATAACAAGAATGTAATGGCAGACACCAAAGCACTTGCGGTATCATCACCACCATCACCATCACCGTCATTCCAAAAGCACTTTAACTGCACAGTTAAATAGCTTCTCCCACGCATCAACGGGCAAAACCCATTCCCTAATCATTATTGTTTTAAGCCATTTTCTGAACCATCCCCACTTCTAAGTTACTAGGCCTAGGAGTTTTCAAGACCAGCCTCCATTGAAGAGCAAGTCTAGTTCATACACGGTAACCACTGGAGAGGGTTGAGAAATTTAAGATTCAGTTTCCTGCACTGCTCCATTATTCGATGCCATAAATATAGCTATAACCTTGACATGATAAAACTTGTTCATAGACAATTCATGCTCTTCATTATCACCCAAACAGATAGACAATTCATGCTCTTCGTTATCACCTAAACAGATAGTATGCAAGATCCTAAAACCTCAGGGACAAGATTCCACTGCTCAATGCAGCACTTATTAGATGTTTTCAGAGTCATTTTCTGTTCCAGCGGTTATAATTTTCAGCTCATAAAGGTCTTGGTGATAAATTTCCCGCCTCTACAAAATTTTCCAGCCAAAGCCTTATCTATTTCTATACTTTCATGATTAGTCACATGCGTACAGCAGTCAGCAGATATGCAGGTCAAATGAAAATGAAATATTGCAGTACACATGAACACGAATTAAAAAAGATACAAGAATATTGTCAGAACTAATCAGTTGATCTTGAAATCCAAACTCCCTTTCAATGGCAAATAATCACACCAAACAAATATGAATGTTGCAACCGAAACTTCTCTTTCCTCCCCCCACAACAAAAGAAAGAAAAAAAGAAAAAGAAAAAGGATTAGAAAATGAAAAATTAAGGAATAATGAATTGAACTGAAGGTGCAAATTAGACACCAACATGAACTATTTATAATTTAATTTTTCAGTTTTTCTTCTTTTAAAAAACAAAAAAAGAAAAAGAAAAAAGGAATCGATGCTCCTATTCACTGTACTTCTATCTCAGCTCCCTACCAACTGAAGCATGAACAACATGAAGTCATTGACACGAAGGCATAAAGGAAAGGAAGAAGCCAAATCAAGAGATCCAAGGATAATCATTTTCACCCTTTCTATCAGTTCTCCCCTATCTGCATCAAGATATCAAATCATTACAAGCAAACTAGAAGGATTTGTAAAACAGGCTACAGTTTCTGCTTTGGTTGTTCTCTTTTACCTGGTCTTGGAGTTTCCAAGTGTAAGCTCAAGATCATCTGGTACACATTCCTCATGGATCCTTTCTCCTTCCCAGGCTTTCACTAGCCATGTTGTGTGATTTCCAAAAGCAAACTCAGCTGCCATACTGTCTGGCATTGGAACATCTGCTGTCTGGTCAGCACCTGCAGGAACAGCAGGAGAGCATGTCCCACTTTGCCCAGGCGTCCACATTCGTGATCCGGTACCTGATAAAGGCTCATCCCTAAAGCCAAATGGGTTCCGTGACACGAGGCTAAATGTGGGTGATGACGGTCCACTTTGGGGAATTTCAATACCAGCTAGCCATCCTGAATCAGGAATGACCTGACGGCCAGGACTTGGTGGGGTAGATGAGGGCATAGATGAGGGGAACGGATAATTCTGACCTGCCCAGGATGGACCACCAGCCGGGTCATCCCAGTCATTTTTGGTGCGGGGAGTTCGGGCAGTTGGGGAGCTCAATGGAGGGGTGACTGGAGCACTTATGGAGCCACTGTGAATGAAGAGATGGTGAGGATGCTTGGATGACACTGAGACAGACGAGAGGTTTTTAAGCCATGGAATGAGGGAATTTGCATCAGCATTACCATTAGTATTCGCAGTGTACCGAGATGAAACAGGACTAGGGAAAGAAGATGATCCCGGACTTGGATTGTAAGATGCACATGGACTTGGGTGGTAGGATGAGCACGGACTTGCTGATGCAGACCCTCCGATAATGTCCATGCGTTCGACAGGTTTGCAGCCCTGTACAAATGAATATAGTGAGCAAGACATTATTCATACTTCTCATGAGAACAAATACAGGGAGATATCCCACGTATGCAAAACAAGAACTAGTATATATATATATAGGCACTAGCCATTTTCATGCTATACCCCCCCATAGATTCAGCTAATTTTTTAGCTTTTCCTAACTAAGAATGTTACTCATTCAACTTACACCTCGGAGGTTTTAGTATCAACTTCAGATTCTAGCTAGGCTTATACAATGAGCTCAGCTTACCTCGCCTAAATATGATCCATGATGAAATCCTAACTCTCCAAAGGTCACCATTCTTGTCAAGTGAATTTGATTAAAATGTAATCAGAACTCTAACATTATCCATTATACGCGTTTGAGTTTTCACGCACTCCATTTACAACACCCAAAAGATAATGCCTCAAAATGCATTGTTTGCGCTTTGAAGTGCATGAAAGCGCTTCAAATACAATCCCACAAACATGTTCTATAAGGGATACATTTGATTTGAAAATGGATCAACCACGGGACCGATTTAGCGTTTAGATGTCACCTCCTAAGCTGAAATTTTTTTAAGTGTATCTTGTCCACAATGGTAGGACTCGAGCATTATCAAATTATTGAGAGTCCCATAAGAGAGCCCCACCTCATTGGTAAGCTCAGTTCAGGGTGGATCATGTCACATAAGAATTTCTCCAGATAGGACAAATGACAGGCACTGTCATAATTCAACTTCTTAAATGACATCGTATCGCCAACAAGTCTCCGAAATTATCTCGTATACTCACACTTGTCATGACCCTGCTATAACGGGCCCACTGGACATAACTATTGAAACAGTCGTTGCTTAACTTGATAATGCCCTTCCTTTAAAAAAAAAAAAAAAAAAAAAAACTTGATAATGCCCTCTCAATTTCACATGGTACATCCCATCACCACCATTAAGAATTAACGTAAGACCTACTTCAAACTCCATTTTACCTCGCAGTTAAAATGTTAAATCTCTTAAAAGTTTTGAACCAATTATAGAAAAAGATATAGTTATATCAATCTCTACAGTGGGTATAGACTTTCATTCGATTGGACACCAGTGTGACTGTGAACCTATTATCTTTTTCCCTTCCTTTCGGCCAAGCAAATTACGCGGAACCATATGAACTGATTACACAGCATACCATGTGCTACTGCGTGACCCATTGAGCCACCACTTCCACACGCTTCATCCAAAGTACCCTTCAATCAAAGCAATGGACAAAAAGACAGGAGGGCAACATGGTAATTGAAACCCGACAAAAACTTTGTTAAAGCAGGAATTAATGTCAAACAATAGCGTTATCAAAATATTGCACTTCACGACACGCCATCGCCCCTCCAACATGTTCCTACACTAATCAAACACTCTCCCCACACGCTTTACTCCTTTTAAAATATTCCTCAAATTAGAGTATTTCATAAAAGGGAATCCAAGGATTCAATCTCTACCCTCCTTTCTCCATAATTAATTCAATTTAAACCACAATTTTCCAACTTTATCACCTCCGAAACGCTATATGCCTGCACTAACAGTAAAATTTTTTTAAAAAAATAATAATAAACTTTTAATATTATCCGTGAATATTGGGGTAAATCACATTTACACCCAATTTTTTTTCACGGAATGAGAATGACAAAAATGACTACTGCATTTCATGACTCAACGAAAGAAAACTAGAAAGAGATTGGTCACAGAAAATTGCAACAATGTCCGAAGCTCAGAAATAATAAAAGGAAGTAAAAAAGAAAATTGAAGCAGGGAGTGAAAAAAAAACATCAGACTTGCGTTAAAGCATGCAAAGCGAAAATTCAATCTAGAAGACGGATTGTGCTCAGCAATGACGAAACCACCCTTTGAATATACCGAACTTTAGTGTCTCCCGATGACAGAGAAACGGATTTGTTCGTCTGAAAAAAGTGTCTGCGCCATATCAGCGTTACTGTTTACCGTGTTTGCATATAAGGATCGAAACCAGACCGAATCTTCAGAGGTGTTTCGTGCGTTGAAAAAGAAAAACAACAGAAAATCAAAAAGCGAAAAAGAGGAAACAAACCAGTACGATCTAACGTCACGCGAAACCAACCAAAACCAATCCCAACCGTCAATCAGTATGCGTTACTTTCTTTTTTTTATTATTTTTCTGTTGTTTTTGCTGGCAATGATTTATGCATCGCTATCATACGCAAATATTTTACCGGCGCATGTTAGCAAGTGCAAACAAGCAAGCTGCCTGCCCCGATAAACATTCATTTCGCAACTCAGGTCATCGGAAAAAATTTCCGATTATCTTTTTCAAATAGAAATGCAAACTTCAGATCTACTACAGCTACGTAAAACGGCGTTAATCATAAATTAGAAAATAAAAAATCTAACGTTCGCATGCTCACCAGCTCGCAGCAAGCTAAAACCACTTAATGTACAGATGCGTAATCGAATTAACATACACATAATTTTTTAAAATTTGTTGGTTTTGAAGGTACCTTTCTGTAAGTGGTGCCGTCTTCTTCAACTGTCCAACCGGCCTCACTGCAGAGAGCTTTAAGGACTTCATTATTATCGCAGTGCTTAGGGAGCTTGTAGTTTCCGTACATTCGGAGTCCAGCGTAGATCTTAGCGGCGATCGCCCTTCGTCTCCTCTCTCTTCTCTTATTATTCTCTCTTTCCTTCCACGTCGGCGTTCTGGTTCCCGACGTCATTTTCCGAAGCTACCTCTCAACAGTACTACTGAAAGGAAAGCTAATAGATAGAAACTCCTCTCTGGATAATAAAGAATAGAAGACTTGTCTCGATTACAAACAGAGTGTTACCGAAACTGAACCGGAATTTGGCGGTTTCTATTTTTTTTTTTTAGGGTCAAGACTCAAGGGGGTAGTAGTTAACTACTAAAGGTTTAAATACAGATTGGAGAAGTGGGTTGGGGAAGGTGAACTAAACACAAAGAGGTAAAGAAGTTGACCACGAAAAGTTTAGTAAATAACGAGAATGCCACTAGGGGGTTGAGGCCGTAGTCCGGAATCGCGATGTTGAGGCACGTGCTTGGGCTTTTTGTACAGGCCTGTAGAGAAGTGGTGAGGTCTAGTGGAATGTGCCGTTAACAATTAAAGAAACGATGTCGTATAAAATGGTCAGGGTATTATACTAAGGTTAAATTATAATTGCATTCGTGAGATAGACAAAAATTAACGTATATATCCCTTTATTTTTAAAATTTTATATTTTTGTATTTATATTTTAAGTCCATTACATTAAATTTCCCTTGTGAAAATAAATCTTTTTTAATTGAATAACATTAAAACACAAGAACTAAGTAATTTATTATTGAAAAATCAAAGGTATAGTACGTAGAATTTAAAACATATACTCTGATATTAAGATAAATTTTATTAAAAAATGAAGAGGAAGTAACGTTTATTACATAATATTATATAATATAATTTTGATCTTACACAATTTGGTATCGCTTGAAATTAAAGTTTCTCTTATGTGTTCTTTTAACTTAGTACAAATAGAAATTTTGGAGTATACTCTCTTCCTTTGTCTACATGCACGTGTCACTTGATTTCTTAATCCTTGCTCTTATAAGCTTGATATTATTGAATTTTCAAGTTTTACAGTATAATGGGAGACGCTTTGAAATTATTTCTAGCGAAAATCGGACTATGTGGCTATTATGCGACTTATTTATCTTACTCTTTAAAATATATTAAAGGCACATAATAAAAGAATATTTAAATTTGTTTCTCCATATTCCTCTTTTACTTCATCTTGCATTCTTTTTAATCATATCAAATTTTAGCAGTATGGCATTTTTGCTGCTCCATCATGTCTAGTCAGTTTAGGTAAAAAGTCTAATTGTCTCCTTCTTCTGGAATTTTCTTGCAAGGATCAGTTCTTTCCTATTGCCATTGCTGTAGTGGTTAGGAAGACTAATGGTGTATTGTTATATAGAGTGACTAGATGTGTTAAGTGCTACTTTTCTTTGACTACAGAATTCGTGTTGTACTTAAAACTCTTCAATTAGTTTTAGTTAGAGAATCTCAATTGCTTATTTGTTCTATGGATATAGAAGCTCTCTTCTTAGCGTTGACTCAGTCTAGTTTTTCACCACTTTCAGACATTATGACTATTATTGCAGACATTATGACTATTATTGCTGCTATTATAGTTTTGCAATTTCAATTATCTAATCTCTCGTTTAAACTTGTATATCAATAAGATGATAGAGTTGCTGATCTAGTGGCTAAATTTTATTTGAAAAATATTTTCCCTCATGACCGGATTGTGACTAATCCTTCAACGCTAGCCTTTATTTTGTAATTTTTACCATATTTTTAGTAGTCATGCAATACAATGAAAAAAAAAAAGCAACAAAGAAAATTTATAGGATAGATAAAAAAAAAAAATCATAAATTCAAAGTACAAATATATTCAAAATAAACAAAAGCTGCTGAAATGTATAAATTTGAATTGGTGTAAGCTGTTTTAAACACCACATGCTATTAACATATATAAATGTTAATATCAATATAACTAAAGGATTAAAAAAAGCTATATATCTGAGGGATAATTAACTGGAAATTAGATGGAGAGTACTTTGATTTACAGAGTGAAACTAAAATATTAAATTCTAGAACAAAAGATAAATTATAATTTTTTATATAATTCATACATATAAAAATAATTTACCCTTACAAAAAATAAAGTTTTAGATTCATATAAGAAAAGAGCTGATAAGTATTTTATGAATTGAATTTTTTCTCAGTTTTATTTTGGAGTTTATTAATCGTAAAATGGATCTCCAAATTAATTTTATATTGCTAAATTATTTATAACTATAAATAGTATAAATTAATAATAAAGAAATAATTGTAATTTTTATTGTTATATGATAATATTATTAATTATACACAAGTTAATAATGAGATAGAATGATATAACAATTAGCAGCTGGACACCTTATTGAACCCTTATAATATATCAATTGCAATTATTCTTGAATCTCTATCTAATTGTTCAGAGTATCGTTAAAAATTTTTTTAATTATTTAAGCTCGTTTGTTCCATGAAAAATAATTTATATTTAAAAAATATTTTTTATAAAAAATAAAAAAATATTTTTTAATAAAATAATTTATTTTTTATTATTTAATTTTAATTTAAAAAATAAAATTTATTAAAAAATTTATATATAAAAATTTTAATATAAATGTGAAGGCAAAAACAATGATTTCCTCTTTTCAAAAGAGGAAATCATTTTTTTTATCTGAAAAATAGTTTTTATTTCTTAAATTTTTTAAATGTATCAAATACCAAAAAATTATAGAAAATATAAAAATATTTTCTATATAAAACAATTAGAGCTTCAGAGGTATTCACTTTTAATGTGAAAATATGTAAGGTTAATTTACGTCATGTAATCTATTGGTTGGACTTAGTTACAATCAAGCTAAAGAAAATTACTCGTTTATATATTCTATAAAACTTAACTATTTTTTATTAAAAAATCATTAATTATTTTAAATATTTATATTATTTAGTTACTATAATTTAATTATATTCATTGATATAGTTAAAACCAAATTGATGATATGGCCGGAATAATACTGTGATGTGATTTGCTAGAACCTGCAAGAAATGAAGTGGCGGTAAGTGCTTACAACAACTACTTGGACACTCAAGTTAATATTTTGAAGAAGGAAAACATAATGAATTATTGAGAGTTTGAGTGGCGTTCAGATAATGTACCTTTACCTCTGAAATCGTTCTCTTTTTATACTGTAAGAGAATGAAAATAATTATAGTGTCTCCTGAAAATCCGGCGATGATCTAGCTGGTTACCCGATAATAGACATCACCAGCTAATAGATTGGCAATCCTGCTATTTATTGCAAAGTGGTATTATGCCTGATAACAGTAACTTTGTGCCAAGACTTGACTTATTCGGGGAGGGCGAGTCTTGACTATAGTTCGAGTGTTAAAGTGTTCAGAAGAATATGGCAAAGTGGTATTATGCCTGATAACAATAACTTTGTACCAAGATTCGGCCTATTCGGGGAGGACGAGTCTTGACTATAGTCCGAGTGTTAAAGTGTTCATATCTTCTTCTTCTATAGTGGACTGCATTTTCTACTTGTCAGATCCTTGCCACATGACTCCTATTTCGTGGTGACGATTCATAGTATTCTTTGGGCAAATGTTACGAGGTCCCTTGCTGGTCTTCGACTCTTTAGATTCGAAGGTGGCCATTTGCCTTTCCTGTTTAGGACACATGGTGTGATCTCGGACGTGAGAATCGCTTCGCTTGCCTATGGCCGTCTTATTTTCTGTGCCACATTCAAAGCTTTATCGGCTATTTCGCTATATAAGAATCCTTCTTTCTTCTTTTTAGGCTCACAACAAATTCTCGTGGAAGAGAGAAGTGGAGGTCCTTCTTCTTCTGTTCTTAAGGGTAACTAAATCTATATGGAGGATATCATCATAATCTTCAAAGAGCAACTGCAGGCGGGTCTTCATGAAGGTGAAGCATACTGCTCAACTTTGTGCATTGGCTGAGGACTGCAACAAGTCCGATTATAATGGTTTTTCAGTGTCACGACCCTTGGGGGGCTTGTGCGAGATTGACTCCAAGGGCAAGGCCAAGAAGGTAGTTGGGGGGACAACTCTTCTCTTAGTCTTTCAAATGGCTTGCTCAATTTCGATGTAATAGAGACTATCAAGCAATAGAGACTTTTGATGAAATTGAGACTTTTTGATGTAATAGAAACTTTTATTCAAGTCCCATTTTTAACTCTTTATAATCTTTTGAAATGGAAATATATGTTTTATAGGCTTTTGTAGGCTTCCTTTTTTGCCACCATTCTCTCCGAGTGAAGGGGACTAAAGCGTATTCTCTTTAACGCCCGCTTAGTCATAATAATTTTACTTTATTTACTGAAAAATAAGATTGATACATGGGCCTATGGTTTGACGGACTTCTGTTTTTTCATCATAAAACGCCTTGAGGGGATAAGTGTAACGACCCGAAAATCGGACCGCTACCGGCGCTAGGATCCAGATCGGCTTAAGGCCGCCGGGACCCGTAGCCAGCCAAACCTTCATCCTGTGAACCTGTTTAATCCCATACATGATCAACAACATACATAAAAATTTTGAACTTTTCTTTCCATTCAATCACCAAACTCAACCTGTGCATGCACTATTCATAAACATAAACATTAACCCTACCTTGGAGTCCTCATCAATGCTCCAATGGGGTGACATAACATAAATTAAGTTTGGTTTACAATAATCATCATTAAACATTAAGATCATGTACTAGAAAGGGATTAACATAATACTATGGTCAAGCACAACTCTAAACTTCCATAAGCATCAATACATAACATTTCAATACTTTACTTTTACATTACAACATATTCATATCCACATCTAGCTATTACATAACATAACTCTACTCCTGCTGACCTCCTGGTCTACCCTGTACCTGCAAACCTGGGGTTTAAGGGAGAGGGGTGAGCTATAAAGCCCAGTGAGCAGAATAATTAAACATTCACTTTAAATTTCATGCTTTCATGAGATGCAACACATCACAAACAATTCACATCAAGGATGGTATTGTCACCAATAGTCCTCTACATTTCAAGGTGGCGGGACGTAGAATGGGTCAACCGGTCTTTCTCTTAAATATAACATATCATAACACTCCAACGTGCCGGGACGTAGAATGGGTCAATCGGTCTTTCTCTTACATAGTGCCGGGACGTAGAATGGATCAATCGGACTTCCATACCATATCATACCGTATCATATTACATCGTATCATATTGAGGACTAAGGATCATCCAACATCCATCCACATCATCATCAAATTATGCAATGTAACATATTCGTGAATTCTAATGCAAACAACCTAGAATATCACATGGCATTCGTGATGCATGAACATGCTCAAATCTATATTTATTTGCTTTAAAACATAAGTGTTTATTCCACTCACCTCTGGCTGAAGCTCTAATGACTCTGAAGCGACTGACTCAATGCTGGGGTCCTCGGTTCCTCGGGTCCGAACCTACACAGGTGGACTCAAATGAGGGACCTAACATACATAAACATGACTCTAAAATACTCCCCAAAAACCCCTTAAAACACCTTAAAACAATCACATAAATCATGCAAAGAAGGGCTGAACAGGGCACTTTCAGCAGCAGGTTCGGTGGCCGAAAGGCCCTCCAGAGCCGAAAGTCATGCAACTGTAACGATCCCAAAATGGACCGTCACCGGCGCTAGGATTCAGGTCGGCTTAAGGCCGCCAGAACCTGTAGCAAGCCTGCTATACTCTCTGGGTACCCGTAGCAACCCTCTATGGGCCCGACACTTTCTCTATAGGTCCGATCATATGAATCTTGGGCTCTGAAACCAATATGTAACGACCCCAAAATGGACCGTCACCGGCGCTAGGATTCAGGTCGGCTTAAGGCCGCCAGAACCCGTAACAAGCCTGCTATACTCTCTGGGTACCTATAAATCTCATACATGATCATACATTTCCTGTGAAAATAAAAAACTTTTCTCTGGACCAAGGCTTAACCTGTGCATGCACTATCTCTGTACTCTGTACCCCTGACTAGAGCTTGCTCTAGATGGGTTAACTCATACCTGTTAAGCCTGGTTTTTCACATGCTCATAAAACTGTTATACAAACAGACCATGTACACAAAAGATTTACAATACAACTGAATCAAGCACAACTCTAACTCTATACACCAGTTACATCTCTTTACATTATAACATGTCCACACTAAAGAAGGACAGGGTCACACCTCAAAAAGTGAAAGAAACAGGCGATCCTTATCCTTTCAACCGACTGAGAGCCTTTTATAGGTGGCTGGCCAGACCACCTTCGGCGGCCTAACATGAAACCACAAGCCATGCATGTTCGGTGACCGAATGTCACCTTCAGCGGCCGAACCTGGCTTTTCTGCCTTGGTTCTTTTCTCTCAAAAACTCGGTACTTTAAAACATTAAAACATACTACATTACTTTAGAAAAACATACATCTTACCCTTCTAGATTATTCCGACATCCTGGATTCCACTGGACGACAGGAATTTCGATGTCAGACTCTAGCCGGGTATTACATTCTCCCCCCCTTAAGAACATTCGTCCGCGAATGTTCCTAGAACAAACAAATAAACACATAAAAAGGAGGAAACTAACCTCAAAACAGATATGGATACTGCTGGAGCATAGACTTCCGCGTCTCCCAGGTGCACTCTTCTAGGTTATGGTGGTTCCACAGGACTTTCACCATCGGAATTTCCTTATTCCTTAGCTGTCTGATCTGCGTGTCTAAGATCCACACTGGTTGCTCTGTATAGGTGAGATCACTAAGAATCTCCACATCAGGCTCACTAAGAACCTGATTCGGATCTGACACAAATTGCCGCAGCATCGAAACATGAAAGACTGGGTGAATTCTCTCCATAGAAACAGGTAAATCCAGCTTATACGACACATTCCCGATCTTCTACAAGATCTCAAAGGGTCCAATGTACCGTGGAGCTAGCTTACCCTTCTTTCCAAAATGAACCACTCCTTTCATTGGAGACACCTTCAGCAATACCATATTCCCCTCCTAAAACTCTATCTGTTTCCTGCGAACGTCTGCATAGCTTTTCTGCCTACTCTGAGCTGTTCTGATTCTCTCTCTGATCATGGGCACCGCTTTACTGGTAATTTCTACTAATTCTGGCCCTGCAAGAGCCTTCTCTCCTACCTCTTCCCAGCAAACAGGTGATCTGCATTCCTCCCATACAAAGCTTCATAAGGAGCCATCCCTATGCTAGCATGATGGCTGTTATTGTAGGCAAACTCCACCAGAGGTAGATGCTGCCTCCAAGAACCGCCAAAGTCTAATATACACATTCTGAGCATATCCTCTGGCCAGACCACCTTCGGCGGCCTAACGTGAAACCACAAGCCATGCATGTTCGGCGGCCGAATGTCACCTTCGGCGGCCGAACCTGGCTTTTCTGCCTTGGTTCTTTTCTCTCAAAAACTCGGTACTTTAAAACATTAAAACATACTACATTACTTTAGAAAAACATACATCTTACCCTTCTAGATCATTCCGACATCCTGGATTCCACCGAACGACAGGAATTCCGATGTCAGATTCTAGCCGGGTATTACACACCTTTGGCGGCACTTTCGGCGGCCGAAGGTTCCCTCCAGAGACGAAACTCATGCATGTTCGACGGCACCTTCGGCGGCCGAAAGTCCCTTCCAGAGCCTAAAGTCTACTTTCGGGGGCAGGGTTCGGCAGCCAAAAGTTGGCCTCCACAGGCAGGTTCGGCTGCCGAAAAAGCCTTCGGCTGCCGAACCTGAGTTCTTCCTAAAGGGCAGAAACTCAGCTCAACATGCATAAACGCCTCCCAACTCATTCAATCATGCATTTTCCTATTTTACAACATGCATACTCAAGCATACAAGCTCCTAGGGGCTTCAAATTATCCTAAACCCCAACTACAACACATCAAACATGCATATCCAACATACATTGTTCATAAATGTACAGTAAACCCATAAACTCCACATAAACCTACACATGCATTTCTACCCCAAGAAACTTCATAAAGCTTACTTAAAACATTAAAGGAACTATGGATCTACTCTTACCTCATGAAGAACGAGAGGAGAGACGATCCAACTTGGAGATGGGAGAGATCTCAACTCTTTGGTCTCTAAGCTTCCAAAACTCGCTCTTTTGTTCAAATATCTTCAAATCAATGTAAAACTTGTTAAAACATGAAAGATCGAAGGAAAAACATCTAAAATGAACCATGGGAGAGCAAGAACTCACCGTGGCCGAAAATGGGGAGAAAACTCGCCCGTTTCGGCCATGGAGCTCTTATATAGGGACTGGCAGACCACCTTTCGGCAGCCTAAAGTACCTCCAAAACTCATGCAAGTTCGGCGGCCGAACCTTTGAAACTTTCGGAAGCCTAACTTGTCCCCCTAAACCATCCCACGTTCGGCGGCCAAACTTGAGGTTCGGCGGCCGAACTTGAGGTTCGGCGGCCGAACCTGGAAATGTCTCCTTGGTCTTTTTCATTTAAAACTCAATTTCCTTTTTGCTTAAAACCATAAAATACATTAAAACATTTATAAAAATATGCTTTTACCCTTCTAGAGGTTTCCGACATCCGAGATTCCACCGGACGGTAGGAATTCCGATACCGGAGTCTAGCCGGGTATTACAATAAGGATCTTTCACCCAATCTAGCTCTTTGTTTGACACCTCCCTCCTTTGTCTTTTCGGGGATTGGTATATCTATCTTTCCAATTTTCTGGCACAGACGACTCGTTTTAATAGGACCAATGCTTATGCTCTTAGCCTGGTGAAAATTGTCTTATGGCCTCGCTTAGTGGGACCAATGCCTAAATAGCCTAGCGAAAGCAGCCTTATGGCCTGGCTTAGCAAAAAGTTGTCTGGTGGCCTTAATTCATAGTACTAACGTTTAGGTGGTCTGGCGAAAGCTGCCTTGTGACCCGGCCTAGCGAATACTGCTTTATAGTCTTAATTCGTGGGACCAACCCCCGAGTGGTCTAGCGGGAACCACCTTGTGACCTGACCTGGCGAATACCACTTTATGGTCTTAATTCGTGGGACCAGCGCTCAAGTGGTCTGGTGGGAACCTCCTTGTGACCTGGCTTGGTGAATATTGCCTTATGGTCTTAATTTGTGGGACCAACGCCCGAGTGGTTTAGCGGGACCTGGCTTGTGCTCTAGCCTGGCGAATACTGCCTTTTGGTCTTAATTCGTGGGACTAACGCCAGAGTGGTCTAGCAAGAACCGCCTTATGACCTAGCCTGACGAAAACTGCCTTATGGCCTTAATTCGTGGGACCAATGCCTAAGTGGTCTAGCGGAAACTGCCTTGTGACCTGGTCTGGCGAATACCATCTTATGACCTTAATTTGTGGGACCAATACCCGAATGGTATGGCGGAAACCACCTTGTGACCTAGTTTGGCAAAAACTGCCTTATGGCCTTAATTCATGGGACCAACGCTCGAGTGGTCTGGCGAGAACTGCCCTTTGACCTAGCCTAACGAATATCGTCTTATGGCCTTAATTCATGGGATCAAGGCCCGATTGGTCTGGTGGGAACCATCTTATGACCTGGCCTAGCGAAAGTTGCCTTATGGCCTGAATTTGTGGGATCAACACTCGAATGGCCTGGTGAAAGCTGCCTTATAGCTTGGCTTAGTCTCTCTTCGGCGGAGGTAATCCCATCACTCCTTGTTGCTGAAGAATCATCATATGTAAAAATACTTTGTTAATTTGTTATTGATAAAACTTTCTCAAATTACAGATGTTCCAGGAGTGGGGAATGACTTGGCCATTTAACTTGGCCAGCTTATATTACCCTAAGTGAATAACCTTCGAGACCCTGAACGGTCTTTTCTAATTTTTGTCCAACTTATTGGACCCACGTTGCCACCCGTTACATCTGTTCTTTTGAGGACCAGATCCCCTACATTGAAGATGCGTGACCTAACCTTACTATTGAACATTCTGGATATCTTATTTCTATAAACTACCATTGTAATTATGGACTTTTCTCGTAAGAATTCTGCTTGGTCCAAATTGAAATGCATTTCTTCAAAATTTTCTGATATCTCAGGGTATTGTGTCTTGAAGCTACCTACTTGGATTTCTACAGGAATGACTACCTCAGCCCGTTATATAAGAGAAAAGGGTATCTCTCCTGTAACTGTCCTAAGGGTGGTTTTATATGCCCATACTATATGGAGTAACTCTTCAAACCAGTTGCCCTTAGCTTGGTCGAGTCTTTTCTTCAAACCTTGTAGGATAGTCTTATTAGTCACCTCAGTCATATCATTGGTCTAGGAGTGATAGGCCGAGCTAAACTTTAATTTCTTGCAGAAGTCTTTGAACCTGGAGCGTGCAAACTAAGTTTCATTATCGGTGATTACTATCTTTGATATTTCGAATCAAGTGAATATGTTGCTGACGAAGTAAATTGCTTGTTCGGTGGCAATGGACTGTACTGCCTCAGGTTCTGTCCACTTACTGAAATGATCTATCGCTACAATTATGAACTTTCTTGACCCAGTTGCCTTAGGGAATGGGCCAAGGATGTCATCCCCCACTGAAAGAAAGGCCAAGGACTTTCTATAGTCGCTTGCATTTCTCTCGATGTCTTTGGGATGTTTGTATGTACTTGGCATCTTTGACACCTCTAGACAAGCTGTTTTGTGTCTTTCATGATCATCGGCCAATAATATCCTTGTCTAAATGCTTTCTGAGCGATTGTTCGGGCTCCTTCGTGACTCCCGCAATTACCTTCATGGATATCCCTCAAGATTTTCTGGCCTTCCTCTTCAGTAACACACTATAGCCATGGATGTGTCGAGGACCTCCTGTACAACCAACCATCAATTAGTGCATATTTAGAAGACTTCCTTATTATCTATTCGGCTGATAATTAATCTGCTGAAAGATCATCTTATGTCAAGAATTTGTACATTAGCGTCATCCATGATTCTCCTTCTTCTATGGGAAAGGACTCTTCCACTGTCATTGCTGGAGTGTGCAATTCTTCGAATTGAAACGGTTGGGTCAAGTGCTGTTTTCCTGCCACTGCCATCTTGGCTAGGAAATTCGCATTTTCATTATTGCCTCTAGCCACCTAGTAGAGCTCGCAGCTGTCCCACCCATCTTTAATCATGTCCATCAAGGACCGAACAGTCTCTTCGTATTTGACAAGGTTCGGTCCTCGAACTCTGAATTGTCCCTGATATTGATTAACAACCAATTGTGAGTCAGTAAAAATAATGAATTTGTATATACCTAATTCCTAGATAATTCTTAGAGCCATTATCATAGCCTCGTATTAGGCTATATTGTTAGTGCCATTGAAGGCGAGTTTGGCCGCATATCAAAGCTTTATCCCTTTCTGACAATGTAACAGAATCTCGATTCCTGAACACTCGGCTCTGCAAGCTTCATCTGTCCATACCTTCCATTCCTCTGTACTCTCTTCTGAAGGTCCTGAAGGTTCTAATGGTAGAGTCATCTCTGCAACAAAGTTGGCTAGTACCTAGGCTTTCATGGCCTTCCTTGTGACGTACCTAATATTATAGGCTGACAATATTACCACCTAGGTGGATAACCGCCCTGACAACTCCGGCCTGTGTAAAATCTTCCACAAAGGGTAATCTGTTCTGACTTTGATAGTATGTGACTCGAAGCATGGTCATAGCTTTGTGGCTAACATTAGAACTGCGAACGTCAACTTTTTCAAAGGAGGGTAGTTTAACTCTGCCCCCTTCAACACCTGGCTGGCATAGTGTACTGGACTTTACTCCCCATTGTTTTCACGGACAAGTACCGAGCAAACTGTTTTCTTTGTCACAAATAAGTATAGAAACAAAATTTTGCCTTCAACAGGCAAGCTTAGCAGCGGAGATGATGATAAAAAGGCCTTTAGACTTTCAAATGTCTCTTCACACTCTTCTCCCCATTCAAACTTGCCTTTACCTTTTAAAGCCTTGAAGAGCAGGAGGTACCTTCTAGTTGAACATGAGATGAAACAACCCAAGGCAGTGACCTGCCCATTAAGTCTTTGTTCCTCATTAATGGTTTTGGGTGCTTCCATATTTTGGATGGCGCTGATCTTCTCAAGTTTCACCTCTATACCTCTTTCAGAGATTATATATGCTAGGAACTTCCCAGCTTTTACTCCGATGGTATACTTTTTTGGGTTCAATTTCATGCCTGCCTTATCTAGGACATCAAAAACTTTTTGAATATCTTCTGGATGGTCTTCCAAGGATCGGCTCTTCACTATCATATAATCTACATACACTTCAACTGTTGATCCCACCATTTCCTTGAAGATTCCCAATACCAGCCTTTGGTATATGGCCTCGACATTTTTCAATCCGAAAGGCATTACTTTGTAGTAGTAAACTCCTCCATTTCTTATGAACACTGTCTTTTCTGCATCCTCAGTATTCATCATGTTTTGGTGGTATCCTGAAATGGTATCAAGAGAGGAGATCACTACATGCCCCGAGGTCGAGTCCACTAATATGTCAATGGATGGTAATGGGTAGTGATCTTTCGGACATGCTTTATTTAGGTCAGTAAAATCCATGCACATCCTCCAATTTCTATTAGCTTTCTTTACTAGGACTAAATTGGCTAGCTATGTAGGATACTAGACTTGCTTTATCAACCCTGCACTAAAAAGCTTATCAACCTCTTCTTTGATCACCTGCTGCCTCTTTAATGCGAACTTCCTTTTTTTTTTTTGGATTGGTTTGATGGTCTTATTAATAGATAACTTATAGGTGATGAGAGCCGGGTCTACACTTGTTACATCTTTTGGAGACTAAGTAAAAGTGGTTACTCTTCTCTTCAACAAATATATTAAACAAACCTTCATTTTCGCGGTTAACACAGTGCCAAACCATTCATTTTGCTCCTTTTCTACTTGGACGTCTTCTACTAGATTTACGGGTTCTGGTTTTTTGTGAGATTTTGGCTTCTCCAGTAAGTCGATGGCATGGTTGCTTTTCTAAAACTTTTTATAAGGTATCCGTAATCTGCTTTGGCTGATCTCAGACTGCCTTGGACCACGACTATTCCCCTGGGAGCTGAAAGCTTAAGACACATAGCTGAAATGTTAATAAATATATCGTGGCGGTTCAGGACTAGACAACCGAATATCACATTGTATGCAAATGGAATGTCCACCATCATGAACTTTACATACAACTCTACCTCTACTTTTCATCTCCGAGTACCATGAAGGTTGATGGTGCCTAGTACCCTCCTTACCTCATACTGGTTTAGGAGGATCTTAACGACTAGCGAGTCATTTTGGAAGGATCCGATCGCCTTATCTGCAAGGCTGAACCTTACCTCTTGCTTGGTCCACAATTCTTGATGGATAGATAAGACATCCTCTACTACCCGCTTATTTTTCCTACTACCCTTATTAGGTCCTCCAGTGATAACATGTACAATTCTGACCATTTTCAGGATCAGGGAAGAAAATTTCCTTCTTTAGAGAGTTTCCTGACAACAGAACTAAAAGATATAGTTGAAAATAGATTGATAACGTGGCCGGAACAATACTGTAATGTAATTTGCTAGAACCTGCAAGAAATGAAGCGTAAGGTGGCGATAGGTACCCACGGCAGCCACTTCGACGCTCAAGTTAGTATCTTGAAGAATAAAGAGAACGTAATGAATTATTGAGAGCTTGAGTGGTGTTTAGATAACGTACCTTTGCCTCTGGATTGTTCTCCTTTTATACTGTAAGAGGATGAAGATAAATATAGTGTCTCCTGAAAATTCAGTGATGATCTGGCCGACTGCTCGATAATGTACATCGCCAGCTAATAGGTTGGCAATCCCGCAATCTATTGCAAAATGAGAATATGCCTGATAATGGTAACTCTGTGCCAAGATTCGGCTTATTTGAGGAGGGCAAGTCTTGACGATAGTCCGAGTGTTAAAGTGTGTGAGTCTCTTTTTTCTGTAGCGAAACTGCATTTTTTACTTATCAAATTCTTGTCATGTGACCTCTATTTTATTATGACAACTCATAGCATTTTTTGAATGATTGTTACGTAATATCATTCATTATTTAGTCTTTCTAACTAAGATAAAAATAAGTTAACTAATAATTATTTTTGATTAAAAAAAATTATTTTTGATAAAATGGCTAAAGAGTTGGATTCTATAAAATATAAAAATATAATAATTTGTAAATAGGAATGAAGTAATGAATTTTCTTAAAATGTTAAAGATTTTATAATAATTCTTAAAAAAATCGCTATTATTTGAAATTTATATTTATTGAATAAAAAAGTGAAAATATTTGCATTAATTTACATTTGTATTTAAAATTTTTAGCCAAACTTTTTAAATTTATGTTTGTTGGATAAAAAAAGTCCAATTGTTTGTATCAATTTATATTTATATATTTATATTTAAAATTTAAAATTTTAAATAATATAGCCAACTTTTTAAATTTAATATGATTATAGTGTGATGATTAAATCGAATTTTGAAAAGTTATTAATAAATTATAATAAAGTCACTAAAATTTTATTTAAATAATAAAATAATTTTTAAAATAATTTATTTTATTTTAATAATATTTTTTTATCAATTCCATTATTTACCTCTTATTCCATTTATATATATCATTTATGAAAATTTAAAATATTAAACAGAACAACACTTTATATACTAATGTGTATGATATTTTTATTATACTTAATATCATTGATATGAAATAAATTGTTCATATTTAAGTAATATACAGATAATTTTTAATAATATTAAATATAAACATTTAATATAACACTTTAATATATAAACTTTATAGAAGTTTATTTGTAATTAATATTTATTAAATTAATATATTTACTATTATACATGGTAAATATAAAATACGTTTACTTTTGTCAAAAATGAAATAAAACATATGATTTTATTGATATTTTATTTTATAATCTATAGTTTATTTCAATGATTTAATTTTGTATCAAAATAATATATTGTAGTATTATACCGTTAATAAGTAATAATAATTTTTAAATTTTATATCAATATAAAATTTATATTATGAGATATTATTTTAATATAAAATTGAATCATAAATTATAAAATAAATCATAGATTCTGAATTAAAAATTAATGAAATTATGTGATATTTTTTTATATTTTTTCTTATTAATAAAATTTTAAAAATTTTATTATAATTTATTATTATATTTTTTAAATTTAGTTTAATCTTATTAATTATGGTTATAATAAATTCAAAAGGTTTAGTCTTCGTGGCTCATAGCATCTGAAAAATTTTAAATTGTGTAGAGATATTTAAATAGTTTTATATATAGTAAAAAGAAATTATCATTAGATTTTTATATATTTAAAAAATTTATTAATTATTTTTTAAATTACTTAATTAAATAATTTTATATTTTATAAAATTAAACTTTTTTAATTTTTTTATCAAACAAATCTTTATTCATCTTCCATACTATTTAATTGATTTAATTTTAGTTATTTATTTTATTTTATTTCTTTTATTTTCTATTTTTTTCAATTCAAAAAATTTATTTGTTATTTTTAAAATTTCAACTTCAATACAAATTTTTTTAAATTATCCATTTATTGTGTAATTTAATTTTATATGTTATTTTTATTATTAAAAAATAATTATCTTAATTAATTAATTTTTAATCTATTTATATAATTGAAATTATTTATTAAATTATTTAAATTTAGAGAAATAAATTTTAAATTTTTATAAATAAAAATATTTTATGAATAATATTTTATTATTTAATGAGTTTCATGAACTATTTAAATTTAAAAAATAATTTAAGTTCAAAAAATTCAAATTTAAATTTAAACTTTAAATATAAATTTAATAGGTGATAGGTTAAGTAATTTAAATTTAAAAATACTTAAATATAAATAAGTATTATTTTTATAGATAATAAGTGAGATTATTTAAATTAAAAAAATAAAATGAAAATATTCTTTCTATAGGGTATTTAAATTTAAATATACTTAAAAAAATTATAGTAAATATTATATTAAATTAATATTATTTTAACAATATTATTTTGAATTTGCAAGTTACAATCATATAGAAAGAGTTTTATTTACAATAAATAGTATTAAAAATCAGTTTCATAATAGAATCAGAAATAGAGCGCTTCATTAGTCGATTATTGACTTATATTAAAAAAATATATATTTATAAACATTAAAAATAAAATTATTATTAATTTATTTTAATTAATAAAAATAAATAAATTATAATTTAATTATAATATTTAATTAACTTTTTATAAATTTTTTAAATATATATTTATTTATTTACCTTTCACTCTGAATAAAATTTAATTTAAATCCGTCACTGATCACACGTGGTTAATAAATATATAAAAATAATAAAAATTAAATATGTCATACCATTAGTATAAATACACGTTTCCCTATTTTTAAATTTAATAAAGTTACGAAAAAGTCCCATTTCAAAAAAATAATAATAATAAAGTTACTAAAAAGTTTTAGATATAGGTTATGGTACCAAAAATAAGAAAAAAATTGAAATTAAATAGCTGAAGTTCACAAAGGTTTTGCTTTTTTATGCTAATATTGTCAAAAAAATTGTCAAAAATCAAATTTCATTTGTGAGAAGGCCTGAGCATGTTACAAGATAAGAGACCAAAAGGCCAGTGAAAGGACTACAGGCACACTCACTAAGCTGAGGTAAAAATTACACAAGATCCAAACAAAACCCAAGTATGAAAACCATTCAAGGCTGCCTATTCCAAAACAGAGGCCGAGGGCTACAACCCATTCCAACCCATGGACCCAACTGGAAATAGAATGGCTAGGTTCCTAGCAAAACCACCGACCAGCCACCAAATATTCTGTGCGCCACCAAGAAACCAGAGAAGATGAATAACATCAAATATCATAGAGGAACTCAAAGAAGTAAACAACAGAAGTCTACGTACATAGTGGGTATTCCTAATAAGCACGTTATCCATGGATGGTGAGAACAGCCGAGAGAAAAATTCAGAACCAAGGTAGCGAGTACGGCTGCTGAAGTCAAGGGAAATGACGAACGATGAGGCATAGATCTCTTGCATAGTTCAGCCTTGAGATATTGGGTATCGATAGGAGTGGCAACAATAAGGTCCTCAACAGTTACCTCACCAAACTAAAACCAAAACACCCATTAGATCCAAGGTCAGCACTCCTGGCTTCAACACAGTAAAGAAAAAATGCTGGTCGATACCATCAAAAGCACGCATGGCTTCAACCCAGAATAAATTCATCACCTATGAACCCAACAACCTGCGAATCTCATCATTCAAGCACCAGAAAGGCAGATCAAGAAGGATCCCTCTCACATAGCACAAATCTGCTACCAAACAGAACATTCTTATTTACACACAACCCTGCTTGGAAGTGAAGAGGGACATACCCACTCTCTAGACTTGGGAGAGGAAGGTCGTCCCCTATCTGAAGGGGGTAGGAGGTGGTCGTGCAACCGGAAAAAATAAACGGACTTATACCACAGGAGAAAAGCAAGGATGATGGGAGAGAGTCTCTGCTCAGGATCACCGGTACTATTCGGTTAAAATAAAAAAATTTATGTAATCGAATTAATTTGATTTAGATAAAAAATTTATTAGAATTAAATTAATTTAAAATTTTAATTTGAATTTTTATTTATTTTAATTTAATTTAATTTTTAATTTTAAAAATTTTAATTATTTTGATTTTTTTTATTTTAATTATAAAAAAATTAAAAAAAATTAAATCAAATCAATTAATAATAATAATATATTATTTTTAATAATATATAGAGATTATATTATATTAAAATTAAAATATTTTAATTAAATTTTAAATTATTAAAAATAAAAGAAAAAAATAAAAAAATTATTAAAAATTTAAATTGATCAAACTGAATTGAATTAAATTGAATTAAATCGATTCAGTTTGATTTAATTTTTAACTAAAACTAATTTATTTTAATTTTTATAAATATTAAAATTTTAATTTTTAATTTATTCTATTATATTCAATTTTAAAGTAAACCGATTGAATCCCCCGTAATATAATTGTGCTGATATTTTCATAAGGCTTATATAGTTATATTTGTATATGGATTAAAAAATTATATAGTTAATATATTTTTAAAATAATAAGTTTTAATTTTTTTAATATACTTGTAATATTCCACTAACGGTCATATTATTATATCATTGCAACTAATAAATTTTATTTTTTCAATATATATATAATTAATAATTAATAAACAGACTATTATATATATATATATATATATATATATATATGAATAAAAAAAGAAAAATAAATAAATCCTTATAAAATTGAAGGGAAATTATTGGTACATTTCACCTTCGTTTATTTTAAGAAAAAAATCTGAAAAAGTATGCTAAAAAAATTTTTTTTAATAAAAAAATAGTTTTTCATGTTACTGAAAAAATTAATTCATTTTAAATGGAAATAATTTTTCTTTTTAAAAATAAATTTATTTTATAAATTTTAAAAATTTTTTAATGCTATACTGGAGGAAGCAAATAGTATTAAATCTATTTTCAATATCTATGCGGCTATTTCTGGATAAGTAGTGAATTTCAACATATCTGGTATTTTCTTTAGTCCCAATGTAGTATTTTCTGTAAGGTCTAATATCAGTAATATCCTGCATATTCATTCACTATTGAGTCATAGTGTATATCTGGGAAGGGGTATTAATTGGCTAGCGTGAGAGCAGATGTGTAGTAGGAAGAAGGTGGGGGGTATGGGGTTTCCTTTTACTTTAGAAGTTTTAATTTGTTTTTAGTGGGCAAACAACTGTGGAGGTTCTTAATAAATCCTAATACTCTTTGTTATAGAATGTTTAAAGCAAAGTACTTCCCGAATGTTGATTTATTTTCTGCCAATATAAGTAATGGTGCTAGCTTTGTTTGGAAAAGTGTGATGACATCAAGAGAGTTGATTCAAATGGGTACAAGGTGGAGGGTGGGTAACGAAGAGAAGATTTTAGTAGCTTCAGCTCTCTGGATTCCTAAGGAGGATACCTTTTTTTGCAAATGATGGTCCTGTTTTTATTGAACCACATTTGCGTGTTTGTGATCTTTTTGAAAGTAATGGGAGGGTTTGGAATATTGCTCTTTTAATGGAGCTTTTTTCTTCAAGAGATATCAGGATTATTATTAGTATTCCTATTAGTATTACAAATAAGGAAGATTCATTCTTGTGGTACTTTAATAAAAGAGGTGTGTATACGGTGAAGTCCACATATTTTGTGTGTATGGACTTATTAGGAAGATCATCTTTTAATGTGGGGGTGAGTTGTGAACTAGTTTGTGGAATGTTTATGTTGCAGAGCTTAGAAATATATTGCCTACAAAAGATAACTTAAGGCAAAAGGGTGTGGATGTGGATGCTATATGTCTTTGATGCCATGAAGATGAAAGTTTGCATTGTCCTGTGTTCAAAGAAGTTTGGAGGTTAGGAGGAGTGAGAGATTTGCAGCCTAATGATAATTTTTTACTACAGATTTTGAAGTTCCAAGACAAGGTTCGAAAACCCTTTGCAATGGTCTGTGCATGGAGATTATAGTCAACAAGGAACTCATTATTATGGAATCAGGTGCAAAATTCAGCAGCTCACCTTGTGGAATAAGTCATGCATCATATCTTGGATTGAAAAGCTGCTCAACGTGCTGGTGCTTTGCATGGAAATACCACTGCTACTTTATATCAGGGTAGAAATTTATTTTATTCCTCCAACCCTACTCGTGATCCTGAAGCCAATCATCTCCAAATTCGTGCTTCATCTTCAAGATTGGACAATTTAAGTTGGCTTCATCCTGAAGCCCACTTTCCTCAAGCTCACCAATGATAACAGAACCTCCAAACTTGTCAACAGCATAAATCCAGAACAAAGAAACAACGAAAATCAAACAGAATAAAAACATAACTACATAGGATCCATAAAACCCCACAAGAAGAAATACACAATCTGAGTAAGCAAGCTCCTAGATCCTTCATGCAAGGGAACCCTCAATCTGTAAGCACCGATTTGTGTAAAGCCAAGAGGAAAAGCAAAATCAAAAGAAACAAAAATACAACCCCACTCGATGAGGAGAGGGTTAACCTACAATCTAAGCAGAGAGAAGGAGGCTCCTCTCTGTCCAATAACGCAAGAGAGGAGTCGAACGTTGTCGACAGAAAAAAGAAGAAGCTACTCCTAAAAAAAAAAACCAGAGTTGAGAGCAAAAAAGATATATCTGAAGAACGAAGTGCTTAAATCTAGTCGATTATGAACATAATACATGTGAATTTTATATAATTTTTACATGTACAAATTTATATGTTTATTTTTTAGTTAATAATAAACCGAATTTACATAAATTTACACGTATTACATAATTTATCTCCTATATCCAATGAGAAAATGGAATAGCGAAGCTAGTAGAGGTAGGCAATTAGGAATCTGCCCTATGGAAGCGCGGAAACCATCGTGCAGAGAGGGTGTCTGGTAGGGATGTGGCGGTGGTGGCCGATGCTGGGTGGCCCAATATTTTAAATGGAATAAATTATATTTTAATTTTTAAATTTTATTGTAATTAATAAATTAATTTATATATTTTTAAAATTAAATATTTAAATTTTTTTGTAATTCGTATATTTAAATGTGAGTTTATTCTATTCATAATTTTGTTAATCAATAAATTTAAAAGATAATAGATATTCAAATACCTAAAATATTCTTATGAACACATTCCGATAGTCAATGGGTCTAAAGAAAAATAAATATTTTAAATATTTAAAATACCTTTATAAACACTTAAATTCTTATTAAGCATTTTATATTATATAAATTACACTTTAATCCTTAAATTTTAGTATAATTAACATATTAATCCTTATATTTTTAAAACTAAATTCTTGAATCTTCCTATATTTAATCCATTCAAAATTACAGTTTTTTCATCCATTATAAACATTAGTTTAAAGCTAATGAGTGGTAAAATTTCTAAAAATACAATTTCTTCTTAAAATGCTTTTTGTAAAAATCTGTAATATATTTAAAAATTACTTGATAGTACTTAAAAATGACTGAAGTTGTAAATATTTTCTGAAAGTTTTAAAATTATCAAGTATTGGAGTATTTTAATAAACGGTAATTGAAGAACAAAAAATGTTAAAATTTAGTTGAATATGATCATCTGAATAAAAGTTAAATGAGCTTAATTGTTCTTTCAAATGAAAAAGAAATGATCAAAATATTTAAATTTTAATAGATATGAGAAAATAAATGAAATTCTAACTTCTTAATATTTTTAATTTAAAAATGGGACAATAAAAGTATTTTTATACTTTTAATTGCAAGAAATGAATGTGAAGATTAAAATCCAAACAGACTGATCATAGAAGGATTTAAGTGTTCGATTTTAAAAATATAGGACCGATCTATTAATTATACTAAAATTTAAGAATTAATATGTAATTTACCTATTTATAAGGGATAATAATGAAATTTTTATACTTTTAACGGTAAAAATGGATGGAAAGACATCTCATTTAGACAGACTGATTATACAGAAATTTAAGTGTTCAGTTTAAAACATGTAGAGATGAATCTATTAATTATACTAAAATTTAAAAACTAAAAATATAATTTATCCTAATATTTTCTTCCTTTTCCCATTCCTGTTTTCTTCCTATATGTTTGATGCAATGATATGTTTAATCTTTGTTGAAAAACTTTCCCATTTTCACGTGTTAATGCCCCACAAACACTGCAGTTTTATCCTTTGTTTGGGACAGATTTTTCAAAGTAATTGTGGTTTTTTCAAGGGATAAAATTTTGAGATTTGATTGGAAAAACTTAACACTTTAAAGTTTTTTAAAAAATAAAAAAAAATTCCTTCTAAATAATAAAAACTATAATTATTTAAAAATCATAAAATGTTTTATTATATAAAATTCTTCATTATCTTATACTTCATTCCAATATTTTGAGAAGCAAGAGAGTTGCATCAATTATTAGAGGTAGAAAAGCTGAATTTGCTCCAGAATTATATAAGAGTAAAAAATATTAAATTTAATTTTTAAATTTAAAAGTGGCTTTAAATTATTAATAAAATGTTAAACTATAAAATTATTATTTATCAGAAACTGAAAATGCGAATTATATTATATTTATTATTTAACAGTAATTTAATATATTTGACTTTTAATAATAATTTTAAAATATTTTTTAATATAAAATAAAATTTAATATTTTTAATTGTCGAGGATAAATTTGATTTTTGAACTAAAATCAAATGGAGGTCAGTTTCATTTCACAGGGGAAATTGGACAAACGTATCCGTGCTTTTTCTTTTTTCTTATTTTAATGCTTATTTATTTTACCGACTGCTGGCTCTCTAGCATGAACCAGTGTTTTTTTTTTTTAAAAAAATTATTATTATTATTATTATTATTATTATTATTATTATTATTATAAAATTTAAAAAAATTGAATAGTAATTATAATAATTTTTAAATATATTTAATAGTGAAAAAGAATAACTTAATAATTTTATAAGTTTTCAACTATACAAATAACATTAGGATACATTTGGTCAGATATTAAAATAACAGAGTTTAATTGACAAAAAAATAAACATATAGAGTGAAATTGCAATAAAAATAAAATATAGAATTTTTTTTACAATTAATTTTAAACTTTGTTGACGTGGTATGGTAAATAGCATTGACGTAGTAAATGACATGACAATTTTATTAATTTTTTAATGACACAAATAACGGCAGAATATAATTGGAGCAATCTTAAAAGTCAGCTTTTAATCGACAAAAAAATATAAAATGTAATTATAATAAAATTAAAAGTACATAATTTTTTTAATAATTAATTCATAAATAAACAAAAAAATTAAAAATAAAGAAGCATGCAACAACTTCGTCTTCATCTCATTAAACTCTTCCCAAGTGGCTTTTGTGGGAGACAAGTCTTGCCAATGAACCAAGACCTCTTGTTTCTTTCTCCTCACTCTACTATCCCAAATAGCTTCAAGTTGTAGGGAAAGCTCACCATCCTCATCCGTGAAAGGCAATTGTAGCTGCACAATAAATTTGATCCCAATTTTCTTTATTAGAAGAGACACATGAAATATAGGATGTACCTTCACATCCTTTGGTAATTCTAATTTATAAACAACTGTCTCAATTCTCTTTAACACCTTGAAAGGTCCATATGCTGCCAGCTTGAAATTTTTATGAAATGTAAGTGAATGTTGTTTGTAAAGATGCAACTTAAGGAAAACCATGTCACCAACATCAAACTCCCTTTATTGATGCTTTGCATCATACACTCACTTCATTCAATTTTAGGCCTGCTGAATTTTTTCTTTAAGTTTCTTAGTCATGGTGTCTTTTTCAATCAGTTATTGCTCCACAGCTACAACTTTAGCTATCCCTGGAACAAAAGAGAGAAGAGTAGGCGGTGTTGAAGCACAAAATACAAATAAGTCATAGTTTGTTATTCTGTTGTATTTTGATATACATGTAGTATTTTGTATCTGTAAATCTTATCCTTTGTAACCACTCTCTGCTGTATAAATATAGCAGTAAATACTCAATACATATATCAATTGTTCAACAGTTTATTAATATTGTGCGAGTTATTTTATGGTATCAGAGCTAGAAAACTCTTGAGTTTCCACTACAGATCTAGTTTTCTTCCTCTGCGAATCCATCTGTTTTAATGGCTTCTGCTTCGAACACAACCGGTGTTATTCATTCTTCTGGAAAGATGCTAGTCTCTCTTAATGATGCATCACAGTTTCCATTGAAGCTTACGAGAGAAAATTATCCTGCTTGGTTCGCTCAGATCGTGCCGGTGTTGCGTGGGCATAATCTAATGGGTTATGTTGATGGAAGCTTTCCCTGTCCGTCTCAAGGTGTTCAAAAGGAAGGGAAAAAGGTACCTAATTCTGATCATGAGTTTTGGGTCTGCCAAGATCAGTTGATACTGGCAGCGATTATTGCTTCCACTAGTTTCTCTTTTATGCATGTAGTCTCTTCTGCACAGACTTCAGCGGAGGCATGGAATAAAATCAAATCATCGTGTGCTAATAGGAATGCCACGAGAATACTGTCGCTTCGTGAGAAGCTTGCTAATCTGAAACGTGAGAATCGATCTGTATCTAACTATTTACAGATGGTTAAGGCAATTTCAGAAGATTTGGCTATTTCTGGGAGTCCGATACCTAAGATTGATCTTGTTATTCATGTGTTGAATGGTGTGGGGTCTGATTTCAGGGATATTGCTGTTGCGGTTCGAGTTAGAGACACAGTAATTTCGTTTGAAGCACTTCAGGAAAAGCTTCTGTCTCATGAGTTATATTTGAAACGGATTAATTCTATTGATGATCCTGCACCAGTTGTTGCTCATAATGTGCGAAAGAATTCTAATAATCGCCAGAATTTTTCTAATAATCGCGGTGTTAGGCAGGAGTACTCACCGCTCAAAATAGTTCTCGGCAGTATTCTGAACAAACAACAAATAAAAGAGGTTCTGGTGGTTCCTCAATTTTATGTCAAATATGTGAACTTCCTGGCCATGGTGCGAAGCGATGTTTTCGTGCTAAAGAGTTTTTCAAAGACAATTTTCCTCAGCCGCGTGCTAATCAAGTCACTGCTGCTTAACCATAGAATTGGATATTAGATACAGGAGCTTCTCACCATGTCATTCATGATTTGCAGAACTTGTCCATACATGCTCCTTATGAGGGTCTTGATGAGCTTCATCTCACTGACGGTACAGGTTTACGTATAACACATGTTGGTTCTAAATTCATTTCTTTTCCTTCAAAAACTTGTTCTTTGGATAATGTCTTGTGTGTTCCTCATGCTACTGAGAATTTGATCTTTGTTTCTGCATTTTTTCTTGCCAATAATGTCTCGATTGAATTCTTTTTTGATTATTTTCTTGTTAAGGATCTGGTCATGAGGGAGATACTCACAAAGGGCAGAATTAAAGATTCTCTTTATCGTCTTTCTACAGTTCCAAAAGCTCGGTCTCTGTTTGCTGCATATTCCTCTGTTCATGGTTCTTCCTATGTCTGGCATCAACGCCTCGGTCATCCTGCAGCTAGAGTCCGTCGTTATGTTGTGTCCAAATTTAATTTGCCTGAGTCATCTTTTGGTTTTGATTGTGATTCGTGTCTTTGTCATAAGAGTCATCGACTCGCTTTTGGAGTTTCATCTCTTACTAGCTCTCGTCCTTTAGAATTGGTGTATTCTGATTTATGGGGGCCAGCTTCAGTTCCACCTATTGATGGTTTTAAATATTATATTATTTTTGTTGATCATTTTACCAAATACATTTGGTTTTACCGTTTCAAACTTAAGTCTGATGTTGCCGTTATTTTTCCTGTGTTTAAGAAATTAGTTGAGAATATGTTATCAATTGTTCAACACTTTATTAATATTGTGTGAGTTATTTTAGGCGGAGGCCTTCTGTACACCACTTCAAAGGAGTTTTTTCAGTGGTTGAATGAACACTGGTACTGTAACAATACTCTATCCAAGTTAGCCATTTAATCCACAGCTTTGGTTGAGAACTAGTAAAGCACCCGAGATACATCTCTAATGTTCAATTTACCACCTCTATCTGGCCGTCAGTTTAGGAGTGATAAGCTAAACTAAAATTGAATCAAGTGCCATTTAAATTAAATAATTCTCTCTAAAATGATCTGGGGAAGGTAGGGTCACAGTCACAAACAATTATTTTGGCATTCCATGTAACTGAAAAATATGGTCAAAGAAAATTTGAGCAATTATTGCAACAGTATAAGGATGAGAAATAGGTGTAAAATGAGCATATTTAAATAGTCTATCAACAACTACAAATATGGTGGACTTGCCTCTTAAACTCGAAAGATCGTCAATGAAATTTATTGAAATTTCTTTCGAAATTCTATTTGGAATTGATAGAGGTTGAAGGAGGGGGGAAGTTTTCTATACTTTATGCTTTTGGCAAATATCACATTCTCTTATGAAATCATAGAATTTACTCTCAAGTCCTTGTCAATAAAAAGTGGAATATATCCTGTGGAGAGTTTTGAGAAACCCTTCATGAGTGCTATTTTGGAATGCACAATTATATCTTTAATCAAAGATGAATCTTTTGCTAAATTCTCTCTTTAAAGAATAGAATTCCATGTCTGTATTTCCTTGGACCAAGTGCTTCACCATCAAGCACCCTTTCAACTATCTTTTTTATTTCTAGATGGGAGCAAGTTTCTTCCTTAATGGCATGGGGCATGAAATAGCCAAAATTTGGGCCTCCCCATCTCCTTGTTCTTCCCTTCTGGATAGAGCATCAACAACCACCTTTATATTCAATAGTAAAGTCAAATCCCATTAGCTTGAATAATCATTTTTGTTGTGTCGTTGTTGTAATTTTTTGGCTCCATAGATGCTTTAAAGTCTGGTGTTCAGTTCTCACAATGAATTTTTGACCAAGAAGATACGGCCTCCATTTTTGTACTGCAAGAATAAGTGCCAAAATTCCCTTCTCATATGTAGACAAGAGAAGGTGTTTACCATGTAGAGGATGACTATATAAAGCAATTGGCCATTCTTGCATCAATATAACCCCTACACCTGATCCTGAAGCGTCACTTTCAACAATGAATAGTTTGAAAAAATTCGAAAGAGCCAAGATTGGGGCACTAGTCATCACTTCCTTTAATTTGATAAACGCTTCCTCTACCGCTGGTGACCATTTGAATCCATTTTTTAAACATCTTGGTTAATGGACTTGCAATTTTCCCAAAATACTAAATAAAATTTTGATAATAGCTACAAAGATCCAAAAATCCATGTAAAGCTTTTGGGGCAATGGGTTTTGGCCAGCCTTTTATAGATTCAATTTTCTCTAAATCTAAAGCAACTCCACCATTAGTAGTTATATGATCAAAGTACTTAACTTCCCTTTGGCCAAATTGACATTTCTCCACTCTTATAAATAATTGATGAGCTTGCAAAATTGAAAATACAGCTTCTAAATGTTTTATGTGTTCATTCCAAGTTTTGCTATAAATGAGGATGTCGTTAAAAAGTACAACAAGAACAAACTTTCTTAAATAATCTTTAAATACCTTATTCATTAGAGATTGGAATGTTGATGGGGTATTAGTGTGGCCAAACAGCATGACTAGAAATTCATAATGGTCCTGATGTGTGTGGAAAGCAGTCTTCTCAATAACTTTGGGATGAAGTTTGACTTAGTGATAACCAGACCGAAGATCCAATTTGGTGAAGCATTAGGCACCCGTCAAACTCATTAACTAATTCTTTAATAACATATATGTGAAATTTATCTTTCACAATATTTTTATTTAGTTCTCTATAATCGATACACATTTGCTGAAACAGCCCGGCCCAAACTGGCCCAAATAACTTTTGGGCCCACTTTTCACTTGATCCAAAATGGTTAACCCAAGTTATTTAGTAGTTTCGTGCTAACTATTATATACAATTTCAATTTTCCATCATCTTTCGATGTGGGACGGCTTCCACACCGAAAGCAGACAGCTGGCCGTTACACTCGGTCCTGCTAAATTTGCGACGTCCTCGTCGCAACTGAATCAAGTTACAAATGCTAATTAGGACCGGACCTTTGGGTATTGTGGTTCGCTAGTACTTTGGGTGGCTCCACCTCGTCTCTCACAGGTAGTCTTTTCCTCGCAGGTCCATTAGCTCTGCCTAATTTGTCTGACCTAGGGTGGCTTTGATACCAATTGAAACAGCCCGGCCTAAACTGGCCCAAATAACTTTTGGGCCCACTTTTTACTTTGCCCAAAATGGTTAACCTAAGTTATTTAGTAGTTTCGTGCTAGCTATTATATACAATTCTAATTTTCCATCATCTTTCGATGTGGGACGGCTTCCGCATCAGAAGCAGGCAACTGGCCATTACACTCGGTCCAGCTAAATTTGCAACATCCTCGTCGCAACTGAATCGGTCACAAATACTAATCAGGACCGGACCTTTGGGTATTGTGATTCACTAGTACCTCGGATGGCTCCACCTCGTCTCTCACGGGTAGCCCTTTCCTCGCAGGTCCACTAGCTCTGTATGATTTGTCTGACCCAGGGTGGCTATGATATCAATTGAAACAACCCAGCCCAAACTAGTCCAAATAACTTTTGGACCCACTTTTCACTTGGCCCAAAATGGTTAACCCAAGTTATTTAGTAGTTTCGTGCTAGCTATTATATACAATTCCAATTTTCTATCATCTTTCGATGTGAGACGGCTTTCGCACCGGAAGCAGGTAGCTTGCTGTTACACTTGCCATGACCCATCATGCTTCTTAACTAACGGAATAGGAGCAGAAAATGGACTCTGACTTGGTCGTATTATTCCTACGGTTAATATTTCTGACACTATCTTTTCAATTTCTGACATTTTATAGTGCGGGTAATGATACGGCTTCACTAAAAATGGTTCTGATTTTTTCAAGGTTATTTTGTGGTCAAGGATTTGTTGAGGTGGCAGCTCGACTGGTTTAGCTAATGATACTCTGAATTTCTCTAACAAACTTTATACTTGAGGATGCAGCACGAGTTCCTTCTAATGGTTGGACATATTACTTAAAATTTGAAGCACAAATCTGGTTTTTTTCAGCTTAACCATGTGTTCTATTTGGTACACACTTAGAAGCTGATTTTCTAAAATTGTGGTGCCCTGCAAGGTTGCTTCTTTTCCATCTAACTCAAATATCATTAAAATTTTTACAAAATCCCAAAAAAATTGGTTCCAATGTTCGCAACATTGAGTTCCCAAAACAGCATCATAGCCTTCCAATGGTAAAATGTACAAATCAACAATTATAGGAACTCCTTGAATAATCAATTGAGTTTGCATACATTTACTTGAATTTGCCAATTTTTCTCCTGAAGCAATAACCACCTCTAATATCTTTCCCTTCATTGGTAATAACCCAACTTTCTTTGCAAATCTCTCACTTACAAAGTTGAGTTCTTCTTGAATCCACTAGAATTGTGGCAAACATATTTGATAATTTGCAGTGAAGCTGTCTCTCGGCCTTCAAAGCCAGAAAGCGCATGTAAGGATATTGTTAGTAATATGCTCTACAACTAATCTACTGGTTATTGTTGGATATTATTTTTTATGTATTTTAAGTATTTAAATATATTATACAAAGGCTGTTATTTATTTTTAATGTTAATTGAATTGAATATCAAGTAAAGATAAAGTCCATGAGACTATATTACTATGCAAAAAAAATTATAATGTGATTATAAATGTGAGATTCCTATTGCATTTAAGTAATATCTTCAAATGTTTCTGGTCGACGTTTTTATCATGATTGGATAATGATTAGAACTGTTAAGACTAGTACATATTATGCTCTTTCCTTTTAGAAAAAGCAACTGATATCATAGGTTGAGATATATGAGATATCTAGAACTAATATGTAAGTACTTATTTTATATAAAATAAATAATATGGGTATATATTAAGTTATTTTTTGTTGAAATAGAAAAACTATTAATTAATTATACAACATATATAATAAATAAAATATAACTTATTCATGTAACAATTAATTTAAAATTAAAAAAGAACATAATAAATAATAAATTCTAAAAGATAAATTTCATTTAAATAGAAAAAATAAAGTCAAATAAGCTACAGGCTCATAAGAATTAAGAAGGACATTATACTTAGAGTCAAATTAAAATGCAGCTGATAGCTACTGGCTCAACATTTTTTATGTTCTTGTTTATGTATCCTTTTTCTTGCTTCTTTATATTTAATATTTAATTGTAGATGCTCTAAAAGCAAGAAAAGTTTGTCCAAAAATAATTTCACTGTCTCTCCTCATGTGGTGACTGAACCTAAAGGTGGGTTATATAACTATCTTTTGCATCATCAACTAATGAGAAATGAAAGGCCCTTAGCTTAATATGTTCTTCGAAAACTCATTATGTCTCATATTGGAGCATGCAATACGGAACTCAAGCATCTATGAGGATCTTCCGTTTCACGTCCTCAAAAGATAAGGAGTAGATAAATCAATAATGACTTTAGCTTAAGTGTTGCATTTATTTCTTAATAGTTGATACAAAGTGGTTGGAAATCAACATCATTGTTGACATCATTGATTGCTTACTTATTAGCAATATTTTTCTCAATGACAAATTCATTAGAAGAATTGTTTGGGTTAGATATTGTTTCTTCTGTGCCCATGATTTGTTCCCTCGACAGCAACCAATACCTCTTTGTTAGTCTTAGAGGATGAAACATTTTTATATCTCGATTTGATCTCTTTTCTCAACCTCCTCACGGTTTTCTCGATTCCTTGTTTGAAGTTGAGTCTACCCAAAGGATTAGAATGTGCCATTCAAAAGAATTACTAAAATAATTAAAATTATATCTTAGCAATAGCGCTAAGATTTAGTAGGTGTCGAGGCCACCAAAAATAAATTTCTACTTTTCTAAATCAAAAAAAATTGCGATAGTTGTGAGTAGGGTTTGTCCTATAGAGATTGGAAGGAAGTTAATTCACCTGAAAGACAAAACAAAAATAAAAATAAAATGGGAGTTTTAAAAAGCAAGGAATTAAAAATTACTTCAATGAGAATTAACCTAAAACAATTAAAAGAAGTAAAGTAATTAGATTTAAGTGAGAAAATCAATATGAGATTAATTCAATGAATGTTTAATCTCAGTTTTAGTCTTATTGGTTGATCATAGATGCAAAAATAATTTCTAATTATTTATAGATAAAATAGTTATAGATGTCGAAGAAGCTTTAGTCACTCAATCTTAATTTTTAAACTAGTTAAGAGATGTTCGTTAACTTGCTTTAGCTTTTGAAAAGTAGTAGGAGACGCTACTAATAATTTAATCCAATTACTACATTAGGAATTAAAAGACCTGATTCTAACTAATAACACAAAAGCTCGATTCATTTTAGTTTGATTATTTTGTTCCTTAGGAGGGCTTTACTTAAACTAATTCACCACTAATTTCGTATTAAACTAAAATAATTATGAATTTAATCGACTTGAATAATAATATATTATCCTATTAATTGAGCAATGACACCTTAATGCTACAATCAATAGAACAATAATAAATAATAGGTACAAAAACAATATAAATACCAAGAAACATTAAGAAAATAATAAAACCAATTAGATCTCACAACTAAATGAACTAAAACTTCAATTATCCTTCAACTAAAAAGAGAATTTAGCTACATATGTTCATGGTTGAAATGCAATAAGAAAAATGTTTTCAGCCTCTCAAAATTAATCAAGAGTAAAAGATGATGTTGTATATCAAAATAGCATCTTTATATAGTACTAAAAATCCTAGTTTAGCCTAAATACAAGTAATCAAAATTAGATGGAAAAGTGTATTTAGGTATATCCATGATTTCACTTACATTTTGTGCTTTATTTTTCCTAAAACAATTGAGTTTGATATGTTTTTGCGGATAAGGATCATTAAATTGTGTGTCAAATATGGAATTAGACTCTGGTTTCTTTCGTTAGATATGTTATGCCCATAACATAGTGCATCTGAGACTTAGAGTTTAAGCAAGACTTTGTTCCTTATTTCCTTGTGTCTTTCATTACGCCCATGACTCCCTTAATTTCAGAATTCAGAGTCTAGACATAATTTTTCTCTTTTTATTCTTCAATCCTTTATTATCTTACTAAAACATCAAAAGTGAAAAAAATCAATTTGTTTAAGTCTTTCTCCAGCAAATAATCTTTAGCTTTAAGAATTACATGAGAAATTATCTACATGTCATCATAACCACAACATGAGATATGGATGATATAACACATGGTACATTTTGGGAATCTATTTTTAGCTTAGAACATTCAACGTTTCCAAATACAGAGGTTCTAAAAAAATTGCTTAATACCAAATATATAAAATATTATTAGTATTTAGTTAAATTTGGTAAATTTTAGCCTTATAAAGCAGCATATAGAATGATAAATCAATTCATCATTGTAAAATCTTTATTAAAAATAAAAGAAGGAAGGAAGCAAAAAAAAAATAATGGATACTAAAATAATCTTCTCAATTGTATCTCTATTGTTCATAAATTTCTCTCTTGTTCAAGCACAGCCAGCTGTTTTTGATATAACAAAATTTGGTGCAGCACCTGATGGAAAAGCAGATGCAAGTAAGGTATAAACATATAATTCACCCATGAATATTAGGATATTAGCTAAACTTAAAATTCTTACCTTTCTCTTTCCTTTATCTTTAGGCTATAGCGGATGCTTGGAAAGAGGCTTGTGCAGCAGCAGGATCTAGCAAAATATTGATTCCAGCAGGGACATTCTTGGCAGGTATAGTGAATGTTACAGGTCCTTGCAAAGGGGCAATAGAGGTAGAAGTTCAGGCAACCGTGAAAGCCCCACCAGAGCTTGCAGGGGGGGATGGTTGGTTTAATTTTAACCATATTGATCAATTCACACTATCTGGAAAAGGAACTTTAGATGGTCAAGGAGAAGTTGCATGGAAGGGAGTATCTTGTGACAAAGATCCAAAAAATTGCAAGAAACATCCTATGGTATTTTTTTTTAGTTTACATGAAATTACAAAATGTTACTAATTTAAATTTACCATAAATTGTAATTACGTACCAAAACTTTTCTAAAATGCTTTTATTGCTTTACATTTTTCATCAGAATATAAGGTTTAACTTCATTACCAAAGGCTTAGTTCGTGACATAACGTCTCTTAATAGCAAGTACTTTCACGTCAATGTATTGGGATGTGAGGACTTCACATTTGAAGGCTTCAAAGTCAGTACACCTGAAGGTAGCCTTAATACAGATGGAATTCATATTGGGCGATCAAAGGGAGTGACTATATCTAATGCCAAAATAGGCACGGGTGATGATTGTATCTCTATTGGTGATGGAACCGAAAATCTCAAAATCACAAAAGTGGCATGTGGACCTGGTCATGGCATCAGCATAGGGAGCTTGGGGAAGTATGAGAATGAAGATCCTGTTTCCGGAATTACCGTTTCCGATTGCACCCTCACCGGTACAACTAATGGTGTTAGAATTAAGACTTGGCCTGCAATGTTTCCTAATACTGCAACTAATATTCATTTCCAAGATATTACTATGGAAAATGTCTCCAATCCTATTATTGTAGATCAAATGTATTGTCCATGGAATAAATGCAATAAAAAGGTGAAAACTGTTCCAAAACAATATATTATTATATGACAATTACTTATTGTTTGTATAAATAATTATTTCTTCTCTCTTTTTTTTTTTTTCCAGGAGCCATCTAAAGTGAAGATTAGTGATGTTAGCTTCAAAAATATAAAGGGAACTTCTGCAACTCCTCTTACCGTTCAACTTATATGCAGCAGTGGAGTCCCATGTGAAAAAGTGGAACTTGCGAACATTGACTTGACATATAGTGGTCCTGAAGGCCCAGCAAAATCTGAATGCATTGATGTTAAGCCAACAATTGTAGGGAAGATTCCAGAGGGATGCAAATAGAAAGTCACATCTGCTGTTACATATTTTTTTTGTAGTTAATTATATATAGAGGAACATTAAGAGGTCTCCTACTATTAATATCAGACAATTATAGAGAAAAAAATTATTTATTATTTTTTTAATCATATCCTGTTGTTGCAATTTTTTTAACTGATAAAAAAATGAATCAAATATTGCTATTTTTTTTAAAAAAATTTGCTAATATATTTTGTTATGCGGTATTCTATTTTACGTAGCAAAATTATGGTTAATTTTATCCGTTGTTTGAAGTTAATAATATAACCTATTATCATATATGGTGTTGATGCCAATTTAAATAAAATTAGTAGTTCAAAATAAAATAGAAAGTTTATTACTATTTAAATTTTGTTTTAAAAGTTTTAAGTAGAATTTTTATGAGAAAAAATTATTTAAAGAGTTTAAGTGAAACTTATTTTTAACTAATAGTCAATTTCAAAAGGAGAAGAATCAACGGAAAGAGGGTAGCATGCAGTTAGACTAAATTGTGAATGGTTGAGTTGAGTGAATTTTGAGAGAGAGAGGAAAAATAATTAGTGGCTATAAATTGTTTTTTATTTTATAGTTGACTTATATTGAATACGTTATTTTACAGAAAATTACACTTACACTACTATATTAGTTCATATTAGAAATAAGTTCAAGTAAGTTCATATACTTTTCCTTAAGACCAAATAAGCACAATTCAAAATTTAGGACCAATTAAGTCCTTGAATTTTCGTTGCGGGCTAAATAAGTCCTAACAATATAATAAAATATTATGTTTTAATAATAAAATATTTTTTTATAATTTAAAAATATTAAAATTAGTTTTTTAATTACCATAAAATTTAAAAAATATTAAGACACAATAAATAATTTTTAAAATTAAAAAAATGAATTTTTATCATACAAAAAATATTATTATTAAAAAATATTTTGTTATTTAAAAATAATATTATATTAAATGATGGCTTATTTGATCCTTGCATAATAGTACAGAGGCTAAATTGACCTAAAATTTTAAATTTGACTTATTTGGTTCTCAAGTAAAAGTGTAAAGACTTACTTGAACTCATATCTATTTCATATTTGCCCGTTAAATACTTTAAATACTTGAAATATAATTGTAATCTATTGAACCCTTAATCTTACAAAAACTGCAAAAATTAAATATAAATTAATCATATAATGGATTATTTATAAAAAGAGGTCAGAAATAGTTTCACTTATTGCTAACTTAATCATATAATGGATTATTTATAAAAAGATGTCAGAAATAGTTTCACTTATTGTTAACTGTACTTGAAAATTAGCTAATTGGACTATAAATTTTCATTAAAATGATAACATTATATTCTTCTAACTTTATCAACTTATAAAAATTTATAACACTTTTAGCAAAAATTAGTGCACAACCAACAAAATGTATGATCAATTTTACTTTTTTTTTTTTTTTTTATAAATTATCAATAATATGACTTATTTGTATTTAATTATTATGATTTTTATAAGTTTAGGTGTAGAATAGATTGCAATTTTAGTGAAGGTATTCAATAAGTTAATCTCAATTAGTATAGAGATATAAGTGTATATTGAGATATCAAGAGACAATGTTTGTTCATATGTCTTTTATGATATATAGAAAAGAAATATTCTCTATATTGAAGTGAAAAAATAGACTAAAAATATATATTTTCTCTACAAAATTAAATAATACTATATTAATGGGATTAATCGAGTTAAATTGTATTAAGAATAGAATTGAAGGACTAATACTATATGTAGCAGTTTTATAAGAGAATAAGGGTATATTTGATTTAATTGTTAAATATAACTTCTAGTTGTTTCCAAAACGTTAATTCTCAATACAACATGCCAAATTATCAAATGTTTTGAAAATTTTATTATAATACAAATGATATTTTATAATTTCTTAAATCTCATTCAAAACTCTTATATCTCCTTTTATGTTGAAGCCTGAATTCCCTACGCCATAGTATACTCATCAAATAAGAAACAAAGTATGTAAGCTCACCTTCTGCCAAGAGGCAAGATTTTAATATTCTATAATCTCCGATAGAAAAATACTAATATATACACTATTTTTATTTATTTTTTCCTAGAATTTTTTTTTTAAAAAAATGTATTAGAAAAGAAAATTTTGACATCCGAGATTTTTAATATGAAAAATTATAACAACATCCTTTGGTTAAAAATTACTAAAACGATTGAAAATTTGGTCTGCCGTGCCACAAAATAAAATTTTAGATTAAATTATAAAATGGGGTAGAATGTTTGGATTTTCATATCAACAAGCCTATTTAGAGAAAAAATAGTTTCTCTATATGGCATTTCAGACCATGAGAACATAATAAAGAATGACACGTGCTATATCATGCATACATAAACACTTTCCCAACTTTAATTTTTAAATTTAGATAAAATCAATAAATAAGTGTTTAGTATTTAGCCTTTAGTTTTAAGAATTAAATATTTGGATAAAATCAGAAAGACTTGCGAAATTTGACTTCTTATACTAATTTTCCTATATAAAATAAATAATATGGGTATATATTAAGTTATTTTTTGTTGAAATAGAAAAACTATTAATTAATTATACAACATATATAATAATTAAAATATAACTTATTCATGTAACAATTAATTTAAAATTAAAAAAGAACATAATAAATAATAAATTCTAAAAGATAAATTTCATTTAAATAGAAAAAATAAAGTCAAATAAGCTACAGGCTCATAAGAATTAAGAAGGACATTATACTTAGAGTCAAATTAAAATGCAGCTGATAGCTACTGGCTCAACATTTTTTATGTTCTTGTTTATGTATCCTTTTTCTTGCTTCTTTATATTTAATATTTAATTGTAGATGCTCTAAAAGCAAGAAAAGTTTGTCCAAAAATAATTTCACCGTCTCTCCTCATGTGGTGACTGAACCTAAAGGTGGGTTATATAACTATCTTTTGCATCATTAACTAATGAGAAATGAAAGGCCCTTAGCTTAATATGTTCTTCGAAAACTCATTATGTCTCATATTGGAGCATGCAATACGGAACTCAAGCATCTATGAGGATCTTCCGTTTCACGTCCTCAAAAGATAAGGAGTAGATAAATCAATAATGACTTTAGCTTAAGTGTTGCATTTATTTCTTAATAGTTGATACAAAGTGGTTGGAAATCAACATCATTGTTGACATCATTGATTGCTTACTTATTAGCAATATTTTTCTCAATGACAAATTCATTAGAAGAATTGTTTGGGTTAGATATTGTTTCTTCTGTGCCCATGATTTGTTCCCTCGACAGCAACCAATACCTCTTTGTTAGTCTTAGAGGATGAAACATTTTTATATCTCGATTTGATCTCTTTTCTCAACCTCCTCACGGTTTTCTCGATTCCTTGTTTGAAGTTGAGTCTACCCAAAGGATTAGAATGTGCCATTCAAAAGAATTACTAAAATAATTAAAACTATATCTTAGCAATAGCGCTAAGATTTAGTAGGTGTCGAGGCCACCAAAAATAAATTTCTACTTTTCTAAATCAAAAAAAATTGCGATAGTTGTGAGTAGGGTTTGTCCTATAGAGATTGGAAGGAAGTTAATTCACCTCAAAGACAAAACAAAAATAAAAATAAAGTGGGAGTTTTAAAAAGTAAGGAATTAAAAATTACTTCAATGAGAATTAACCTAAAACAATTAAAAGAAGTAAAGTAATTAGATTTAAGTGAGAAAATCAATATGAGATTAATTCAATGAATGTTTAATCTCAGTTTTAGTCTTATTGGTTGATCATAGATGCAAAAATAATTTCTAATTATATATAGATAAAATAGTTATAGATGTCGAAGAAGCTTTAGTCACTCAATCTTAATTTTTAAACTAGTTAATAGATGTTCGTTAACTTGCTTTAGCTTTTGAAAAGTAGTAGGAGACGCTACTAATAATTTAATCCAATTACTACATTAGGAATTAGAACACCTGATTCTAACTAATAACACAAAAGCTCAATTCATTTTAGTTTGATTATTTTGTTCCTTAGGAGGGCTTTACTTAAACTAATTCACCACTAATTTCGTATTAAACTAAAATAATTATGAATTTAATCGACTTGAATAATAATATATTATCCTATTAATTGAGCAATGACACCTTAATGCTACAATCAATAGAACAATAATAAATAATAGGTACAAAAACAATATAAATACCAAGAAACATTAAGAAAATAATAAAACCAATTAGATCTCACAACTAAATGAACTAAAACTTCAATTATCCTTCAACTAAAAAGAGAATTTAGCTACATATGTTCATGGTTGAAATGCAATAAGAAAAATGTTTTCAGCCTCTCAAAATTAATCAAGAGTAAAAGATGATGTTGTATATCAAAATAGCATCTTTATATAGTACTAAAAATCCTAGTTTAGCCTAAATACAAGTAATCAAAATTAGATGGAAAAGTGTATTTAGGTATATCCATGATTTCACTTACATTTTGTGCTTTATTTTTCCTAAAACAATTGAGTTTGATATGTTTTTGCGGATAAGGATCATTAAATTGTGTGTCAAATATGGAATTAGACTCTGGTTTCTTTCGTTAGATATGTTATGCCCATAACATAGTGCATCTGAGACTTAGAGTTTAAGCAAGACTTTATTCCTTATTTCCTTGTGTCTTTCATTACGCCCATGACTCCCTTAATTTCAGAATTCAGAGTCTAGACATAATTTTTCTCTTTTTATTCTTCAATCCTTTATTATCTTACTAAAACATCAAAAGTGAAAAAAATCAATTTGTTTAAGTCTTTCTCCAGCAAATAATCTTTAGCTTTAAGAATTACATGAGAAATTATCTACATGTCATCATAACCACAACATGAGATATGGATGATATAACACATGGTACATTTTGGGAATCTATTTTTAGCTTAGAACATTCAACGTTTCCAAATACAGAGGTTCTAAAAAAATTGCTTAATACCAAATATATAAAATATTATTAGTATTTAGTTAAATTTGGTAAATTTTAGCCTTATAAAGCAGCATATAGAATGATAAATCAATTCATCATTGTAAAATCTTTATTAAAAATAAAAGAAGGAAGGAAGCAAAAAAAATAATGGATACTAAAATAATCTTCTCAATTGTATCTCTATTGTTCATAAATTTCTCTCTTGTTCAAGCACAGCCAGCTGTTTTTGATATAACAAAATTTGGTGCAGCACCTGATGGAAAAGCAGATGCAAGTAAGGTATAAACATATAATTCACCCATGAATATTAGGATATTAGCTAAACTTAAAATTCTTACCTTTCTCTTTCCTTTATCTTTAGGCTATAGCGGATGCTTGGAAAGAGGCTTGTGCAGCAGCAGGATCTAGCAAAATATTGATTCCAGCAGGGACATTCTTGGCAGGTATAGTGAATGTTACAGGTCCTTGCAAAGGGGCAATAGAGGTAGAAGTTCAGGCAACCGTGAAAGCCCCACCAGAGCTTGCAGGGGGGGATGGTTGGTTTAATTTTAACCATATTGATCAATTCACACTATCTGGAAAAGGAACTTTAGATGGTCAAGGAGAAGTTGCATGGAAGGGAGTATCTTGTGACAAAGATCCAAAAAATTGCAAGAAACATCCTATGGTATTTTTTTTTAGTTTACATGAAATTACAAAATGTTACTAATTTAAATTTACCATAAATTGTAATTACGTACCAAAACTTTTCTAAAATGCTTTTATTGCTTTACATTTTTCATCAGAATATAAGGTTTAACTTCATTACCAAAGGCTTAGTTCGTGACATAACGTCTCTTAATAGCAAGTACTTTCACGTCAATGTATTGGGATGTGAGGACTTCACATTTGAAGGCTTCAAAGTCAGTACACCTGAAGGTAGCCTTAATACAGATGGAATTCATATTGGGCGATCAAAGGGAGTGACTATATCTAATGCCAAAATAGGCACGGGTGATGATTGTATCTCTATTGGTGATGGAACCGAAAATCTCAAAATCACAAAAGTGGCATGTGGACCTGGTCATGGCATCAGCATAGGGAGCTTGGGGAAGTATGAGAATGAAGATCCTGTTTCCGGAATTACCGTTTCCGATTGCACCCTCACCGGTACAACTAATGGTGTTAGAATTAAGACTTGGCCTGCAATGTTTCCTAATACTGCAACTAATATTCATTTCCAAGATATTACTATGGAAAATGTCTCCAATCCTATTATTGTAGATCAAATGTATTGTCCATGGAATAAATGCAATAAAAAGGTGAAAACTGTTCCAAAACAATATATTATTATATGACAATTACTTATTGTTTGTATAAATAATTATTTCTTCTCTCTTTTTTTTTTTTTTTCCAGGAACCATCTAAAGTGAAGATTAGTGATGTTAGCTTCAAAAATATAAAGGGAACTTCTGCAACTCCTCTTACCGTTCAACTTATATGCAGCAGTGGAGTCCCATGTGAAAAAGTGGAACTTGCGAACATTGACTTGACATATAGTGGTCCTGAAGGCCCAGCAAAATCTGAATGCATTGATGTTAAGCCAACAATTGTAGGGAAGATTCCAGAGGGATGCAAATAGAAAGTCACATCTGCTGTTACATATTTTTTTTGTAGTTAATTATATATAGAGGAACATTAAGAGGTCTCCTACTATTAATATCAGACAATTATAGAGAAAAAAATTATTTATTATTTTTTTAATCATATCCTGTTGTTGCAATTTTTTTAACTGATAAAAAAATGAATCAAATATTGCTATTTTTTTTAAAAAAATTTGCTAATATATTTTGTTATGCGGTATTCTATTTTACGTAGCAAAATTATGGTTAATTTTATCCGTTGTTTGAAGTTAATAATATAACCTATTATCATATATGGTGTTGATGCCAATTTAAATAAAATTAGTAGTTCAAAATAAAATAGAAAGTTTATTACTATTTAAATTTTGTTTTAAAAGTTTTAAGTAGAATTTTTATGAGAAAAAATTATTTAAAGAGTTTAAGTGAAACTTATTTTTAACTAATAGTCAATTTCAAAAGGAGAAGAATCAACGGAAAGAGGGTAGCATGCAGTTAGACTAAATTGTGAATGGTTGAGTTGAGTGAATTTTGAGAGAGAGAGGAAAAATAATTAGTGGCTATAAATTGTTTTTTATTTTATAGTTGACTTATATTGAATACGTTATTTTACAGAAAATTACACTTACACTACTATATTAGTTCATATTAGAAATAAGTTCAATTAAGTTCATATACTTTTCCTTAAGACCAAATAAGCACAATTCAAAATTTAGGATCAATTAAGTCCTTGTATTTTCGTTGCGGGCTAAATAAGTCCTAACAATATAATAAAATATTATGTTTTAATAATAAAATATTTTTTTATAATTTAAAAATATTAAAATTCGTTTTTTAATTACCATAAAATTTAAAAAATATTAAGACACAATAAATAATTTTTAAAATTAAAAAAATGAAGTTTTATCATACAAAAATATTATTATTAAAAAATATTTTGTTATTTAAAAATAATATTATATTAAATGATGGCTTATTTGATCCTTAAATAATAGTACAGAGGCTAAATTGATCTAAAATTTTAAATTTGACTTATTTGGTTCTCAAGTAAAAGTGTAAAGACTTACTTGAACTCATATCTATTTCATATTTGCCCGTTAAATACTTTAAATACTTGAAATATAATTGTAATCTATTGAACCCTTAATCTTACAAAAACTGCAAAAATTAAATATAAATTAATCATATAATGGATTATTTATAAAAAGAGGTCAGAAATAGTTTCACTTATTGCTAACTTAATCATATAATGGATTATTTATAAAAAGATGTCAGAAATAGTTTCACTTATTGTTAACTGTACTTGAAAATTAGCTAATTGGACTATAAATTTTCATTAAAATGATAACATTATATTCTTCTAACTTTATCAACTTATAAAAATTTATAACACTTTTAGCAAAAATTAGTGCACAACCAACAAAATGTATGATCAATTTTACTTTTTTTTTTTATAAATTATCAATAATATGACTTATTTGTATTTAATTATTATGATTTTTATAAGTTTAGGTGTAGAATAGATTGCAATTTTAGTGAAGGTATTCAATAAGTTAATCTCAATTAGTATAGAGATATAAGTGTATATTGAGATATCAAGAGACAATGTTTGTTCATATGTCTTTTATGATATATAGAAAAGAAATATTCTCTATATTGAAGTGAAAAAATAGACTAAAAATATATATTTTCTCTACAAAATTAAATAATACTATATTAATGGGATTAATCGAGTTAAATTGTATTAAGAATAGAATTGAAGGATTAATACTATATGTAGCAGTTTTATAGGAGAATAAGGGTATATTTGATTTAATTGTTAAATATAACTTCTAGTTGTTTCCAAAACATTAATTTTCAATACAAAATGCCAAATTATCAAATGTTTTGAAAATTTTATTATAATACAAATGATATTTTATAATTTCTTAAATCTCATTCAAAACTCTTATATCTCCTTTTATGTTGAAGCCTGAATTCCCTACGCCATAGTATACTCATCAAATAAGAAACAAAGTATGTAAGCTCACCTTCTGCCAAGAGGCAAGATTTTAATATTCTATAATCTCCGATAGAAAAATACTAATATATACACTATTTTTATTTATTTTTTCCTAGAATTTTTTTTTAAAAAAAATGTATTAGAAAAGAAAATTTTGACATCCGAGATTTTTAATATGAAAAATTATAACAACATCCTTTGGTTAAAAATTACTAAAACGATTGAAAATTTGGTCTGCCGTGCCACAAAATAAAATTTTAGATTAAATTATAAAATGGGGTAGAATGTTTGGATTGTCATATCAACAAGCCTATTTAGAGAAAAAATAGTTATTCTATATGGCATTTCAGACCATGAGAACATAATAAAGAATGACACGTGCTATATCATGCAAACATAAACACTTTCCCAACTTTAATTTTTAAATTTAGATAAAATCAATAAATAAGTGTTTAGTATTTAGCCTTTAGTTTTAAGAATTAAATATTTGGATAAAATCAGAAAGACTTGCGAAATTTGACTTCTTATAATAATTTTCCTATATAAAATAAATAATATGGGTATATATTAAGTTATTTTTTGTTGAAATAGAAAAACTATTAATTAATTATACAACATATATAATAAATAAAATATAACTTATTCATGTAACAATTAATTTAAAATTAAAAAAGAACATAATAAATAATAAATTCTAAAAGATAAATTTCATTTAAATAGAAAAAATAAAGTCAAATAAGCTACAAGCTCATAAGAATTACGAAGGACATTATACTTAGAGTCAAATTAAAATGCAGCTGATAGCTACTGGCTCAACATTTTTTATGTTCTTGTTTATGTATCCTTTTTCTTGCTTCTTTATATTTAATATTTAATTGTAGATGCTCTAAAAGCAAGAAAAGTTTGTCCAAAAATAATTTCACCGTCTCTCCTCATGTGGTGACTGGACCTAAAGGTGGGTTATATAACTATCTTTTGCATCATCAACTAATGAGAAATGATAGGCCCTTAGCTTAATATGTTCTTCGAAAACTCATTATGTCTTAAGAGAAGAGATAAAGAATGTATTTCTGCTCATTTATTCAAGAGTATACAGTAGCTTATATATACGGTTCTGTTCCTATAACTAAGGGAATACAAAATACAAACACACTTAAATAAGATATTTACAGCTAATACTATCTTAACAGAACTTATCATTAACACCCCCTCGCAAGCTATGAATTCCGTTGTAGAATTCGAAGCTTGGTTTTATGCTGAAGAAACCGAGAAGTTGATAATGGTTTTGTAAAAATATCAGCAAGCTGATCAAGAGAAGAAATATATTGAACAGCAATGTTACCAGCCTTGACTTGCTCTCTCACAAAGTGAAAGTCAACCTCAATGTGCTTTGTTCGTGCTTTGAAACAAGGATTCACAGCTAAATAAGAAGCCCCTATATTATCACACCAAATAATAGTGGGATTTGGAGTGGGTTGCTTCAATTCTTTGAGTAAAGACCGAATCCAAATAATTTCAGCAGTTGTATTGGCAACAGCTCGGTACTCAGCTTCAGTTGAAGAACGAGCCACAGTCGGTTGTTTCTTGGCTGACCAAGAAATAAGATTCGGTCCCAAATAAAGAGCAAATCCTCCAGTAGAACGACGATCATGTGCACTGCCAGCCCAATCGGCATCACAAAAGGCTTGTAATCGTTTATCACTGGATGGAGTTATATATAAGCCATGATGAATAGTATCGTTGACATAACGGAGCACTCGTTTACAGGCTGCCCAATGAGTATTCGTTGGTGCTGAAAGAAATTGACAAAGCTTGTTCACAGCAAAAGCAAGATCAGGTCGTGTAAGACAAGCGTATTGCAACGCACCAACCGTTCGCCGATAAAGATTAGGATCTGCCATTGGTTCTCCATCATTTATCTGCAATTGACAAGTAGTAGCCATAGGAGATTTGACTGAAGTAGCTTTGTCCATTTTTGTGGCTAGAAGAAGATCGTGAAGATACTTATGTTGGGAAAGAAGTATCCCGTTGGGAAGATGGTGAACTTCAATGCCCAGAAAATAATGAAGTATTCCAAGATCACGAAGCTGGAATTCTGCAGCAATTAAAGAAATACACTCCTGTACTACCAAATCAGTGCTCCCAGTGATGAGAATATCATCTACATAAAGTAGAATATAAAGAACGTTACCCCCTTGTTCCCGGATAAACAGAGAAGAATCTGTATGAGAACCTGTAAATCCAATAGTAAACAAAAATGAACTCAAACGTTGAAACCATGCTCGTGGGGCCTGCTTGAGTCCATAAATTGATTTATTCAGTTTACACACAAATTGAGGGCAACGAGAATCAGAAAACCCAGGAGGCTGTGACATGTAAACAGTTTCCTCCAAATAGCCATTAAGAAATGCATTGGATATGTCTAATTGACGAATAGACCAATCAAGTGAAACGGCCAGAGAAAGAACAATGCGAATTGTTGTAGGTTTAATAACAGGACTGAAGGTAGCAGCATAGTCAATACCTTCAACCTGATTATAACCCTTCGCCACCAAACGAGCTTTGCATCGCTCAACAGAACCATCAGGATTCTTCTTAACTTTAAACACCCATTTGCAACCCACAATGTTGGTATGAGGTGGTTTTGGAACAAGTTCCCATGTCTTATGCTGAATTAATGCCGAAATCTCCTTACTCATCGCATCACGCCAAACTGGAATGTTGATAGCTTTAGAATAACAAGTGGGTTCAGTCAACTCACATTGATTCTGCTCCACAGCAGTATGAAAAGCAAAATTGCGTTTCTTGGGATTTACCCGAAGCATCATTGTATGAGTTCTGCGAGGCGGAGGTGGAGGTGGAGGCGGAGGTGGAGTTGAAGCTGGGGTGGAAATAATTGCAACAGCAGCAGGAGTATCCTTACTAACAGAATGACTATTAGCAGCAGAAGTGGTGGGAGATTCACAAACTAAGGCTGCCGGTATTGGTGTATTTGGAACCATAAGTTCAGTATTACGAACAGGCAAAGGCTGTGAGCTAACATCACCAGAACTTGGTACCGGAGAAGTAAGTGAAGCAGTCACAGTAAGCCATGGGGAAGGATCAAAATGACAACCAGGTTTGCCAAGTATTGAAGATTTAGCAACATTAGCTTCTTTGTACAAAAAACGATGCTCATCAACCCGAACATGCCTGCTAAGATAAATTCTTTGATCAGATGGATTAAAACATATATAGCCATAATGATCACTAGAATACCCAAGAAAAACACAAGCTGCTGTCCGAAAAGAAAATTTGTGTTGGTTGAAAGGCCGGAGTAAAGGATACATAGTGCACCCAAAGACTCGTAGAAAATTATAATCTGGTGGTTTACCAAATAATTTCTGAAATGGAGAATTCTTGTCAAGTACTGGAGAAGGCAATCGATTAACCAAATAAGCAGCGGTAGTCATTGCAAAATTCCAAAACCGAAATGGAACTGAAGAGTGGGCAAGTAAAGCCAAACAGGTATCAACAACATGACGTATCTTCCGTTCAACAGTGCCATTTTGCTGATGAGTATGTGGACAGGTAATCCGATGATGGATACCATGATCAGTAAGATACTTATTAATAGAACGGAACTCCCCACCCCAATCAGATTGGAAGCTTTGCATTTTAGTATCAAATTGGCGCTCTACCAGTGTGTGAAACTTAACAAACACAGAATAGACATCACTCTTCCTTTTAACTGGAAACAGCCAACAAAAGCGGGAAAATTCATCAACAAATAATGCAAAATAGCGATCTCCAGTAAAGGAGAACTCAGGAGCTGGGCCCCAGACATCCCCATGTACAAGTTCAAAAGGCTTAGTTGCAACAGAACCAGTGGGTGATAAAGACAATTGTGTATGTTTGCCTAAGCAACAAGCCTCACAAAGTTGAGATGTTTGCTTTATTGAAGAACTAGACAAACGAAATTGAGAAATAATAAAAGAAACAGTTGAGTGCTGAGGATGACCCAAACGTGAGTGCCAATCTGGTGGAGTACTGCGAATGGAATTGAAAGCCCTTCTCTGTGAAACTAGTGGTAACGAAAACTTGTATACCCCATCTTCAGCTGGCCCTCTAAACAATACTTGTTTACTTGGCTTGTGCTTCACAACAAACCCAGCAGAGTCAAATTTAAAAGAACAATGATTATCAATAGCAAACTGATTAACAGACAGCAACTGATTTTGCATAGAAGGAACATGTAGAATGTTATTCAATTTAAGTTGAGCATGAGGAGTAGAAACAAAACGATTCCCAATATGCTTAATAGACAAACCAGAACCATTACCTACAGTAACCTTGTCCGGTCCCGTATACTCATCTGAAATATCAAGCGCGGCCAAGTCTGGTGTCATATGATGAGACGCAGCTGTATCTGCAAACCAGGTGTTAGAGTCTTGAGAAACATGAGTAGTGGCAGTATTTGCAGTAATCTTTGCTGTATCCTGGTCATATCGTTTCCTACACCATTTTGCTTGATGATTATTTAATCCGCAAATTTGACACGGATTAGGATACCAGCGTTTAGAACCACCAGAAGATCTATTAGAACCAGAGTTGCCAAAGTTACGATTAGAACCACGTTGTGACTGAGATTGACGTGACCCATTGTTGGTTTGCCTAGCAAGATTCGCCTGAATAGAAACAGAGCGGCTGGAACCCTGTATAAGAATTTCATGGGCCATTAACTGGCCAGAAAGTTCAGAGAAAGTGACCTTCATTTTGCTGGCGGAAAGCGTAGCAATTACCGGATGATACTCAGAAGGTAAGAGTCGAAAGATTGTAGCATTGAACTCATCAGTGGATATAGGGGTTCCGGCTGCAGAAAGTTCATCAGCAATCACCTTAGCCTCTCGCAAAAATTGAGAAATTGATTTATTACCAAATTGCAGATTTTGCAATGCAATATGTAACTGAACGCGCTTAGCGCTGTTGCTGGTCCCAAACGCCTCTGAGAGCGAAAGCCAGGCTTCATAAGCTGTTTCAATTCCCGTAACATAAGGCATGACTTCCTCTGTCAAAGAAGAACAGATCCAACTTAATAGTAGATGATCTTCGTGCATCCACTTGAGATAATCGGGATTTGGCTCAGCTTGATTAGTTGTTTGATTTGTTGTGATAGGAGCTGGTAATTGGGAGAAATTGGGTTTTCCAAGCTAGGTAATTGGTTTCCTTCAATTTTAAAGAAAATGAAAGCTGAGCATGTGGTGGTGTGGAGAATAGGCTTGAGGTTTGAAGGGAAATAGAAGAAGACGGTGAAGAAGAAAGTACAGGAGCACTGGAATCAGTTGATTGGAGAGATGTTGTCATTATAGGATAGAAGGCTCTGATACCATAAGAGAAGAGATAAAGAATGTATTTCTGCTCATTTATTCAAGAGTATACAGTAGCTTATATATACGGTTCTGTTCCTATAACTAAGGGAATACAAAATACAAACACACTTAAATAAGATATTTACAGCTAATACTATCTTAACAGAACTTATCATTAACATGTCTCATATTGGAGCATGCAATACGGAACTCAAGCATCTATGAGGATCTTCCGTTTCACGTCCTCAAAAGATAAGGAGTAGATAAATCAATAATGACTTTAGCTTAAGTGTTGCATTTATTTCTTAATAGTTGATACAAAGTGGTTGGAAATCAACATCATTGTTGACATCATTGATTGCTTACTTATTAGCAATATTTTTCTCAATGACAAATTTATTAGAAGAATTGTTTGGGTTAGATATTGTTTCTTCTGTGCCCATGATTTGTTCCCTCGACAGCAACCAATACCTCTTTGTTAGTCTTAGAGGATGAAACATTTTTATATCTCGATTTGATCTCTTTTCTCAACCTCCTCACGGTTTTCTCGATTCCTTGTTTGAAGTTGAGTCTACCCAAAGGATTAGAATGTGCCATTCAAAAGAATTACTAAAATAATTAAAACTATATCTTAGCAATAGCGCTAAGATTTAGTAGGTGTCGAGGCCACCAAAAATAAATTTCTACTTTTCTAAATCAAACAAAATTGCGATAGTTGTGAGTAGGGTTTGTCCTATAGAGATTGGAAGGAGGTTAATTCACCTGAAAGACAAAACAAAAATAAAAATAAAATGGGAGTTTTAAAAAGCAAGGAATTAAAAATTACTTCAATGAGAATTAACCTAAAATAATTAAAAGAAGTAAAGTAATTAGATTTAAGTGAGAAAATCAATATGAGATTAATTCAATGAATGTTTAATCTCAGTTTTAGTCTTATTGGTTGATCATAGATGCAAAAATAATTTCTAATTATTTATAGATAAAATAGTTATAGATGTCGAAGAAGCTTTAGTCACTCAATCTTAATTTTTAAACTAGTTAAGAGATGTTCGTTAACTTGCTTTAGCTTTTGAAAAGTAGTAGGAGACGCTACTAATAATTTAATCCAATTACTACATTAGGAATTAGAAGACCTGATTCTAACTAATAACACAAAAGCTCGATTCATTTTAGTTTGATTATTTTGTTCCTTAGGAGGGCTTTACTTAAACTAATTCACCACTAATTTCGTATTAAACTAAAATAATTATGAATTTAATCGACTTGAATAATAATATATTATCCTATTAATTGAGCAATGACACCTTAATGCTACAATCAATAGAACAATAATAAATAATAGGTACAAAAACAATATAAATACCAAGAAACATTAAGAAAATAATAAAACCAATTAGATCTCACAACTAAATGAACTAAAACTTCAATTATCCTTCAACTAAAAAGAGAATTTAGCTACATATGTTCATGGTTGAAATGCAATAAGAAAAATGTTTTCAGCCTCTCAAAATTAATCAAGAGTAAAAGATGATGTTGTATATCAAAATAGCATCTTTATATAGTACTAAAAATCCTAGTTTAGCCTAAATACAAGTAATCAAAATTAGATGGAAAAGTGTATTTAGGTATATCCATGATTTCACTTACATTTTGTGCTTTATTTTTCCTAAAACAATTGAGTTTGATATGTTTTTGCGGATAAGGATCATTAAATTGTGTGTCAAATATGGAATTAGACTCTGGTTTCTTTCGTTAGATATGTTATGCCCATAACATAGTGCATCTGAGAGTTAGAGTTTAAGCAAGACTTTGTTCCTTATTTCCTTGTGTCTTTCATTACGCCCATGACTCCCTTAATTTCAGAATTCAGAGTCTAGACATAATTTTTCTCTTTTTATTCTTCAATCCTTTATTATCTTACTAAAACATCAAAAGTGAAAAAAATCAATTTGTTTAAGTCTTTCTCCAGCAAATAATCTTTAGCTTTAAGAATTACATGAGAAATTATCTACATGTCATCATAACCACAACATGAGATATGGATGATATAACACATGGTACATTTTGGGAATCTATTTTTAGCTTAGAACATTCAACGTTTCCAAATACAGAGGTTCTAAAAAAATTGCTTAATACCAAATATATAAAATATTATTAGTATTTAGTTAAATTTGGTAAATTTTAGCCTTATAAAGCAGCATATAGAATGATAAATCAATTCATCATTGTAAAATCTTTATTAAAAATAAAAGAAGGAAGGAAGCAAAAAAAAATAATGGATACTAAAATAATCTTCTCAATTGTATCTCTATTGTTCATAAATTTCTCTCTTGTTCAAGCACAACCAGCTGTTTTTGATATAACAAAATTTGGTGCAGCACCTGATGGAAAAGCAGATGCAAGTAAGGTATAAACATATAATTCACCCATGAATATTAGGATATTAGCTAAACTTAAAATTCTTACCTTTCTCTTTCCTTTATCTTTAGGCTATAGCGGATGCTTGGAAAGAGGCTTGTGCAGCAGCAGGATCTAGCAAAATATTGATTCCAGCAGGGACATTCTTGGCAGGTATAGTGAATGTTACAGGTCCTTGCAAAGGGGCAATAGAGGTAGAAGTTCAGGCAACCGTGAAAGCCCCACCAGAGCTTGCAGGGGGGGATGGTTGGTTTAATTTTAACCATATTGATCAATTCACACTATCTGGAAAAGGAACTTTAGATGGTCAAGGAGAAGTTGCATGGAAGGGAGTATCTTGTGACAAAGATCCAAAAAATTGCAAGAAACATCCTATGGTATTTTTTTTTAGTTTACATGAAATTACAAAATGTTACTAATTTAAATTTACCATAAATTGTAATTACGTACCAAAACTTTTCTAAAATGCTTTTATTGCTTTACATTTTTCATCAGAATATAAGGTTTAACTTCATTACCAAAGGCTTAGTTCGTGACATAACGTCTCTTAATAGCAAGTACTTTCACGTCAATGTATTGGGATGTGAGGACTTCACATTTGAAGGCTTCAAAGTCAGTACACCTGAAGGTAGCCTTAATACAGATGGAATTCATATTGGGCGATCAAAGGGAGTGACTATATCTAATGCCAAAATAGGCACGGGTGATGATTGTATCTCTATTGGTGATGGAACCGAAAATCTCAAAATCACAAAAGTGGCATGTGGACCTGGTCATGGCATCAGCATAGGGAGCTTGGGGAAGTATGAGAATGAAGATCCTGTTTCCGGAATTACCGTTTCCGATTGCACCCTCACCGGTACAACTAATGGTGTTAGAATTAAGACTTGGCCTGCAATGTTTCCTAATACTGCAACTAATATTCATTTCCAAGATATTACTATGGAAAATGTCTCCAATCCTATTATTGTAGATCAAATGTATTGTCCATGGAATAAATGCAATAAAAAGGTGAAAACTGTTCCAAAACAATATATTATTATATGACAATTACATATTGTTTGTATAAATAATTATTTCTTCTCTCTTTTTTTTTTTTTTTTTTTTTCCAGGAGCCATCTAAAGTGAAGATTAGTGATGTTAGCTTCAAAAATATAAAGGGAACTTCTGCAACTCCTCTTACCGTTCAACTTATATGCAGCAGTGGAGTCCCATGTGAAAAAGTGGAACTTGCGAACATTGACTTGACATATAGTGGTCCTGAAGGCCCAGCAAAATCTGAATGCATTGATGTTAAGCCAACAATTGTAGGGAAGATTCCAGAGGGATGCAAATAGAAAGTCACATCTGCTGTTACATATTTTTTTTGTAGTTAATTATATATAGAGGAACATTAAGAGGTCTCCTACTATTAATATCAGACAATTATAGAGAAAAAAATTATTTATTATTTTTTTAATCATATCCTGTTGTTGCAATTTTTTTAACTGATAAAAAAATGAATCAAATATTGCTATTTTTTTTAAAAAAATTTGCTAATATATTTTGTTATGCGGTATTCTATTTTACGTAGCAAAATTATGGTTAATTTTATCCGTTGTTTAAAGTTAATAATATAACCTATTATCATATATGGTGTTGATGCCAATTTAAATAAAATTAGTAGTTCAAAATAAAATAGAAAGTTTATTACTATTTAAATTTTGTTTTAAAAGTTTTAAGTAGAATTTTTATGAGAAAAAATTATTTAAAGAGTTTAAGTGAAACTTATTTTTAACTAATAGTCAATTTCAAAAGGAGAAGAATCAACGGAAAGAGGGTAGCATGCAGTTAGACTAAATTGTGAATGGTTGAGTTGAGTGAATTTTGAGAGAGAGAGGAAAAATAATTAGTGGCTATAAATTGTTTTTTATTTTATAGTTGACTTATATTGAATACGTTATTTTACAGAAAATTACACTTACACTACTATATTAGTTCATATTAGAAATAAGTTCAATTAAGTTCATATACTTTTCCTTAAGACCAAATAAGCACAATTCAAAATTTAGGACCAATTAAGTCCTTGTATTTTCGTTGCGGGCTAAATAAGTCCTAACAATATAATAAAATATTATGTTTTAATAATAAAATATTTTTTTATAATTTAAAAATATTAAAATTCGTTTTTTAATTACCATAAAATTTAAAAAATATTAAGACACAATAAATAATTTTTAAAATTAAAAAAATGAAGTTTTATCATACAAAAAATATTATTATTAAAAAATATTTTGTTATTTAAAAATAATATTATATTAAATGATGGCTTATTTGATCCTTAAATAATAGTACAGAGGCTAAATTGATCTAAAATTTTAAATTTGACTTATTTGGTTCTCAAGTAAAAGTGTAAAGACTTACTTGAACTCATATCTATTTCATATTTGCCCGTTAAATACTTTAAATACTTGAAATATAATTGTAATCTATTGAACCCTTAATCTTACAAAAACTGCAAAAATTAAATATAAATTAATCATATAATGGATTATTTATAAAAAGAGGTCAGAAATAGTTTCACTTATTGCTAACTTAATCATATAATGGATTATTTATAAAAAGATGTCAGAAATAGTTTCACTTATTGTTAACTGTACTTGAAAATTAGCTAATTGGACTATAAATTTTCATTAAAATGATAACATTATATTCTTCTAACTTTATCAACTTATAAAAATTTATAACACTTTTAGCAAAAATTAGTGCACAACCAACAAAATGTATGATCAATTTTACTTTTTTTTTTTTATAAATTATCAATAATATGACTTATTTGTATTTAATTATTATGATTTTTATAAGTTTAGGTGTAGAATAGATTGCAATTTTAGTGAAGGTATTCAATAAGTTAATCTCAATTAGTATAGAGATATAAGTGTATATTGAGATATCAAGAGACAATGTTTGTTCATATGTCTTTTATGATATATAGAAAAGAAATATTCTCTATATTGAAGTGAAAAAATAGACTAAAAATATATATTTTCTCTACAAAATTAAATAATACTATATTAATGGGATTAATCGAGTTAAATTGTATTAAGAATAGAATTGAAGGATTAATACTATATGTAGCAGTTTTATAGGAGAATAAGGGTATATTTGATTTAATTGTTAAATATAACTTCTAGTTGTTTCCAAAACATTAATTTTCAATACAAAATGCCAAATTATCAAATGTTTTGAAAATTTTATTATAATACAAATGATATTTTATAATTTCTTAAATCTCATTCAAAACTCTTATATCTCCTTTTATGTTGAAGCCTGAATTCCCTACGCCATAGTATACTCATCAAATAAGAAACAAAGTATGTAAGCTCACCTTCTGCCAAGAGGCAAGATTTTAATATTCTATAATCTCCGATAGAAAAATACTAATATATACACTATTTTTATTTATTTTTTCCTAGAATTTTTTTTTAAAAAAAATGTATTAGAAAAGAAAATTTTGACATCCGAGATTTTTAATATGAAAAATTATAACAACATCCTTTGGTTAAAAATTACTAAAACGATTGAAAATTTGGTCTGCCGTGCCACAAAATAAAATTTTAGATTAAATTATAAAATGGGGTAGAATGTTTGGATTGTCATATCAACAAGCCTATTTAGAGAAAAAATAGTTATTCTATATGGCATTTCAGACCATGAGAACATAATAAAGAATGACACGTGCTATATCATGCAAACATAAACACTTTCCCAACTTTAATTTTTAAATTTAGATAAAATCAATAAATAAGTGTTTAGTATTTAGCCTTTAGTTTTAAGAATTAAATATTTGGATAAAATCAGAAAGACTTGCGAAATTTGACTTCTTATACTAATTTTCCTATATAAAATAAATAATATGGGTATATATTAAGTTATTTTTTGTTGAAATAGAAAAACTATTAATTAATTATACAACATATATAATAAATAAAATATAACTTATTCATGTAACAATTAATTTAAAATTAAAAAAGAACATAATAAATAATAAATTCTAAAAGATAAATTTCATTTAAATAGAAAAAATAAAGTCAAATAAGCTACAAGCTCATAAGAATTACGAAGGACATTATACTTAGAGTCAAATTAAAATGCAGCTGATCGCTACTGGCTCAACATTTTTTATGTTCTTGTTTATGTATCCTTTTTCTTGCTTCTTTATATTTAATATTTAATTGTAGATGCTCTAAAAGCAAGAAAAGTTTGTCCAAAAATAATTTCACCGTCTCTCCTCATGTGGTGACTGGACCTAAAGGTGGGTTATATAACTATCTTTTGCATCATCAACTAATGAGAAATGATAGGCCCTTAGCTTAATATGTTCTTCGAAAACTCATTATGTCTCATATTGGAGCATGCAATACGGAACTCAAGCATCTATGAGGATCTTCCGTTTCACGTCCTCAAAAGATAAGGAGTAGATAAATCAATAATGACTTTAGCTTAAGTGTTGCATTTATTTCTTAATAGTTGATACAAAGTGGTTGGAAATCAACATCATTGTTGACATCATTGATTGCTTACTTATTAGCAATATTTTTCTCAATGACAAATTTATTAGAAGAATTGTTTGGGTTAGATATTGTTTCTTCTGTGCCCATGATTTGTTCCCTCGACAGCAACCAATACCTCTTTGTTAGTCTTAGAGGATGAAACATTTTTATATCTCGATTTGATCTCTTTTCTCAACCTCCTCACGGTTTTCTCGATTCCTTGTTTGAAGTTGAGTCTACCCAAAGGATTAGAATGTGCCATTCAAAAGAATTACTAAAATAATTAAAACTATATCTTAGCAATAGCGCTAAGATTTAGTAGGTGTCGAGGCCACCAAAAATAAATTTCTACTTTTCTAAATCAAACAAAATTGCGATAGTTGTGAGTAGGGTTTGTCCTATAGAGATTGGAAGGAGGTTAATTCACCTGAAAGACAAAACAAAAATAAAAATAAAATGGGAGTTTTAAAAAGCAAGGAATTAAAAATTACTTCAATGAGAATTAACCTAAAACAATTAAAAGAAGTAAAGTAATTAGATTTAAGTGAGAAAATCAATATGAGATTAATTCAATGAATGTTTAATCTCAGTTTTAGTCTTATTGGTTGATCATAGATGCAAAAATAATTTCTAATTATTTATAGATAAAATAGTTATAGATGTCGAAGAAGCTTTAGTCACTCAATCTTAATTTTTAAACTAGTTAAGAGATGTTCGTTAACTTGCTTTAGCTTTTGAAAAGTAGTAGGAGACGCTACTAATAATTTAATCCAATTACTACATTAGGAATTAGAAGACCTGATTCTAACTAATAACACAAAAGCTCGATTCATTTTAGTTTGATTATTTTGTTCCTTAGGAGGGCTTTACTTAAACTAATTCACCACTAATTTCGTATTAAACTAAAATAATTATGAATTTAATCGACTTGAATAATAATATATTATCCTATTAATTGAGCAATGACACCTTAATGCTACAATCAATAGAACAATAATAAATAATAGGTACAAAAACAATATAAATACCAAGAAACATTAAGAAAATAATAAAACCAATTAGATCTCACAACTAAATGAACTAAAACTTCAATTATCCTTCAACTAAAAAGAGAATTTAGCTACATATGTTCATGGTTGAAATGCAATAAGAAAAATGTTTTCAGCCTCTCAAAATTAATCAAGAGTAAAAGATGATGTTGTATATCAAAATAGCATCTTTATATAGTACTAAAAATCCTAGTTTAGCCTAAATACAAGTAATCAAAATTAGATGGAAAAGTGTATTTAGGTATATCCATGATTTCACTTACATTTTGTGCTTTATTTTTCCTAAAACAATTGAGTTTGATATGTTTTTGCGGATAAGGATCATTAAATTGTGTGTCAAATATGGAATTAGACTCTGGTTTCTTTCGTTAGATATGTTATGCCCATAACATAGTGCATCTGAGAGTTAGAGTTTAAGCAAGACTTTGTTCCTTATTTCCTTGTGTCTTTCATTACGCCCATGACACCCTTAATTTCAGAATTCAGAGTCTAGACATAATTTTTCTCTTTTTATTCTTCAATCCTTTATTATCTTACTAAAACATCAAAAGTGAAAAAAATCAATTTGTTTAAGTCTTTCTCCAGCAAATAATCTTTAGCTTTAAGAATTACATGAGAAATTATCTACATGTCATCATAACCACAACATGAGATATGGATGATATAACACATGGTACATTTTGGGAATCTATTTTTAGCTTAGAACATTCAACGTTTCCAAATACAGAGGTTCTAAAAAAATTGCTTAATACCAAATATATAAAATATTATTAGTATTTAGTTAAATTTGGTAAATTTTAGCCTTATAAAGCAGCATATAGAATGATAAATCAATTCATCATTGTAAAATCTTTATTAAAAATAAAAGAAGGAAGGAAGCAAAAAAAAAATAATGGATACTAAAATAATCTTCTCAATTGTATCTCTATTGTTCATAAATTTCTCTCTTGTTCAAGCACAGCCAGCTGTTTTTGATATAACAAAATTTGGTGCAGCACCTGATGGAAAAGCAGATGCAAGTAAGGTATAAACATATAATTCACCCATGAATATTAGGATATTAGCTAAACTTAAAATTCTTACCTTTCTCTTTCCTTTATCTTTAGGCTATAGCGGATGCTTGGAAAGAGGCTTGTGCAGCAGCAGGATCTAGCAAAATATTGATTCCAGCAGGGACATTCTTGGCAGGTATAGTGAATGTTACAGGTCCTTGCAAAGGGGCAATAGAGGTAGAAGTTCAGGCAACCGTGAAAGCCCCACCAGAGCTTGCAGGGGGGGATGGTTGGTTTAATTTTAACCATATTGATCAATTCACACTATCTGGAAAAGGAACTTTAGATGGTCAAGGAGAAGTTGCATGGAAGGGAGTATCTTGTGACAAAGATCCAAAAAATTGCAAGAAACATCCTATGGTATTTTTTTTTAGTTTACATGAAATTACAAAATGTTACTAATTTAAATTTACCATAAATTGTAATTACGTACCAAAACTTTTCTAAAATGCTTTTATTGCTTTACATTTTTCATCAGAATATAAGGTTTAACTTCATTACCAAAGGCTTAGTTCGTGACATAACGTCTCTTAATAGCAAGTACTTTCACGTCAATGTATTGGGATGTGAGGACTTCACATTTGAAGGCTTCAAAGTCAGTACACCTGAAGGTAGCCTTAATACAGATGGAATTCATATTGGGCGATCAAAGGGAGTGACTATATCTAATGCCAAAATAGGCACGGGTGATGATTGTATCTCTATTGGTGATGGAACCGAAAATCTCAAAATCACGAAAGTGGCATGTGGACCTGGTCATGGCATCAGCATAGGGAGCTTGGGGAAGTATGAGAATGAAGATCCTGTTTCCGGAATTACCGTTTCCGATTGCACCCTCACCGGTACAACTAATGGTGTTAGAATTAAGACTTGGCCTGCAATGTTTCCTAATACTGCAACTAATATTCATTTCCAAGATATTACTATGGAAAATGTCTCCAATCCTATTATTGTAGATCAAATGTATTGTCCATGGAATAAATGCAATAAAAAGGTGAAAACTGTTCCAAAACAATATATTATTATATGACAATTACATATTGTTTGTATAAATAATTATTTCTTCTCTCTTTTTTTTTTTTTTTTTCCAGGAGCCATCTAAAGTGAAGATTAGTGATGTTAGCTTCAAAAATATAAAGGGAACATCTGCAACTCCTCTTACCGTTCAACTTATATGCAGCAGTGGAGTCCCATGTGAAAAAGTGGAACTTGCGAACATTGACTTGACATATAGTGGTCCTGAAGGCCCAGCAAAATCTGAATGCATTGATGTTAAGCCAACAATTGTAGGGAAGATTCCAGAGGGATGCAAATAGAAAGTCACATCTGCTGTTACATATTTTTTTTGTAGTTAATTATATATAGAGGAACATTAAGAGGTCTCCTACTATTAATATCAGACAATTATAGAGAAAAAAATTATTTATTATTTTTTTAATCATATCCTGTTGTTGCAATTTTTTTAACTGATAAAAAAATGAATCAAATATTGCTATTTTTTTTAAAAAAATTTGCTAATATATTTTGTTATGCGGTATTCTATTTTACGTAGCAAAATTATGGTTAATTTTATCCGTTGTTTGAAGTTAATAATATAACCTATTATCATATATGGTGTTGATGCCAATTTAAATAAAATTAGTAGTTCAAAATAAAATAGAAAGTTTATTACTATTTAAATTTTGTTTTAAAAGTTTTAAGTAGAATTTTTATGAGAAAAAATTATTTAAAGAGTTTAAGTGAAACTTATTTTTAACTAATAGTCAATTTCAAAAGGAGAAGAATCAACGGAAAGAGGGTAGCATGCAGTTAGACTAAATTGTGAATGGTTGAGTTGAGTGAATTTTGAGAGAGAGAGGAAAAATAATTAGTGGCTATAAATTGTTTTTTATTTTATAGTTGACTTATATTGAATACGTTATTTTACAGAAAATTACACTTACACTACTATATTAGTTCATATTAGAAATAAGTTCAATTAAGTTCATATACTTTTCCTTAAGACCAAATAAGCACAATTCAAAATTTAGGACCAATTAAGTCCTTGTATTTTCGTTGCGGGCTAAATAAGTCCTAACAATATAATAAAATATTATGTTTTAATAATAAAATATTTTTTTATAATTTAAAAATATTAAAATTAGTTTTTTAATTACCATAAAATTTAAAAAATATTAAGACACAATAAATAATTTTTAAAATTAAAAAAATGAAGTTTTATCATACAAAAAATATTATTATTAAAAAATATTTTGTTATTTAAAAATAATATTATATTAAATGATGGCTTATTTGATCCTTAAATAATAGTACAGAGGCTAAATTGACCTAAAATTTTAAATTTGACTTATTTGGTTCTCAAGTAAAAGTGTAAAGACTTACTTGAACTCATATCTATTTCATATTTGCCCGTTAAATACTTTAAATACTTGAAATATAATTGTAATCTATTGAACCCTTAATCTTACAAAAACTGCAAAAATTAAATATAAATTAATCATATAATGGATTATTTATAAAAAGAGGTCAGAAATAGTTTCACTTATTGCTAACTTAATCATATAATGGATTATTTATAAAAAGATGTCAGAAATAGTTTCACTTATTGTTAACTGTACTTGAAAATTAGCTAATTGGACTATAAATTTTCATTAAAATGATAACATTATATTCTTCTAACTTTATCAACTTATAAAAATTTATAACACTTTTAGCAAAAATTAGTGCACAACCAACAAAATGTATGATCAATTTTACTTTTTTTTTTTTTTTTTATAAATTATCAATAATATGACTTATTTGTATTTAATTATTATGATTTTTATAAGTTTAGGTGTAGAATAGATTGCAATTTTAGTGAAGGTATTCAATAAGTTAATCTCAATTAGTATAGAGATATAATTGTATATTGAGATATCGAGAGACAATGTTTGTTCATATGTCTTTTATGATATATAGAAAAGAAATATTCTCTATATTGAAGTGAAAAAATAGACTAAAAATATATATTTTCTCTACAAAATTAAATAATACTATATTAATGGGATTAATCGAGTTAAATTGTATTAAGAATAGAATTGAAGGACTAATACTATATGTAGCAACTTTATAGGAGAATAAGGGTATATTTGATTTAATTGTTAAATATAACTTCTAGTTGTTTCCAAAACGTTAATTCTCAATACAACATGCCAAATTATCAAATGTTTTGAAAATTTTATTATAATACAAATGATATTTTATAATTTCTTAAATCCCATTCAAAACTCTTATATCTCCTTTTATGTTGAAGCCTGAATTCCCTACGCCATAGTATACTCATCAAATAAGAAACAAAGTATGTAAGCTCACCTTCTGCCAAGAGGCAAGATTTTAATATTCTATAATCTCCGATAGAAAAATACTAGTATATACACTATTTTTATTTATTTTTTCCTAGAATTTTTTTTTTAAAAAAATGTATTAGAAAAGAAAATTTTGACATCCGAGATTTTTAATATGAAAAATTATAACAACATCCTTTGGTTAAAAATTACTAAAACAATTGAAAATTTGGTATGCCGTGCCACAAAATAAAATTTTAGATTAAATTATAAAATGGGGTAGAATGTTTGGATTGTCATATCAACAAGCCTATTTAGAGAAAAAATAGTTATTCTATATGGCATTTCAGACCATGAGAACATAATAAAGAATGACACGTGCTATATCATGCAAACATAAACACTTTCCCAACTTTAATTTTTAAATTTAGATAAAATCAATAAATAAGTGTTTAGTATTTAGCCTTTAGTTTTAAGAATTAAATATTTGGATAAAATCAGAAAGACTTGCGAAATTTGACTTCTTATACTAATTTTCCTATATAAAATAAATAATATGGGTATATATTAAGTTATTTTTTGTTGAAATAGAAAAACTATTAATTAATTATACAACATATATAATAAATAAAATATAACTTATTCATGTAACAATTAATTTAAAATTAAAAAAGAACATAATAAATAATAAATTCTAAAAGATAAATTTCATTTAAATAGAAAAAATAAAGTCAAATAAGCTACAAGCTCATAAGAATTAAGAAGGACATTATACTTAGAGTCAAATTAAAATGCAGCTGATAGCTACTGGCTCAACATTTTTTATGTTCTTGTTTATGTATCCTTTTTCTTGCTTCTTTATATTTAATATTTAATTGTAGATGCTCTAAAAGCAAGAAAAGTTTGTCCAAAAATAATTTCACCGTCTCTCCTCATGTGGTGACTGGACCTAAAGGTGGGTTATATAACTATCTTTTGCATCATCAACTAATGAGAAATGAAAGGCCCTTAGCTTAATATGTTCTTCGAAAACTCATTATGTCTCATATTGGAGCATGCAATACGGAACTCAAGCATCTATGAGGATCTTCCGTTTCACGTCCTCAAAAGATAAGGAGTAGATAAATCAATAATGACTTTAGCTTAAGTGTTGCATTTATTTCTTAATAGTTGATACAAAGTGGTTGGAAATCAACATCATTGTTGACATCATTGATTGCTTACTTATTAGCAATATTTTTCTCAATGACAAATTTATTAGAAGAATTGTTTGGGTTAGATATTGTTTCTTCTGTGCCCATGATTTGCTCCCTCGACAGCAACCAATACCTCTTTGTTAGTCTTAGAGGATGAAACATTTTTATATCTCGATTTGATCTCTTTTCTCAACCTCCTCACGGTTTTCTCGATTCCTTGTTTGAAGTTGAGTCTACCCAAAGGATTAGAATGTTCCATTCAAAAGAATTACTAAAATAATTAAAACTATATCTTAGCAATAGCGCTAAGATTTAGTAGGTGTCGAGGCCACCAAAAATAAATTTCTACTTTTCTAAATCAAACAAAATTGCGATAGTTGTGAGTAGGGTTTGTCCTATAGAGATTGGAAGGAGGTTAATTCACCTGAAAGACAAAACAAAAATAAAAATAAAATGGGAGTTTTAAAAAGCAAGGAATTAAAAATTACTTCAATGAGAATTAACCTAAAACAATTAAAAGAAGTAAAGTAATTAGATTTAAGTGAGAAAATCAATATGAGATTAATTCAATGAATGTTTAATCTCAGTTTTAGTCTTATTGGTTGATCATAGATGCAAAAATAATTTCTAATTATTTATAGATAAAATAGTTATAGATGTCGAAGAAGCTTTAGTCACTCAATCTTAATTTTTAAACTAGTTAAGAGATGTTCGTTAACTTGCTTTAGCTTTTGAAAAGTAGTAGGAGACGCTACTAATAATTTAATCCAATTACTACATTAGGAATTAGAAGACCTGATTCTAACTAATAACACAAAAGCTCGATTCATTTTAGTTTGATTATTTTGTTCCTTAGGAGGGCTTTACTTAAACTAATTCACTTAAACTAATTCACCACTAATTTCGTATTAAACTAAAATAATTATGAATTTAATCAACTTGAATAATAATATATTATCCTATTAATTGAGCAATGACACCTTAATGCTACAATCAATAGAACAATAATAAATAATAGGTACAAAAACAATATAAATACCAAGAAACATTAAGAAAATAATAAAACCAATTAAATCTCACAACTAAATGAACTAAAACTTCAATTATCCTTCAACTAAAAAGAGAATTTAGCTACATATGTTCATGGTTGAAATGCAATAAGAAAAATGTTTTCAGCCTCTCAAAATTAATCAAGAGTAAAAGATGATGTTGTATATCAAAATAGCATCTTTATATAGTACTAAAAATCCTAGTTTAGCCTAAATACAAGTAATCAAAATTAGATGGAAAAGTGTATTTAGGTATATCCATGATTTCACTTACATTTTGTGCTTTATTTTTCCTAAAACAATTGAGTTTGATATGTTTTTGCGGATAAGGATCATTAAATTGTGTGTCAAATATGGAATTAGACTCTGGTTTCTTTCGTTAGATATGTTATGCCCATAACATAGTGCATCTGAGAGTTAGAGTTTAAGCAAGACTTTGTTCCTTATTTCCTTGTGTCTTTCATTACGCCCATGACACCCTTAATTTCAGAATTCAGAGTCTAGACATAACTTTTCTCTTTTTATTCTTCAATCCTTTATTATCTTACTAAAACATCAAAAGTGAAAAAAATCAATTTGTTTAAGTCTTTCTCCAGCAAATAATCTTTAGCTTTAAGAATTACATGAGAAATTATCTACATGTCATCATAACCACAACATGAGATATGGATGATATAACACATGGTACATTTTGGGAATCTATTTTTAGCTTAGAACATTCAACGTTTCCAAATACAGAGGTTCTAAAAAAATTGCTTAATACCAAATATATAAAATATTATTAGTATTTAGTTAAATTTGGTAAATTTTAGCCTTATAAAGCAGCATATAGAATGATAAATCAATTCATCATTGTAAAATCTTTATTAAAAATAAAAGAAGGAAGGAAGCAAAAAAAAAATAATGGATACTAAAATAATCTTCTCAATTGTATCTCTAATGTAATACCCGGCTAGAATCCGGCATCGGGATTCCTGCCTTCCGGCGGAATCTAAGGTGTTGGATCTCTCTAGAAGGGGTAAAATGTGTTTTCTAAAATGTTTTCACATGATTTCATGGTTTTAAAAGGAAAGAGAATTGAGTTTTGAAGGGAAAAGACCAAGGAGGCAATTGCCAGGTTCGGCCGCCGAAAGTGGAGTTCGGCCGCCGAACATGGGAAGGCTTCGGGAGCGCCTTTGGCCTCCGAAAGTCTTGTTTAAACGAGCCAAGGTTCGGCCGCCGAAAGTCAAGTTCGGCCGCCGAACATGCATGAGTTTAGGGGGCACGTTAGGCTGCCGAAGGTCTTCGACCAGGCCACCTATAAAAGGCCCTCAGATCGGAAATGGGTGAGTTTTCTCCCCATTCTCGAGCTCAGGTGAGTTTATGCCTTCCTTTGGTCGTTTTCGTGTTTTCTCTACCCATCTCTCAAGTTTTTCATGATTTCTACCTTTGTGTTTGAAGATTTAAAGCTTAAAAGGAGTTTTGGGAGCTTGGAGCTTTTGGAGCTTGGATTCTCCATACCTCCGAGTTAGAGATCACGCAACCCTCGATCTTCAAGAGGTAAGTGTAGATCTATGCTTCCTTTTATGTTTTAATGAGTTTTAAGTAAGTTTATTGGAGTTTTGAATGGGTAGAATGGCATGTTTAGGTTTATGTGGGTTTTATACCCAGTGTATGTTATGTGATGTTTGTGTTGAGGAGTTTATGTTAGTTTATGCTCCTTTATGCTTGTGGGAGTGAGTATGCATGTTGGGAGAGAGTATGTAAGGATTTGGGTATGTTGAGTTTGGTTTTTTGGCTTGGCAGAATCGGACCTGTCGTCCAGAGGGGACCAGGTTCGGCCGCCGAAAGGAGTTTCGGCCGCCGAACCTGCATGGGAGGCAGTCTTTAGGCTGCCGAATGTGCCCCCGAAGGAGGGACTTTCGTTTCTGTCCTAGGGTTTCGGCCGCCGAACCTGCCGCCGAACCTACCCGAGTTTCGTCTCTGGAAGGGACTTTCGGCCGCCGAAGGTGCCGCCGAAAGTGCCCTGTCCAGCCGTTTCTTGGGTGTTTTCCATGCATGATTAAGTGATGTTTAGAGGGGTTTTTGGGGAGTTGTTTATGAGTTGTTAGAATGTGTTTGGCACCTCATTCGAGTCCACCTGTGTAGGATCGGACCCGAGGGACCGAGGAGGCCAGTAATGCTAGCAGTTGCAGAGTCAGTCAGCGTCTGCCAGGATGTGAGTAGAACTAAACTTAATCTTTTATGCACAAAATCTAATGCCTAAAGCATGTTCATGCATCATGATTATATGTAGTAGGTTGATTGCACTAGTTTCACGAATATGACGCATTGCATTATTTGATGTTGATAGAGGAAGGGTGGACCGAGGCGACTTCAATAGCCCATATCTGTCACGAGTCTTGTCTTAGTCCTTTGAGAGCCGGACAAGTACATGTAGGAAAGTCCATGTGAGCTCTCTGTGGATCAGACACCATGTCATGTATGTTACAGGCCTTTGTGAGCTCCTATGGGGGAGCCGGGCACCGACAGAGGGATTTTTGATGTCATGTCCATCCTCTGAGAGGAAAGATGCATGCAAAAAGACAGACTCTCAGAAACCAGGGTCCGTGGGGAATAAATATTGCATGAGCCCCGAGACGGACAAGTTATGTGATTTACTTGTGTTATGACGCATTTCATGAAAGCATGTAATTAATGAACTGTTTTCTCTGTTTCTACTCACTGGGCTTTTTAGCTCATCCCTTTCCCCTAACCCCAGTGTTGCAGGTTGAGTCAGAGTTCAGAGGCAGCAGGGTAAAGTCAAGGCTAAGTTAAGTTATGTATGTAATAGTTTATGTTTTGTAGCAGTTTAGTAGTTTTAGAAGTGGACATGTAATATAATATGATGTAATGTAATTTGAGATAATGTATGTAGCTGATAGTAGAGTTAATGTTTATGGATTAGAGTGTGCTTGGCCCTATAGACTGGTTAATCCCTGTTGACGCATGATTATGAAATGTTTTTATGTTGAGTTGAGAACCAGGCTTGATGTATGTAATGATGACCCAGCTAGAGCATTTGATGATGACTCTAGCATGGGAAAGTTTATGTTCACAGTTATGTTGCAACTTACGAATCAAGCTTGGTGTATGTTCAGATTTCAGGTTTCATGTTAAAGTTTTTAATCATGTATGGGATTTGACCAGGTAATAGTATGTATGTTTGGCTTGCTACGGGTCCCGGCGGCCTTAAGCCGATCTGGATCCTAGCGCCGGTGGCGGTTCGGGCCGTTACAGAGGGGTATCGGTTTCCGGGCTGTTACAGAATGGTATCAGAGCTTTGGGCCTCGAGAGTACGGTGTCTTGCACATCGGAAAGAGGTTGGCTTAGAGGTCATAGAAGGGCAAGCACAATAAGAAAGATCAAGAGTACAATCATGTCCACTAGGATAGGATGTTGAGTCCTGTCTTGCTATGATGATGTGATATGCCATGATTTCATGCATGTGCATAAATGCTATGTATGTATGATGTAGGTTCATGTGTTTCCACATGGACCGTATGATGCTAATGATGGATTGTATGCTTGTGTGTTGTTCTTCAGAGGAGCCAGAATGCGAGGTGCTCGTCGATCTGTGGAATCGACTGGAGTTCCATCTGAGAGGGAAGGTATGGACACCTTTCCCCCTGCTCTGCCAAGAGCGCAGTCTTGGGGAGTTAGCAGATGGGAAACATCAAGGGACCCTGGAAGGTCTTTTGATGCAAGCAGAGAAGCGATGGCTCCAAGAAGGATGTCAGCTAGTATGAGGGAAGTAGAGTCAGATGTTCAGAGGAGGGATGTCAGTATGGGAGTCAGAGTACCTGAAGAAGGTATGGGAGATTCTCAGGAGGATGCTCAGACTCAGGATTCTAGGATTTCAGGTTCAGGAGGGATTGATCCCTCCACTCTGAGTACAGCTGCCACGAGAGGTAAGAAATGGAAGAGAGGTCTCAGGAAGTCGCAGAAGAAGTTTTGGCAGAATCTGAAGGCTAGTTTGGGTTTTGGTGGTTCAAGCTCTGGCTCGGGCAGTTCAAGGTGCTTGAGGTGCGGAAGGCCGCACAAAGGAGCCTGTCGGGTTGGAACGACAGCTTGTTTTAGGTGTGGACAGGAAGGACACATAGCACGTGAGTGTCCCACTGCGCCCAGGTTGGCTCTGTCCCAGCAAGCAGTTTCAGGTAGATTAGCTCAGCCAGTAGCTCCAGCCATAGTTCAGGTTAGTGATCGAGGCAGAGGAAGAGGGTCAGTCCCTCATTCTTCAGGTTCCCGAGGGACAAATCCTGCCTGGAACCCGTGAGGGTGAGAGGATGTTAAGAGCTGCTCACAGTGGCCGCCCCCAGGAGGTGTAACGGGCTGTGAGCGGTAACAGGGCCGGTCGTGCGGGGCCGGGCTGTTACATGGTTTGAAAGAAATCTCAAGAAAAAGGTAAAATGGTCATAAACTTTAAATGCTCTATTCGTGCAAATCGAGAGATGATGGCAGGCAAGATTGATATCTATGTGAAGCGCGTGAGGAGAAGAATCAAAAGAGTCTAATTGTGCCAGAAATAGTGGCCAGAGGTGGGAGAAATCAAGAGAAACAGATGGAAAGAAAAAGGGAAGAAAAGAAAAAAAGAAGAAATGGGGTGGGGGAAAAAGGGGTGTCGCGCGTGGGAGAGAAGAAAAGAAGGTGGGTCCGGTTCAATTCAATCGGTTTAATTTGATCAGTTAGGTATGATTAGTCTGATTTAATATAAATGAATTTAGAAAAAATTTGTAAAATTCATGAAAGTCCAAAAAAATTATAAAATACAAAAATAATTTTAAAACTTGCTATGTGGTCTTTAAATAATTTAAAAGAAATTCTCAAAATTATATACAATAAAATTTAAAATTTTAAAAATTAAAAATCTAGAAAATTTTCAAAGAAGTTTCATAATAAGTTTAATTTAAAATACCAAATTATTATATTGATAATAATAAAATAAATAAATTAAAAATTCGCAACATTACATTTTTTCCTCCTTAAAGAAATATCATCCTCGAATTGAAAATAAAACATTAAAGTAGACCAGTTACAAAACATGCTAAGATCGCATGTCAAACACTTATTTCATATATCTCTCTTTGACTCCCATATGCTCTCTTCCACATATTAATTTCTCTATGAGATCTTGACCATTGGTATCTGTTTTGATTGAAGTTGACGTATCTGATGATCCACTATGGCTACAGACTAGGGGTGTGCATCGGTCGGTTCGGTTCGGTATCGAATCGAACCGGCCAAAGCCGATTTAATCGAATTGTTTTAAAATGTAAACCGAACCGAACCAAATAAGACAGAAAATCGAACTCGGTTCGGTTCGGTTCGGTTCGAAATCGGTTTTTCAACTTTTTTTTCTAATTTCATTTAATTATATTATAATTTAGGCCTAATAAGAATTGATTTAAACTTAATATATTTAATTAATCATAAAAAAACCTAATGATTAAAAAAAAACTCAAATTTTTTAATATAAAAATGATTAAAAATCAAAACAGAAATTCAGACTAGAGCTTTTTCTTTTCCCCCTAAAAAATCACCCATAACAACACTGCTTTCATTAAAAAGGCAGTGAAGAGTCAAAAAGAAATAAAGAACCAATGAGCAACAAGTGAAGAAAAGAAAAAGACACAAAACATGTTACTACCACATGTGTCAGAGGGATTTAATTCAGCTGCTATAACAGTAAATAAAAATCTTCAACAATAATAAATGCCCAATTCATCATATACACTCTCCCTCCAATATGCCTACCTGCCAGTTGCTGCCTCTAATTTTAACACCCTATTTCAGCCCAATTGCCCATAATCCAAAAATCACCTAAAACACTTGTGCATTTTCCCAAACAAACACAAAATCAACAGAGAGATTTCAATGAATTTGGTCTCTTTTTTCATAAAAAAAAAATTCACTAATCATAAACCTAAGAATTAATCATAAGAATTGATTTTTGAGCTGTTCAAATTGCATCCCCACACATTTCTCTAATTCAAACAATATCAAAACAATATCAAACAACATCAAAACAACATCATCAAAATATAATAATAAATAGTCTACACTCCACATTATGTCCATATACTTCATATAATCCACTAACAACCAACCATATATCCATATTCAGATATCCATATTCAGATATCCTCCATTTAATAAACATAAAACCTAATAAAATAGTTAATTCCAAAATATCTATCAACAATTATGTCACCAACAATCAACCCTCTATTCTTCAATTCCTCCATTCTTCAAATGCCAATTAATTTCTATAAAAACATGAAAAAAATATTAGAATTGTTAAACTAAATGAACAAATCCATTGATATATATATATATATATATATATATATATATATATATATATATATATATAATTACCTAATTTACCTTCAACTATCCAAATTTATCGTATTTTCATTTGTACTACTGCTTATGTCCACATTTGCAAATGCTGAAAAATTAAAAAAAAAAAGTAAAATTGATACTTTAAAATAAAAATAAATAAAACATAAAAAAGCAAATTAAATAAGATTAATACATACATTCTTCAAGTCTTTCAAGGTCTGCAATTTGTTCTTCAATTGATTTGTGATGTTGGGATTTTCGCAACCAATCTTGTGTGTATATTAAGGCTTCCACTATTTTAGGAGTTAAAGAACTCCTAAAACAATCAAGCACTCTACCTCCAGTGCTAAACGCTGATTCTGAAGCAATTGTGGATATAGGAATCGCTAATATATCTTTCACCATGTGTGATAAGATAGGAAACCTATTAGCATTCATTTTCCACCATTTTAATATGTCAAAATCTTCTTTCTCATCCAAAATTAAAATGTCCTCATTCAGATAAGAATCTAAATCAGACTTGCTCTTCGCTTCACCAATCTCTATTTTGTGTTGCATGAATTGATGTCCCAATCTCATTCTAGGTTTCTTTTTTGTTCCTTCTTCGATGCTCTCACTTACATTTCCAATGTGTTCATTTGCATTTTCAGATTGAAATATTCTCTTTTAGTCATCAAATAATTCATACATAAATAATTTAATCTTCTTTGCCAATTCTATACCTTTTTCTTTTCCATATACACAGTTGAAAGAGCAAAATGCATAAATTCTAACTTATATCGAGGGTCAACCACCACTGCAATGTAAATAATTTTATTCATCTTATCAGGATCCCCCTAATATTTATCAAATTTAAGCTTCATCTTCTCTCCCATACATGACAATTCCAAGTCATTACTTGATTTCCACTCTTACAACAAACAGTCAATAGAACTTCATCAAAAAATATATTATAAGTAACATATCTAGATCCAGAAATTCTCAAAGTAAGTTCATAAAAATGTCCCAAAAATTCAACAATTTTTCCAATATATTCCCATTCTAGACTATCTGGCACACCATCACCCTCACATGATTGAAGATCAATTTTAAAGTATGGATCTACAGTTGCATATCTGTCAAATGCATTTTCAAACTTCAATGCAGAACTTAACATCAGATAAGTAGAATTCCACCTAGTGGACACATCTAAGTATAAAGAACTCTTACTTTGAATCCCTTCCATCTCACAACATGCCTTAAACCTTTGCAACCTCGCAGGAGATTGCCTAATATACCTTACTGCATCTCTAACCTTTTTAATTGGAGTAAGACCATCATTCATTCCATCAACAACAACTAAGTTGATTATGTGGGCAATGCATCTCATATGCAGATATTTGCAATTTAAAATGCTAAACCCCCAAGCATTGATTTTCTTTTTCAAATAGGAAATTGCAACATCATTTGAACCGGCATTATCAACAGTTATAGTAAAGACTCTCTTAATTCCCTAATTAAGCAAGCAACTTTCAATTGCCATCCTTATGTCATCACCTTTATGACTTGTAATAGGACAAAAATTAATAATTTTCTTCTGCAGTGTCCAATTATCATCAATAAAATGTGCAGTGACACACATATAATTGATTCTTTGCAATGAGGTCCATGTATCTGTAGTAATACAAACCCTTTGACTAGTCTTCTGAAAAAAAATTTTTAATTTCTTCCTTTCTTCTAAATACAAGTCATAACAATCCCTAGACACTGTCCAACGAGATGGTATTCGAAACCTAGGCTGTGTATATTCAACCCATTCTCTAAACCCTTCCCCTTCTACAAACATAAATGGAAGCACGTCAACAATAATCATCTTAGCTAGTTTCTGCCTCGAAACATTCTGATCAAAATGCCATGAACTTAATGTACCTATATGTGTTCCCCCTCCTCCCTCTTGTGTACTACAAGTAGGTTGCAAAGACAGTTGGGATTGTCTTGTAGTCATACTATGAGGGTTCTTTATGCATACAAATATATGATTTCTAAGTGAAGTAGTACCATTCTTTTTTGGATCAGAAAAAAATTCCTTATCACAATAATTGCACTTGCCTTTTTGCGTACCAGTATTATCGACAACCTTAGTGAAGTGATCCTAAATAGTTGATCTTGGCTTCATACTCTTTCTTTTTGTTTTGGAAGTAGCTTCTCCTACTTCAGTTTGGCTTGAAGTAATTGGAGGTTGATTAGACAGTATCAAAGGAGGATTACTTGATACTCCTTGTTGTGCCTCTGTCATCTTCAAATAAAAATTGATCTGCATAAATTGAAAATATAAATAGTTACACACAAATTTAAAGTATTATAAAGCACAAAAAATAAAAAAATAATGCACCTAAAACTAGATTAAACTTGACAAGATGAAATCATAAATGATTTATTCTAGCAGAATTTACAAGATGAAATCATAAATGAAATACACCTGAAAAAATAAATAAACTTTCCTTAAACTCCCAAATTCTTACCATACAGTAGCTAAAAATATAAAGGCAATCATACCAGACATTTGAAGATTGCGAAAAAAAAAAACAGGAATCTAAGGAATCAAGATATCTAACCAATTGAACTCTCCAAAATCCGAAACTGTTACTGCTCACCCTCTATTTCTTTTTTTTTTTTAATTTTCTAATTGGAAGAAGAAAAAGAAGTAGTCCGCCTGCGGCACTTTTGTAGCTGAAGAGTTGTGAATTTCGCAAAGCTGTTAATGACTTAATTCAACTTAAAGCATAACTGCCACCATTAACACAATTTGTTTAAAACATCAACTTCAAAAGAGTAATCATAGCACATATAGCAGTAGAAAATAGTAGGAATATCTTGCATTAAAATAAATCCAAATGTATTTAATAACATTAATACTTTAAAAATTGTGCTACTTGCACTACCAACTTATTTTCAAGTTTTAACTCCCAGATAAGGCATAGATATTTTGGTGTATGTTAGCACTCAAAACTAGAAATTCAGGGTTAGCCGGTTAGGCAATGATCGTATCTGAAGATCAGGCAAGATAACCGAGGCAGTTAAGAAATTATTCTTTGGGGAAAAAGGTTAAAATCAGTAAAAGGATCCTCATACAAATGAAAACAATTATTCACACTACAGAATGATCAATAAGGATTTACTGCTCTCTCAACTCAGCAAATGCATATTTATTTTCCATTATTTTCTTAAGAAAACGTAACCAATTACTTCAACATATAGGATCATTTTTATCCAATAAATAAGCTATCCTTATTTGGTCAAGTAAATGATGCTATTGAGTATTCAGAGTGTTGTGAACCACCTTCTGTGAATCTGTGCTAGGTTTGTCTGTATCTCCTTCTGTGAATCGGATGCTAGGTGTTCTGAATCACTTCTGTGAATCGGATGCATGATAGATACGAGATGACGATTCAAGTTTTATTCTACAGCCTGTGAGAGAGACGGTTGTGAAACACTGAAACTTACAAGCTAAGTTCATGAAACTTACAGTGAAAAGAGTCTCGCGAGCGATGGCTATGAGAGAGAGACACGAGCGATGGCCATGAGAGAGAGACGCGAAGGATGGAGAGAAGAGACTATGGCTTTGGCGAGTGGGTGGTAGGATGGGTGGCTGGTGGGTGGCTGTGGGACTGGCGATTGGGTGGGTGGGTGGCCGTGGCTGCGGGATTGAAGCGGCAAAGGATGGAGAGAAGAGACTGGCTTTGGCGAGTGGGTGGCCGGTGGGTGGCTGTGGGACTGGCAACTGGGATGGGTGGCTGTGGCTACGGGACTGAAAACGCGAAAGATGGAGATTAGGGATTTGGTCTGAGAGAGAGGAAGGTATGCGCCGCGTGAAGAAGGACGTGGGATGGGAAGGAAGTGAACTGAATTGATATAACCCTATAATAAAACGTTGCGTTTAATACTAAATTCGGTCGGTTCGATTCAACCGAATTATTTTGACTCCAAAACCGAACCGAACCGAACAACCCAAAATTTTTAAAAATTAAAACCGAACCGAACCGATTTTATTTTAAAACCGAATCAAATTATTAAATTAAATCGGTTCGGTCGGTTATTTTGGTTCAAACCGAATAGTGCTCACCCCTACTACAGACTACTCCTCATATGATAAGTTCTCATTGATTTCTACCAAGTCAGGTTGTAACAAGTGCGATGGGTCAGATATGTACTTTCTCAGCATTGAGACGTGAAACAGAGGGTGGACAAGTAAAAAATCTTATGATAATTCCAATCGATAGGCAACTGCCCCAACTCTACCTATGATTTCAAAAGGTCCCACATATTGAGGTGCCAACTTACCTTTCTTTTCAAACCTCATCGCTCCCTTCATAAGGGAGACCTTCAGAAATACATAATGTAATACCCGGCTAGACTCCGGTATCGGAATTCCTACAGTCCGGTGGAATCTCGGATGTCGGAAGCCTCTAGTAGGGTAGAAACATGTTTTCATAAAATGTTTTAAGGTATTTCATGGTTTTAAGTATGAAAATTAAATGAGTTTTTGCATGAAAAGTCTTTGGAGAAAAACCCAGGTTCGGCCGCCGAAAGTCAAGTTCGGCCGCCGAACGTGCATGCGTTTTGGAGGCACGTTAGGCCCCCGAAAGCATGAGTGAGGGAAGACCAGGTTCGGCCGCCGAAAGTCAAGTTCGGCCGCCGAACATGGCATGCATGCGGAAGCACTTTCGGCCCCCGAACGTGGCCTGGCCAGCCACCTATAAAAGGGTCACTTAGTCGAAATGGGCGAGCTTTCTCCCATTTTCGGCCATAGCTAGCTTCCGACCTCCCTCTCCCCAGATCTTGTGTTCTTTCTCCAAATCTCCTCCATTTTTCTTGAGTTTTCACCTCTCATTTCAAGTTTTGAGCATTTAAGTCAAGTTTTGGAGCTTTGGGAACTCAGGAGCTCTTTTGCTTGGATCTCCGAGTTTAGGTCGTCTCTCTCTCGATCTTCAAGAGGTATGAGCCGATCTTAAGCTCATTATATGTTTTAAGTAAGTTTTATGCAAGATCTATGGGGTAGAATGCATGTTTAGCTCATAGTTAGGTTTTTGAGTTAATGATATGTTTTGAGCAATGTATGTTGGATTGTGTTGTAGTTGGGGTTTAAGTTAGTTTGAGGCCCCTAGGAACCATTGTATGTATTTTTGCATGATTTGGATGAGTTATATGCATGTTGGAAGAGTTAGGAGGCAAATGTGCATAAAGGAGCCAAGTTTCTGCCCTTTGGCAGAAACCAGGTTCGGCAGCCGAAGGCACTTTCGGCCGCCGAACATGGCTGGGGAGGCAGGCCTTTCGGCTGCCGAAGTTGCCCCCGAAAAGAGACTTTCGTCTCTGTCTGGGACTTTCGGCCGCCGAAGGTGCCGCCGAACCTGCCTGACTTTCGGCTCTGGAGGGACTTTCGGCCGCCGAACCTGCCGCCGAAAGTGCCCTGTCCAGCCATTTCTTGCATGTTTTTATGTAATTGTTTTATGATGTCTTAGGGGGTTTTTGGGGAGTATATTAGAGTTATGTTTATGTATGTATGGTCCCTCATTGGAGTCCACCTGTGTAGGTTCGGACCCGAGGAACCGAGGACCCCAGCAGTGAGCCAGCTGCTACAGAGTTTGTCAGAGCTAGCCAGAGGTGAGTGGAATAAACCTTAAGTTTTAAATTAAATGAAATATGAATTTTGAGCATGATCCATGCATCATGAATGCCATGAGATATAGTAGGTTGTTTGCATTAGTATTCACGAATATGTTGCATTGCATTTATGATGTTGATGTGGATTGGTTATTGGATGATCCTTTAGTCCTCATATGGCATGATGATGTTACGGCATGATATGGTATGGAAGTCCAGGTTGTACCCATTCTACGTCCCTGGCACGATGTAAGAGAAAGTCCAGGTTGTACCCATTCTACGTCCCTGGCACAGTTGGACTGTATGATATGTTATGTTAAGGGAAAGACCGGTTGTACCCATTCTACGTCCCGGCACAGTTGGACTATGTAGAGGACTATTGGTGACAATACCATCCGAGATGTGATTAGTTGTGATGTGTTGCATTTCATGAAAGCATGAAATTTTAATATATGATTTCACTATTCTGCTCACTGGGCTTTGTAGCTCACCCCTCTCCCCTAAACCCAGATGTGCAGGTACAGGGTAGACCAGGAGGTTAGCCAGAGTTTTGAAGTATGTTTATGTAATAGTTAGATTGTGGACATGACAATTGTACTAATGTAATGTAAGAGATTACAGTATGTTATGTAATGAGGTATATTGAGGTTATAGATGTGCTTGACCCTATGAGTATTGTAATCCCTTGTTGATACATGATCTTAATGTCTATTGATGTTTATGTTTAGCCAACTCAACTTATGATGTATCGCCCATTGGGGCATTGATGAGATCCCACTGAGGGGTCAAGTTTATGATTATGTTAGTGCATGCACAGGTTGAGTTTGGTGTATGAGGAATCAATGAATGAAAGGAAAGTTTAAATTTTTATATGATTGTTGATCATGTATGGGATTAAACAGGTTTACAGGTTACATGTCAGGCTTGCTACGGGTCCCGGCGGCCTTAAGTCGACCCGGATCCTAGCGCCGGTAGCGGTCCTATTTTCGGGTCGTTACAGAATGGTATCAGAGCCATAGGTTCATATGGTCGGACCTAGAGTGTCGGGCTCATAGATGTTATAGAAGGTCAAGCACAATAGGAAGATCATGTCCACTAGGATAGGATGTGGAGTCCTGTCTTGCATGATGATGTGAATTGCCATGACTTTGTGCATGTGCATTAATGATATGCTATGCTATGTGATGTATGTGATGAGGGTTCATGTGTGCCCACATGAACCATATGATGCTAATGTTTGTATGATGTGTACTGTTTTTCAGAAAACAGGATGAGAGGAACTCGTCGATCTGCACGATTGACTGGAGTGCCACTTGAGGATGAGGGCACGAGCGCCCGTCCTCCTACATTGCCTAGGGCAATGTCTTGAAGAGCCAACAGAGAAAGAGTGTCAAGGGACCCTAGAAGGTCTTTTGATGCTAGCAGAATGGGGACTGATAGGGGAGGAAGTTCTTCAGATGTGAGGGAGGTTATGGAAGAGGATTAGAGGAGGGATGGGAACCTGGATGTGAGCATGGAGGAAGAAGGGACAGGGGAGTCTCAGGGAGGCGTTCAGGCCTCGGGGTATGGTTTTCCACCCCATTATCCACCTTTCCCACAGGGTTCAGGGTATCCGATGGGAGGTACATCGGATTACTCCAGCTTTAACCCCTACCCTACCTACATGCCTTATCCACCTTTCTATCCACCGTACACACAGTACCCAGCTTATCCACCCTCACCCTTCTATCCAAACCCGGCAAACCCCACCTCGGGGAATGCTGCACCTCCACCTCCACCACCTACAGAACCAGCAGCCCTAGTTACTCAACCTCCTAGACCTAGCTCAGTCGATGGGAGCAAAGTGAAAATGACAGATTACCTTAAGCTGGATGCTCCCAAATACAAGTCAGGGGATGACCCCTTTGAGTATTTGAGAGTGGTGAAGACAATAACTGATGAGCTAGGGGCAAGTGACAGCAGGGCCATTCAGATGGCAGGGTTCACTTTAAAGTGCAAGAAGGCACGGGAATGGTTCAAGTGTTATGTGGACCCGAGACTAGACGGTATGACGTGGGAGGAATTTGCGAATGAGTTCGCTGGATGGGCTTTTCCAGACAGTTCCAGAGAACTGAAGATGATTGAGTTTGAGCAACTGAGGCAGTCAGAGCACATGGGTGTAGAGGAGTTCACGGATAAATTCTTGGAGCTATTGCCTTTTTCAGGGCAAGCTCTAGATACAGATACGAAGAAAGCCAAGAGGTATGTTATGAAGCTGCATTCCAGGTACTCCTCGTTGATTCAGTCAGCCGAGAGAGAAAGTTTCCACACTGTGGTGGATATGGCTCGAAGAATGGAAGCAAGTGCTATAGTTGAGGGGTCAGTGAAGCAGTCAGTGACCCAGTCTTCAGGGGTTAAGACCCCAGGCAGAGGAGGGCCAGGGTTCTCTTCTCAGAGCTCAGGTAAGAAGAGGTGGGATAGTACCACCAGGAAGCCGAAGAAGAATAAGTTTTGGAACAAGTTGAAATCCGGTCTGGGATTTGGCGGTGGCTCGACATCAGGCTCAGATGGTACTGAATGCCAGAGATGTGGAAGACTGCACAGGGGAGTGTGTCGAGCTGGGACTAATGCATGTTTCAGATGTGGACAGGAGGGACACATAGCTCGGGAGTGTCCTAGAGCGCCTTTTATGGGCCAGCCCCAGCAGACAGCTTCTGGTAGTGTGGCACAGCCAGCAGTTCCAGCCACAACTCAGGGCAGTGGCAGAGGTAGAGGGAGAGGGGCAGCCTCTTCTTCTAGTTCCCGAGGTGAAGGTCCATCAGCTCCAGCCAGGATCTTCACCATGACTCAGCAGGAGGCTAACACATCCAACACCGTGGTGTCAGGTAATCTCGTCATTGGGTGTTCTGATGTGTATGCATTAATGGACCCGGGTGCATCTCATTCATTTATTGCTCCGAGAGCCGTTGAGAGGTTGGGTCTGATAGTCTCTGGGTTAGAGTGTCCCCTATAGGTCAGTGGACCCAAGTGTGACCCGTCAGTGGCAGTGTCAGTCTGCCAGTACAGTCCAGTTTTTGTTGAGGGAAGATGCCTCTCCGCCGACCTTGTGGTTCTAGATTTGACAGACTTTGACGTCATTCTAGGGATGGATTGGCTATCTACCCATGGTGCTACCTTGGACTGCAGGGACAAGGTAGTCAGGTTCAGAGATCAGAACGGGTCAGAGGTCGTCTTCAGAGGAGACATGAGGGGCACACCTAGAGGTCTGATATCAGCTCTTCAGGCTCGTAGGTTGCTTAGGAAGGGATGTCAGGGGTACTTAGCTCATGTGAGAGAGCTAGACAGTCAGGTCAGGGAGCCGGCCTCGGTGCCAGTTGTCAGAGAGTTTCAGGATGTCTTTCCAGATGAGCTTCCAGGTTTACCACCTGCTAGGGAGATAGAGTTCGAGATAGAGTTGGTGCCTGGAACTAGACCGATCTCTATCCCTCACTACAGGATGGCCCCAGCCGAGTTAAAGGAGTTGAAAGAGCAGTTGCAAGAGCTGGTAGAGAAGGGCTTCATCCGACAGAGTACCTCACCTTGGGGTGCTCCGGTCTTGTTTGTGAGAAAGAAGGATGGGTCCCTCAGACTTTGTATCGACTACAGGCAGTTGAACAAAGTCACTACCAAAAATAGGTACCCTCTGCCAAGGATCGATGATCTATTCGACCAGCTAGCAGGAGCGGGTTGTTTCTCCAAAATAGATCTGAGATCGGGGTACCATCAGCTAAGGATAAGGGATGAAGACGTGCCAAAGACAGCTTTCAGGACCAGATATGGGCATTTTGAGTTCCTTGTAATGCCGTTCGGGTTAACCAACGCCCCTGCAGCATTCATGGATCTCATGAACAGAGTGTTTAGTCAATACCTGGATCACTTTGTTATTGTCTTCATAGATGATATCTTAGTGTATTCCAGGAATGCAGAGGAGCATGCCCATCATCTGCGGTTGGTCTTGCAGACTTTGAGGGAACATGGCTTGTATGCCAAGTTCTCTAAATGTGAGTTCTGGCTGAGGAGCATTTCGTTCTTGGGGCATGTAGTGTCAGAGAATGGGATTGAGGTAGACCCCAAGAAGACAGAAACTGTGGATAACTGGCCTAGACCCACTTCAGTGACAGAGATTAGAAGTTTCTTGGGTTTGGCAGGTTACTACAGGAGGTTCGTTCAGGACTTCTCGAAAATAGCAGCTCCTCTAACCAGACTAACCAGGAAGAATCAGAAATTTATGTGGACCGACCAGTGCGAAGAGAGTTTTGAAGAGCTTAAGAAGAGGTTGACTTCAGCACCAGTTTTAGCTCTGCCATCTAGTGATGAGGACTTTACGGTCTTTTGTGATGCATCCCGTGTGGGACTGGGTTGTGTACTAATGCAGAAGGAGAGGGTGATCGCTTATGCTTCTAGGCAGCTGAAGAAGCACGAGTTGAATTACCCCACACATGATCTTGAGATGGCAGCAGTAATCTTTGCACTCAAGATGTGGAGGCACTACCTCTATGGGGTGAAATGTGAGATCTTCACAGATCATAAAAGCCTGCAGTACATCTTGAGTCAGAGGGATCTGAATTTGAGACAGAGGAGATGGGTGGAGCTGCTGAGTGACTATGATTGCAAGATTCAGTATCATCCGGGTAAGGCGAATGTCGTGGCAGACGCCCTAAGCCGGAAGTCACTAGGCAGTCTATCCCACATCACAGCAGAGAGGAGACCAGTGGTGAAGGAGTTTTACAAGCTCATTGAGGAAGGTCTACAGATGGAGTTGTCTGGTATAGGTGCCTTGGTGGCCCAGATGAGAGTAGCACCCGTGTTTCTGGAGCAGGTGGCTCAGAAACAGCATGAGGACCCGGAGTTAGTGAAGATTGCCAGGACTGTTCAGTCAGGCAATGATAGTGAGTTCAGATTCGACAGCAAGGGGATCCTCCGCTATGGGAGCAGATTATGTGTACCAGATGACATAGGGCTAAAAGGAGACATTATGAGAGAGGCTCATAATGCAAGATACAGCATTCAACCCGGAGCCACCAAGATGTATCAAGATCTAAAGAAGGTTTATTGGTGGCCAGCGATGAAGAAAGAAGTGGCACAGTTTGTGTCCGCTTGCGAAGTATGTCAGAGGGTGAAGCTGGAACATCAGAAGCCGGCTGGAATGCTTAACCCGCTACCTATTCCAGAGTGGAAATGGGAGAATATAGCTATGGACTTCGTAGTGGGGTTACCGGCGGCGTCTAACAGAGTGGACTCCATATGGGTGATTGTGGACAGACTCACCAAATCTGCTCACTTCATTCCTGTCAGGAGTGGCTACTCTGTGGACAAATTGGCGCAGGTATATGTGGATGAGATCGTCAGGCTGCATGGGGTTCCTGTTTCGATAGTGTTAGATAGAGGGCCCCAGTTCACCTCTAGGTTTTGGCGGAGTCTGCAGAATGCCATGGGTACTAGGTTGGATTTCAGTACTGCCTTCCACCCCCAGACGGACGGACAATCCGAAAGGACCATCCAGACTATCGAGGATATGCTTAGAATGTGTGTGCTGGACTTTAGCGGTTCTTGGAGGCAGCATCTACCTTTGGTGGAGTTTGCCTACAACAACAGCCATCATGCTAGCATCGGGATGGCTCCATATGAAGCTTTGTACGGAAGGAAGTGCAGATCACCTGTTTGCTGGGAGGAAGTTGGAGAAAAGACCTTGGCAGGGCCTGAGCTAGTAGAGATCACCAGCAGGGTGGTACCCATAATCAGAGAAAGAATCAAGACTGCTGCAAGCATGCAGAAGAGTTATGCAGACGTCCGCAGAAGGCAGTTAGAGTTTCAGGAGGGGGATTTGGTATTGCTTAAGGTGTCTCTAATGAAGGGAGTGGTTCGCTTCGGGAAGAAAGGTAAACTAGCCCCACGATACATCGAACCCTTTGAAATCTTGCAAAAGATTGGGAATGTGTCGTACAAGCTGGATTTACCTGCTTCAATGGAAAGAATCCATCCGGTTTTCCATGTTTCAATGTTGAGGAAGTTTGTGTCAGATCCGAGCAAGGTTCTTAGTGAGCCTGATGTGGAGGTCCAAGAGGATCTCACTTATGTTGAACAGCCAATACGGATCCTAGACACCCAGATCAGAAAGTTAAGAAACAAGGAAATCCCGATGGTGAAAGTCCTGTGGAACCACCACAACTTGGAAGAATGCACTTGGGAGACACGGGAGTCTATGCTCCAGCAATACCCTCATCTCTTTTAAGGTTAGATCTCTTTGTGTTTATGTGCTAGGTATGTTATGTTTTATGCCATGCTATGTGTGCTAGTTGAGGTACATTCGGGGACGAATGTTCTTAAGGGGGGGAGAATGTAATACCCGGCTAGACTCCGGTATCGGAATTCCTACCGTCCGGTGGAATCTCGGATGTCGGAAGCCTCTAGTAGGGTAGAAACATGTTTTCATAAAATGTTTTAAGGTATTTCATGGTTTTAAGTATGAAAATTAAATGAGTTTTTGCATGAAAAGTCTTTGGAGGAAAACCCAGGTTCGGCCGCCGAAAGTCAAGTTCGGCCGCCGAATGTGCATGCGTTTTGGAGGCACGTTAGGCCCCCGAAAGCATGAGTGAGGGAAGACCAGGTTCGGCCGCCGAAAGTCAAGTTCGGCCGCCGAACATGGCATGCATGCGGAAGCACTTTCGGCCCCCGAACGTGGCCTGGCCAGCCACCTATAAAAGGGTCACTTAGTCGAAATGGGCGAGCTTTCTCCCATTTTCGGCCATAGCTAGCTTCCGACCTCCCTCTCCCCAGATCTTGTGTTCTTTCTCCAAATCTCCTCCATTTTTCTTGAGTTTTCACCTCTCATTTCAAGTTTTGAGCATTTAAGTCAAGTTTTGGAGCTTTGGGAACTCAGGAGCTCTTTTGCTTGGATCTCCGAGTTTAGGTCGTCTCTCTCTCGATCTTCAAGAGGTATGAGCCGATCTTAAGCTCATTATATGTTTTAAGTAAGTTTTATGCAAGATCTATGGGGTAGAATGCATGTTTAGCTCATAGTTAGGTTTTTGAGTTAATGATATGTTTTGAGCAATGTATGTTGGATTGTGTTGTAGTTGGGGTTTAAGTTAGTTTGAGGCCCCTAGGAACCATTGTATGTATTTTTGCATGATTTGGATGAGTTATATGCATGTTGGAAGAGTTAGGAGGCAAATGTGCATAAAGGAGCCAAGTTTCTGCCCTTTGGCAGAAACCAGGTTCGGCAGCCGAAGGCACTTTCGGCCGCCGAACATGGCTGGGGAGGCAGGCCTTTCGGCTGCCGAAGTTGCCCCCGAAAAGAGACTTTCGTCTCTGTCTGGGACTTTCGGCCGCCGAAGGTGCCGCCGAACCTGCCTGACTTTCGGCTCTGGAGGGACTTTCGGCCGCCGAACCTGCCGCCGAAAGTGCCCTGTCCAGCCATTTCTTGCATGTTTTTATGTAATTGTTTTATGATGTCTTAGGGGGTTTTTGGGGAGTATATTAGAGTTATGTTTATGTATGTATGGTCCCTCATTGGAGTCCACCTGTGTAGGTTCGGACCCGAGGAACCGAGGACCCCAGCAGTGAGCCAGCTGCTACAGAGTTTGTCAGAGCTAGCCAGAGGTGAGTGGAATAAACCTTAAGTTTTAAATTAAATGAAATATGAATTTTGAGCATGATCCATGCATCATGAATGCCATGAGATATAGTAGGTTGTTTGCATTAGTATTCACGAATATGTTGCATTGCATTTATGATGTTGATGTGGATTGGTTATTGGATGATCCTTTAGTCCTCATATGGCATGATGATGTTACGGCATGATATGGTATGGAAGTCCAGGTTGTACCCATTCTACGTCCCTGGCACGATGTAAGAGAAAGTCCAGGTTGTACCCATTCTACGTCCCTGGCACAGTTGGACTGTATGATATGTTATGTTAAGGGAAAGACCGGTTGTACCCATTCTACGTCCCGGCACAGTTGGACTATGTAGAGGACTATTGGTGACAATACCATCCGAGATGTGATTAGTTGTGATGTGTTGCATTTCATGAAAGCATGAAATTTTAATATATGATTTCACTATTCTGCTCACTGGGCTTTGTAGCTCACCCCTCTCCCCTAAACCCAGATGTGCAGGTACAGGGTAGACCAGGAGGTTAGCCAGAGTTTTGAAGTATGTTTATGTAATAGTTAGATTGTGGACATGACAATTGTACTAATGTAATGTAAGAGATTACAGTATGTTATGTAATGAGGTATATTGAGGTTATAGATGTGCTTGACCCTATGAGTATTGTAATCCCTTGTTGATACATGATCTTAATGTCTATTGATGTTTATGTTTAGCCAACTCAACTTATGATGTATCGCCCATTGGGGCATTGATGAGATCCCACTGAGGGGTCAAGTTTATGATTATGTTAGTGCATGCACAGGTTGAGTTTGGTGTATGAGGAATCAATGAATGAAAGGAAAGTTTAAATTTTTATATGATTGTTGATCATGTATGGGATTAAATAGGTTTACAGGTTACATGTCAGGCTTGCTACGGGTCCCGGCGGCCTTAAGTCGACCCGGATCCTAGCGCCGGTAGCGGTCCGATTTTCGGGTCGTTACACATAATCTCCAATTGCAAACTCCACATCTCGCCTCTTGGGCTTTGCATAACTTTTTTGTCGACTAAAAGCTATTTTTAACTATTCCCTGATCAAAGGTACCTTTTTTATAGTATATTGATCTAAATTAACATTATAAACCTTAGCTTTACCAACCTTTATCCAATATAAAGGGGTTCTGCATTTTCAATAACTAAATCATAGAAAACCCAAATAAGAAAATATACATATCTTAAAATAAAGCATCTAATGTGATAAGCAAGTTGGAATTAAGTTGCTATCGGGAGGAGTTTAAGGGTTTTCTCGATATGCTAGCTTGAGGTTCTTACTAAAACCGACGTGCTTACCTAAATGAAATGAACTTCTAAAGGACAAAAATGTAAGTTTAGTAGGTCAATCTATGAATACTTAATGTTTAAAAACTAAATTGAAACATGTGAAAAAGTTTAGTAGGTTAAAGTGTGAATACTAGTTAATCATCCCATTGGACACCAAAATCCATGGCACACATACAAAGTATATCTTCTAATGTTTGAATTGTCCACTTGGACTGTCCATCAGTCTGCGGGTGGACCAAGTGCCTCTTGTAGCTTCTTCCAAAATCGAGAAGTGAACTAAGGTCCCCTATCTGATATTATAGAAGTTGGGATTCTATGTAATCTAACTATCTTCTGAACATAAAACTTAGCATAGTGAGCAGCTGAATAAGTGTGAACTGATTTAATCAAGCGATCTACAATTACACATATAGAGTCATATTCTCTAGTAGTATGGGGCAACCCAGATACAAAGTCTATCGTGAGCATTTTCCATTTTCATTCTGGAATAGGGATCTCTTGAAACTTCCCTGAATGTCTCTGATATTCAAACTTCACCTTATGACATGTTAAGCACTTAGATACAAATTTTGCAATATCTTTCTTCATGTTATTCCACCAATATTGGTCCTTTACATCACGTTACATTTTTGCAGACCCAAGATGAATGGTGTAGGGTGTGTAATGTGCTTCTTGCATCATTTAATTTCTCAAATTATCTACATCAGGTACACATATCTTTAATCTTTGAATGGGAGTACCATCACCATCGAATCCAAAGCTACAATCTTCAACTTATTGTACCTTTTCTATAATTCGCATTAATTATGGGTCTCTATACTGTAAAATTTTAATTTTATCTCTAAGATCCTGTCGTACTCTGAAGTGTGCCAAGGGTGCACCTGAAGCAGATATATCAAGAACCAAACTCTAGTCCATCAATTCATATAGTTCATGTATCAAGGGCCTCTTCTTTGCTATTATGTGTGTAAGACTACCTAATGATTTTCTACTTAAGGTATCTGCTACCACATTTGCTTTGCTAGAATGATATTGAATAGTGTAATCATAATTTTTTAAAATTTCCATCCATCTTCTTTGGCTTAAATTTAAATCCATTTGCTGGAAGATATACTTCAAGCTTTTATGGTCAGTGTATATCTTGCACATCTTTTCATAAAGATAGTGTCTCCGTATTTTTAGTGCCAAGAATATAGCTACCATTTTGAGATCATGTGTAGGATAATTCAATTCATGTTTCTTCAACTTTCGGAATGCATAAGCTACCACTTTACCATGTTGCATCAAAACACGGCTCAACCAAACTTTAAGATGCATCACAGTATATCTTATATCTGCCTCCATAAGATGGTAAAGTCAATACAGGAGCTGTAGTCAACAGTTCTTTAAGCTTTTGGAAGCTCTCTTTGCAGGCATCAAACCAAATAAACTTCACATTCTTTTGTATCAATCGAGTCTGTAACGACCCGAAAATCGGACCGCTACTGGCGCTAGGATCCAGATCGGCTTAAGGCCGCCGGGACCCGTAGCAAGCCTGACATACAACTTGTAAACCTGTTTAATCCCATACATGATCAACATATACATAAAAATTTGAACTTTTCTCATTCAATTACCAAACTCAACCTGTGCATGCATAACTCATAATCATAATCATTAACTCCACATTGGAGTCCTCATCAATGCTCCAATGGGGTAACATACATTAAGTTTGATTTACATAAAAACATCTTTAAACCATTACATTTGAATGATCATGTATCCAAAGGGATAACCATACAATCTAAGGTCAAGCACACTCTAATCCTCAATAATATCATTACATTACATAAATATTCAATACAATACATTTCAATATCCATCATGTCCACCACTAGCTATTACATAAACATGACTTTACTCTAGCTGACCTCCTGGTCTATCCCGTACCTGCATACCTGGGGGATTAGGGAAATGGGGTGAGCTACTAGAGCCCAAGGAGCAAAATAATAAAACATTTAATTTAGAACTCATGATCTCATGAAATGCATCACATCACAAACAAATCACAATCAAGGATGGTATTGTCACCAATAGTCCTCTACATTCCAAGGTGCCGGGACGTAGAATGGGTCAACCGGACTTTCTCTTAAACATAACATATCATAACATTCCAAGGTGCCGGGACGTAGAATGGGTCAACCGGACTTCCATACCATACCGTACCGTATCATATCACATCGCATCATATCGAGGACTAAGGATCATTCAACATCCATCCACATCATCATCATAGAATTATGCAATGCAACATATTCGTGAATTCTAATGCAAACAACCTAGAATATCACATGGCATTCATGATGCATGAATCATGTTAAAACTTTCATTATTTTACTTTGAAACATAAGGAGTCATTCTACTCACCTCTGGCTAGCTCTAACAAGACACTGAAGCAACTAACTCACTGCTGGGGTCCTCGGTTCCTCGGGTCCAAACCTACACAGGTGGACTCAAATGAGGGACCAAACATACACGAACATGACTATAAAATAACCCCCAAGAACCCCTAAAACACCTCAAAGCAATCATAGAAAACATGCAAAGGAAGGCTAAACAGGGCACTTTCGGCGGCAGATTCAGCGACCGAAAGTCCCTCCAGAGCCGAAAGTCATGCACCTTCGGCGGCACTTTCGGTGGCCGAAGGTTCCCTCTAGAAACGAAACTCATGCATGTTCGGCGGCACCTTCGGCGGCCGAAACTCCCTTCCAGAGCCGAAAGTCCACTTTCGGGAGCAGGGTTCGGCTGCCAAAGATTGGCCTCCACAGGCAGGTTTGGCGGCCGAAAGTCCCTTCGGCTGCCGAACCTGAGTTCTTCCAAAGGGCAGAAACTCAGCCTCTTAAAAGCACAAAAGCCTCCCAACTCATTCCATCATGTATTTACCTATTCTACAACAAGCAACTCAAGCACATAAGCTCCTAGGGGCTTCAAACTATCCTAAACCCCAACTACAACACATCAAACATGCACAACCAACTCACATTGCTCAAAAACTCAACATAAACCCATAAACTCAATAAAACCTAAACATGCATTTCTACCCCAAGAATCAACTTAAAACCTACTTAAAACATGTAAGAAGGGTAGGATCTAAGCTTACCTCTTGAAAATCGAGAGGAAAGACGATCCTAGCTCGGAGATGGGAGAGATCGAGCTCCTTGAATCTCCAAGTTCCAAAACTTGCTCTTTGCTCAAAAATCTTCAAAACAAAGGTGAAAACTCATAAAAATCATGAAAGATTTGAAGGAAGAACTCAAGATCGGCATGAAGGCGGCGGAGACTCACCTTGGCCGAAAATGGGAAGAAAAGCTCGCCCGTTCGGACATGGGGACCCCTTTATAGTTGGCTGGCCAGGCCACTTTCGGGGGCCTAACGTGCCTCCGCATGCATGCCATGTTCGGCGGCCGAACATAAGGTTTGACGGCCGAACCTGGACTTTCCTCACTTATGCCTTCAGAGGCCTAAAGCACTCCCGAAGCGCATGCACGTTTGGCGGCCGAACTTGAGGTTCGGCGGCCGAACCTGGGTCTTCCACCAAGGTTGTTTTCATGCAAAAAATTCATTTTCTTACTTGCTTAAAACATAAAATACATTAAAACATTTCATGAAAACATGATTTTACCCTTCTAGAGGTCTCCGACATCCGAGATTCCATCGGACGGTAGGAATTTCGATACCGGAGTTTAGCCGGGTATTACATTCTCCCCCCTTAAGAACATTCGTCCCCGAATGTTCACCAAACAAACACATGCAAGGCATACAACATGAACATACAACAAAAACACCTAAAACTCACCTTAGAAGAGATGGGGATATTGCTGGAGCATGGACTCCCATGTCTCCCAGGTACACTCCTCGATGTTGTGGTGATTGCAAAGGACTTTCACCATCTGGATTTTCTTGTTTCTTAGCTTTCTGATCTGGGTGTCTAGGATCCGTATCGACTGCTCAACATAGGTGAAATCTTCTTGGATCTCCACATCAGGCTCACTAAGAACCTTGCCCGGATCTGACACGAACTTTCTTAACATGGAAACATGGAAAACCGAATGGATTCTCTCCATTGAAGCAGGTAAATCTAGCTTACCTTTCTTCCCAAACCGAATCACCCCTTTCATTGGAGACACCTTGAGCAATACCAAATCCCCCTCCTGAAACTCCACTTGCCTTCTGCGAATGTCTGCATAACTCTTTTGCCTGCTTGCAGCAGTCTTGATCCTTTCTCTGATTATGGGCACCACCCTGCTGGTGATCTCTACTAGCTCAGGCCCTGCCAAGGCCTTTTCTCCAACTTTTTCCCAACAGATAGGCGACCTGCACTTCCTTCCATACAAAGCTTCATATGGAGCCATCCCAATGCTAGCATGATGGCTGTTATTGTAGGCAAACTCCACCAAAGGTAGATGCTGCCTCCAAGAACCGCCAAAATCTAGCACACACATCCTGAGCATATCCTCTATTGTTTGGATGGTCCTCTCTGATTGTCCGTCCGTCTGTGGATGGAAAGCAGTGCTAAAATCCAACCTGGTACCCATAGTTGTAATACCCGGCTAGACTCCGGTATCGGAATTCCTACCGTCAGGTGGAATCTCGGATGTCGGAGGCCTCTAGTAGGGTAGAAACATGTTTTCATAAAATGTTTTAATGTTTTTAATGATTTTAAATAAAGAGGAAATGAGTTTTTGGAATGAAAACACCTTTGGAGGAAACTCAGGTTCGGCCGCCGAAACTCAAAGTTCGGCCGCCGAACATGCATGCACTTCGGGAGTGCTTTAGGCTCCCGAAGGCATAAGTGAGGAAAGTCCAGGTTCGGCCGCCGAACCTCAAGTTCGGCCGCCGAACATGGCATGCATGCGGAAGCACTTTCGGCCCCCGAACGTGGCCTGGCCAGCCACTATAAAAGGGTCCCTTAGCCGAAAACGGGCGAGCTTTTCCCCATTTTCGGCCAAGGTGAGCTTTTCCGCCGTTCCTCACCATCCTTGAGTTCTTCCCTTCAAATCTCTTAAGATTTTCACAAGCTTTTACATTGTTTTGAAGATTTTCGAGTTTAAAGCAAGTTTTGGAGTTTTGAGGTTCAAGAACTCAAAATCTTCCACCTCCGAGTTTAGGACGTCTCTCTCTCGATCTTCAAGAGGTAAGAGCCGATCTTAAGCTCATTGTATGTTTAAAGTAAGTTTTATGCAAGATCTATGGGGTAGAATGCATGTTTAGCTCATAGTTAGGTTTTTGAGTTAATGTTATGTTTTGAGCAATGTATGTTGGATTGTGTTGTTGTTGTGTGTTGTAGTTGGGGTTTAAGTTAGTTTGAGGCCCCTAGGAACCATTGTATGTATATTTGCATGATTTGAATGAGTTATATGCATGTTGGAAGAGTTGGGAGGCAAATGTGCATAAAGGAGCCAAGTTTCTGCCCTTTGGCAGAAACCAGGTTCGGCAGCCGAAGGTACTTTCGGCCGCCGAACATGGCTGGGGAGGCAGGCCTTTTGGCTGCCGAAGTTGCCCCCGAAAAGAGACTTTCGTCTCTGTCTGGGACTTTCGGCCGCCAAAGGTGCCGCCGAACCTGCCTGGGTTTCGGCTCTGGAGGGACTTTCGGCCGCCGAAGGTGCCACTGAAGGTGCCGCTGAACCTGCCCTGTTCTGCCTTCCTTTGCATGTTTTTGCATGATTGTTTTGAGGTGTTTTAGGGGGTTTTTGGGGGTTATTTTTAGAGTTATGTTCTAGTTGTTTGGTCCCTCATTTGAGTCCACTTGTGTAGGTTCGGACCCGAGGAATCGAGGACCCCAGCAGTGAGTCCAGCTGCTTCTGAGTCAGTAGAGCTTCGGCCAGAGGTGAGTAGAATAAACCTTTACGATTTAAAGCAAATAAATTATAAAGTTTTTAGCATGTTCATGCATCATGAATGCCATGTGATGAATTAGGTTGTTTGCATTAGACTTCACGAATATGTTGCATTGCATTTATGATGTTGATGTGGATTGGTTATTGGATGATCCTTTAGTCCTCATATGATATGATGATGTTATGGCATGAGATGGTATGGAAGTCCAGGTTATACCCATTCTACGTCCCTGGCACGATGTAAGAGAAAGTCCAGGTTGTACCCATTCTACGTCCCTGGCACATTGGTATGTTATGATATGTTATGTTAAGAGAAAGACCGGTTGTACCCATTTTACGTCCCGACACTTTGGAATGTAGAGGACTATTGGTGACAATACCATCCGAGATGTGATTAGCTGTGATGTGTTGCATTACATGATGGCATGAGATTTTAAATATTGTTTTCTATTATTCTGCTCACTGGGCTCTTGTAGCTCACCCCTTTTCCCTAATCCCCCAGGATTGCAGGTACGGGCTAGACAGAGAAGTCAAGAAGAGTAAAGTCTTATGTTTGTAATAGATAGATAGTGGACATGATAAATTGTAAGATGATGTATAACTGAATAGTTATGTTATGTGTAATGATATTGAGGTTTAGAATTGTGCTTGACCATAGTTCATTGTAATCCCTTGTTGATGCATGATCTTAGATATTTGATGATACAGATGTTAGCCAACTCAACACATGTATATCGCCCATTTGGGCATTGATGAGATCCCACAGAGGGGTCAAGTTTATGATTATGTTTTAGTGCATGCACAGGTTGAGTTTGGTGTATGATGAATGAAAGAAAAGTTTAAATTTTTATGTATGATTGTTGATCATGTATGGGATTACACAGGTTTACAGGTTACATGTCAGGCTTGCTACGGGTCCCGGCGGCCTTAAGCCGATCTGGATCCTAGCGCCGGTAGCGGTTCGATTTTCGGGTCGTTACAATAGTGTTCTGCAGACTCCGCCAAAATCTGAAGGTGAACTGGAATCCTCTATCGGACACTATTGAAACAGGAACCCTATGCAGTCTGACAATCTCATCAACATACACCTGCGCCAACTTGTCCACAGAATAGCCACTCCTGACAGGGATTAAGTGAGCAGATTTGGTCAGTCTGTCCACAATCACCCATATGGAGTCCAACATGTTGGACGTTGCCGGTAACCCCACCACGAAATCCATAGCTATATTCTCCCATTTCCACTCTGGAATAGGTAGTGGGTTAAGCATTCCAGCCAGCTTCTGATGTTTCAGCTTCATCCTCTGACATACTTCGCAGGCTGACACAAACTGTGCCACTTCTCTCTTCATCGCTGGCCACCAATAAACTCTCTTCAAATCTTGATACATTTTGGTGGCTCCAGGGTGAACACTGTACCTGGCATTATGAGCCTCTCTCATAATGTCTCCCTTTAGCCCTACGTCATCTGGTACACATAATCGGCTCCCATAGAGGAGGATCCCCTTGCTGTCAAACCTGAACTCTTCATTCTTGCCTGACTGGACCGTCCTGGCAATCTTCACTAACTTTGGGTCCTCATGCTGTTTCTGAGCCACCTGCTCCAGAAACACGGGTGACACTCTCATCTGGGCAATCAAAGCACCTGTACCAGACAACTCCAACTGTAGACCTTCATTAATGAGCTCAAAGAATTGCCTCACCACTGGCCTCCTCTCTACCGAAATATGGGACAAACTGCCAAGTGATTTCCGGCTTAAGGCGTCTGCCACAACATTCGCCTTACCCGGATGGTACTGGATCTTGCAATCATAGTCACTAAGCTCTACCCATCTTCTCTGCCTCAGATTCAGCTCTCTCTGACTCAGGATGTACTGCAAGCTCTTATGATCTGTGAAGATCTCAGATTTTACCCCATAAAGGTAATGTCTCCACATCTTGAGTGCAAAGATTACCGCTGCCATTTCTAGATCATGTGTAGGGTAATTCAACTCGTGCTTCTTCAACTGCCTAGAAGCATAAGCAATCACCCTTCCATTCTGCATCAGCACACAACCCAATCCCACACGGGATGCATCACAATACATTGTGAAGTCCTTATTACTAGTTGGCAGAGCTAACACCGGTGCCGACGTCAACCTCTTCTTTAGCTCTTCAAAGCTCTCTTCACACTGGTCGGTCCACACGAACCTCTGGTTCTTCTTAGTCAGTCTGGTCATGGGAGCTGCAATCTTAGAGAAGTCCTGAACGAACCTCCTGTAGTAACCCGCCAAACCCAAGAAGCTTTTGATTTCTGTCACTGTAGTGGGTCTAGGCCAGTTAGCTACAGCTTCCATTTTCTTGGGTCCACCTCTATTCCATTTTCTGACACAACATGCCCCAAGAAAGAGATGCTCCTCAGCCAGAACTCACACTTGGAGAACTTGGCATACAAGCCGTGTTCCCTCAAGGTCTGCAGAACTAACCTCAGATGATGGGCATGCTCCTCTGCATTCCTGGAATACACTAAGATATCATTTATGAAGACAATAACAAAGTGATCCAGGTACTGGCTAAACACTCTGTTCATGAGATCCATGAATGTTGTAGGGGCATTGGTTAACCCGAACGGCATCGCAAGGAACTCATAGTGCCCATATCTGGTCCTGAATGCTGTCTTCAGTACATCCTCTTCTCTTATCCTCAGCTGATGGTACCCAGATCTCATATCTATCTTGGAGAAACAACCTGCTCCTGCTAGCTGGTCGAATAGATCGTCGATCCTTGGCAATGGGTACTTATTCTTGGTAGTGACTTTGTTCAACTGCCTGTAGTCGATACAAAGTCTAAGGGATCCATCCCTCTTTTTCACGAACAGCACTGGAGCACCCCAAGGTGAGGTACTCGGTCGGATGAAACCCTTATCTACCAGCTCTTGCAACTGCTCTTTAAGCTCCTTCAATTCTGCTGGTGCCATCCTATAGGGAGGGATAGAGATCGGTCTGGTTCCAGGCATCAATTCAATTTCAAACTCTATCTCCCTAGCAGGTGGTAAACTTGACAGCTCGTCTGGAAAGACATCTAAAAACTCTCTGACCACGGGCACTGAGGCGGGCTCTCTGACATGACTATCCAGCTCTCTCACATGAGCTAGAAAACCCTGACAACCCCTCCTGAGTAGCCTACGAGCCTAAAGGGCTGATATCAAACCTCTAGGTGTACCCCTCCTGTCTCCCCTGAAGACAACCTCTGACCCATCCTAACCTCTGAACCTGACTACCTTGTCTCTGCAATCCAAGGTAGCACCATGGATAGATAGCCAATCCATCCCTAGAATGACGTCAAAATCTGTCAAGTCTAGAACCACAAGGTCGGCTGAAAGGCATCTCCCCTCAACAAAAATTGGACTACACTGGCAGACTGACTCTGCCACTGACGGGTCACACTTGGGTCCACTGACCATAGGGGACACTCTAACCCAGAGACCATCAAACCCAACCTCTCGACGACCCTCGGAGCAATGAAAGAATGAGATGCACCAAGGTCTATTAAGGCATAAATATCTGAACACCCAATGATGAATTACCTGACACCACGGTGTTGGATGTGTTCGCCTCCTGCTGAGTCATCGTGAAGATCCGCGTTGGAGCTGATGGACCTTCACCTCTGAAACCCGCTGAAGAAGAGGCTACCCCTCTCCCTCTGCCTCTGCCACTAGCCTGAGTCGCGGCTGGAGCTACTGGCTGAGCCACACTACCAGAAACTGTCTGCTGGGACTGTGCCACAAAAGCTGCTCTAGGACACTCCCATGCCATGTGTCCCTCCTGCCCACATCTGAAGCAGGCTGTCGTCCCAAACTGACATACTCCCTTATGCGGCTTCCCACACTTCACACATGCTGCATTATCTGCACCTGAGCTCGAGCCACTTCCTAATCCCAGACCAGACTTGATCTTATTCCAAAACTTGTTCTTCTTTGACTTCCTAGTGGTGTTACCCCACCTTTTTCTGCCTGAAGCTGCTGCACTCAAAGATGAGGGATCTAGCCTTCCCCCACCCGGGGTCTTGGAACCAGAAGACTGTGCCACTGACTGCTTAACTGTCCCCTGAATGATGGCACTAGCCTCCATTTTTCGGGCCATATCCACTATTGCATGGAAGCTCTCCCTATCTGCTGACTGAATCAAGGAGGAATACCTGGAATGGAGTTTCATGATATACCTCCTTGACTTCTTCTGGTCTGTGTCAAGATTTTGCCCTGCAAACGGCAACAGCTCCAAGAATCTGTCTGTGAACTCCTCTACACCCATTTCCTCTGTCTGCCTCAACCGCTCAAATTCAATCATCTTCAACTCCCTCGAACTGTCAGGGAAAGCCCATCCTGCAAACTTATTAGCAAACTCCTCCCATGAAAGACCATCCACCCTCGGGCTCACATAATTCTTAAACCACTCTCGGGCCTTTTTGCACTTCAGTGTGAACCCAGCCATCTGAATGGCTCTACTGTCATCAGCTCCTAACTCATCTGTAATCATCTTGACCCTCTCAAGGTACACAAACAGGTCATCACCTATTTCAAATAGGGGAGCACCCAGCTTCATGTAATCAGTCATCTTGACCTTGCTCCCTCCAGATGAGCTAGGCTTAGGCATTTGGGTTTCTGGGGCAGTAGGTTCTGCTGGTGGTGGAGGAGGTGCAGCATCCCTTGAGGTAGGGTTTGCTGGACCTGGGTAGAAAGATGGGGGTGGATACATAGGGTACTATGAGTATGGTGGGTAGAAAGGTGGGTATGGCATGTGAGAGTGATAAGGGTTAAAGCTGGGGTAATCCGATGTACCTACCATCGAATACCCGAGATTCTGTGAAAAGGGTGGGTACTGGGGTGGCTGAACAAATCCCGAGGCCTGAGTGCCTCCTTGAGATTCTCCCATGCCCTCTTCCGACATGCTCACTCCAAGACTGCCATCCCTCCTCTAATCCACATCCATTTCATTCCCCACATCTTCCGACATTCCACCTTGCACTATTCCCCTTCTGCTCACGTCAAAAGACCTTCTAGGGTCCCTTGATGCTCTTTCCCTGCTAGACCTGCAGGACATTGCCCTAGGCAATGCAGGAGGACGGGCATCCGTGCCCTCGTCCTGGGGTGGCACTCCAGTAAATCGTGCAGATCGATGAGTTCCTCTCATCTTGCTTACTGAAAAACAACACACATCACATAAAACATTAGCATCAAATGGTTCATGTGCAAACACATGAACCCGCATCACATACATCACATACATAACATATCATTAATGCTCATGCATATAATCATGGCATTTCACATCATCATTCAAGACAGGACTCTACATCCTATCCTAGTGGACATGATTTTCCTAGTGTGCTTGACCTTCTAGAACATCTATGAGCCCGACACTCTAGGTCCGATCATATGAACCTAGGGCTCTGATACCAATCTGTAACGACCCGAAAATCGGACCGCTATCGGCGCTAGGATTCAGATCGGCTTAAGGCCGCCGGGACCCGTAGCAAGCCTGACATACAACTTGTAAACCTGTTTAATCCCATACATGATCAACATATACATAAAAATTTGAACTTTTCTCTTTCAATTATCAAACTCAACCTGTGCATGCATAACTCATAATCAAAATCATCAACCCCACATTGGAGTCCTCATCAATGCTCCAATGGGGTAACATACATTAAGTTTGGTTTACATAAAAACATCTTTAAACCATTACATTTGAATGATCATGTATCCAAAGGGATAACCATACAATCTAGGGTCAAGCACACTCTAATCCTCAATAACATCATTACATTACATAAATATTCAATACAATACATTTCAATATCCATCATGTCCACCACTAGCTATTACATAAACATGACTTTACTCTAGCTGACCTCCTAGTCTATCCCGTACCTGCATACCTGGGGGATTAGGGAAATGGGGTGAGCTACTAGAGCCCAGAGAGCAGAATAATAAAACATTTAATTTAACACTCATGATCTCATGAAATGCATCACATCACAAACAAATCACAATCAAGGATGGTATTGTCACCAATAGTCCTCTACATTCTAAGGTGCCGGGACGTAGAATGGGTCAACCGAACTGTCTCTTAAACATAACATATCATAACATTCCAAGGTGCCGGGACGTAGAATGGGTCAACCGGACTTTCTCTTACATAAATGCCGGGACGTAGAATGGGTCAACCGGACTTCCATACCATACCGTACCGTATCATATCACATCGCATCATATCGAGGACTAAGGATCATTCAACATCTATCCACATCATCATCATAGAATTATGCAATGCAACATATTTGTGAATTCTAATGCAAACAACCTAGAATATCACATGGCATTCATGATGCATGAATCATGCTAAAACTTTCATTATTTTACTTTGAAACATAAGGAGTCATTCTACTCACCTCTGGCTAGCTCTGACAAGACACTGAAGCAGCTAACTCACTGCTAGGGTTTTCGGTTCCTCAGGTCCGAACCTACACAGGTGGACTCAAATGAGAGACCAAACATACATGAACATGACTATAAAATAACCCCCAAGAACCCCCTAAAACATCTCAAAGCAATCATAGAAAACATGCAAAGGAAGGCTGAACAGGGCACTTTCGGCGGCAGGTTCGGCGGCCGAAAGTCCCTCCAGAGCCGAAAGTCATGCACCTTCGGCGGCACTTTCGGCGGCCGAAGGTTCCCTCTAGAAACGAAACTCATGCATGTTTGGCGGCACCTTCGGCGGCCGAAACTCCCTTTCAGAGCTGAAAGTCTACTTTCGGGGGTAGGGTTCGACTGCTAAAGATTGGCCTCCACAGGCAGGTTCGGCGGCCGAAAGTCCCTTCGGCTGCCGAACCTGAGTTCTTCTAAAGGGCAGAAACTCAGCCTCTTACATGCACAAAAGCCTCCTAACTCATTCCATCATGCATTTACCTATTCTACAACAAGCAACTCAAGCACATAAGCTCCTAGGGGTTTCAAACTATCCTAAACCCCAACTATAACACATCAAACATGCACAACCAACTCACATTGCTCAAAAACACAACATAAACCCATAAACTCAATAAAATCTAAACATGCATTTCTACCCCAAGAATCAACTTAAAACCTACTTAAAACCTACTTAAAACATGTAAGAAGGGTAGGATCTAAGCTTACCTCTTGAAAATCGAGAGGAAAGACGATCCTAGCTCGGAGATGGGAGAGATCGAGCTCCTTGAATCTCCAAGTTCCAAAACTTGCTCTTTGCTCAAAAATCTTCAAAACAAAGGTGAAAACTCCTAAAAATCATGAAAGATTTGAAGGAAGAACTCAAGATCGGCATGAGGGCGGCAGAGACTCACCTTGGCCGAAAATGGGGAGAAAAGCTCGCCCGTTCGAACATAGGGACCCCTTTATAGGTGGCTGGCCAGGCCACTTTCGGGGGCCTAACGTAGCTCCGCATGCATGCCATGTTCGGCGGCCGAACATAAGGTTCGGCGGCCGAACTTGGACTTTCCTCACTTATGCCTTCGGGGGCCTAAAGCACTCCCGAAGCACATGCACATTCGGCGGCCGAACTTGAGGTTCGGCGGCCGAACCTGGGTCTTCCTCCAAGGCTGTTTTCATGCAAAAAATTCATTTTCTTACTTGCTTAAAACATAAAATACATTAAAACATTTCATGAAAACATGATTTTACCCTTCTAGAGGTCTCCGACATCCGAGATTCCACCGGACGGTAGGAATTCCGATACCGGAGTCTAGCCGGGTATTACAGAGTCAATAGAATTGCAGCTAGACCTAGAAAACTTTGTATCTATATAATCGTAGCAGGTCTTAAGTAATTAGTTACTGCCTCTATCTTCTTAGGATTAACTTGAATGACTTTTTTTTAGAAATCATACCCCAAGAAAGATATACTTTGCAATTAAAACTCGCATTTAGAAAACTTGGCATAAAGTTGATGTTTCTTTAATGTTTGTAGGATTATCTTCAAATGCCAAGCATGCTCCTCTTTAGTTCGAGAATATACCAAGATATCATCTATGAACACACCTACAAAACGATCTAGAAATGGCCTATACACTATGTTCATTAGGTTCATAAAAGCTGCTGGTGCATTAGTGAGCCCAAAGGATATTACCAAGAACTCATAATAACCATACCGAGTTCGAAAAGTCATCTTTGGTATATCCTTCCTCCATATCCTTAATTGGTAAATCATCAGGAAAAACATCTGGCAATTCTCTAACCACAGGAATATTATCTGCACTAGGACTTTCTATAGAGGTGTCTCTCACTATTGCCAAATAACTCTAACAGTCTCGCCTCAATATCTTCTTATCACTGATATGTGATACCAAGTTATAAGGCGCCACATTCCTAATGTAACGACCCCAAAATGGACCGTCACCGGCGCTAGGATTCAGGTCGGCTTAAGGCCGCCAGAACCCGTAGCAAGCCTGCTATACTCTCTGTGTACCTGTAAACCTCATACATGATCATACATTTTCTGTGAAAAATAAAAACTCTTTTCTCTGTACCAAGGCTTAACCTGTGCATGCACTATCTCTGTACTCTGTACTCTGTACTCTGTACCCCTGACTAGAACTTGCTCTAGATGGGTTAACTCATACCTGTTAAGCCTGGTTTTTCACATACAGTAAAACATATATACATATCCAGATCATGTACAAAACATACATTACTAAGTCAAGCACATTTCTAACTTTATACACAACTATTACATCTCTTTAATATTACATGTCCACTCTAAGCTATTACAAATCTCTTTACTCTTTCTGTACTCTGCTGGACTGTCCCTGTACACTGTACACTGAACCTGCAAAACTGGGGTTAAGGGAGTGGGATGAGCTCTATAGCCCAGTGAGTACAACAGTAAAACATCTCAGTAAAATATGATCCCATGGAATGCACCATATCACAGACAAGCCACATCAAGAGTAAACCTGTCACCACATAGTCCCAGCAACTCTGTGCCAGGGCGTAGAATCGAGCACTTGGTCTTCCTGTCATATATGTATATGTGTATATAACACCTCTGTACTTACCATTGCCAGGGCGTAGTCAAAGGCTCCTGGTCTTTACGATAATTGCCAGGGCGTAGTCAAAGGCTCATGGTCTTTACTATACCTGCCAGGGCATAGTCAAAGGCTCCTGGACTTCCTGTCTGAGACCATTGGATCATTCAGCATTCACTCACATCACCAAATAACTATGCAATGCAACATATTCGTGGATACTAATGCAATCAACCTATTGCATAATCATGATGCATGAGATATGCTAAAACATTCCATTGTGCAAGTAAAAGAGTTAAGTTTAGTTCCACTCACCTCTGGCTATCTGGACTGACTGACTCTACAGGCTCTGAAACCTCTGGAGTAGTACTCACTGCTGCTCTCTCTGGTTCCTCTGGTCTGTATAGGTACAGATAAACGCAAATGAGGGACCAAACTAGCTTATGACCAACTCTATTAAACTCCCCAAGAATCCCCTTAAACTCACTTTAACATCCATGCAAAGCATTCACAGGAAAGCTGGACAGGACACTTTCGGGGGCAGGTTCGGCGGCCGAAAGTCCTCTCCAGAGACGAAACTCAAGCACCTTCGGCGGCCGAACTTCCACTTTCGGCAGCCGAACCCTTTCGAGGGCAAGTTTCGGAGGCCAAAAGGCACGCCAGAGACGAAAGTCTCTAACCTTCGGCGGCCGAACTCCCCTCCAGAGCCGAAAGTCCAAAAGCTCGGGGGCAAGCTTAGGCAGCCGAAACCACCTCCTCACACCTCCTCAGGGGTTCGGCGGCCGAATGTACCTTCGGCTGCCGAACCTGAGTTCATCAGCAGGGCAGAAACTTGCCCTACCTCTCGCCCAATGCTCAAAACTCACTCCACTGCAAACACCTCAATACTTCCACTTGCATACACTCATGTATATGCTCAAAGTGATCAAAAACTACCTAAAAACCCCAAACATACAACACAAACAACACAGAAACAAGCTCTATGCACAAAATCATCAAAACCTCTCTTTTTACCCTATTCATGCACCTCTCTCCATAAACCCCATAAAACCTTCAGAAAACATAAAAACAAGCTCAGGATCTTCACTTACCTTGTGAAAACAAGTAGATGAATGATCCTAACGTGGAGTTTTGAAGCAACTCTTCTTCAAACTCTCCAAACTTCACACCTTTGAGTTTTTAGCTTAAAACTCGACTGGTCAATCTCCATAGCCTCCCTAATTTCCTCTAATCTTCCTCCCCTAGCTGTTCCTCTTCTGCTCTCGTCGACAGACCTTCTAGGGTCTATTGACGTACCTTCCCTGCTAGATCTCTGCGACCTTGCCCTTGGCAATGCAGGAGGACGAGCAGTTGGTCTCTCACTATCTGGTGGGACTCCAGTCAATCGAGCTGATCGACGAGTTCCTCTCATCTTTACTCTCTGAAAAACAACACATAACATAGCACTTTAGCACATAAACAGCCGCATAACTCATGACATATCACAAATAGGACTCAAGACCCTATCCTAGTGGACATGATTTCCTATTGTGCTTGACCACTTCTAACCTGTATGAGCCCAACACTGTCTCTATAGATCCGATCATGTGAACCTAGGGCTCTGATACCAATCTGTAACGACCCCAAAATGGACCGTCACCGGCGCTAGGTATCAGGTCGGCTTAAGGCCGCCAGAACCCGTAGCAAGCCTGCTATACTCTCTGTGTACCTGTAAACCTCATACATGATCATACATTTTCTGTGAAAAATAAAAACTCTTTTCTCTGTACCAAGGCTTAACCTGTGCATGCACTATCTCTGTACTCTGTACTCTGTACTCTGTACCCCTGACTAAAGCTTGCTCTAGATGGGTTAACTCATACCTGTTAAGCCTGGTTTTTCACATACAGTAAAACATATATACATATCCAGATCATGTACAAAACATACATTACTAAGTCAAGCACATTTCTAACTTTATACACAACTATTACATCTCTTTAATATTACATGTCCACTCTAAGCTATTACAAATCTCGTTACTCTTTCTGTACTCTGCTGGACTGTCCCTGTACACTGTACACTGAACCTGCAAAACTGGGGTTAAGGGAGTGGGATGAGCTCTATAGCCCAGTGAGTAGAACAGTAAAACGTCTCAGTAAAATATGATCCCATGGAATGCACCATATCACAGACAAGCCACACCAAGAGTAAACCTGTCACCACATAGTCCCAATAACTCTGTGCCAGGGCGTAGAATCGAGCACCTGGTCTTCCTGTCATATATGTATATGTGTATATAACGCCTCTGTACTTACCATTGCCAGGGCGTAGTCAAAGGCTCCTGGTCTTTACGATAATTGCCAGGGCGTAGTCAAAGGCTCCTGGTCTTTACTATACCTGCCAGGGCATAGTCAAAGGCTCCTGGACTTCCTGTCTGAGACCATTGGATCATTCAGCATTCACTCACATCACCAAATAACTATGCAATGCAACATATTCGTGGATACTAATGCAATCAACCTATTGCATAATCATGATGCATGAGATATGCTAAAACATTCCATTGTGCAAGTAAAAGAGTTAAGTTTAGTTCCACTCACCTCTGGCTATCTGGACTGACTGACTCTGCAGGCTCTGAAACCTCTGGAGCAGTACTCACTGCTGCTCTCTCTGGTTCCTCTGGTCTGTATAGGTACAGATAAACGCAAATGAGGGACCAAACTAGCTTATGACCAACTCTATTAAACTCCCCAAGAATCCCCTTAAACTCACTTTAACATCCATGCAAAGCATTCACAGGAAAGCTGGACAGGACACTTTCGGCGGCAGGTTCGGCAGCCGAAAGTCCTCTCTAGAGACGAAACTCACGCACCTTCGGCGGCCGAACTCCCTTCCAGAGCCGAAAGTCCAAAAGCTCGGGGGCAAGCTTAGGCAGCCGAAACCACCTCCTCACACCTCCTCAGGGGTTCGGCGGCCGAATGTACCTTCCGCTGCCAAACCTGAGTTCATCAGCAGGGCAGAAACTTGCCCTACCTCTCGCCCAATGCTCAAAACTCACTCCACTGCAAACACCTCAATACTTCCACTTGCATACACTCATGTATATGCTCAAAGTGATCAAAAACTACCTAAAAACCCCAAACATACAACACAAACAACACAGAAACAAGCTCTATGCACAAAATCATCAAAACCTCTCTTTTTACCCTATTCATGCACCTCTCTCCATAAACCCCATAAAACCTTCAGAAAACATAAAAACAAGCTCAGGATCTTCACTTACCTTGTGAAAACAAGTAGATGAATGATCCTAACGTGGAGTTTTGAAGCAACTCTTCTTCAAACTCTCCAAACTTCACACCTTTGAGTTTTTAGCTTAAAACTCGACTGGTCAATCTCCATAGCCTCCCTAATTTCCTCTAATCTTCCTCCCCTAGCTGTTCCTCTTCTGCTCTCGTCGACAGACCTTCTAGGGTCTATTGACGTACCTTCCCTGCTAGATCTCTGCGACCTTGCCCTTGGCAATGCAGGAGGACGAGCAGTTGGTCTCTCACTATCTGGTGGGACTCCAGTCAATCGAGCTGATCGACGAGTTCCTCTCATCTTTACTCTCTGAAAAACAACACATAACATAGCACTTTAGCACATAAACAGCCGCATAACTCATGACATATCACAAATAGGACTCAAGACCCTATCCTAGTGGACATGATTTCCTATTGTGCTTGACCACTTCTAACCTGTATGAGCCCAACACTGTCTCTATAGATCCGATCATGTGAACCTAGGGCTCTGATACCAATCTGTAACGACCCCAAAATGGACCGTCACCGGCGCTAGGTATCAGGTCGGCTTAAGGCCGCCAGAACCCGTAGCAAGCCTGCTATACTCTCTGTGTACCTGTAAACCTCATACATGATCATACATTTTCTGTGAAAAATAAAAACTCTTTTCTCTGTACCAAGGCTTAACCTGTGCATGCACTATCTCTGTACTCTGTACTCTGTACTCTGTACCCCTGACTAAAGCTTGCTCTAGATGGGTTAACTCATACCTGTTAAGCCTGGTTTTTCACATACAGTAAAACATATATACATATCCAGATCATGTACAAAACATACATTACTAAGTCAAGCACATTTCTAACTTTATACACAACTATTACATCTCTTTAATATTACATGTCCACTCTAAGCTATTACAAATCTCGTTACTCTTTCTGTACTCTGCTGGACTGTCCCTGTACACTGTACACTGAACCTGCAAAACTGGGGTTAAGGGAGTGGGATGAGCTCTATAGCCCAGTGAGTAGAACAGTAAAACGTCTCAGTAAAATATGATCCCATGGAATGCACCATATCACAGACAAGCCACACCAAGAGTAAACCTGTCACCACATAGTCCCAATAACTCTGTGCCAGGGCGTAGAATCGAGCACCTGGTCTTCCTGTCATATATGTATATGTGTATATAACGCCTCTGTACTTACCATTGCCAGGGCGTAGTCAAAGGCTCCTGGTCTTTACGATAATTGCCAGGGCGTAGTCAAAGGCTCCTGGTCTTTACTATACCTGCCAGGGCATAGTCAAAGGCTCCTGGACTTCCTGTCTGAGACCATTGGATCATTCAGCATTCACTCACATCACCAAATAACTATGCAATGCAACATATTCGTGGATACTAATGCAATCAACCTATTGCATAATCATGATGCATGAGATATGCTAAAACATTCCATTGTGCAAGTAAAAGAGTTAAGTTTAGTTCCACTCACCTCTGGCTATCTGGACTGACTGACTCTGCAGGCTCTGAAACCTCTGGAGCAGTACTCACTGCTGCTCTCTCTGGTTCCTCTGGTCTGTATAGGTACAGATAAACGCAAATGAGGGACCAAACTAGCTTATGACCAACTCTATTAAACTCCCCAAGAATCCCCTTAAACTCACTTTAACATCCATGCAAAGCATTCACAGGAAAGCTGGACAGGACACTTTCGGCGGCAGGTTCGGCAGCCGAAAGTCCTCTCTAGAGACGAAACTCACGCACCTTCGGCGGCCGAACTCCCTTCCAGAGCCGAAAGTCCAAAAGCTCGGGGGCAAGCTTAGGCAGCCGAAACCACCTCCTCACACCTCCTCAGGGGTTCGGCGGCCGAATGTACCTTCCGCTGCCAAACCTGAGTTCATCAGCAGGGCAGAAACTTGCCCTACCTCTCGCCCAATGCTCAAAACTCACTCCACTGCAAACACCTCAATACTTCCACTTGCATACACTCATGTATATGCTCAAAGGGATCAAAAACTACCTAAAAACCCCAAACATACAACACAAACAACACAGAAACAAGCTCTATGCACAAAATCATCAAAACCTCTCTTTTTACCCTATTCATGCACCTCTCTCCATAAACCCCATAAAACCTTCAGAAAACATAAAAACAAGCTCAGGATCTTCACTTACCTTGTGAAAACAAGTAGATGAATGATCCTAACGTGGAGTTTTGAAGCAACTCTTCTTCAAACTCTCCAAACTTCACACCTTTGAGTTTTTAGCTTAAAACTCGACTGGTCAATCTCCATAGCCTCCCTCATTTCCTCTGATCTTCCTCCCCTAGCTGTTCCTCTTCTGCTCTCATCGACAGACCTTCTAGGGTCTATTGACGTACCTTCCCTACTAGATCTCTGCGACCTTGCCCTCGGCAATGCAGGAGGACGAGCAGTTGGTCTCTCACTATCTGGTGGGACTCCAGTCAATCGAGCTGATCGACGAGTTCCTCTCATCTTTACTCTCTGAAAAACAACACATAACATAGCACTTTAGCACATATACAGCCGCATAACTCATGACATATCACAGATAGGACTCAAGACCCTATCCTAGTGGACATGATTTCCTATTGTGCTTGACCACTTCTAACCTGTATGAGCCCAACACTGTCTCTATAGGTCCGATCATGTGAACCTAGGGCTCTGATACCAATCTGTAACGACCACAAAATGGACCGTCACCGGCGCTAGGATTCAGGTCGGCTTAAGACCGCCAGAACCCGTAGCAAGCCTGCTATACTCTCTGTGTACCTGTAAACCTCATACATGATCATACATTTTCTGTGAAAAATAAAAACTCTTTTCTCTGTACCAAGGCTTAACCTGTGCATGCACTATCTTTGTACTCTGTACTCTGTACTCTGTACCCCTGACTAAAGCTTGCTCTAGATGGGTTAACTCATACCTGTTAAGCCTGGTTTTTCACATACAGTAAAACATATATACATATCCAGATCATGTACAAAACATACATTACTAAGTCAAGCACATTTCTAACTTATACACAACTATTACATCTCTTTAATATTACATGTCCACTCTAAGCTATTACAAATCTCTTTACTCTTTCTGTACTCTGTTGGACTGTCCCTGTACACTGTACACTGAACCTGCAAAACTGGGGTTAAGGGAGTGGGATGAGCTCTATAGCCCAGTGAGTAGAACAGTAAAACATCTCAGTAAAATATGATCCCATGGAATGCACCATATCACAGACAAGCCACATCAAGAGTAAACCTGTCACCACATAGTCCCAGTAACTCTGTGCCAGGGCGTAGAATCGAGCACCTGGTCTTCCTGTCATATATGTATATGTGTATATAACACCTCTGTACTTACCATTGCCAGGGTGTAGTCAAAGGCTCCTGGTCTTTACGATAATTGCCAGGGCGTAGTCAAAGGCTCCTGGTCTTTACTATACCCGCCAGAGCGTAGTCAAAGGCTCCTGGACTTCCTGTCTGAGACCATTGGATCATTCAGCATTCACTCACATCACCAAATAACTATGCAATGCAACATATTCGTGGATACTAATGCAATCAACCTATTGCATAATCATGATGCATGAGATATGCTAAAACATTCCATTGTGCAAGTAAAAGAGTTAAGTTTAGTTCCACTCACCTCTGGCTATCTGGACTGACTGACTCTGCAGGCTCTGAAACCTCTGGAGCAGTACTCACTGCTGCTCTCTCTGGTTCCTCTGGTCTGTATAGGTACAGATAAACGCAAATGAGGGACCAAACTAGCTTATGACCAACTCTATTAAACTCCCCAAGAATCCCCTTAAACTCACTTTAACATCCATGCAAAGCATTCACAGGAAAGCTAGACAAGACACTTTCGGCGGCAGGTTCGGCGGCCGAAAGTCCTCTCCAGAGACGAAACTCACGCACCTTCGGCGGCCGAACTTCCACTTTCGGCAGCCGAACCCTTTCGGGGGCAAGTTTCGGAGGCCAAAAGGCACGCCAGAGACGAAAGTCTCTAACCTTCGGCGGCCAAACTCCCCTCCAGAGCCGAAAGTCCAAAAGCTCGGGGGCAAGCTTAGGCAGCCGAAACCACCTCCTCACACCTCCTCAGGGGTTCGGCGGCCGAATGTACCTTCGGCTGCCGAACCTGAGTTCATCAGCAGGGCAGAAACTTGCCCTGCCTCTCGCCCAATGCACAAAACTCACTCCACTGCAAACACCTCAATACTTCCACTTGCATACACTCATGTATATTCTCAAAGGGGTCAAAAACTACCTAAAAACCCCAAACATACAACACAAACAACACAGAAACAAGCTCTATGCACAAAATCATCAAAACCTCTCTTTTTACCCTATTCATGCACCTCTCTCCATAAACCCCATAAAACCTTCAGAAAACATAAAAACAAGCTCAGGATCTTCACTTACCTTGTGAAAACAAGTAGATGAATGATCCTAACGTGGAGTTTTGAAGCAACTCTTCTTCAAACTCTCCAAACTTCACACCTTTGAGTTTTTAGCTTAAAACCTTCAAAAAATCATAAAAACTAATCAAATCTTTGCATGATTTACTGAAAACATGAAAGAATACTCACAAAGGACAGAGTTTCACCTCAGCAAGTGAAAGAAACGGTGCTTTTACCGCTTCAACCGACTGAGGGCCATTTATAGGTGGCTGGCCAGACCACCTTCGGCAGCCACAAGTGAAACCGAAAGCCATGCATGTTCGGCGGCCGAACCTGTCTTTTCTGCCTTGGTTCATTTCACTCAAAACCTCATTTCCTTATGCTTTAAAACTATGCAACATACCAAAACATGGTAGAAAAACATCACTCTAACCCTTCTAGAGACGTCCGACAGTCGAAACTCCATCGGAAAGTAGAATTCCGATGCCGGACTCTAGCCGGGTATTACACCTAATGCTCTCAAAACTAAACTCCTCAATTATTTGGATGTGAAACATAACTCTCTTATTTCTACAATCTAGTGTGGCATAATGGTGAAACAACTAATCCATCCCTAAAATTACATCAAAATTCATCATCAAGAGAGGAATCAAATCTACTGGGAGATCTTTGTAATCTACTCTCACTGAACAACTAGGAAAAACTATAGCCACATCTATAGCATTAATTAGAGGAGTAGCTACTAATAATAGATATTCTAAAGCTACGGACTCCTATTAAACTTTGAAGCAAAAATAGGAGCAATAAACGAGTGTGTAGCACCTGGATCCATTAACACGCATGCTTCCAAACAGCAAACTTGAAGAATACTTACTACCACTGCATTTGATGTTTGTGCATAATAATGACTAAGGGTAAAAACTCTAGCCTGACCCCTACCAGTGTGTGCTGAACTTTGTACTTATCTGCTACCAGCGCTTTTGCCACTCATACTACAATCCCCATAGCCTCAATCTAGTTGGCCACTAAACAGGCTACCTAATATGCTAGTATTACTAAGAAATATCTGGTCTGGGTGTCCAATATCGGTCTAACTCGATTTATTTTTCCTAAAATACACTACATTAGTCCCCAAAGAAATAAGAAATAAGAAATAATAATAATAATAATAATAATAATAATAATAATAATAATAATAATACAAAAACATAAGAAATACATGTATTATAAATTAGACTAAATAAAACAAAGAATGCACCACGCTGAAACTAGAGGCAAGTGAAACTATCAAGGACAACCAAAAATCCTATATGCCACAGAGACTAAATATAAGAATTATTCCCTTTGATCTAAAGACTAAGTTTTGATACTAACTTTGTCACGACCCAACCTCATGGGCCAGATCGGCACTACGACTTAGGCAGATATAAGGCCCCCAAATTTCTTAGTAAGCCCTAAATCACATCAAACTCAAATTTTAGTACAAAAGAAAAGCTCAAAATCAAGAAGTTAAATGGAAAGAGTTCCACTATAAACTGAACATACCAATGGGAAGAAAACTCACTCGACGTGCATATGAATAAAACCCAACAACTTGGGGAGTTCAGCTCCACCCTCACAATCCATAATATTTGCAAATACTCAAAATAATAATAATAGTAATATCATAGGGAGCTCCTCTCTCTAAAAGAAATCCAGTATAATACACATTAGTTTGAAAAGAATAATACTTACTTTCCAAGCATTAAATTCTACAGTCACTGTGAAATTCTAGAGTTAAAGTTTAAAAATATCAAAAGAAAATGAAATGAAAAATATAATAATCCTGTGAGAAAGATTTGCAGGTCAATCTTTCAAGAAAGTTCACCTGTCATCTGGAGAAAAATATTTGAACAGGAGTTAGCGTTCAATTCAATGAATATAGATATTGATTATTAATATAATTTCTATAACTATCTAATTCTAATATAATTCTACCATACCATGGTCATAAATCACATTGTAAAAATAAAACACAATATTTCGCATAAGGAGATGATATGGAGCCACTCACACATCCACACACGCACCCATTATACCATATGTACATATATGGGAGCTAACCCCTACACAGCTCTCTTAATCCAATAGGTCCAGTGAGATCAACTCAAGTTGTTTTCCCTTAATTCCACATGCGAGGGACTGCGAGCTCAACTCAAGCCGATCTATCTCGACTTATATATCCATAAGGACCAAGCCCCAAGCGAAATTAACTCAAGTCGATCTGCCCGTCCAATCCATATCCACAAAATACCCATATATACACTCACCCACTCGACTCCAAATTAAATCCAAAGTAAATCCCACAAATAATAACACAAATTATTTATGCAATAAATAAAGTGTTCCTGATAATATAACTATATATACATATATTCATGATGCATGGATATACTAAAATATTTAATAATATTGAAATTATAAAAATAATCAACATCTAATTCACAAAACGTTATGACTCGTTGTCTAATGGTTCTGTTGGAAAGAAGATGGTTGATTTGGATTACCTATATAGAAATACCATAAAATAATAAAGAACAGAATATCAATAACGAAATTATGAGGTAAAGACTTCCTAAATCGGCATTGAAATTTCGACAGAGTTTCCCTTATATCTTGGATTTAACCCCCTGCAAGACAATATAATTTATATTTCTCAATAACTTAAAGGCCCCAGACTCACAACACAATAATATATAACTTTTTTCAAGTATTCTTAAATCAACCAATAATCGCAAATTATATATTTTAACTCACATTTAAAATCTTCTACAATTCTATAAATATTGAACACATACTAAAAAAAATTTCATAATTTTTTTCTAAAGTCCTTAATTATAATATATTGCTATAGTAAATAATCTTACTCAATTATAGTCATCTTAATATATTCAATAATGTATTAAGTGAAACATAAATATTATAATAACACAAAAATTTGAGTTTGGACTTACCAATGCTAATTTTGACACCTAGAATGAGTCTGAGACATTTGAAAATGGTAGGAAGACTATAATATTGACTCCTCTTGGAGGTTAGTTTTAGAGTTCGCGCGACCGGACCAAAATTGTAGTATGAGCGCTAGTAGAATTTCTTCGAAACGAAAGTATTTACACGAAGCCCAGAATACCACAGATAAGAATATATTTTTGTTTCATAAAAAATATGACTCTAAGGGCTCAAAAACTCACTGCCAAGGTTATGTAACGACCCGAAAATCGGACCGCTACCGGCGCTAGGATCCAAATCGGCTTAAGGCCGCCGGGACCCGTAGCAAGCCTGACATATAACCTGAAAACCTGTTTAATCCCATACATGATCAACAATATACATAAAAAAAATTTAAAACTTTTCTTTCATACATTCTCTCATACACCAAACTCAACCTGAGCATGCACTGAACATAAACATAATTATAAATATTGACCCCTCTGTGGGATCTCATCAATGCCCCCAATGGGTGGCATAACATGTGTTGAGTTGGTTTTACATAACATTATAAAACATCTAAGATCATGTATTAAAGGGATAACAACATTCTATGGTCAAGCATACCTCTAACATCCATATACATCATTACATTTCTATACTAGACTTATACATAACATCTCAACATTTTTTTCATGTCCACACTATCTATTACATAACCAAGACTTCATTACTCTTGCTAACCTCCTGGTCTACCCTGTACCTGCAAACCTGGGGGTTAAGGGAGAGGGGTGAGCTATAAAGCCCAGTGAGCAGAATAATAAAACATGTAAAACATATGATAACATGAAATGCATCACATCACAGCTAATCACATCAAGGATGAATTTGTCAGCAATAGTCCTCTACATGGTCCAACTGTGCTAGGGGCGTAGAATGGGCCTCACTGGTCTTTCCCTTACATAACATAGTCATAACATAACAGTCCAACTGTGCCAGGGGCGTAGAATGGGCCACACTGATCTTTCTCTTACATGGTGCCAGGGGCGTAGAATGGGCCTCACTGGTCTTCCGTATCGTATCATCATCATCATAACATATGAGGACTAAAGGATCATTCAACATTCATCCACATCATCAACATATTATGCAATGCAACATATTCGTGAGTCTAATGCAAACACCCTATTATATTTCATGGCATTCATGATGCGTGAATCATGCTAAAACTGATTTATTTATTTTAAAGCATAAAGAGTTATTCCACTCACCTCTGGCTAGCTCTGACCAGACACTGGAGCAGCTGACTCACTGCTGGGGTCCTCGGTTCCTCGGGTCTGAACCTACACAGGTGGACTCAAATGAGGGACCAAACATACATGAACATAACTCTAAACTACTCCCCAAAAACCCCCCCTAGAACATCATGAAACAATCATAGAAAAACATGCAAAAGAGGGCTGGACAGGGCACTTTCGGCGGCAGGTTTGGCGGTCGAAAGTCCCTCCAGAGCCGAAAGTCAAGCAGGTTCGGCGGCACCTTCGGCGGCCGAAACTCCCAGACAGAGGCGAAACTCATGCATGTTCGGCGGCACTTTCGGCAGCCGAAACTCCCAGACAGAGGCGAAAGTCCTCTTTCGAGGGCAAGCTTCGGCAGCCGAAGGCTGCCTCCACAAGCATGTTCGGCGGCCAAAAGTTCCTTCGGCTGCCGAACCTGGTTTCTCCCATAGTGGCAGAAACTCAGCTCTTCTATGCATATACGCCTCCAAAACTTTCCAAACATGCATAAACCTATTCTACAACACACATACACAAGCATACAAGCTCCTAGGGGCTTCAAACCATCTAAAACCCCATCTACAACACATCAAACATCCACATTGTTCAAAAACGTAACATAAATTCATAAACCTAACCATAAGCTAAACATGCATTCTACCCCCTAGATCTTCATAAAACTTACTTAAAACATGCAATGAGCTTAAGATCGGCTCTTACCTCTTGAAGATCGAGAGAGAGAGATGACCTAATCTTGGAGATGGGAGATTTTCAACTTCCTTGGGTCTCCAAGCTCAAAACTTGCTCAAAACTTGAAAATCTTCAAAACAAGATGAAAACTTGTGAAAATCGTGAGAGATTTGAAGGAAGAACTCAAAGATTGGTGAGGGACGGCGAAGAGCTCACCTTGGCCAACAATGGGGAGAAAAGCTCGCCCGTTTTCGGCTAAGGGACCCTTTTATAGTGGCTGGCCAGGCCACGTTCGGGGGCCCAACGTGCCTCCGCATGCATGCCATGTTCGGCGGCCGAACTTGAGGTTCGGCGGTCGAACTTGGACTTCCCTCACTTATGCCTTCGAGGGCCTAAGGCACACCCGAAATGCCTGTATGTTCGGCGGCCGAACTTGAGGTTCGGCGGCCGAACCTGGGTTTTCCTCCAAGGTTATTTTCATTCAAAACTCATTTTCCTTTTTACTTAAAATCATCAAATACATTAAAACATTTTATGAAAAGATGGTTTTACCCTTCTAGAGGTCTCCAACATCCGAGATTCCACCGGACGGTAGGAATTCCAATACCGGAGTCTAGCCGGGTATTACATTCTCCCCCCCTTAAGAACATTCGTCCCCAAATGTTCCTCAACTAGCACATAGCATGGCATACACATATCATATATACACAGCACATAAAACTCACAAGGAACAAACCTCAGAAAAGATAAGGGTACTGCTGGAGCATGGACTCCCGTGTCTCCCAAGTGCATTCTTCCATATTGTGGTGGTTCCAAAGGACTTTCACCATCGGGATTTCTTTGTTTCTCAGCTTTCTGATCTGGGTGTCTAGGATCCGTACTGGCTGCTCAACATAGGTGAGATCTTCTTGGATCTCCACATCAGGCTCACTAAGAACCTTGCCCGGATCTGACACGAACTTTCTCAACATGGAAACATGGAAAATCGGATGGATTCTTTCCATTGAAGCAGGTAAATCCAGCTTGTACGACACATTCCCAATCTTTTGCAAGATTTCAAAGGGTCCGATGTATCGTGGGGCTAGTTTACCTTTCTTCCCAAAGCGAACCACTCCTTTCATTGGAGACACATTGAGCAATACCAGATCCCCCTCCTGAAACTCTACTTGCCTTCTACGTATATCTGCATAACTCTTCTGTCTGCTTGCAGCAGTCTTGATCCTTTCTCTGATTATGGGTACCACCCTGCTGGTGATCTCTACTAGCTCAGGCCCTGCCAAGGCCTTTTCTCCAACCTCCTCCCAGCAAACAGGTGACCTGCACTTCCTTCCATACAAAGCTTCATATGGAGTCATCCCGATGCTAGCATAATGGTTGTTATTGTAGGCAAACTCCACCAAAGGTAGATGCTGCCTCCAAGAATCGCCAAAGTCCAGCACACACATTCTAAGCATATCCTCTATTGTCTGGATGGTCCTCTTCGACTGTCCGTCCGTCTGTGGATGGAAAGCAGTGCTAAAATCCAACCTGGTACCCATGGCATTCTGTAGACTCCGCCAAAACCTAGAGGTGAACTGGGATCCTCTATCGGACACTATTGAAACAGGAACCCCATGCAGCCTGACGATCTCATCAACATACACCTGCGCCAACTTGTCCACAGAATAGCCACTCTTGATAGGGATGAAGGGAGCAGATTTGGTGAGTCTGTCCACAATCACCCATATGGAGTCCAATCTGTTGGACGTCGCCGATAACCCCACTACGAAGTCCATAGCTATATTCTCCCATTTCCACTCTGGAATAGGTAGCGGGTTAAGCATTCCAGCCGGCTTTTGATGTTCCAGCTTCACCCTCTGACACGCTTCGCAGGCTGACACGAACTATGCCACTTCTCTCTTCATAGCTGGCCACCAATAAACTTTCTTCAGATCTTGATACATCTTGGTGGCTCTGGGGTGAGTGCTGTATCTTGCATTATGAGCCTCTCTCATAATGTCTCCTTTCAGCCCTACATCATCTGGTACACACAATCGGCTCCCATAGCGGAGGATCCCCTTGCTGTCGAATCTGAACTCACTATCTTTGCCTGACTGCACAGTCCTGGCAATCTTCACTAACTCGGGGTTCTCATGCTGTTTCTGAGCCACCTGCTCCAGAAACACGGTTGCCACTCTCATCTGAGCAATCAATGCACCTGTATCAGACAACTCCAACTGTAGACCTTCATCAATGAGCTTGTAAAACTCCTTCACCACTGGTCTCCTCTCTGCCGTGATGTGGGATAGACTGCCTAGTGACTTCCGGCTTAGGGCGTCTGCCACGACATTCGCCTTACCCGGATGATACTGAATCTTGCAATCATAGTCACTCAGCAGCTCTACCCATCTCCTCTGTCTCAAATTCAAATCTCTTTGACTCAGGATGTACTGCAGGCTCTTGTGATCTGTAAAGATCTCACATTTTACCCCATAGAGGTAGTGCCTCCACATCTTGAGTGCAAAGATTACTGCTGCTGTAATACCCGGCTCGAGTCTGGCATCGGAAGTCCTGTAGTCCGGTGGAATCTCGGGTGTCGGAACCCTCGAGAAGGGTAATGCATATGTTTTCCAAAGTCTTTCCACTTGTTTTCATGTTTTGAAGTGTTAAAAGACTTGCATTTTGAAAGAAAAGCAACAAGGGAGAAATGCGAAGGTTCGGCCGCCGAAGGTAACTTTCGGCCGCCGAACATTGCATGGTTGCGGCTTCACGTTCGGCTGCCGAAGGTGGTCTGGCCAGCCACCTATAAAAGGGCCAAAGGTCGGTGAGAGGAGGGTATTTTCTCCTCCACTTGCAGCCAGAGGTGAGTTTCAGCCTCTTCTACGTTGACTTTCATGTTTTCCATGATTTTCATCAAATCTTTCAAGAGTTTTAAGAGTTTTGGTGACTTATGAAGGTTTTGAGCAAAAGAACCAAGGTTTGAAGCTTGGAGCTTTGGAAGAGCTTTTCTTCATATCTCCACGTTAGGATCCTTCATCCTCAAGTTCTTTAAGAGGTAAGTGAAGATCCTGAGCTTCTTTGATGATTTTGAAAGGTTTTATGAAGTTTGTATGGGTAGTATGCATGTTTAGGTTTAGGTGAGGTTTTGGGTGATTTGAGGTGTTCAAGCATGTTTCAGTGTTATGTGCTATGTTTGTTTGGGGTTTTAGGGTAGTTTTAGCCCCCTTTCTGCATATCTATGTGTATATGCTAGTTGGGAGTAGTTGATATGCATGTTTGTAGGTTTTTGGGCAAAGTTTGCATGAAACAGAGCAGGGTTCTGCCCTTCGGGCAAAACCAGGTTCGGCCGCCGAAGGAAGGTTCGGCCGCCGAACCCCTTGTGGAGGCAGTTTCGGCTGCAAAAGGTTGCCCCCGAAAGCTAGGCTTTCGGTTTAGAAAGGGACTTTCGGCCTCCAAAAGAGGGAGTTGGGCCGCCGAAAGTGTGTGAGTTTCGTCTCTGGACGAGACCTTCGGCCGCCGAAGGGGCCGCCGAACATGCATGAGTTTCGTCTCTGGAGTGGGGTTTCGGCCGCCGAACCTGCCGCCGAAAGTGCCCTGTCCAGCTTTCTTTTGCATGTTTTATGTGATGGTTTTAGGATTGTTTAGAGGGGTTTTGGGGAGTTTCTTAGAGATGTTCTTGAGTGCGTTTGGTCCCTCATTTGAGTCCACCTGTGTAGGAACGGACCAGAGGAATCAGGGAGGTCAGCAGTGAGTTCAGTGTCAGAACCTGCAGAGTCAGTGCAGAGATAACCAGGTGAGTGGAATTTAACTTAATGTTTTAATATGACAACTGAATATTTTATCATGCTTCATGCATCATGAATATGCTTTAGGGTGAGTGCATTAGTTTACACAAAGATGATGCATTGCATTTATCCTTGTACTTGGCATTGCTCCTTGAACATTGCTTATGTGAGACGGCACGGACTTCGTGAGGATTCATTAGCCCTCAGAGGAAAGACCTGGAACAGCCCTACGGGGACCAGGCACAACACAAAGACCTGGAACAGCCCTACGGGGACCAGGCACATGGTACTTAGGTACCCCAGATGAGATAGAGGGAGTTTTGATCCGTCCGGCCGAGGTGATGTGATTATGTGTTGCATTCCATGAGAGCATGTTTTATCACCTGGTATTTTATTACTATTCTACTCACTGGGCTATCGTAGCTCATCCCTCTCCCCTAATTCCAGTTGTGCAGGTTCAGAGGTCAGAGAGAACTCAGCAGGGTACAGGAAGAGTTCAGAGTGGTGTAATAGCTAGTGTGGACATGTAAATGTATAGAGATAGTGTCTATGTACAGTTTATAGACTAGTGCTTGACTTATAAGACTTGTAATCCCTTTGTGGAGTCACATGATCAGTTTATGTATGTTTCTTTATTGTTGTATGTTTATGAGCAAAACCAGGCTTACCATTATGAGGTTGATCCGCCTAGAGCCATGAGGAGCTCTAGTAGAGATTGGTAGAGCACAGAGAGAGTGCATGCACAGGTTAAGCCTTGGAATGAAGAAAAGTTTTATGTTTTTACAGAAATGTATGATCATGTGTGGGATTTCACAGGTACACAGAGTTCAGAGTAGGCTTACTACGGGTCCCGGCGACCTTAAGTCGATCTGGATCCTAGTGCCGGTGGCAGTTCGGTTTCCGGGCTGTTACAGATTGGTATCAGAGCCCTAGGTTCATATGGTCGGACCTATAGAGAGAGTTGTGGGCTCATAGAGAGGTTTAGCAGGTCAAGCATCATAGGAAAAACATGTCCACTAGGATAGGATGTTAGTCCTGTCTATATGCTGATGTGCAATGCCATGAGTTCTGCATGTGCATGTTTTTGATGTTGCTTATGTAGTATGTGCTTTGTTGTTTTCCCAGAGAGTGAAGATGCGAGGAACTCGTCGATCCGCGAGATTGACTGGAGTCCCACCTGTAAGTGAGGGTATAGCTGCTCGTCCACCTGCCTTGCCAAGGGCAAGATCTCACAGGTCAAGCAGGGAAGGAACGTCACGAGACCCTAGAAGGTCTTCTGACGAGAGCAGGAGAGGAGTAAGCAGAGGGGGAAGGTCAGCAGAAGAAAGAGGTGTGATGGAAGAGGATCAGAGTAGAGATGTAAGCATGGGTGTAGGAAGGTCAGAAGAAGGTATGGGGGAGTCCCAAGGAGGCATGCAGGCCTCGGGGTTTGGTTATCCACCCTTTCCTCAGGGCCCAGAGTATCCGATGGGAGGTACGTCGGATTACTCCAACTTTGCCCCATATCCACCCTACATGCCATATATGCCCTATCCTTCCTTTTATCCACCATATCACATGTATCCACCCCCACCTGTTCAGCCAAGTCCAGTACAACCTGAAGTGAGGGAACCAGTTCCTCCACCACCACCTCCTGAACCAGTAGCCCCTGTTGTGGAAGCACAGCAACCCAGTTCTGCAGGGGGAAGTAAGGTGAAGATGACCGAGTACTTAAAGTTGGATGCTCCTAAATTCAATACAGGAGATGATCCCTTTGAGTATCTTAGTGCAGTCAGAATGATAACAAGTGAGTTGGGAGCTGATGACAGTAGAGCCATTGAAATGGCAGGGTTCACGTTAAAGTGTAAAAAAGCTAGAGAATGGTTCAAGAACTATGTGGACTCGAGACTGGAGAGTATGACATGGGAAGAGTTCGCCAACGAATTTGCTGGATGGGCTTTTCCTGACAGTTCCAGGGAACTAAAGGTTGTGGAGTTTGAGCAGTTGCGACAGACGGAGGAGATGAGTGTTGATGACTATACAGATAAGTTCCTGGAATTGTTGCCATATGTCGGTCAGGCATATGATACAGATCAGAAGAAGGCAAAGAGATATGCCACAAGGCTTCATCCCAGGTATTTCTCTTTGATTCTTCATGCGGAGAAGGAAAGTTTCCACTCTATTGTGGATGCTGCTAGAAAGATGGAGGCCAGTGCCTTAAGTCAAGGTGTAGTCAAGGCACAGTCTTCTGGTGTTAAACCAGGTTCCTCCTCACAGAGTACTACAAGTGCAAGTAAGAAGAGATGGGAGAAATTCAGAGGAAAGAGAGGCAAGTTCTGGAACAGGCTTAAGTCGGGTCTGGGAATGAGTAGTGGCTCCAGTTCTGGCGCAGATTTTCCAGTGTGCAAGAGGTGTGGCAAACAGCATAGAGGAGCTTGTCAGTTGGGATCCACAGCCTGCTATAGATGTGGGCAAGAGGGACATTATGCACGGGAATGTCCTCAGGCGACTTTGGTTGCACCATCCCAGCAGATGAGTTCGGGCAGTGTAGTACAGCCAGTAGCTTCAGCCCTACCACCAAGCAGTGGCAGAGGAAGAGGAAGGGGGGCAGCCTCTTCATCAGGGATGGGTTCCCGAGGTGCAGGTCCGTCAGCCCCAGCACGGATTTTCACCCTGACTCAGCAGGAGGCAGACACGTCGAACACGGTGGTGTCAGGTAATCTCATCATTGGGTGTTCAGAGGTGTATGCTTTAATGGACCCCGGTGCTTCTCACTCTTTCATTTCTTCTAGAGCTGCAGAGAGATTGGGCTTGATAGTGTCTGAGTTAGAGTGTCCTCTATGGGTCAGTGGACCCAAATGTGACCCATCTTTGGCAGAGTCAGTCTGTCGGTTCAGTCCAGTGTGCATAGAGGGTAGATACCTTCCAGCTGACCTGGTGGTTCTAGAGTTGACAGATTTTGATGTCATTCTAGGGATGGATTGGTTATCTACGTATGATGCGACCCTGAACTGTAGAGACAAGGTAGTCAGTGTCAGAGACCAGGATGGGTCAGAGTGTGTCTTCAGAGGAGACAGGAGAGGGACACCTAGGGGTTTGATATCAGCCCTCCAGGCTCGTAGGATGTTAAGGAAGGGGTGTCAGGGGTTCCTAGCTTATGTGAGAGAGCTAGAGAGTCAGGTTAGGGAACCATCCGCAGTACCAGTTGTTAGAGACTTCCCAGATTTGTTTCCTGAAGAGCTTCCAGGACTACCACCTGATAGGGAAATAGAGTTCGAGATTGAGTTGATGCCCAATGCCAGACCGATCTCTATTCCTCCCTACAGGATGGCACCAGCAGAGTTGCGAGAGTTGAAAGAGCAGTTACAGGATTTGGTAGCTAAAGGTTTCATCCGCCCGAGTACCTCACCCTGGGGTGCTCCAGTATTATTTGTCAGAAAGAAGGATGGACCTCTTAGACTTTGTGTCGACTACAGACAGTTGAACAAAGTCACGATCAAAAATAAGTATCCATTACCCAGGATCGATGATCTATTCGACCAGCTGGCAGGAGCAGGTTGTTTTTCTAAAATAGATCTGAGATCCGGATACCATCAGTTGAAGATCAGGGAAGGAGATGTATCCAAGACGGCTTTCAGAACCAGATATGGGCATTATGAGTTCCTTGTGATGCCGTTCGGGTTGACTAACGCCCCTGCAGCATTCATGGATCTCATGAACAGGGTTTTCAGGGAGTACTTGGATCGTTTTGTGATCGTCTTTATTGATGATATCTTGGTGTACTCCAGGAATGCAGAGGACCATGCCCAACATCTGCGGATAGTGTTGCAAACCTTGAGAGAGCATGGCTTGTATGCCAAGTTCTCCAAGTGCGAGTTCTGGCTAAGGAGCATTTCCTTTTTGGGACATGTTGTATCAGAGGAAGGTATAGCAGTAGATCCCACAAAGGTAGAGGCAGTAGCCAACTGGCCTACACCCACTACAGTGACAGAGATCAAGAGTTTTCTGGGTTTGGCAGGCTACTATCGGAGGTTTGTTCAGGACTTCTCGAAGATAGCTGCTCCTATGACCAGACTGACCAGAAAGAATCAGAAGTTTGTGTGGTCAGAGGAATGTGAGGATAGTTTTGCAGAGTTGAAAAGACGATTGACTTCAGCACCGGTGTTAGCTTTGCCGATCAGTGATGAAGATTTCACAGTGTTCTGTGATGCATCCCGAGTGGGATTAGGTTGTGTGTTGATGCAGAATGACAGAGTGATAGCTTATGCTTCTAGACAGCTGAAGAAGCACGAGCTGAATTACCCGACACACGATCTTGAGATGGCAGCTGTTATCTTTGCACTTAAGATGTGGAGGCATTACCTCTATGGGGTAAAGTGTGAGATCTATACGGATCATAAGAGCCTGCAGCACATCTTAAGTCAGAGAGAGTTAAACTTGAGGCAGAGACGGTGGGTAGAATTGCTCAGTGATTACGATTGTAAGATTCAGTATCATCCGGGCAAGGCTAATGTTGTAGCTGACGCCTTAAGTCGAAAGTCACTTGGCAGTTTATCCCACATTGTAGTAGAGAGAAGACCGGTGGTGAAGGATTTCTACAAGCTCGTGGAAGAAGGGTTACAGTTGCAGTTGTCTGGTACAGGTGCTTTGATCGCACAGATGAGAGTGACACCAGTGTTTCTAGAGCAAGTGGCTCTGAAACAACACGAAGACCCCGAGTTAGTGAAGATTGCCAGGACTGTTCAGTCTGGCAACAGTTCAGAGTTCAGATTTGACGGTGAGGGGATTCTTCGGCACGGTAAGAGGTTATGTGTACCAGATGATAGCAATTTGAAGGCAGACATTATGAGGGAAGCTCATAATGCAAGGTATAGTATTCACCCGGGAGCCACCAAGATGTATCAAGATCTGAGAAGGGTGTATTGGTGGCCAGCAATGAAAAGAGAAGTGGCACAGTTCGTGTCAGCCTGCGAGACATGTCAAAGGGTGAAGCTAGAGCACCAGAAGCCGGCTGGAATGCTTAACCCACTGCCGATTCCAGAATGGAAATGGGAGAACATAGCGATGGATTTTGTAGTGGGGTTACCGGCGACGTCTAACAGACTAGACTCCATATGGGTGATTGTGGATAGACTCACTAAATCTGCTCACTTCATTCCAGTCAGGAGTAAGTTGGCGCAGGTGTATGTAGACGAGATAGTAAGGTTGCATGGAGTTCCAGTGTCGATAGTATCAGATCGAGGACCTCAGTTCACCTCCAGGTTTTGGCGGAGTCTGCAAACTGAAATGGGCACAAGGTTGGATTTCAGCACTGCTTTCCATCCACAGACAGACGGTCAGTCAGAGAAGACTATCCAGACCATTGAAGATATGCTGAGAATGTGTGTGTTAGATTTTGGCGGTTCTTGGAGGCAGCATCTACCTCTGGTGGAGTTTGCCTACAACAACAGCCATCATGCTAGCATAGGGATGGCTCCTTATGAAGCTCTGTATGGGAGGAAGTGCCGAACACCTGTTTGCTGGGAAGAGGTAGGAGAGAAAACTCTTGCAGGGCCAGAGTTAGTTGAGATAACCAGCAAGTTAGTGCCTATCATCAGAGAGAGGATCAGAACAGCTGTAAGCAGACAGAAAAGCTATGCAGACATCCGTAGGAAGCAGATAGAATTCCAGGAGGGGGATATGGTATTGCTTAAGGTGTCTCCGATGAAGGGAGTGGTTCGGTTTGGAAAGAAGGGTAAACTGGCCCCACGGTACATTGGTCCCTTTGAGATCTTGCAGAAGATCGGGCCTGTGTCGTACAAGCTAGATTTACCGGCTTCTATGGAACGAATTCACCCGGTATTCCATGTTTCTATGTTGAGAAAGTTTGTGTCAGATCCAGAGAAGGTTCTTAGTGAACCTGAGGTGGAAATCTTAAGTGATCTCACCTATGTAGAGCAGCCAGTGCGGATCCTTGACACCCAGATCAGAAAGCTGAGAAACAAGGAGATACCAATGGTGAAAGTTCTGTGGAACCACCACAACCTAGAAGAGTGCACGTGGGAGACTCGGGAGTCCATGCTCCAGCAATACCCATATCTGTTTTACGGTTAGTTTTTCCCCTTTTCTATGTGTTTATGTTGTGTTAGGGACATTCGGGGACGAATGTTCTTAAGGGGGGGAGAATGTAATACCCGGCTCGAGTCCGGCATCGGAAGTCCTGTAGTCCGGTGGAATCTCGGGTGTCGGAACCCTCGAGAAGGGTAAGGCAGTTTCGGCTGCCAAAGGTTGCCCCCGAAAGCTAGGTTTTCGGTTTAGAAAGGGACTTTCGGCCGCCGAAAGAGGGAGTTGGGCCGCCGAAAGTGTGTGAGTTTCGTCTCTGGACGAGACCTTCGGCCGCCGAAGGGGCCGCCGAACATGCATGAGTTTCGTCTCTGGAGTGGGGTTTCGGCCGCCGAACCTGCCGCCGAAAGTGCCCTGTCCAGCTTTCTTTTGCATGTTTTATGTGATGGTTTTAGGATTGTTTAGAGGGGTTTTGGGGAGTTTCTTAGAGATGTTCTTGAGTGCGTTTGGTCCCTCATTTGAGTCCACCTGTGTAGGAACGGACCAGAGGAATCAGGGAGGTCAGCAGTGAGTTCAGTGTCAGAACCTGCAGAGTCAGTGCAGAGATAACCAGGTGAGTGGAATTTAACTTAATGTTTTAATATGACAACTGAATATTTTATCATGCTTCATGCATCATGAATATGCTTTAGGGTGAGTGCATTAGTTTACACAAAGATGATGCATTGCATTTATCCTTGTACTTGGCATTGCTCCTTGTACATTGCTTATGTGAGACGGCACGGACTTCGTGAGGATTCATTAGCCCTCAGAGGAAAGACCTGGAACAGCCCTACGGGGACCAGGCACAACACAAAGACCTGGAACAGCCCTACGGGGACCAGGCACATGGTACTTAGGTACCCCAGATGAGATAGAGGGAGTTTTGATCCGTCCGGCCGAGGTGATGTGATTATGTGTTGCATTCCATGAGAGCATGTTTTATCACCTGGTATTTTATTACTATTCTACTCACTGGGCTATCGTAGCTCATCCCTCTCCCCTAATTCCAGTTGTGCAGGTTCAGAGGTCAGAGAGAACTCAGCAGGGTACAGGAAGAGTTCAGAGTGGTGTAATAGCTAGTGTGGACATGTAAATGTATAGAGATAGTGTCTATGTACAGTTTATAGACTAGTGCTTGACTTATAAGACTTGTAATCCCTTTGTGGAGTCACATGATCAGTTTATGTATGTTTCTTTATTGTTGTATGTTTATGAGCAAAACCAGGCTTACCATTATGAGGTTGATCCGCCTAGAGCCATGAGGAGCTCTAGTAGAGATTGGTAGAGCACAGAGAGAGTGCATGCACAGGTTAAGCCTTGGAATGAAGAAAAGTTTTATGTTTTTACAGAAATGTATGATCATGTATGGGATTTCACAGGTACACAGAGTTCAGAGTAGGCTTACTACGGGTCCCGGCGACCTTAAGTCGATCTGGATCCTAGTGCCGGTGGCAGTTCGGTTTCCGGGCTGTTACAGCTGCCATCTCTAGATCATGTGTGGGGTAATTCAACTCGTGCTTCTTCAGCTGTCTAGAAGCATAAGCAATTACCCTTTCATTCTGCATTAGTACACAACCCAGTCCCACACGGGACGCATCACAAAAGACTGTAAAGTCTTCATCACTAGATGGCAGGGCTAACACTGGTGCTGAAGTCAACCTCTTCTTAAGCTCTTCAAAACTCTCTTTGCACTGGTCGGTCCACACAAACTTTTGATTCTTCCTGGTCAATCTGGTCAGAGGAGCTGCAACTTTTGAGAAGTCCTGGACGAACCTCCTGTACTAACCTGCCAAACCCAAGAAACTCCTGATCTCTGTCACTGAAGTGGGTCTAGGCCAGTTAGCCACAGCTTCTACCTTCTTGGGGTCCACCTCTATTCCATTTTTCGATACAACATGCCCCAAGAATGAGATGCTCCTCAGCCAGAACTCACACTTGGAGAACTTGGCATACAAGCCATGTTCCCTCAAGGTCTGCAGAGCCAACCTCAGATGATGGGCATGCTCCTCTGCATTCCTGGAATACACTAAGATATCATCTATGAAGACAATAACAAAGTGATCCAGGTATTGGCTAAACACTTTGTTCATGAGATCCATGAATGCTGTAGGGGCGTTGGTTAACCCGAACGGCATTACAAGGAACTCAAAATGCCCATATCTGGTCCTGAAAGTTGTCTTTGGCACATCTTCTTCTCTGATCCTCAGCTGATGGTACCCCGATCTCATATCTATTTTGGAGAAACAACCCGCTCCTGCTAGCTGGTCGAATAGATCGTCGATCCTTGACAATGGGTACTTATTCTTGGTAGTGACTTTGTTCAACTGCCTGTAGTCGATACAAAGTCTAAGGGATCCATCCTTCTTTCTCACAAACAAGACTGGTGCACCCCAAGGTGAGGTGCTCGGTCGGATGAAGCCCTTTTCTACCAGCTCTTGCAACTGTTCTTTCAATTCTTTCAACTCAGCTGGAGCCATCCTGTAGGGAGGGATAGAGATCGGTCGGGTTCCAGGCATTAGTTCTATCTTGAACTCTATCTCCCTAGCAGGTGGTAAACCTGGCAGCTCGTCTAGGAAGACGTCTAGAAACTCCCTAACCACTGGCACCGAGGCGGGCTCTCTACCCTAACTACTAAGCTCTCTCACATGAGCCAAATACCCCTGACATCCCTTCCTAAGCAACCTACGAGCCTGAAGAGCTGATATCAGACCTCTAGGTGTACCCCTTCTGTCTCCCCTGAAGACAACCTCTGACCCATCCTGACCTCTGAACCTGACTACCTTGTTCCTGCAGTCCAAGGTAGCACCATGGGTAGATAACCAGTCCATCCCTAGAATGACGTCAAAATCTGTCAAGTCTAGAACCACAAGGTCGGCGGAAAGGCATCTTCCCTCAACAAAGATTGGACTGCACTGGCAGACTGACTCTGCCACTGATGGATCACTTGGGTCCACTGACCCAGAGAGGACACTCTAACCCAAAGATCATCAGACCCAACCTCTCGACGGCTCTCGGAGCAATAAAAGAATGAGATGCACCAGGGTCTATCAAGGCATACACATCTGAACAACCAATGACTAAGTTACCTGCCACCACGGTGTTAGATGCATCTGCCTCCTGTTGAGTCATGGTGAAGATCCGTGCTGGAGCTGATTGACCTTCACCTCTGAAACCCGCTGAAGAAGAGGCTGCTCCTCTCCCTCTACCTCTGCCACTGGCCTGAGTCGTGGCTGGAGCTGCTGGATGCGCTACACTACCTGAAGCTGTCTGCTGGGACTGTGTTCCAAAAGCTGCCCTAGGACACTCCCGAGCCATGTGTCCCTCATGCCCGCATCTGAAGCAGGCTGCTGTCCCAGCCCGGCAAACTCCCCTGTGTGGCCTACCAAACTTTGCACAAACTGCATTATCCGCACCAGAGCTTAAGCCACCCCCTAATCCCAGACTGGACTTGACCTTGTTCCAAAACTTGTTCTTCTTTGGCTTCTTGGTGGTACTACTCCACCTCTTGCTGCCTGAAGCTACTGCACTTAAAGAAGAAGAGCCTGGGGTCTTAGAACCAGAAGGTTGTGCCACTGACTGCTTAACTGTCCCCTGAATGATGGCACTGGCCTCCATTTTCCGGGCCATATCCACTATGGCATGGAAGCTCTCCCTATCTGCTGACTGGATCAAGGAGGAATATCTAGAGTGGAGTTTCATGGTATACCTCCTTGACCTTTTCTGGTCCGAGTCAAGATTTTGCCCTGCAAATGGCAACAGCTCCAAGAATCTGTCTGTGAACTCCTCTACACTCATCAGTCTGCCTCAACTGCTCAAACTCTATCATCTTCAGCTCCCTTGAACTATCTGGGAAAGCCCATCCTGCAAACTCGTTTGCAAACTCTTCCCAAGTCATGCTGTCCACTCTCGGGTTCACATAATTCTTGAACCACTCTCGTGCCTTCTTGCACTTAAGCATGAACCCAGCCATCTGAATGGCTCTACTTTCATCAGCCCCAATCTCATCTGTGATCACCTTGACCCTTTCAAGATACACAAATGGGTCATCCCCTTTTTCATATTGAGGAGCACCCAGTTTCATGTAGTCGGTCATCTTGACCTTGCCCCCATTGGCTGAGCTAGGTCTAGAAGGTTGAGTAACTGGGGCTGCTGGTTCTGTAGGTGGTGGAGGTGGGGGTGCAGCATTCCCCGAGGTGGGGTTTGCCGGGTGAGGATAAAAGGGTGAGGGTGGATAAGCTGGGTACTGGGGGTGAGGTGGATAGAAAGGTGGATAGGGCATGTAGGTAGGGTAGGGGCTAAAGCTGGAGTAATCCGATGTGCGTCCCATCGGATACCCTGAACCCTGTGGGAAGGGTGGATAATGGAGTGGCAAACCATACCCCGAGGCTTGAGCGCCTCCCTGTGACTCCCCTATCCCTTCTTCCGTCATGCTGACATCCAGATTCCCATCCCTCTTCTGGTCCTCTTGCATAACCTCCCTCACATCTGAAGAACTTCCCCCTCTATCTGTCCCCCTTCTGCTAGCATCAAAAGACCTTCTAGGGTCCCTTGACACTCTTTCTCTGCTTGATCTACATGACATTGCCCTAGGCAATGCAGGAGGATGGGCGCTCGTGCCCTCATCCTCAAGTGGCACTCCAGTCAATCGTGCAGATCGACGAGTTCCTCTCATCCTATTTTCTGAAAAAAAACAGTACACATCATATAAACATCAGCATCATATGGTTCATGTGGAAACACATGAACCTGCATCACATACATATCATAGCATTAATGCACATGTATAAAATCATGGCATTTCACATCATCAAACAAGACAGGACTCTACATCCTATCCTAGTGGACATGATCTTCCTATTGTTCTTGACCTTCTATAACATCTATGAGCCCAACACTCTAGGTCCGACCATGTGAACCTAGGGCTCTGATACCATTCTGTAACGACCCGAAAATCGGACCGCTACCGGCGCTAGGATCCAAATCGGCTTAAGGCCGCCGGGACCCGTAGCAAGCCTGACATATAACCTGAAAACCTGTTTAATCCCATACATGATCAACAATATACATAAAAAAATTTAAAACTTTTCTTTCATACATTCTCTCATACACCAAACTCAACCTGAGCATGCACTGAACATAAACATAACTATAAACATTGACCCCTCTGTGGGATCTCATCAATGCCCCCAATGGGTGGCATAACATGTGTTGAGTTGGTTTTACATAACATTATAAAACATCTAAGATCATGTATTAAAGGGATAACAACATTCTATGGTCAAGCATACCTCTAACATCCATATACATCATTACATTTCTATACTATACTTATACATAACATCTCAACATTTTTTTCATGTCCACACTATCTATTACATAACCAAGACTTCTGTAATACCCGGCTGGAGTCCGGCATCAGAATTCTACTTTCCGGTGGAGTCCGGGATGTCGGAAGTCTCTAGAAGGGTTAGATTTATGTGTTTCTACCATGTTTTGGTATGTTTTATAGTGTTAAAGTATAAGGAACTGAGTTTTTGAGTGAAATGAACCAAGGCATAAAAGCCAGGTTCGGCCGCCGAAGTTGAGTTTTGTGCATTTGGTGAGAGGCAGGGCAAGTTTCTGCCCTGCTGATGAACTCAGGTTCGGCAGCCGAAGGTACATTCGGCCGCCGAACCCCTGAAGAGGTGTGAGGAGGTGGCTTCGGCTGCCCAAGCTTGCCCCCGAGCTTTTGGAGTTTCGGCTCTGGAGGGAAGTTCGGCCGCCGAAGGTGCCACCGAAGGGTAGAGACTTTCGTCTCTGGAGTGCCTTTTGGCCCCCGAAACTTGCCCCCGAAAGGGTTCGGCAGCCGAAAGTGGAAGTTCGGCTGCCGAAGGTGCTTGAGTTTCGTCTCTGGAGAGGACTTTCGGCCGCCGAACCTGCCGCCGAAAGTATTCTGTCCAGCTTTCCTTTGCATGTTTTGCATGGATGTTAGAGTGAGTTTAAGGGGATTCTTGGGGAGTGTCATAGAGTTGGTCATAAGCTAGTTTGGTCCCTCATTTGCATCCATCTGTATAGGTACAGACCAGAGGAACCAGAGAGAGCAGCGGTGAGTACTGCTCCAGAGTTTTCAGAGCCTGCAGAGTCAGTCCAGTTAGCCAGAGGTGAGTGGAACTAAACTTAACTTTGTTTAACTTGCACAATGGACTGTTTTAGCATATCTCATGCATCATGATTATGCAGTAGGGTGATTGCATTAGTATCCACGAATATGTTGCATTGCATAGTTAGTTGTTGATGTGGGTAAATGCTGAATGATCCAATAGTCTCAGACAGGAAGTCCAGGAGCCTTTGACTACGCCCTGGCAGGTATAGTAAAGACCAGGAGCCTTTGACTACGCCCTGGCAGGTATATAGTAAAGTCCAGGAGCCTTTGACTACGCCCTGGCAATGGTAAGTACAGAGGTGTTATATACACATATACATATATGACAGGAAGACCAGGTGCTCGATTCTACGCCCTGGCACAGAGTTACTGGGACTATGTGGTGACAGGTTTACTCTTGATGTGGTTTGTTTGTGTTATGACGCATTCCATGAGATCATGTTTTACTGAGATGTTTTACTGTTCTACTCACTGGGCTATAGAGCTCATCCCACTCTCTTAACCCCAGTTTTGCAGGTTCAGTGTACAGTGTACAGGGACAGTTCAGCAGGATACAGAAAGAGTAAAAAGATTTGTAATAGCTTAGAGTGGACATGTAATATTAAAGAGCTGTAATAGTTGTGTATAAAGTTAGAAATGTGCTTGACTTAGTGATGTATGTTTTGTACATGATCTGGATAAGTATATATGTTTTACTGTATGTGAAAAATCAGGCTTAACAGGTATGAGTTAACCCATCTAGAGCAAGCTCTAGTCAGGGGTACAGAGTACAGAGTACAGAGTACAGAGTACAGAGTACAGAGTACAGAGTACAGAGTACAGAGTACAGAGTACAGAGATAGTGCATGCACAGGTTAAGCCTTGGTACAGAGAAAAGAGTTTTTATTTTTTCACAAAAAATGTATGATCATGTATGAGTTTTACAGGTACACAGAGAGTATAGCAGGCTTGCTACGGGTTCTGGCGGCCTTAAGCCGACCTGAATCCTAGCGCCGGTGACGGTCTATTTTGGGGTCGTTACAACTTCATTACTCTTGCTGACCTCCTAGTCTACCCTGTACCTGCAAACCTGGGGGTTAAAGGAGAGGGGTGAGCTATAAAGCCCAGTGAGCAGAATAATAAAACATGTAAAACATATGATAACATGAAATGCATCACATCACAACTAATCACATCAAGGATGAATTTGTCACCAATAGTCCTCTACATGGTCCAACTGTGCCAGGGGCATAGAATGGGCCTCACTGGTCTTTCCCTTACATAACATAGTCATAACATAACAGTCCAACTGTGCCAGGGGTGTAGAATGGGCCTCACTGGTCTTTCTCTTACATGGTGCCAGGGGCGTAGAATGGGCCTCACTGGTCTTCCGTATCGTATCATCATCATCATAACATGTGAGGACTAAAGGATCATTCAACATTCATCCACATCATCAATATATTATGCAATGCAACATATTCGTGAGTCTAATGCAAACACCCTATTATATTTCATGGCATTCATGATGCGTGAATCATGCTAAAACTGATTTATTTATTTTAAAGCATAAAGAGTTATTCCACTCACCTCTGGCTAGCTCTGACCAGACACTGGAGCAACTGACTCACTGCTGGGGTCCTCGGTTCCTCAGGTCCGAACCTACACAGGTGGACTCAAATGAGGGACCAAACATACATGAACATAACTCTAAACTACTCCCCAAAAACCCCCCTAGAACATCATGAAACAATCATAGAAAAACATGCAAAAGAGGGCTGGACAGGGCACTTTCGGCGGCAGGTTCGGCGGCCGAAAGTCCCTCCATAGCCGAAAGTCAGGCAGGTTCGGCGGCACCTTCGGCGGCCGAAACTCCCAGACAGAGGCGAAACTCATGCATGTTCGGTGGCACTTTCGGCGGCCGAAACTCCCAGACAGAGGCGAAAGTCCTCTTTCGGGGGCAAGCTTCGGCAGCCGAAGGCTGCCTCCACAAGCATGTTCGGCAGCCGAAAGTTCCTCCGGCTGTCGAACCTGGTTTCTCCCATAGTGGCAGAAACTCAGTTCTTCTATGCATATACGCCTCCAAAACTTTCCAAACATGCATAAACCTATTCTACAACACACATACACAAGCATACAAGCTCCTAGGGGCTTCAAACCATCTAAAACCCCATCTACAACACATCAAACATCCACATTGTTCAAAAACGTAACATAAATTCATAAACCTAACCATAAGCTAAACATGCATTCTACCCCCTAGATCTTCATAAAACTTACTTAAAACATGCAATGAGCTTAAGATCGGCTCTTACCTCTTGAAGATCGAGAGAGAGAGACGACCTAATCTTGGAGATGGGAGATTTTCAACTTCCTTGGGTCTCCAAGCTCAAAACTTGCTCAAAACTTGAAAATCTTCAAAATAAGATGAAAACTTGTGAAAATCGTGAGAGATTTGAAGGAAGAACTCAAAGATTGGTGAGGGACGGCGGAGAGCTCACCTTGGCCGACAATGGGGAGAAAAGCTCGCCCGTTTTCGGCTAAGGGACCCTTTTATAGTGGCTTGCCAGGCCACGTTCGGGGGCCGAACGTGCCTCCGCATGCATGTTGTAACGACCCGAAAATCCGGACCGCTACCGGCGCTAGGATCCAGGTCGGCTTAAGGCCGCCGGGACCCGTAACAAGCCTAACATGCAACCTGTAAACTTGTTTAATCCCATACATGATCCACAACATACATAAAAATTAAAACTTTTCTTTCGTTCATATACTCATGTACCAACCTCAACCTGTGCATGCACTGAACATAATCATAAACATAAACATTGACCCCTCTGTGGGATCTCATCAATGCCCTCAATGGGCGACATAACATGCTTTGAGTCGGTCAAACATAATCATCCATAAACATTAAGATCATGCATCAAAAAGGGATTACAATAAACTATGGTCAAGCACACTTCTAAACCTCAATATCATTATATTACATATCTATACATCATTATACAATTTGTCATGTCCACATTCTAACTATTACATACACAAGACTTCAATACTCTTGCTGACCTCCTGGTCTACCCTGTACCTGCAAACCTGGGGGTTAAGGGAGAGGGGTGAGCTACAAGAGCCCAGTGAGCAGAATAATAAAACATTTAAAACATATGATAACATGAAATGCATCACATCACAGCTAATCACATCAAGGATGAATTTGTCACCAATAGCCCTCTACATGGTCCAACTGTGCCAGGGGCGTAGAATGGGCCTCACCGGTCTTTCCCTTACATAACATAGTCATAACATAACAGTCCAACTGTGCCAGGGGCGTAGAATGGGCCTCACTGGTCTTTCTCATACATGGTGCCAGGGGCGTAGAATGGGCCTCATTGGTCTTTCGTACCGTATCATCATCATATCGTAGCATACGAGGACTAAAGGATCATCCAACATTCATCCACATCATCAACATATTATGCAATGCAACATATTCGTGAGTCTAATGCAAACACCCTATTATATCTCATGGCATTCATGATGCGTGAATCATGCTAAAAATGGTTTATTTATTTAAAAGCATAAGAGTTATTCCACTCACCTCTGACTGAAGCTCTACTGACTCAGAAGTAGCTGGACTCACTGCTGGGGTCCTCGGTTCCTCAGGTCCGAACCTACACAGGTGAACTCAAATGAGGGACCAAACAAACATGAATATAACTCTAAACTACTCCCCAAAAACCCCTTAGAACATCATAAAACAACCATAGAAAAACATGCAAAAGAGGGCTGGACAGGGCACTTTCGGCGGCAGTTTCGGCGGCCGAAAGTCCCTCCAGAGCCAAAAGTCAGGCAGGTTCGGCGACACCTTCGGCGACCAAAAATCCCAGACAGAGGCGAAACTCATGCATGTTCGGCGGCACTTTCGGCGGCCGAAACTCCCAGACAGAGGCGAAAGTCCTCTTTCGGGGGCAAGCTTCGGCAGCCAGAGGCTGCCTCCACAAGCACGTTCGGCGGCCGAAAGTTCATTCGGCTGCTGAACCTGGTTTCTCCTATAATGGCAGAAACTCAACTCTTCTATGCACATTTGCCTCCAAAACTTCCCAATCATGCATAAACCTATTCTACAACACTCACACACAAGCATACAAGCTCCTAGGGGCTTCAAACTATCTAAAACCCCATCTACAACACATCAAACATGCATTGGCAAGCCACATTGTTCAAAAACACAATATTAACTCAAAAACTCATATAAACCTACACATGCCATTCTACCCCATAAACTAGCATAAATCTTACTTAAAACATGTAATGAGATTAAGATCGGCTCTTACCTCTTGAAGATCGAGAGAGAGACGACCTAAACTTGGAGATGGGAGATTTCCAACTTCCTTGGGTCTCCAAGCTCAAAACTTGCTCAAAACTTGAAAATCTTCAAAACAAGGTGAAAACTAGTGAAAATCGTGAAAGATTTGAAGGAAAGGACTCAAGATCGGTGAGGGGTGGCGGAGAACTCACCTTGGCCGACAACGGGGAGAAAAACTCACCCGTTTTCAGCTAAGGGAACCTTTTATAGTGGCTGGCCAGGCCACGTTCGGGGGCCGAACGTGCCTCCGCATGCATGCCATGTTCGGCGGCCGAACCTGGACTTCCCTCACTTATGCCTTTGAGGGCCTAAGGCACACCCGAAATGCATGCATGTTCGGTGGCCGAACTTGAGGTTCGGCGGCCGAACCTGGGTTTTCCTCCAAGGTTGTTTTCATGCAAAAACTCATTTCCTTCTTGCTTAAAACCATAAAACACATTAAAACATTTTATGAAAACATTGTTCTACCCTTCTAGAGGTCTCCGACATCCGAGGTTCCACCGGACGGTAGGAATTCCGATACCGGAGTCTAGCCGGGTATTACATTCTCCCCCCCTTAAGAACATTTGTCCCCGAATGTTCCTCAACTAGCACACAACATGGCATACACATAACTAACATACAAAGCACAAAAAACTCACAAGGAACTAACCTCAGAAAAGATAAGGGTATTGCTGGAGCATGGACTCCCGTGTCTCCCAAGTGTATTCTTCCATATTGTGGTGGTTCCAAAGGACTTTCACCATCGGGATTTCCTTGTTCCTCAAATTTCTGATCTGGGTGTCTATGATCCGTACTGTCTGCTCAACATAAGTGAGATCTTCTTGGATCTCCACATCAGGCTCACTAAGAACCTTGCCCGGATCTGACACGAACTTCCTCAACATGGAAACATGGAAAAACGGATGGATTCTTTCCATTGAAGCAGGTAAATCCAGCTTGTACGATACGTTCCCAATCTTCTGCAAGATCGCAAAGGGTCCGATGTACCGTGGAGCCAGCTTACCTTTCTTCCCGAACCGCACCACTCCTTTCATTGGAGACACTTTGAGCAATACCAGATCCCCCTCCTGAAACTCTACTTGTCTCCTGCGGATATCTGCATAACTCTTCTGTCTGCTTGCAGCAGTCTTGATCCTTTCTCTGATTATGGGTACCACCCTGCTGGTGATCTCTACTAGCTCAGGCCCTGCTAAGGCCTTTTCTCCAACCTCCTCCCAGCAAACCGGTGACCTGCACTTCCTTCCATACAAAGCTTCATATGGAGCCATCCCGATGCTAGCATGATGGCTGTTATTGTAGGCAAACTCCACCAAAGGTAGATGCTGCCTCCAAGAACCGCCAAAGTCCAGCACACACATTCTGAGCATATCCTCGATAGTCTGGATGGTCCTTTCGGACTGTCCGTCCGTCTGTGGATGGAAAGCAGTGCTAAAATCCAACCTGGTACCCATGGCGTTCTGCAGACTCCGCCAAAATCTGGAGGTGAACTGGGGTCCTCTATCGGACACCATTGAAACAGGAACCCCATGCAGCCTGACGATCTCATCTACATACACCTGCGCCAACTTGTCCACAGAATAGCCACTCCTGACAGGGATGAAGTGAGCAGATTTGGTGAGTCTGTCCACAATCACCCATATGGAGTCCAATCTGTTGGACGTCGCCGGTAACCCCACTACGAAGTCCATAGCTATATTCTCCCATTTCCACTCTGGAATAGGTAGCGGGTTAAGCATTCCAGCCGGCTTCTGATGTTCCAGCTTCACCCTCTGACACACTTCGCAGGCTGACACAAACTGTGCCACTTCTTTCTTCATCGCTGGCCACCAATAAGCTTTCCTCAGATCTTGGTACATCTTGGTGGCTCCGGGGTGAATGTTGTATCTTGCATTATGAGCCACCCTCATAATGTCTCCTTTTAGCCCTATGTCATCTGGTACACACAATCGACTCCCATAGCGGAGGATCCCCTTACTGTCAAATCTGAATTCACTGTTCCTGCCTGACTGAACAGTCCTGGCAATCTTTACTAACTCTAGGTCCTCATGCTGTTTCTGAGCCACTTGCTCTAGAAACACAGGTGTCACTCTCATCTGGGCCACTAAAGCACCTGTACCAGACAACTCCAACTGTAGACCTTCCTCAATGAGCTTGTAAAACTCCTTCACCACTGGTCTCCTCTTTGCCGTGATGTGGGATAGACTGCCTAGTGACTTCCGGCTTAGGGCGTCTGCCACGACATTCGCCTTACCCGGATGGTACTGAATCTTGCAATCATAGTCACTCAGCAGTTCTACCCATCTCCTCTGTCTCAAGTTCAAATCTCTTTGACTCAGGATGTACTGCAGGCTTTTATGATCTGTAAAGATCTCACATTTTACCCCATAGAGGTAGTGCCTCCACATCTTGAGTGCAAAGATTATTGCTGCCATCTCTAGATCATGTGTGGGGTAATTCAACTCGTGCTTCTTCAGCTGTCTAGAAGCATAAGCAATTACCCTTTCATTCTGCATTATTACACAACCCAGTCCCACACGGGACGCATCACAAAAGACTGTAAAGTCCTCATCACTAGATGGCAGAGCTAACACTGGTGCTGAAGTCAACCTCTTCTTAAGCTCTTCAAAACTCTCTTCGCACTGGTCGGTCCACACAAACTTCTGATTCTTCCTGGTTAACCTGGTCAGAGGAGCTGCAATCTTTGAGAAGTCCTGAATGAACCTCTTGTAGTAACATGCCAAACCCAAGAAACTCCTGATTTCTGTCACTGAAGTGGGTCTAGGCTAGTTAGCCACAGCTTCTATCTTCTTGGGGTCCACCTCTATTCCATTTTCCGATACAACATGCCCTAAGAATGAGATGCTCCTCAGCCAGAACTCACACTTGGAGAACTTGGCATACAAGCCATGTTCCCTCAAGGTCTGCAGAACCAACCTCAGATGATGGGCATGCTCCTCTGCATTCCTGGAATACACCAAGATATCATCTATGAAGACAATAACAAAGTGATCTAGGTATTGGCTAAACACTCTGTTCATGAGATCCATGAATGCTGCAGGGGCGTTGGTTAACCCGAACGGCATTACAAGGAACTCAAAATGCCCATATCTGGTCCTGAAAGCTGTCTTTGGCTCATCTTCCTCTCTGATCCTCAGCTGATGGTACCCCGATCTTAGATCTATTTTGGAGAAACAACCCGCTCCTGCTAGCTGGTCGAATAGATCGTCGATTCTTGGCAATGGGTACTTATTCTTGGTAGTGACTTTGTTCAACTGCCTGTAGTCGATACAAAGTCTAAGGGATCCATCCTTCTTTCTCACAAACAGGACTAGAGCACCCCAAGGTGAGGTACTCGGTCGGATGAAGCCCTTTTCTACCAGCTCTTGCAACTGTTCCTTCAATTCCTTCAACTCAGCTGGAGACATCCTGTAGGGAGGGATAGAGATCGGTCGGGTTCCAGGCATCAATTCTATCTCGAACTCTATCTCCCTAGCAGGTGGTAAACCTGGCAGCTCGTCTGGGAACATGTCTAGAAACTCTCTAACCACTGGCACCGAGGCGGGCTCTCTAACCTAACTGCTAAGCTCTCTCACATGAGCCAAATACCCCTGACATCCCTTCCTAAGCAACCTACGAGCCTGAAGAGCTGATATCAGACCTCTAGGTGTACCCCTCCTGTCTCCCCTTAAGACAACCTCTGACCCATCCTGACCTCTGAACCTGACTACCTTGTCCCTGCAGTCCAAGGTAGCACCATGGGTAGATAACCAGTCCATCCCTAGAATGACGTCAAAATCTATCAAGTCTAGAACCACAAGGTCAGTGAAAAGGCATCTTCCCTCAACAAAGACTGGACTGCACTAGCAGACTGACTCTGCCACTGATGGATCACACTTGGGTCCACTGACCCAGAGAGGACACTCTAACTCAGAGATCATCAACCCCAACCTCTGGACGGCTCTCGGAGCAATAAAAGAATGAGATGCACCAGGGTCCATCAAGGCATAACATCTGAACAACCAATAACTAAGTTACCTGCCACCACGGTGTTAGATGCATCTGCCTCCTGCTGAGTCATGGTGAAGATCCGTGCTGGAGCTGATGGACCTTCACCTCTGAAACCCGCTGAAGAAGAGGCTGCCCCTCTCCCTCTGCCTCTGCCACTGGCTTGAGTCACGGCTGGAGCTGCTGGCTGAGCCACACTACCAGAAGCTGTCTGCTGAGACTGTGCTCCAAAAGCTGCCCTAGGACACTCCCGAGCCATGTGTCCCTCTTGCCCGCATCTGAAGCAGGCTGCTGTCCCAGCCCGGCAAACTCCCCTGTGTGGCCTACTACACTTTGCACAAACTGTATTATCAGCACCAGAGCTTGAGCCGCCCCCTAATCCCAGACTGGTCTTAACCTTGTTCCAAAACTTGTTCTTCTTTTGCTTCTTGGTGGTACTGCTCCACCTCTTGCTGCCTGAAGCTGCTGCACTAAAAGAAGAAGAGCCTGGGGTCTTAGAACCAGAAGGCTGTGCCACTGACTGCTTAACTGTCCCCTGAATGATGGCACTGGCCTCCATTTTCCAGGCCATATCCACTATGGCATGGAAGCTCTCCCTATCTGCTGACTGGATCAAGGAGGAATATCTGGAGTGGAGTTTCATGATATACCTCCTTGACCTTTTCTAGTCTGTGTCAAGGTTTTGCCCTGCAAATGGCAACAGCTCTAAAAACCTGTCTGTGAACTCCTCTATACTCATCTCATCGGTCTGCCTCAACTGCTCAAACTCTATCCATTTCAGCTCCCTTGAACTATCTGGAAAAGCCCATCCTGCAAACTCGTTTGCAAACTCTTCCCAAGACATGCTGTCCACTCTCGGGTTCACGTAATTCTTGAACCACTCTTGTGCCTTCTTGCACTTAAGCGTGAACCCAGCCATCTGAATGGCTCTACTATCATCAGCCCCAATCTCATCTGTGATCACCTTAACCCTTTCAAGATACACAAATGGGTCATCCCCTTTTTCATATTGAGGAGCACCCAGTTTCATGTAGTCGGTCATCTTGACCTTGCTCCCACTGGCTGAGCTAGGTCTAGAAGGTTGAGTAATTGGGGCTGCTGGTTCTGTAGGTGGTGGAGGTGGGGGTGCAGCATTCCCCGAGGTGGGGTTTGCCGGGTGAGGATAAAAGGGTGAGGGTGGATAAGCTGGGTACTGGGGGTGAGGTGGATAGAAAGGTGGATAGGGCATGTAGGTAGGGTAGGGGCTAAAGCTAGAGTAATCCGATGTGCCCCCCATCGGATACCCTGAACCCTGTGGGAAGGGTGGATAATGGGGTGAAAAACCATACCCCGAGGCCTGAACGCCTCCCTGAGACTCCCCTGTCCCTTCTTCCGTCATGCTAACATCCAGATTCCCATCCCTCCTTTGGTCCTCTTCCATAACCTTCATCACATCTGAAGAACTTCCTCCTCTATTTGTCCCCCTTCTGCTAGCATCAAAAGACCTTCTAGGGTCCCTTGACACTCTTTCTCTGCTTGATCTACATGACATTGCCCTAGGCAATGCAGGAGGACGGGCGCTCGTGCCCTCACCCTCAGGTGGCACTCTAGTCAATCTTGCTGATCGACGAGTTCCTCTCATCCTGTTTTCTGAAAAACAGCACATAACAAGCAAACATTAGCATCATATGGTTCATGTGGGCACACATGAACCCTCATCACATACATATCATAACATTAATGCACATGTATAAAATCATGGCATTTCACATCATCAAACAAGACAGGACTCCACATCCTATCCTAGTGGACATGATCTTCCTATTGTGCTTGACCGTCTATAACATCTATGAGCCCGACACTCTAGGTCCGACCATATGAACCTAGGGCTCTGATACCATTCTGTAACGACCTGAAAATCCGGACCGCTACCGGCGCTAGGATCCAGGTCGGCTTAAGGCCGCCGGGACCCGTAGCAAGCCTAACATGCAACCTGTAAACCTGTTTAATCCTATACATGATCCACAACATACATAAAAATTAAAACTTTTCTTTCGTTCATATACTCATGTACCAACCTCAACCTGTGCATGCACTGAACATAATCATAAACATAAACATTGACCCCTCTGTGGGATCTCATCAATGCCCTCAATGGGCGACATAACATGCGTTGAGTCGGTCAAACATAATCATCCATAAACATTAAGATCATGCATCAAAAAGGGATTACAATAAACTATGGTCAAGCACACTTCTAAACCTCAATATCATTACATTACATATCTATACATCATTATACAATTTGTCATGTCCACATTCTAACTATTACATACACAAGACTTCAATACTCTTGCTGACCTCCTGGTCTACCCTGTACCTGCAAACCTAGGGGTTAAGGGAGAGGGGTGAGCTACAAGAGCCCAGTGAGCAGAATAATAAAACATTTAAAACATATGATAACATGAAATGCATCACATCACAGCTAATCACATCAAGGATGAATTTGTCACCAATAGTCCTCTACATGGTCCAACTGTGCCAGGGGTGTAGAATGGGCCTCACTGGTCTTTCCCTTACATAACATAGTCATAACATAACAGTCCAACTGTGCCAGGGGCATAGAATGGGCCTCACTGGTCTTTCTCTTACATGGTGCCAGGGGCGTAGAATGGGCCTCACTGGTCTTCCGTACCGTATCATCATCATATCGTAGCATACGAGGACTAAAGGATCATCCAACATTCATCCACATCATCAACATATTATGCAATGCAACATATTCGTGAGTCTAATGCAAACACCCTATTATATCTCATGGCATTCATGATGCGTGAATCATGCTAAAACTGGTTTATTTATTTAAAAGCATAAGAGTTATTCCACTCACCTCTGACTAAAGCTCTACTGACTCAGAAGTGGCTAAACTCACTGCTGGGGTCCTCGGTTCCTCGGGTCCGAACCTACACAGGTGGACTCAAATGAGGGACCAAACAAACATGAACATAACTCTAAACTACTCCCCAAAAACCCCTAGAACATCATAAAACAACCATAGAAAAACATGCAAAAGAGGGCTGGACAGGGCACTTTCGGCGGCAGGTTTGGCGGCCGAAAGTCCCTCCAGAGCCGAAAGTCAGGCAGGTTCGGCGGCACCTTCGGCGGCCGAAACTCCCAGACAGAGGCGAAACTCATGCATGTTCGGCGGCACTTTCGGCGGCCGAAACTCCCAGACAGAGGCGAAAGTCCTCATTCGGGGCAAGCTTCGACAGCCAAAGGCTGCCTCCACAAGCACGTTCAGCGGCCGAAAGTTCCTTTGGCTGTCGAACCTGGTTTCTCCCAGAATGGTAGAAACTCAACTCTTCTATGCACATTTGCCTCCAAAACTTCCCAATCATGCATAAACCTATTCTACAACACTCATACACAAGCATACAAGCTCCTAGGGGCTTCAAACTATTTAAAACCCCATCTACAACACATCAAACATGCATTGGCAAGCCACATTGTTCAAAAACACAATATTAACTCAAAAACTCATATAAACCTATAGAATATTAACTCAAAAACCCCTTAGAACATCATAAAACAACCATAGAAAAACATGCAAAAGAGGGCTGGACAGGGCACTTTCGGCGGCAGGTTCGGCGGCCGAAAGTCCCTCCAGAGCCGAAAGTCAGGCAGGTTCGGCGGCACCTTCAGCGGCCGAAACTCCCAGACAGAGGCGAAACTCATGCATGTTCAGTGGCACTTTCGGCGGCCGAAACTCCCAGACAGAGGCGAAAGTCCTCTTTCGGGGGCAAGCTTCGGCAGCCGAAGGCTGCCTCCACAAGCACGTTTGGCGGTCGAAAGTTCCTTTGGCTGCCGAACCTGGTTTCTCCCAGAATGGTAGAAACTCAACTCTTCTATGCACATTTGCCTCCAAAACTTCCCAATCATGCATAAACCTATTCTACAACACTCATACACAAGCATACAAGCTCCTAGGGGCTTCAAACTATCTAAAACCCCATCTACAACACATCAAACATGCATTGGCAAGCCACATTGTTCAAAAACACAATATTAACTCAAAAACTCATATAAACCTACACAATCTATTCTACCCCATAAACTAGCATAAATCTTACTTAAAACATGCAATGAGCTTAAGATCGGCTCTTACCTCTTGAAGATCGAGAGAGAGACGACCTAAACTTGGAGATGGGAGATTTCCAACTTCCTTGGGTCTCCAAGCTCAAAACTTGCTCAAAACTTGAAAATCTTCAAAACAAGGTGAAAACTAGTGAAAATCATGAAAGATATGAAGGAAAGGACTCAAGATCGGTGAGGGGTGGCAGAGAACTCACCTTGGCCGACAACGGGGAGAAAAACTCGCCCGTTTTCGGCTAAGGGACCTTTTTATAGTGGCTGGCCAGGCCACGTTCGGGGGCCGAACGTGCCTCCGCATGCATGCCATGTTCGGCGGCCGAACCTGGACTTCCCTCACTTATGCCTTCAGGGACCTAAGGCACACCCGAAATGCATGCATGTTTGGCGGCTGAACTTGAGGTTCGGCGGCCGAACCTGGATTTTCCTCCAAGGTTGTTTTCATGCAAAAACTCATTTCCATCTTGCTTAAAACCGTAAAACACATTAAAACATTTTATGAAAACATAGTTCTACCCTTCTAGAGGTCTCCGACATCCGAGGTTCCACCGGACGGTAGGAATTTCGATACCGGAGTCTAGCCGGGTATTACACATGCCATGTTCGGCGGCCGAACTTGAGGTTCGGCAGCCGAACCTGGACTTCCCTCACTTATGCCTTCGGGGGCCTAAGGCACACCCGAAATACCTGCATGTTCGGCGGCCGAACCTGGGTTTTCCTCCAAGGTTATTTTCATTCAAAACTCATTTTCCTTTTTACTTAAAATCATCAAATACATTAAAACATTTTATGAAAATATGGTTTTACCCTTCTAGAGGTCTCCGACATCCGAGATTCCACCGGACGGTAGGAATTCTGATACCGGAGTCTAGCCGGGTATTACATTATGGGTCTTTAAAATTTTTTGGTGTAAAAAAATTATGAAATTACTAGCCACGCGAAGCTCCTGGCGAGTATGATACGCTGGTAACTTTATTTTTTTATTTTTATAGGATATCTGGAGTGGAAGATATCTCAAGAAAAAGGTAAAAGGGTTATAAATTTTAAATGCTTGATTCGTGCAAATCGAGTGATGATGGCGGGCAAGATTGATATCTATGTGAAGCGTGTGAGGAGAGAAATCAAAAGAGTCCAACCTTGCTGGAAATAGTGGCCGAAGGTGGGAGAAATCGAGAGAAACTTGTAACGACCCGAAAATCGGACCGCTACCGGCGCTAGGATCCGGGTCGACTTAAGGCCGCCGGGACCCGTAGCAAGCCTGACATAAAACCTGTAAACCTGTATAATCCCATACATGATCAACAACATGCATAAAAATTAAAACTTTTCTTTCCATAAACATCAACCAAACTCAACCTGTGCATAAATATGAACATAACTTTGATCCCTCTGTGGGATCTCATCTGTGCCCTCAAAGGGTAACATAACCTGTGTTGAGCTGGTTTACATAAACATCATCAAAACCTCTAAGATCATGTATAAAAAGGGATACAACATTCTATGGTCAAGCACACACTAACATCCATAAAACTCATTACATAACTATACTGTACTTTTACATTACAATTTGATCATGTCCATTGCTAGCTATTACATAGGCATGACTTCTTTACTCTATCCGGACTCCCGTACTATATCCTGTACCTGTAAGCCTGGGGGAAAAGGGAGAGGGGTGAGCTAAAAGCCCAGTGAGTAGAGCTATTAAAACACGTTAACACTATGCTCTATGAAATGCATCATAACACAAACAATTCACATAAGGGTTGGGCGAACTCGTCACCAATTAGTCCAAGTTAACTCTGTGCCAGGCCTGTAGAATGGGGTCCTGGTCTTTCCTGTCAGAACATATATTACTTACCATTTTCCCAGGACCTCCTCTGGCTCCTGGTCTTCAAGTCCCATAACCGTGCCTTACTCTGTGCCAGGCCTGTAGACTGGGGCCTGGACTTGTTTACTCTGTGCCAGGCCTGTAGCATGGGGCCTGGTCTTCCTGTCTTGAACTAACTGGGTCATCCGACATTCACCCACAACAACAACAATTTATGCAATGCGGCATATTCGTGAAAACTAATGCAATCATCCTATTGCATAATCATGATGCATGAAACATGATAAAGCATTTAATTTAAAAGATTTAGTTATAGTTCCACTCACCTCTGGCTGACTCTGACAATACCGAAGCAGCTGAACTCACTGCTGGGGTCCTCGGTTCCTCGGGTCCGAACCTACACAGGTGGACTCAAATGAGGGACCAAACATACATGAACATAACTCTAAAATATTCCCCAAAAACCCCCTAAAACATCCTGAAAATATCACATAGAGATATGCATGAAATGGCTGAACAGGGCACTTTCGGCGGCCGAAAGTCCTGGACAGAGACGAAACTCAGGTAGGTTCGGCGGCACCTTCGGCGGCCGAAAGTCCCAGACAGAGACGAAAGTCTCTTTTCGGGGGCAACTTCGGCAGCCGAAAGGCCTGCCTCCCCAGCCATGTTCGGCGGCCGAAAGTGCCTTCGGCTGCCGAACCTGGTTTCTGCCAAAGGGCAGAAACTTGGCTCCTTTGTGCATTTCGCCTCCAAACCTTCCAAACATGCATATTTTTCAACCAAAGCATGCATACAAGTTCCTAGGGGCCTCAAACATGCATATACCCCATCTACAACACTTCAATCACACACAATCAAGCTACATTGTTCAAAAAGTCATCAAAAACCCATAGGTTCAACATATGCCCTAACATGCATTCTATCCCTTAAAACTTCATAAAACTTGTTTAAATCATACATTGAGCTTAAGATCGGCTCTTACCTCTTGAAGATCGAGGGTTGAGGAGATCTAAACTTGGAGATGGGAGAAGTTTCAAACTTTTGGTCTCCAAGCTCCAAAACTCGTTCTAAGCTCAAAGATCTTCAAAACCAAAGTTATAAACTTGTAAAGATCATGGAAAAAGGAAGGAAAAACTCAAGATTGGGGAAGGATGGCGGAATGCTCACCTTGGCCGAAATGGGGAGAAAAAAGCTCGCCCATTTTCGGCTAAGGGACCCTTTTATAGGTGGCTGGCCAGGCCACGTTCGGGGGCCGAATGTGCCTCCGCATCCATGCAAATGTTCGGCGGCCGAACTTGACTTTCGGCGGCCGAACCTGGACTTCCCCTCACTCATGCTTTCGGGGGCCTAACGTGCCTCCAAAACACATGCATGTTCGGCGGCCGAACTTGACTTTCGGCGGCCGAACCTGGGTTTTCCTCCAATGCTATTTTCATGCAAAAACTCATTTTATTTAATACTTAAAACCATTAAAAACATGAAAACATTTCATAAAAATATGATTCTACCCTTCTAGAGGTCTCCGACATCCGAGGTTCCACCGCACGGTAGGAATTCCGATACCGGAGTCTAGCCGGGTATTACAAAACTGGTATAAAGAAAAAGGAAAGAAAAAGAAAAAAAAAAAGAGAAAGAAGAAATGGGGTGAGGGGAAAAAGGGCTATCGCGTGTGGGAGAGAAGAAAAGAAGATGGGTCCAGTTCGATTCAACCTATCTGATTTGATTGATTTGATTCGATCGGTCTGATCCGATTAGTTTGATTTGATCGGTCCAATTTATTTTTTTTATTTTTTATTTCTGGTGCTTTTGCTCTACCTTATAACACAGTAAATAAATTTAGAAAAAATTTATAAAATTTACGAAAGTCCGAAAAAATTATAAAATATAAAAATAATTTTAAAACTACTTACGTGGTCTTTAAATAATTTAAAATTAATTCTCAAAATTGTATACAATAAAATGTAAAATTTCAAAATTTAAAATCTAGAAAATTTTCAAAGAAATTTCATAATAAATTTAACTTAAAATATTAAATTATTATATTGATAATAATAAGATAAATAAATTAAAAATTTGGGACATTATAGATTTATTGCTTTACTGCTTAAATTTTTTGAGTTACAATAAATAATTTTTTATTTATTAGTTTTTTAAGATTTACTATTTAGATTAAGAGTTTAATGATTTCAGAATTAATTTTATAATTTTCTTTTTATTTTTACAAATATCAATGGATAAATCTGAGAGATACAATTTGTTAATCAAATATGAAGGGTGTGAGGAGAGAATAAATAATTTGCTTGCTGACAGGTACTCTTACATCAGACTGTTAACTGACACATATGAGTTGTTGAATTTAAAGAGTGATTTTATAGAGATTAAGGCTAGTAATGGTTTGACAATAGAGAATGATGTTGACCTAATGCTTATATTTGAGCTTTACAAGGAAAACCGAGAAATATTTTTAACTGTTATAACTAAGACAGTAGCATTAAATATAGAAATACCTGAAGGAAATAAGAAAGGGAAAAATGTATGTTATATTGATATTGAGCAGGAAGTTGATGTTGTTGAAATTGTACTATTTAGGAATTATGGGAGGGGAAGAGTAGTTGCAGTAATGCAGGTTCTGTCAGGGGCGTTGAGGATGTGTTTCATGACGTTAATATTGAGGGTACCAGTACTGGAGATAGTGAAGATGAAGAAAATGTAGAAGTAGAGGAGGAAAACATAGAAGGAGAGGAGGAAAATGTAGAAGGATCTGAGGATAATGCAGATTCTATGGGTGCTGATAGTGAAAACAGTGATAATGATGATTAGTGTAAAGAGGATGAGATGATGGATGAAAGTGATTCTATCTCATTCTCTGATTTTTATAGTGGAGATGAAGACAATGTTGATGAAGAAGCTGAAAATATATCAGGATTGTTAGAAAAAAATAGAAAGATCCTTTCAAAGTATTATACTCAGATCTATTTTCTTGTTAAGAAGGGGAAGAAATACAATTTAAAATTGGTCAAGTTTTTTTATAACTTTTAAGCAGTTAGAAATACACTTAAGGACTATGTAGTTAAAAGGGGCTTTACAATAATTAGAAAGAAAAATGATAATAGAAGAGTGACTGCAGTATGTGACCATGGTAGTTGTCCTTGGAGATTTATGCTTCTGTTTCACCTGACAAGGTTACATTTACGATTAAAACATTGCAAGATGAACATACATGCATAAGACAAATAGACAAGTTTGCAAGTTATGAGTTTTTTATTGGATAGATTAGATGTGTAGCATGTTTTTTTGGACATATTTGGTGAGTTTTATTTTTGTCCAGATTGTATGAAATTGTGATTTTTTTAAACATAACTAGTGTGCATCTTTTGATGTTTATTATTTTTTTTACAGATTTAATTTGCAGGTTTTGAACATATATTGGTCTTCTTGAGAGCTTTTGATGTGTAGCTATTTTAGATATATACTGGTCATTTCAGATATACAACTATTGTAAAGCTATTTTGGACAACTTTGGAGAATGTAGATAGATTTTTTTGGATATATTTTGTGATGTAATTGGTAAAATTTCATTTGTGACGCAATGGATAAAATTTCATTTGCAATGTAATGGACTTGATCACTAGAATGATAAGACTGATGTCATTCAAATGATAAGCTTTTATATGAATGAATATGTAGTTTTCTTCACATCCTGTGTATGCGTTTATATTTCTTGTTGGTTACTTTTTTATAATATTTTTGTGTATGAATGGAGATAAAATACTTTGCAACAAAATAATACATTAGTCAAGGATACTGTCACTTGGTTAACTAAAAGTTCACAACACTATAGTTCCCGTATATTTAAATATGCAAATACTATAATCCTCATATTTTTAATTTTTTAGACACTTTAATCCTCATATATTCAGTATTTTAAATACTTATATCCTCATAAAATTAAATATTTAAATACTTTCGTCCCTCGTACTACAAATAGTTTAACAAAAATATATTAACAAAAAGAAGGTAGTTTTTATTATCTAAATTTCTAATACATATTATTTCAAATAATTTTTATTGCTACTCAAACTACAACATAAATCAAAACAATATAAAATGTTCTCAATCGGTATATAATACCCCCAATATTTGCAATCTCATTCCTAGTAGCTCTCTGTTCTTCCTTCATATTCTTCAAATCATTCTTCATCTTTATAATATCTTCTATTACCTTCTCTAGCATTTCTTCTAAAGATGTTCTTTTTTTTTTATTTTTCATCTCTTATACACATTAATGTTGCCACTTGATGGAGTTGAACTTTGATTCAGGTTCACACCATTCACGAAAACTTCTACACATAATATCTCTGCAAAAATAATATGGCTTATTAGGGTTTTTGGCTGACTCATAAATCCTTATCCCAGCCCCTTTGCCACATCTGCAGTTTATATTCTTCAATCTTCCATCCCAGTATCTAACAAACCCACTTGATACAAACAATATTCTTCCGCAGTGATGATTCACAACAATGGCCGAAAGAAAATAGAGAAGATATGAGGGAGAAGAAAGATAGAAATGAGAAAAAAAGGAGAATCAACAATATCATGGAGATGTAAATCAAAAAAGGGAAGAATGATTTAGGAATTTCACATTAGGGGGTCTTAACAAGTTCATTAAAGGCATTTTTTTTTAAAAAAATATCACCTCTCATCTTAGACTCTTTGACCAAATGACTATTTTGGATGGAGGGACTACGAGTTTGGATGGAACAGAAAGTGAAGGACTTAAGCATTGGATTGTTAAAATAGAGGGATAGAAGTGTTAATTACATTAAATCTCGAGGACTAAAAAGTAATTTTCCTACATATAATTGCAGGAGGTCCTAGGGATGAAATAAACGAGTCGCAAAAAATTTCCTGAATGCTTAACATTAGAATCAAGTTACATGTCTTTAATATAGGAGACTCAGTCCTTAAAAGAACAGATGTAACAGGAAGTAATGCCGAGTTTGGTAAGAGGGGAAAAAACTGGAAAAGACCATTTAGGGTCTCGAAAGCTAGCTATTCGTCCAGAGTCTTATAAGCCGTCCAAGTTAGACAACTGAGTCATTCCTTATAGGAATGTTTGTAAACTGAGAAAAAATTTATCAATAATAAGTTAACGATGTGTTTTTTATGTGTTGTGTTATTCAGTGACAAGGAACGTTGGAATTGCTTTCCCCAAAAAGATTAAAGAGCATTCATTGAATGTCATAAGGTGGGAATCTATCAGGCCATAATCCGAGTGTCAATTCTGCTAAGCAAGACATTGCATACGAAGCCACAAGGTGGGAATCTATTAGGCCATATTCCGGTATCAGTCCTGCTAAGCAAGGCATCTCATGCCAAGCCACAAGGTGGAAATCCATCATGCCATAATCCGAGTGTCAATCCCGCTAAGCAAGGCATCTCATACCGCACCATAAGGTGGGAATCCATCAGACCATAATCCGGGTGTCAATCCCGCTAAGTAAGGTATCTCATGCCAGGCCACAAGGTGAGAATCTATCAAGCTATAATCCGGATGTCAGTCCCACTAAGCAAGGGTGTCAATCCCACTAAGCAAGACATCTCATGCTAGGCCACAAGGTGGGAATCCATTGTACCATAATCTGAGTGTCAGTCCCACTAAGTAAGGCATCTTATCCTAGGCCATGGGGTGGGAATCTATGAGACCATAATTCGGGTGTTAGTCCCGCCAAGCAAGGCATTTTATGCCCAGACCATAAGGCGAGTGTTAGCCAGGCCATGTAACCAGGTGTTAGTCTCACTTCACAAAAAATTGTTAAGGCATTTTATGCCTAGAACATAAGGCAAGTGTTAGCTAGGCCACGTAACCGGGTATTAGTCTTACTTCACAAAAAATTTCTCAGGCATCTTATGCCCAGGCCATAAGGTGAGTTGTAATACCCGGCTAGACTCCGGTATCGGAATTCCTACCGTCCGGTGGAATCTCGGATGTCGGAAGCCTCTAGTAGGGTAAAAACATGTTTTCATAAAATGTTTTAAGGTATTTCATGGTTTTAAGTAAAATGGAAACGAGTTTTTGCATTAAAACAACCTTGGAGGAAAACTCAGGTTCGGCCGCCGAACCTCAAGTTCGGCCGCCGAACCTCAAGTTCGGCCGCCGAACATGCATGCCTTCGGGAGCGCTTTTAGGCCCCCGAAAGCACAAGTGAGGGAAGTCCAGGTTCGGCCGCCGAACATGGCATGCATGCGGAGGCACATTCGGCCCCCGAACGTGGCCTGGCCAGCCACTATAAAAGGGTCCCTTAGCCGAAAACGGGCGAGCTTTTCCCCATTTTCGGCCAAGGTGAGCTTTCCGCTGCCCCTCACCAATCTTTGATGTTTTTCCTCTGGATCTTTCAAGTTTTTCACTTGTTTTAACTTCGTTTTGAAGATTTGAGCTTTTGAGCAAAGTTTTGGAGCTTTGAGGTTCAAGAACTCAAATCTCTCCCAACTCCAAGTTTGGTGGCCTCTACTCTCGATCTTCAAGAGGTGAGAGTCGATCTCTAGCTTATATTATGTTTTAAGTAAGTTTTATGAAGTTCATGGGGGTAGAATGCAAGTTTAGGTCATAGTTATGTTTATGGGTTTTTGGTGTGATTTTTGAACAATGTGAGTTGCTTGTGTGTTGTAGTTGGGGTTTTTGATGGTTTGATGCCCCTAGGAACTTGTATGCTTGTGTATGAGTGTTGTAGAATAGGTTTATGCATGTTTGGATGAGATAGGAGGCATAAATGCATAGGGGAGCTGAGTTTCTGCCATTCTGGGAGAAACCAGGTTCGGCAGCCGAAGGAACTTTCGGCCGCCGAACATGCTTGTGGAGGCAGCCTTCGGCTGCCGAAGCTTGCCCCCGAAAGGAGACTTTCGTCTCTGTCTGGGACTTTCGGCCGCCGAAGGTGCCGCCGAACATGCATGAGTTTCACCTCTGTCTGGGAGTTTCGGCCGCCGAAGGTGCCGCCGAACCTGTCTGACTTTCGGCTCTGGAGGGACTTTCGACCGCCGAACCTGCCGCCGAAAGTGCCCTGTCCAGCCCTTTCTTGCATGTTTTTCTATGATTATTCCATGATGTTTTAGGGGGTTTTTGGGGAGTAGTTTAGAGTTATGTTCATGTATGTTTGGTCCCTCATTTGAGTCCACCTGTGTAGGTTCGGACCCGAGGAACCGAGGACCCCAGCAGTGAGTCTGTTGCCCCAGTGTTTGGTCAGAGCTATCCAGAGGTGAGTGGAATAACCTATTATGTTTTAAAGCAAATAATGTACTTTTCAGCATGTTTCACGCATCATGAATGCCATGTGATGAATTAGGTTGCTTGCATTAGAATTCACGAATATGTTGCATTGCATATTTTTATGTTGATGTGGATGAATGTTGGATGATCCATAGCCCTCGATCTATGATATGACGATGTGATATGTACGGTATGGAATGTAAGACCAGTGGGACCCATTCTACGTTCGCTGGCACTATGTAAGGGAAAGACCAGGACCCATTCTACGTTCTGGCACAGTTGGACACTGTTATGTTATGATATGTAAGGGAAAGACCAGGACCCATTCTACGTTCTGGCACAGTTGGACACTGTTATGTTATGATATGTAAGGGAAAGACCAGAACCCATTCTACGTTCTGGCACAGTTGGACCATGTAGAGGGCTATTGGTGACAAGTTCATCCTTGATGTGATTAGCTGTGATGTGATGCATTCCATGATCCATATGATTTAAATGTTTTTATTATTCTGCTCACTGGGCTCTAGTAGCTCACCCCTCTCCCATTTCCCCAGGATTACAGGTACAGGGTAGACCAGGAGGTTTACAAGAGTAATGAAGTCTGGTTTATGTAATAGATAGTGTGGACATGATAAATGTATTAATGTTATGTAAAAATACAGTTTCAGTCATGTAATGATATTGAGGATTAGATATTGTGCTTGACATTGTGTATGAGGTATCCCTTTTATTACATGATCAAAAATGTTTTATAATGTTCATGAAAGCCAACTCATCTCATGTTGTATCGCCCGTTGGGGCATTGATGAGATCCCACAGAGGGATCACGATTATGATCATGACTATGTACATGTATGTTCAGGTTGAGTTGGATGTTTGAAGGAAAAGTTTTAAATTTTAATGTATGTTGTTGATCATGTATGGGATTATACAGGTTTACAGGTTATATGTCAGGCTTGCTACGGGTCCCGGCGGCCTTAAGCCGATCTGAATCCTAGCGTCGGTAGCGGTCCGATTTTCGGGTCGTTACATGAGTGTTAGCTAGGCCACGTGACTAGGTGTTAGTCCCATTTCATAAAAAGTTTCTAAGACATTGTATGCACAGGTCATGAGGTGGGTGTCCACCAGGCTACATGATCAGGTGATTAGTCCTGATAATTAAGAGCTACAAGGTAGGTATCCGCCAAGCGAGTCTTCGGGCGATAGTCTCAAAAGACTAAGGCAAGTTTCTGCCGAAAAGCACCACAAAGCAGCTAGCCGCTAGGAGAGTCTTTGGATGCTAGTCCCCAAAAGACAGGTGAGTTTCTACCAAAAAGTTCCGCAAGGCGGGTAACTACCAGGTCACATGTCCGAATGTTAATTCCGTTCTATGAAATTTCCAGGTTATTTATGGCTGCTAATAACCAGGTGTTATGATCGGGTGCTAACCCCTTAGCAATTTCTTATCAATTATTCAAGCATGTTTTGACAATAAATGGAAGAGGGTTACAGACGAGTACCGATCATACAAGTACTTAATAAAAATAATAACAAGATATGAGAGAAAATATTTTCATTAAAACATTAGAAGATTACAAAGGAGGAGGGATGACTTCAGGTTCCACTTCCCGAGTCTCCATTACATTAGTATTTCCTACATCTATTACATTTTCTGCAGAGACTCAGTCGATGCCATCAATCCTCTCCTCCTCTTGCTCATCCTTGCCCCTTCCTCTGAAAAGATGTCATCTATCCAAGCAAAGTCCTCATAAGGAAACTGCTTCACTAGCTCCTTCCTAATCGAGTCTTGGCCCTCGATGAACATCTCTCCTCACTAGGCCACCATCTCTTGGAGCTCGGCCTCTAATTCAGTAATTCTATTGGAAGCGGCCCGGTTCTCCTCAACTTGAGACTACAGCTCCTGGACTTGGCGTTGAAGCATGACAACTTGATCCTCAGCACTCTTAGCTCAATTCTGAATGGCAAGCTTGGAAGCATTAGCCTCACCAAGGTCTGTCTAAAGCTTGTCCATCGACTTTAGAGTCTCTTTCATGGTGCCTTCCACCTCCTCAACTCGAGATTTTAGCCTCGAGCACTCCTCCTGTAGGAGTTTTTTGTTCATCTCTTGTGCTCCAAGCTCTCGCCTCAGAACTTTGTCCCGCTCCTTGGCCATATATGCGCACAGGGCGCTTTCCATTGCAGAGTGGATAATGTTATCGTAGAGATCGTCTATCTCGAAAGCATTTAAATGATAATGATATCCAGGTCACAGGGCATTCTTAGCTATCAGAACAGACAAATGGGGCTCCTCTAGAAGATAGGTTGTTCGAGTTCGCACTAGAGCCAGGTGTTGGATGCTCTGAGGCCACGTGACTTCCGCTTTAGCCTCTCCTTGTGAAATTTTGGCTTGGGCAGGAGTTGCTTCAGGTTCACCCCTCGTGGAAGACTTGCACTGAGCAGGAGCCAATTCTTCAGTCGTAGAGGGGTGGAGGAGGAGGAAGCATAATGATTTCCTCAGAGTGACGAGCACGCTTGGGTGGAGGCGTGGACGTTCCTACAACAGCTTTGCCCTTACAAGCAACACATTCTGCCTCAACAAATTTGTTCTTTGAGCCAACTATATCTGCATAGAATAAAAAGTGAATAAGACAGTTTATATACAAAAATAGTTGGAAAGAGAAATACCCTACTCACTGGCTAGAGAAGTGCTTTTCCCAAAGTAGGGAAGCTGGGCGGGTAAGGACCCCGAGCCTGACTCGCTTGGGGATGGCTCTACTAAGAAAAAACAACATTCCTCACCTCCTTGAGGATGTTTATCTTTTAAAATGAGGCTATTGTTGGAGGAAGTCTAGAGCCCATTTCTCATCCCTCCATGGCTGGGCCCCGTCCTTCCTTAGCTCCACCCATATGTTCTAGCTAGCTCGGAGGCATCCAAAATCCTCAGACATTCGATGAAGAAGGATAGGAAACTTGTTCTTCCATCGCTTTAACGAAGAAGGTATCTGGTTAAACAGTATCTAGTGTTTTCTCTCACTGAAAAACCAGAACTCTTCATTTCTTCGAGTACCTAGCTGATACAACTGAGAGAAGAGGGTCACGCTTGGCTCAAAGTTGTTAAAACAAATGAGCCGGAATGCCACCAAGATTCTCCAGCTGTTGGGATGCAGCTGGGTGACTGAAAGTTTATGGAATTGAAGGACCTTAGCAAAAAATGGATCCATGAAGAATTGAAGACCCACCTTTAGCTGCTATTCGTAGACTAAAATAGTATCCTTCGCAGGGATCTGGTCGTCTGCAGGAATGCTCAAGGATGGAGCAAAGACGTGAAAGGTTTCTCAAAAAATTTGGTATTTGTCATGAATATGATATATATCTTGCTCTGTTAATATAGAAGGGTGGTCATTAATTAGGTTGCCTTCGCTTTCATGAGTTGTCCTTAGTAGAACGGCAGGAGCTGGGGCACGAATGGGGCCATTAGAGGAAGAGCTGGGGCGCGAATGAGACCATTGGAGGAGGAGCTGGAGGCAAAACTTTTATCGGGAGTAAGAGAAGAAGAGGAAATATTCCTATTCATTTTAAAAGGAAAAAGCAAACGAGAATTACCGTGAAAAGCAAGGTAAGTATGAACAAAAAAGAGGAGTGACTGAGTCTTTTTAAAGCAAAGATGACAGTTGTGAGTAAAAGTGGTTTTTGGAGAAGAAGAAGAGTTCTTATATGATAGTTTCGACGGCAAGTTTTAAATGCGGCTCGAGAAACAGAGCAACCATCATTGATGGGCAGGAGCAGACGAAATGGCATGAATAAGAAAAAGTTAATCTAAATTAGCCGTGTGCCCTAAATCATAAAGATAACTGTCACTTTTGAATCTAAAAAATTAAAGATCAACGGTGGACCTCTAATATAATACAACAATCGCTCAATATAAGCATAAGTTGTCATTATAAAATAGGGTCACATGGCAAGAGTTTGATAAAATCGATACGTGGTCACACTCGCGGATAGAAAGACCCAGACACTATTACACTCGGTTCTCCATCAAGATTCACCCTCCCTTGAAGAGGTTAGAGTCTTCATATAAAGTTAACATTAGCAGACACAATCCAGCAAATTTCCATTACGCTTGTAATCGTGGGATCTCCAACTGATTAGCCGGTGAGATTCCTTATTAATTATCATACTATATCATTGTCGAATTTTCAAAAAATATTATAATTAATTATATTTTCTTACGGTACAAATGCTAACAATTATAAAAAAAATGTACACGATTCTTAATTGTAAATCAATTCCTTATATTTACTCTATTTTTCAGTTTACTAATTTAAATATCAGACTGACTGCCATAAACGTCAAACACCTCACATTCTATTTCTTATAAAATTGATCAATTACAATATAATTTTATTTTAGCCACATCACTATCTAAAAAAATATATTTAATAAATAAAAAATTTATTAATTCACCTTTTGATTTTAAAAATACATTAAAATATATTTAAAATTTTAAAAAATTTATTAATTTAATTATTTTATAATTATTAAATATTTACCATTTAATTTAAGTGATATAAAAAATTATTAATAATTAATTTATTAATTTTAAAAAATATAATAAAATATTTTTTAAATTTTAAAAAATTATAATTAATTCCGTACTTAATATATTTTAAATTTTTAAATAATATTTAATATTTAAAATTTTTAAAATTAAAAAATGACTAATGAGTTTTTACAGGAGAATTACATTTTAATTAAAAAAAAACTTGGCAAAAAGAGAGAATAAATAGTGGGGGGGATTAGGAAATTTCTTACGCGGCTCCAGGGCGACGAAACCCCCCACCCCCCACCAAAAGAATCCATAGACGACGACGGAACAAATCGTTTTCATATCTCAAATCGACGTCGCCATTCGGCACTCTCTAGTCTCTGCAGCTGCTTCATTCAAAATTGGAACAAAAAAAAAAATCACTGAATTAATCAAACTATTGATTTTACTTTAGCTCCAAGTATTGATTTTCTGTATAAAATTTCTGGTTATTGTTGCCGATGATATGATTAAACTAAAAATTATTTCTGTTTAACGACTTGTCAAATGTATATTATTTCCATATAATAGCAGAACTGAATTATTTATTTACAGGAAGCTTAGACTGTTGCGTTTGGGATTATAAATTTTACTTTGATTTTGTCTGTTTATTTGTTTGTTTATTTTCTTGTTTCGGCCGCGTTTTAATTGGGAGCAGGAATTGGGTCCTCTTGATATTTGTAGATTTGATTCGAGTATCATTTTAATTTGAAATTGAAAGCTATTTTCTACTCTGAATCGCGATTGTTATGTAATTGTCCGAGTAAGAAGAGGGTTTAACTTCGTTGGTGAATTTTGTATACAACTTTGGGTAGAAATTAGGGCTTTTGAATTGGGTTCTTAGGTTTTTGTAGGGGGTGGTTGATTGCTTGTTGGAGTGAACTATACGAGAGGCCAAAAAACAGCTGATTTTTCTTATTGAGTGTTGTCCAAGAACGAGTGTTTATTGGGTTCTTTTGTTTTGATGTGATTTGAGAGGCTTTTAGTCTGAATTCAATGATTGTGAGTTGGTTTTCTTTCTTTTTGTCAATTCGGCGCTTGTGGAATCCTCCTGAAGGTTAGAAGGGTTTGACTTTACCGGAATAGAGATGGCGGCTCATCTAAGATTTTGCAATTGAATATTATAGGGGAACTGAAAATTTTCCTATTCAATCTTGGAGATTTTAATTGTTGCGGTTTCGATTAGAGATTGAAATGTAGGATGGATAAATCTCAGGGCAGTTCCAATTCGCTGCCTTCTTTCCTTTCAAAGACATATGAGATGGTGGATGATCCTTCAACAGATTCAGTCGTTTCATGGAGTCAGAGCAATAAAAGCTTTATTGTATGGAATCCACCAGAGTTTGCGAGGGATTTGCTTCCAAAATTCTTTAAGCACAATAACTTCTCAAGCTTCATCAGGCAGCTCAACACATATGTAAGCCAATGCTTTCTCTATTGTTTTCTTTTTTGTTCTTCTTCTTTGTGAGCATGCTTATTTAGGTTATATTTGAATGTTCTGAATAGGGTTTTAGAAAGATTGATCCAGAACAATGGGAATTTGCCAATGAAGATTTTATACGGGGTCAACCACACCTTATGAAGAAAATTCATAGACGGAAGCCAGTTCACAGCCATTCTGTGCAAAATGAAAATATCCACGGACGGGGATCTAATCCATTAACCGATTCAGAAAGACAGAGTTTGAAGGTTTACATAGAGAGGCTTGAAGAAGAGAAAAAAGTTCTTATCTTGGAGTTACAGAGGCATGAACAGGAGAGGCAAGGATTTGAGATGCAAGTGCAGGCATTGAAGGTTAAATTGCAACAGATGGAGAAAAGGCAGCAAACTTTGGTGTCTTGTATGGCCCAAGTCTTGCAGAAACCTGGGCTTGCTATAAATCTCATGTCACAGTTGGAGCCAGGCCATGATAGAAAGAGAAGGTTGCCAAGAATTGGATATTTCTCTAATGAGGCCAGCATTGAGGATAATCATATGGTGACTTGTCAAACTCACGCCGGAGAAAATGCGGATAGTAATTCTGTTGCACAGACAAACATGGAGCAGTTTGAGCAATTGGAGTCATCTTTGACATTTTGGGAGAGTATCCTAAATGATGTCCAAATCAACGCTCAAATTAATTCAACCTTAGAGTTGGATGAATCCACAAGTTGTGCTGAAAGCCCCGCCGTATCTTGTGTACAATTTATTGTTGATGTTCGGCCCAAATCTCCTTCAATTGACATGAATTCTGAGCCCGCTGTAGCTTCAGCCACAGATTCTGTTCCTCCGAGGGAACATGCACCTGGGCCTGCTCCTTCTGCAGCAGCTGGGGTCAATGATGTATTCTGGGAACAGTTTTTGACTGAGAATCCTGGTTCAACTGACAAACAGGAAGTTCAATATGAAAGAAAGGATTCTGGTGGTAGAAAACATGAGATCAAACCCAGTGATCAGGGACAGTTTTGGTGGAATATGAGGAATGTAAATAATATTGCAAAACAGATGGGACATCTTACTCCTGCAGAGAGAACCTGAAATTTGCTTGAGCGGTTTTTATCTTTTGATGATCTGAGCCTCACATGTAATAAATTAGGTATGATTTGTTTGATATGGTAATAATAGATTTTCTGTGTTGATCCCATTTTGAACTCTATATTTCATCTCACTTCCATCATTCTTTGGCTGCTACTATACTTAGAAAGGCTTTGCATTTTCCTCATGGGCTGTTTGGTTTAGCATTTGAATTATTGTTGATAAATGATAGCCATAGCGGATAGTTGATCCTAATTGTTATTAGCAATTGATATATATCAGGTATTTGGTAAATTATATGTACCTGTTACTGATGGCATATAAAATGACTAAACCATTTGTTATTTATTATATTAATGAAATAAAAATAAAATATGCAATATATATAATTAAAAATATAATTTTAAAATATAATTATTTTTCATACATATACATAATTGTTACAAACTTATAATATAACAGTGGATATTATAAGTTTCAAAAAATTAAATATTATAACTAGTTTAATTGTTGTTTATTATATTTTAAATTTATTTATTGTCTTGTAATTTTAAATAATTTATTTATGTGAAAATTTAATTTAAAAAATTATAATTAATGAATTTTAAAAGGTAATATAGTCTAAATAAAAAATAAAGTGAAAACAGTTATTAGAACGGATTTAAAATGCAGTTGATAGCTTTTATATTAGTTGTCTATTAGCTATTGGTTGTTATTTCGAGAGTTTACCAAACACTTGGTGTTTGAATGCCAATGAACTATTAGCTGCATCCAACAAATAAATCAAACACCCCCTTAGTTTGATTATGCTTTAATTGTTACCTGTGTTGAACAGGTTTTGACATCTACCATACTCAGGGAGGAAATATGTCAGTCACCTTTAACGATGAAAATGATTTTGGTACCTAATTCAACAATACTTTCAGAAGCTCCTCCTTTCTATTTATGGTGCGTTTCAGATCATTTCACTTTGACTATCAGAGATCTAAAAAAATGAGGTTGAGATACAAACTATTGACTGACCTATCTTCTCTCTAAAAGATAATAAATTAATAATAGCTCTGATATTTCCCATCTTATTAATAAAAGGCGCTAGCTAAGCTTGATAAAAAAAATGGCAATAGCTAAATAAGGAATTGGGGTGGAATTTGAATGAGATCTGTTGATGCTATAATCATTAATGATTTCACATAAGAGGATTGTTTTGGTTCAGATTGTTTACAAAGATGATGAAAGAGCGATTGTAATTTTATGGTTGGATCCAGGGCAAGCTATGATATCTGATTTACTACTGTTAATAATATGGCAGGGAATGAGCAAATGGATTTTATATGTATATTAAGCTGGGGCAGTATTTTGTGCCAATATTTTCAAGATTATTTATATCTTTTGAACAGAAATATGGGAATTGTAATATTTTCATGCACAGATTTATTGTGCTGGGCTCGGTTAGTGCACCTCTTCATCTACCTTCTGTGCAAGTTATGTGCTTGGATCTTATTTTTTGTTTATCATTTAAAGTTTTGTTTTCTTTATGCTCATTGACCATTTTACAATATAAATTGTAACTGTTATCTTATTTGTGATGATGTATGTTGCATTTAGTTCTTAGGGTGGCTTTAGCTTTCTTATATCTGAACTGACTGCTTTTTTGAATTGATGGTGGATCAATACATAGAAATTGAAATCAGCACATGTTTGGATAATGATAATAAGCTTGAAAGTTCTGGCACAGTTTTAGGTACTCATCTGTCAAGTTCAGTTGCTTTGCAAATTCTGGACATTGCTAGGTAAAATGCTTTAATGGTAGGACCTTATACCTACATTGAATATCAGTGGGGAATGAGATTGCATATAAATAGAAGAAGGCATCAAATACTACTTCTATTGCCAATGAATCATCAGAAATCAGAGCATTTATCTTGGATCATTGTCAGGATGCTCAATCGTATTCCTTCTGGTTTCTAAAGGCATTTTTCATGCCAGCTTCATCCATTTTATTTTTATCACATATCATTATCTATTTATTTTTTGGCCGATTGGGACAAGTCCAAGTCAATTGTTGACTGAGCAGTTAAACGTGGGGGTGTAAGTTTAGTCTTTACTGATTCGGTTTTGTTAGAACAGAAAAAATTTCTTCTGGAATGCAGTGAATACAGTTGGTCCTCTACTTTTCATGAAAATTTCCTTCCTTTTATTAAAATTTATGACATTTTTTTTAACTTGTCATACTTCTAATAAAACTGCAAATTGATATATATTTATATTTTAATAATGAGTAGAACTGGCTGATTTGTGCATGTTTACCAGTGTTATGCCAGGGAACTGGGTGACTGCCATGGAAATTTCTTTTTTGCTCCGAGATCTCATCTAGTGGGAGAATTGTGAAAGCACATACTGCCAGTCGTGGGATTGTTTGCTTGCTTGGGATCCTATCGTTGAACTGGATGGGCATGCATACGTGGTAGATAAAACCAAATTCCAATGACCTTTTGGTTTGGTCTCTTTTTTTTTTTTTTATTCCTATCTGGTCATTTTATTTGATTTTGTGCATCTTCCTGATGAACTGAAGGCTCTGAAATCCAAAATTGATGCCTTTCCAACTGATTCTTGCTCTGTCTGAGTTTCCATGCCAGCGTATTTGTCACCTTCTATCCTCTAAATGATTTCAAAATGATATAAAGGTCATGCTTTAGGCTTTAGCAAAGCAGCATAGTACTTGATAATAAATGATAGGCGAAAAATTGGCCTCATCATCAGCTGTATGTTCTGTGGTCTCTATTTTTCATAACAGTCCAATGAATGCATAATCCTATTTCATAAATCCTACGCAAGTCAAAGTCCATTTACATAGCCACTCTCAAATTGGAGGCAAAAAGACACGCTAGCTAGATGGCTATGTAGCTGACTTCTGACCTGTAATATTGCTAATCTTGATGCACAAAGTTTCTTTAATTGTCTTAACCAGGTCCTGCTTCTCAAGATGGAATTATCCTTTTTCTTTCTTTTGCAACTTTTAGAATACAATGGTTTTATGATTCGTACGAAGATGGCATCCTAGCTGTTATTAGTTATAGAATGGATTGATTTGGATAGATTTCCTACCAACCAATCCTCCTTCTCACATGTATGCAAATGCCTAATAGCAACATAAAATCTGAACTTTTCGACATTTTGTATTTTAATTCAAACATTTGAAAGAGGATCATTGTTGAGCAAGCATTACCTCCTTCCAGAGATTATCGAAGGAGTACCAAACCTCCAAGCATGGCCTTCTCTTAGCCACGACCCACACATAGACACCTTCTAGTGAGGCCTTACTGACCTTATGGTAAGTGTTGTTTTGCAATTGTTTTTCTTTCTTCTTTCTCTTTATTTTTGTTTGTGATTGAATTATTTCACAATTGTCTTGAAGAAAGTTTGGTGAAATTGTTTGAACTGAAAGTGGATTAAGAGCATTATTGTAATTGGTTTGGGACTGAAATTTGGAAAGTTGAAAATGCAGAATTTTGATAAAACACAGTACTTTGATATCAGTTTTGATTTTTCTGAAATGAACCAAATTATATTCCATTAGGTTTGATTCGGTTTCGATTAGTATTTTTATGTAATCAAGTTTTTATATGAAAGGTGCGGCTCAGCTTTAATAATAATAAAAGAAATAAATGACATACCACCTAAGATGAGATAAACTTCTTCCGAATTGAACTTTAATTTGAATAAAATTTTTATATAATTTAAAAATTTGTTCAATTGTGCTAAAATTGAAATTAATTTATTAAAATATAAAAAGTCACAAATATTTGAATTTTATATGCTATTAGCTGTTTATTTTTCTTATTACTTTTTTGCTTTAGCATTATTAATAAGGTTATGAAAGCCGATCTTAAGTTTCATAGTTAAGAATCGCATCACGGGTCTGCGGATAGGAAAGCTGCCTTCAGTTGTGACCTTGCCTTTATTACGATTCTCTCCTCCTCGGGTGGAACCTATAATGATGGAATATGAGAGTCATTGAGGGAGTTCGGGTACCTTAGAGCTCGTTAGAAGAGAGCTCTAGATCTTGAAAGAATTTGATAAATAGTTTCTACTTATTTTATTCATTAGTAATAACCCTTTTTACAATGATGCTTATAATGCAAATAACTAATCAGATACAATAAGAGTTTTATTTGAACTTGATCACTTATCTAGTTGATAAGATAAAGATAAAATCTAATTTAACTACTTAATAAATTCATATAGAGATAGATCTCTTAATCTGAAAGATAAACTTTTACTGCTGATGAACTTCTAATTCTGTTTGGAGCGCTTATTTTAGTACTTACCCACGAACGCATCTAGGAAAATAGCTTGTCCTCAAGCGAAAAGGAAGGATAAGCATCTTGGAAATGAGATGAGGATTCCCAAGTGGCAATAGTGTCGGAATAGCCAGTCCAAGTAACTAAGATTTCCATGAACCACGATTCAGCTGATATGAGTTGAAACAATTCAGCCATCTAGTGTGGGAGGCAAGGGAGGAATGTCAACTGGAAGTTCTCCTTTAGATGGCTTGAGTAGGGAAACATAGAACACATTATGAATTTTGCTTTCCGCCGATAATGCTAGTTTATAGGCAACTTCTTCAATCCTTTCTAGTATTTGGAAGGACCGAAAAATTTTGGAGCCAATTTATGATGTTGTTTGGTAACAAAAAGACGTCTATAGGGATAGAGACGTAGCCAAACCCAGGCACCTTTGTCAAATAGAACCTCCTGATGACTTTTGTCATATGTTTCTTTCATGCGAACTTGAGCTTGCTGGAGCTGGACTGAATGTCAGCTAATACTAGATCCCTTTCTTACAATGCTTGATCCAAAGTGTCTACTTTGGTGGAGCTTGAAACATAAGAGAGTAGTCATGCCCATAAACAGCTTTGAATGGGGAGGTCTTAAGAGAGGTATGGAAGGAAGTATTATAACTGTACTTTGTCCACGGCAACCATTGCACCCAATTTTTTTGGTTTATCACCAACAAAGCACCTAAGATACATCTCAATGGTGCAATTGACCACCTCTGTTTGCCCATCAGATTGAGGGTGATAAGCGGAGGAAAATGATAAATTGGTGCCATAAAGTCGAAATAATTCCTTCCAAAAATTACTAGTAAAAACGACATCTCTACCACTAACAATGGATTCGGGAATGTCGTGCAAATGAAAAATAATAGAAAAAAAAAAGCTTGTGCCACAGTAGTAGCTGTATAGGGATGAGATAAAGGGATAAAATGGGTAAATTTGGAAAATCGATCAACCACCACAAACAACACAGATTTGCCATTAACCTTGGAAAGACCCTCAATGAAATCCATTGAAATATCATACTAGACTTGTGATGGATGCTGCAAAGGTTGCAACAGTTCGATAGGATGTAAATTTTCAGTTTTGTGTCGTTGGCAAACAGTACGTAAGGTCACAAAATCTCGAATTGTAGAACGTATTCTTTGCCAATAGAAATTTGTCTGTACCCGTTGAAGGGTCTTTTGAAGCCCCTTATGTGTGGAATCATGAATTGATGCTATAATAACATGAATTAAAGAAGAAGTAGCCAATAAGTAAACCTTGTTCCGAAAATAAAGCAGCCCATCTCGAAAAGCCCAGCTATCATCCAATTCACCATTGAGTATCTTATCCTGCAACTGCAACAATGCTGGTGTGTTTTCATTTTTTGCCTTCACGTCAGCAAATAACAGAGGTGTTGGTTGCGAAACAACAAACAGAGTACCATCGTGGTCATCCTGTTCATCTCCACGAGAAAGAGCACCAACCACTTTGTTTAAAGAACCTGCCTTGTAGTCCACCCGAAAATCAAAACCCAACAACTTATTGATCCTATGTTGTTGAGGAGAAGTGGTCAGATGTTGTTCAAGCAAGTATTTGAGGCTATAATGGTCAGTCTGAATAAGGAATTTTCTCCCCCCATAAATAAGGACGCCAATGTTCGACTGCTTTTGCCAGTCCAATGAGCTCGCGATCATACGCCGCTAGTTTGAAGTGTCTTGCAGTCAATTTTTGACTGAAAACAGCTATTGGATGACTATGCTGTTGAAGAATAACCCCTATACCTCCCCTAGATGCATCACATTCAACCACAAATTCAAAATCAAAATCTGGCAATTGAAGAATCAGAGAGTTTGCAAGTGTTGCCTTTAATTGTTGAAAGGCCTTTCTAGCTGCATCCGATAGTAGCCTGCAAGGCTAAGGAAACTGCGAAGGGTTTAATAGAATGTGGTTCTGGCCATTCAATTACTACTGAAATTTTGCTTGCATCTAATGTTACCCTGTGCCACTTATGACATGACCTAAATAGGATACCTGTTTAGCACCAAAAGAGCATTTAGAGTACTTTAGAAATAAATGATCTTAACGTAACAAAGTGAAAACCTCCAGAATGTGGCTTAGATGTTCATCCCATGATTTGCTGTAGATTAGAATATCATAAAAAAAGATGAGTACAAACTTTCTCAAATGAGGAGAAAACACATCATTCATAAGTGCCTGAAAAGTAGAAGGCGCATTAGTAGGGCAAAATGACATAACCAAGAATTCAAAATGGCCATGATGTGTGCAAAAAACTATTTTTTCCACATCTCCAGTATCCATTCGAATTTGGTGGTAGCCGGAGCGCAAATCCAGTTTGGTAAAATATTGAGCTCCGTACAACTCATTAAGAAATTCATCGACCACGGGGATTAGGAACTTGTCTTTTGACAGTCTTAGCATTTAATTCCCTGTACTCCAAACAAAATCTCCACGAACAATCATGTTTTTTAACAATACAGGAGATGAGAAAGGAGAGCAGCTTGGACGGATTATACTTTGTTTGAAGCATGGATGTACATTGTTTTTCAATTTTATCCTTTTGCATATGTGGGTAGCGGTATGGTCGGACTACTACAGGTGAGGATCCAGGAATAGACAAATTCGATGATCACACGATCTTATGGGCGGCAACCCATTCGACTCATGAAATAAATCAGAAAATTTTGCCAACACTAACTCTAAAGAGGAGTCGCCTGTATCTCTTATAGAATGGACTTATGGCTTGAGCTCTTATTGTCGACCATGTAGCATAACCTGTTTCCCTTCTCTAAGAAAATCCATGGTTAAAGCCTCAAAATTCCACACAATTGGTCCCAAAGTTTTGAGCCACTGTACTCCAAGAACCACATTAAAACCATCTAATGGTAACAAATAAAATTCAATAGGAAATTGTTCATGTTGGGCTTGCAACTGTTCAACACACAGCCCAGTACTTAGAACCTTTTCTCCATTGGCTACCGCTACCTACAATCGAGCACGGAGTTGAATCAGCAGCTTAAGTCATTGGGTAGCAACCCGACTTATGAAATTATGCATGCATGTAAGGAAATAGCGGGCTCATTCGATACAAATTCTAGAGACTCGCCTGCTGCATCCTCTTCCGATTCAACCCAAAACAGCTTCTTGCATTAGTGTCCAAAGGAGTATGTTTCATCACAATTATGACAAAGCCCTTTTGCCCTTCTCTCTGCCATCTCTACTCTACTTAATTTTTTTATGAAAGGTGGTGTGACACTGCTTGTGCTAGATTGTTGCATGGAGTTACTAGAAACTGAAAGTTGTTTGACTGATGAAAATGTCGCTGTGGTGGGGGGTTTTGGATTGACCCAAGAACGAGGTTTGTAAGATCCTGCTCTGCTCAGTTGTTGTTTTCTCTCAAATGCTTTGGCTCAATTCATAGCTGTAGCTAAGTTTGGAGGGCGTTGCATTTCCACCTCAATGCGGATACTTTCAGTTAAGCTGTGTTGATCCATTCTCACCATTTTTCCTGTTCTAGCCTGTACACCTATAACTGTGCTTCCCCTAACATGTGGAAGGTTGCCAGCTTGACCTTATCTTCTTTAGGTGTGTTTTGATTTTAGAAAAATTGATTACATCTATGTAATCAAATCAGTAGATCATGGCTTCCATCATATTAAGGAAAATCGAGCTTTGTATATTTGGGAATCACCCCTGCCTTTGTACCTACAAATCCTTCTTCGTTGGGTATGTTAATAAAAGTGGGTTGACTGCTGCTGCTGGTTACTGGCTCCTTGCCTCTACTCCTGTTATATACTGCCAAGAATTCCTGCAGTTGTTTGGACAAGTTAAGGAACTAGGCTTCCATTTGAGCGAATTTGGCGTCACTCAAGGCTTGGGATTCCTATAGCATAGATCGCAACTCCTCTCTTTGGTTTTCCATGACGATTGGCTCTATACCAATTTGTTAAATTCCCTAGTTAAGGATCGTGTCAGGGGTTTGCGGTAGGAGAGCTGCCTTCAGTTGTGACCTTGCCTTTATTACGATTCCCTCCTCTTCGGGTGGAACCTATGATGAAGAAATATGAGAGCTCAATGGAGAGAGCTCGAGTACCTCAGAGCTCGTTAGAAGAGAGCTTCAGATCTTGAAAGAATTTGGTAAATAGTTTCTGCTTATTTTATTTATGGGAGATTTACAATTTAGTCCCTAAGTATTGTTGATAGCGGTTGTCTAAGCCGTCAAAAATAAACCTATTATTAATCAACAAAATAATTTGTAGATAGTGGCAATAGGGTCGAACCACAGGGATTTGACACTACCAATCTTCCTAATAATGATTTGGACAAATAAATAACAAAAGTAAAATAAAAAGAAAGGGGAGGTTTGTTTTGATGATAGAGAGCTAAGATTAGAACTAAGTAATAAAAGAGAGCAATAATTCAAAAGATGAGTAAATCAATGGTAAAAGGATTCTAGTTGAAGTGTAGGATATATTTCAGTTTGTAGAATTGATCACTGACTCTTTTATACTTCTATTTATTTCAATAAATTAGTTTAGGATGTGGAAGACGCTTCTCACAGTCCAAATTCCTCCTTAGTTTTAGTTCGATTAGGAAACATTCGCTAATCAAACACTAATTAACAAGTTGCCAAGGAACGTCCTTAGAGTTTTTTACTTTCCAACTGTTAACTGCATTAAGACTTGGAGAAACCTAATTCTAATCTTGCCAACCGCGTGGTCAAGTTTAAATTATGCAACTAAGTGTGCTTGTGTTCAAACAATCTAAGCAATTACGGACCTAAATTATTTAAACTAACAATATATTACTTATGCAATTAAAAGCAAGAGGCCTTAATTGATTCTAATAGCAAAGTAATAATAGCAAGAAGAATGAGTTGCATAAATATTGAAAAATAGAAGTTTAACAATGGAGTTTTAGATCTCCCAATTCATCACAAACTGAATTTCCCCTAACTTCAACTAGAACAAAGATGTTTAGCCACTCATGGTGGACAGAAACACAAAAAAGGTAAAGAAGAAAAGTGGAGAAGGGGGCTGCTGTGCTGCCGAAATTCTGCAGAAAATCCGATGAGGATGTGATGATTTTTTGCTGGTTTGGTGTTGTCCCCTTTCATAGGTGAAGAGTCCTAATCCTTTTTGAACTTGGAATCCTATTTTGACTTGGTCTTTTGTAGTCTTTGACTCCTTTATCTTGTATTTTATGATGGATAAAACTCCCTTGGTGAAGGGATTTCTTTGGTGTAGCTTTTGGAGTTGCCATAGAATTGATCTTGTAGTGTTTGAGGTAGGATAGTACTTTAATACTTTTGAAATTTGAATTTTTCTTCTCTTTCCGCACTGCTGGGTTTTTGGCGTCAGTTTGATTTGGGCAGTTGATTTGGGCAAATCGCTTGCCCAAATCGTTTCTGTGTGTTTGGCCAAATCGATTTTTCAGCTTTTTCTGCAATTTTTCTCCAAGTTTCCATTTTTTTCATTTTCTGTAAAAACATCATAAAAATATAAATTAAACTAGAAAAATGCATATTTAAATAGTAATAAAGATAATAAAAATGTGACTAAATTATGCTCGATCAATTGCCATTATTAATAAGTCAGTTTCTGTATTTTCAGAAACCTATTAAAACGTGCTTAACTTTTCTTTTCATTAACAAAATAGTCCTTATATCATTTTTTCCGTTAAAAATAGATAAAGTATGAGAGAGAAAAATTTTAAAATCCAATTTTGCCCTCAAATAAAACTTTTTATTTAGTCCTTGGATATTGCTATTATTAACAAGTCAGTCCCTCCATTTTCAGAAATTTATTAAAACGTTCTTATCTTTTCTCATATCTATTAAAACATCCTAAGAGTTTAATTCCGTCAATGAAATAGTCCCTATATTTTCTCATATCTATTAAAACGTCATTATCATTTCTTTCTGTCAACGAAATAGTCTCTCATCATTGTTTCTTTCCTCAATGAAATAGTCCCTCCCTACATTTTCAGAAATCTATTAAAACGTTCTTATCTTTTTTCATATCTATTAAAACGTCCTTATTGTTTCTTTCCGTCAATGAAATAATCCCTATCTTTTCTCACATCTATTAAAATGTCCTTATCGTTTCTTTCCGTCAACGAAATAGTCCTTCCTCCTCCTCCTCCTCCTCCTCCTCCTCCTCCTCCTCCTCAAAAAAGAAGAAAAAAAAGAAGAAGAAGAAGATGATGATGAAGGAGAAGAAGAAGAAGAAAAAGAGGAAAAAAGAAGAAGAAGAAGAAGAAAAAATGAAGAATAAGAAAAAGAAGGAGAAGAAGAAAAAGATGATGATGAAGAAGAAGAAGAAAAATCACCTCTTCCTTCTTAAAGAAGAAGAATAAAAAGAAAAATCGAAGTAGAATCAAAGAAGAAGAAGAAGAAGTAGGAGGAGGAAAAGAAGGGGGGTAAGTTGGTCTTTTACTATATTTTTAATGGCAGAAATAGATGGAAGGACTATTTTGTTGACGGAGAGAAAAGACAATGACGTTTTAATAGGTTTCTGAAAATACATGGACTGACTTGTTAATAATGGCAATACCCAGATATTAAATTGTAAATCTCTCTTTATTTATTAGTAATAACCCCTTTTTATATTGAGGCTTACAATGCAGATAACTAATCAGATACAAGCATAGTTTTATTTGAACTTGATAACTTATCTAGCTGATAAGATGAAGATAAAATCTAATTTAACTACTTAATAAATTCAGATAGAGATAGATTTTTTAATCTGAAAGAGAAACTTCTACTGCTGATGGACTTCTAATTCTGTGTGAAGCGCTTGTTGTAGTACTTATCCACAAACGCATCCATAACAGCCAGTTTCAACATTGCTGGTTTATGCAAAAGGGAGAGGAGGCAAAAATAGCACGCAATTGTTTGAAAAAGAAAACCTTTTAACAGATAGTCGGAGTTTAATTATGAAGATTGCTAATAATTATGTGAAAAATTGTCATCTGAGAAAATTGAATATTGGGAATTAGGATCACATGTTAGGATGCTGTAACAGGATTAAGCGTAGCAACCACTATAAAACATATATGGATCCTGGGAATACAAGGGTTTTACAGATGCTGCTTATCACCATAGAGGTTGAATGCAGGATAAATAATCTAAGACCCATACTGGGTCTTACTAGTTACTACTAGTACATTAGTCTTTGCTTGCTGGGAAATACTTGTATTGTAAATTCAATCTCAAAAAAAAAAGATTAGTGCTTGTAATATAATTGTCATTTCCCAAGCCAAATTAACACTGGACATTGTCCTTGTACGGTCTAGATTCTCTTTTTCACAATTGCAATTCTTGCTTTTCTAATATCCTTTGTCAAAGGTGATGTGAAGATGGAACTACACAGGCACATCAATGTTTACATTGGACTATTTCTTGAAGTTGTTCATGGCCAGGAGGTTAGCTAGCTAATCATCCTTATGTGCTGAAATTGAAGCATAATATTAGAATATAACGTATCTACAGAATGTTCACATTTTTCTCTATCAGTAGCAAAGATGTGATTAATCTTCAGTGACACTCTTCATTGTCGAATTCAGTAAAACAAGCTTGGTTCAGGTTGAACCATACCTGCTGGAATGCCCTGATGATGAGACCATGGAACTCATCAGAATTTAATGTCAAATAGCATGCCAAGAGTTCTTCAAGCTCTTCTAGCTGGCTAATTCTCTGCTCTCTAATCATCTCAGTCATTGAATCTCTGAAGTCCTTCTGGGGATCATACGAAAATTTTACCATGGCGAAGCTTTCTAAATCCTTGAATTCCTCCATTTCTTTGTCCTTTGCCTTCTTTTTCATTTTCAACTTGGCTTTCTTCATGTCTTCCAGAGCTTTTATTTTGCAAATTTCAACTTTTGAAGCTGTTCTTGGAGAATAAACTTTTAGTTTACTGTTCTGCTTTGGTCTTTTCCTCTGTAATTCCCTGCTTATGCACAGAGATTTCCTCTGTTCTTCACTTCTTGACTTGAGCTCTTCAATCTTCTTCTCTTTCAACCTCTGCCGCTCAAAGCTAAACTTTTCTGTAGAAAATCCATCATGTTCCTTCTCAGCAGGAAAATCACAACCCACTTCAATTTTCCTTCCATGAGAATCTCTTGAATTCATGGAAGAGAAGTAGCAATCTTTCCTTGAATCAAAAGCTGCCAACTTACAATCCTCCCTTTCAACCATCCCACCTGTTCTTTGAGGTTCAGTCTCAAACACATTCTTCATTGCTGCATTTCTTGGAATCCTTTCTGCTTCATGTTGTATTCCATCTAGTTCTAATTGCTTCCCTTCAAAATCCCTTTGCTTTCCTTTTCTTAATTTCTCATCTCTTCTAACTTTCAGCCTTGGTGTTCTGATTTCTGCTTCTTTTTCCCTTGTACTTGTTCGTTCTGGCAAAATCTCTTCTTCTTCTAGTAATTCTTTCATTTTCTTTACTGGAGAAACCATGTTACTGAACTTTTGAGTCTGTCCACTTCCATTCACTCTTGAAGCTTTTGATTTACAGCTGTGGTGGCTTGATGCTAGAAATTCAAGATCATCGTCTGAATTGTACTGAACTGATCGTGACACATTTATGTAGTTCATGCCCTCAAGACTATCCTCTCCAAACGATAGCCTCCAAAAAGCATCACCATCTCCTCCATAAATTTTACCTCCACTATTAGCACAAGCCGAAGAGTCTGTAGACACAGAATTCCATTTCTCTTTTTGCTTGACTTTCGCATGTTTCTGCCTGGAACTGATGCTTGTTTGCTTGAACTTTGTCAGCCATGAAGTGGGTAGAACTTGAGAGATTAAGAAAGGGCGAGAAGAAGCAGATGATGAAGATGGTTTCTTCTTGCCCCACTTCATCTTTCTACACTACTGATTAATGGGGTTTTCTCAGCTTTTTCTAATTTCTTTCCTTGGATGAGAATTTGCAGAGGAGATGGTAAGAAACTGAATAAGCTGCTAACGGAGAAGAGGAAGTTCTAGCAGTTGGAGGGCAGTTAGGCTTATAAAAAGGAACGTGGGTTTCTTATTTGTTTTCTTTCTGCAAGAATTTCTTGTTTTTCAAAAGAAAGATCCGCTCTAAATCTTGTGACCACTTTGCCTAACTTTAATTTTGTTTTCCACTTTTATGTTATGGTTTCTACTTGAAAATTAATTCATGGGTAGATGGGGACCTCTCGGATCTCCTAGGAGAAGAAACACTACAAGTAGAAAATTGCAGTTCCCAGCCAACTACGGCTAATTGCTCAAGGCTATATGAAATAAAGGCTAAGCTGCACCATTTAGATCCTTGAGAAGACCCTCTATCACAAGACCATCAGCCTCTCTTAAAATCATGCCTTGCCTCTTGCTTTTACCTTTCCAATGTCTGCTCACGACTCACTTGATAGCAAGCATTTCAATTAGAGCTAAATGTCAAATAAAAAAAATAAAAAAAAAAAAGCTAATTTCAATGTGCTGTATGCAGTATATTTCGTTTTATTTGAGTTTATTTAATAATATAAGGGTAGATTTAAAAAAAAATTAATATTTTTAATTTGTATAGATGAATAGGAAGAGCAAATTTGGCCATTGATTATTTATGCCAAGCCAGTTACTTGTACCAGTGGCCCACTTTTGTGATGATTGGGAACAAGTACTTGGCTTTGAAGTGGAGACAGATATAGGATAATTAGGACTGTCAGTTGTATCTTTTGGTTTTTCTGATTTGAAGGAGTTCCTTTCTTTAGTTTGTTAAAATCAAAGCAGTTCCCTCTTTTTTTGCCTTTTGCTTTTTTTTTATTTTTTTTTTTCTCTAGATTTTATGACTTCTCTCTCTCCAACTTTAAATCAAAGACCAGTATAGTGGCTAATTGGCAGAGGATGGGAAAAAGGGAGAGAGCATAACAATGAGGTTAGGTCCTCAGAGATTGAAAAGAACAAGGCTGCAAATTAGGTTAGTTCAAGTACAGGGCTAATTACCAAATATAAAAGTTGAAGGCCCCAAATCAACTTTAACATTGAGCCAACGTTTTCAAAGAGTTTATTCCATTGTTTTGTTAGTCTTAGGCTTCATTTGCAATGATTCATTTTAAACAAAAAATAATTCAAATAAATTTTTATAAAATTATATATGATTTTAATTTTTTTTAAAAATGAAATATGTTTAAGCTGAAAAATAAAGTTTTTCATTCTAAACAAAATATTTTATAGAAATGAAATCAATTAAATTGAATTCATATGAAATTCTTGATTTTAAACAGGATTAATAATAGGACGATAAAGGCTTCACTTAGTGAAAAAGAAACTGATAGAGTTAGGAACAAAATAAAAAAAAAGATACCAGTGGGAATCGGTTGAATATATTGGTAACGAAAGCAAAAAAAACCAAGAGGAATACAATATCAATATCTTCTAAAGTAATTTCTAAAGGAAGAAAACTGTTATAGATTATAAGAAACAAATATGTTAATATAGGAAGTAAATATTAATAGATGTGTTAGTTGCTTAACTTTAGAGATTGCATGATCATGCACTTAATTTTTTTTCCTTTTTAGATACGATTTCTCATATATAAATATGTTGTAATTTCTATTATAATATAAATAAATATTATCTTTTTACATGGTATCAGAGCCTCTCCCATAGAAATTTAAATTTTTTGGAGACTTAGAGCTCCTGTTTTTTTGGGTTACCTATATAGGGTAACATTAGTCTCTCACCGCCTACCTAGGAACGACGTTGGAGCGCCGGCGAAGCTACACTGACGAGCTGACGGGTATCCTGCCGGCAAGTGCACTTCACGCGCCGCGATAAGGTTCTGACGTCGTCCCACTCGCTAGCATGTGGAGGCGTGTCGCCTGTTTTGATTCGGTTCGATTTTGATCAGAAAAAACCGAAAAAACCAAACCGAATCGATTAGTGATAATAATATGTTTTTTCAATAATATAGAGAAATTAAATCATATAAAGATTAAAATATTTTAATTAAATTTTAAAATATTAAAAATAAAGTGTAAAAAATAAAAAAATTATTAAAAATTGAAATTGATCAAACTGAACCGAATCAAACTGAATCAGACCGATTTGGTTCGATTCGGTTTTTGACCAAAATCGGTTCAGTTCGGTTTTCATAAACACTAAAATTTTGGTTTTCAGTTTATTCGGTTCGGTTCGGTTTTGAACTAAACCGACTAAATGCTCACCCCTACTATCCATGTATTCTCTTCCATTGTCAGTTCTCAAATTTTCACCTTAGTATCAAATTGAGTACAAATCATCTCATAAGAAGATTGAAAATAAGAAAAGACATCACTTTTAGTTTTAATCAAATAGACCCAAGTCATTCAAGTGCAACAATCAATAAAGGTGACAAACCATCGATTACCAGATAAGGAGACAGTTTGAATAGGCCCCAAACATCAGAATGAATAGTCACAAAAGGAACTTGGCTTTTATGATGACTCAAAGGATAGGAGGTTCTAGTATGCTTAGCATACTCACGCATTATAAAATAGAGAACCAAACTGAGTTAGCAAACAAATTAGGATAAAATTTTTCTAAGAAAAAAAATAATAAATGCTTTAACCGTCTGTGCCACTATATTATTTTCTGATTGACATCCTTATTTTCTCCAAAATAGGTTTGAGATATCGGAGAACCTAGATCACCTTGCACCACGTATAAGCCATCATACAACCTACCATTGCCAATTCTCTTCCCTGTGCGAAGATCCTGAATAATACAATGATCAGGAAAGAATTCAATTTTACAGTTAAGAGCATTGGTGATAGCACTGACAGATAAAAGGTTGACAGGAAAGCAGGAAACATGAAGGACAAATGATAATTTAATATTAGGTGTGCAAATAACAAAATCTATTTTGTATATAGGAGTAAAAGAGCCATCAGCAATTCTAATATTATCTTTAGTTAGAGAAGGAAAATAATTGAGAAAGTTTTTAGAAGAGTCTGTCATATTTCTATTCGCACTAGAATCAATAATCCATAGAACATTATCAAGAGATGAAGCATTACATGACTTTACAAAGTTAGATGTGGCACCGGATGATGAAGAGGTGTGAACATGAGACAGCAAGAGCTTGAGACTCTGAATTTCATTAGAGGAAAGGAACTTAGTCATTGTTGTCTCCTTAAGGGGCTCCTCCACAGTTTCTGCTAAATTAGCATAAGTTCTAGTGGTACCTCGTTTCCCCCCATAACCTCTAGTGGGATGATCATGTAACTTCCAACAAGTCTCCTTAGTATGCCTTAGTTTTCCACAATAGTTATAGTGTAGGTGATCTTTCTCAGAATTAGGAGGTTGCGGTGTGCTCAAACTAGTAGTCAACTCAGCCTTTTCAACTGGTGTAGTATAGAGCATAGCATATCGACAACTTTCCTCTTGTTGAACATGGGTGTGGGCCTCTTCTAAAGAAGGAAAAGAATTTCTTCCTAACACTTGGACCCGAATTGAATCATATTCGTTATTCAATCTTGCAAGAAAATCATAGACCCGCTCCTTTTCAAGCATTCTCTGAAATTTGACTGCATCTCCAGTGCAGTCTGCCTGGAAGTCTTGATAGTAATTAAGTTCCTAACATAAGCCACATAATTCAGAATAAAATTGGGAGATAGTCATTTCTCCTTGCTTTGTACCATGGATATTATTTCGAATATCATAAATTTGGACATCACTCCCAATCTTAGAATAAGTTAAGGACAAGACCTTCCATATTTTTACAGCAGTATCAATTAACAAATAGGACTTAGAGATATGAGGTTGCATAAAATTAAGTAATCATATTATAACAAGATAATTATTCGAGTCCCATTGAGAAAAATCTCGATAACTCTCATCCGGTTGCTTCTTATTACCAGTGACATAACTCTGCAGTCCTCTAGCCTTGATAAACAATAAATAAGACCTTGACCAAGCAAGATAATTGGTTCCATCAAGTTTTATGGGACTAATTTTCAAGAAAGGATTATCAGAATTGGGAATCGAGACCCTTTTACCTTCTTCTATCGAGACCCGTTTATCTTCTGCCATGGTAAAGACAAATGAACCATGAAAAAATAGGGGTTACCCAAGGTTGTACACATAAGCGAGCCCAACCGAATCACCAAAAGACTGGGTAACGACATAGGAAGGTCAAAAAGATAGTTGGAATCGTCGCCGGAGTGATCGAAGCGGTGAAGCAGCATCATGCGATGTATCACGTGCCGGGAAGGGAAGGCGCATGAGCCTCACGCGTAGGCTTTTTCGGCGTCGAAGCTGGCAGCAGTCCGGCGATTCCCCTGGTGCTGGCGGTGAGAGATGGAAAGTCTCCTAGATGGGTTAGTACCAAAAAGATAGATTTAGGGTTTTGAAACCCTAAGGACGAAAAAAATTGAATTTAAGCCCTAAAATTAGAAAAAAGCTCTGATACCATGAAGAATTTTGGGAAAGTTTAGAGTATTCTTGTATTTCACTTTTGATCTTTACAATTGGTTTATATGACTATTTATACACAAAAAATTATATCTAAACGGAAAGTAAATAATCAAATAATAATTACAGAGATAATTAAGGATCCTAATCAAATCAAATCATATCCCTAGAATCAATAAATAAGTCAACAGCTTCCTCTGCTTCACCCTTCCAAGTAAAATGACCCTGGTGTTCCTTCTTTAACAATTGTGTTAACGGTTGAACAATACTCTGATACCCTTGTATAAATCGACAATAATACCCTATTAATCCGAGGAATCCCCTAACTGCTTTAATGGACTTTGGTATCAGCCAATTGAGCACACTGGTGACCTTGGGGGGGGGGGTTGCATTGCTATCCCATGGTGCTACCCTATGGTGAGAAAAATAACATGGCCTAGATATTCAATCATCATTCTTCCAAAAGAGTTTTTCTTTTGATTTACTTGGAACTAGTTAGTTATCAGTATTTGAAGAACACATTGCAAGTGTTGCAAATGATCAGACCAAGAGCTGCTATAAAATATTATATCATAAAAAAAAGAATGAACCATCTTAAATAAAGGTAGAACAAATCATTCATAGTTGCTTCAAAGGTTGCTAACATGTTAGATAGACCGAAGGGCATAACAATAAATTCATAGTAGCCTGAATGAGTGTGAAAGGTAGACTTGGGAATGTTTGGTTCTCTAACCCATATTTGATGATATCCTGACTTTAAGTCCAGTTTTGAGAAGTATTTTGCACCATAGATATAATACTTAGCTAAGCTCCGGCGTCGAATGTAACGATCCGGAAGCCGGACCGCTACTGGCGCTAGGATCCAAATCGACTTAAGGTCGTCGGGACCCATAGCAAGCCTAACATACAACCTGTTATGCCTGATGAATCCCATACATGATCATACTTATTCATAAAATTTAAAACTTTGCATCTACCAAGCTTGACCTGTGCATACATTATATCATATACATCAAAACCCCATACTAGAGCCCTCATCAAATGCTCTAGTTGGGTCAACATAACATACATCAAGCTTGGTTCATCATAAAACATCGTTAACACATTTATAAAAAGAATCATGTACAAAAGGATTAACCATACATTAAGGCCAAGCACAATTCTAAACCTCAATACCATTCGATACATTACATTACATAATATCATTTTACAATACATGTCCACTTCTAACTATTACACTTAACATAACTTCAGCTTTGAAGACTCCCCGGTCTAACCTGAACCTGCAAGCCTGAGGGGTTAATGGAGAGGGGTGAGCTAAAAAGCCCAGTGAGCAGAACAATAGAACATTACTATAAAATATGCTTTCATGAAATGCATCACAACACAAACAATTCACATCACGGATGGACTTGTCACCAATAACCCTCTACATATCCAATGTGCCCGGCCCTCGACGGAGCTCCTCAGGACTTCCTCTTAAACATAACATAATGCCAGGACGCGTGGACATGGGTAGCCCTGGACTTCCTTACATAGTGCCAAGACGTGTGGACATGTGCAGCCTTGGACTTTCATTAATCATCATATCATCTTGAGGACTAATGGGTCATCCAATATCCATCCACATCAACAACATAAAATGCAATGCATCATATTCATGAATTCTAATGCAAAACAACCTAATACATATCATGGCATTCGTGATGCATGAACATGCTAAAAACATTTAATTTCTTTACTATAAAAAGAGATATGTTCTACTCACCTCTGGCTGACTCTAAATAGACTCTGAAGCAGCTATCTCACTGCTGGACTCCTCGGTTCCTCGAGTCCGATCCTACACAGGTGGACTCGAGTGAGGTGCTAAACATACACTAACATGACTCTAAACAAAACACCAAAAACCCCCTAAAACATCTCAAACATGCATGGAAAAGCAGGCAAAGGAAGGCTGGACAGGGGACTTTCGGCGGCCGAAGGTCCCCACAGATCCGAAAGTCAGGCACTTTCGGGGGCAGGGTTCGGCGACCGAAGGTCCACTCCAGAGATGAAATTCACCCACCTTCGGCGGCAGGTTCGGCGGCCGAAACTCCCCTCCAGAGTCGAAAGTCCAAGCTTTCGGGGGCGAGTTTAGGCGGCACAATTGCCTCCATAGGCAGGTTCGGCGGCCGAACATGGCTTCGGCTGCCGAACCTGAGTTCTTCTAGAATGGTAGAACTCAGTCTCTCTCACACATTTTTGCCTCCCAAACCCTCCTAACTCAAACACAACACATACAAGCATGCATAAACATGTATTCAAGCATATAGGGGCTCAAAACTAGCCTATACCCCAACATACATCACATTTCACATACAATCATCCCTTAACTACTTTAAACCCTAACATTTTACATAAACTTTACACATGCATTGAACTCCCTTAAAACCCATCAAAACCTACTTAAAACATAAAAGGAGGTGAGGATCCACTCTTACCTCTTGAAGATCGAGAGGAGAGGCGATCCAAACTCGAAGATGCAGAGGAAAAGAACTCCGGGGTCTCCAAGCTTCAAAACTTGCTCTTAACTCCAAAAATATTCAAAATCAAGATAAAACTTGTTAAAAACTTGAAGGGATTGAAGGAAAATACAAAACCAACCATGGAAGGGCATGGACTCACCTCTGCCCGAAAATGAAGAAGGAAACTCGCCCATTTTCGGACATGGAGCCTTTTATAGGTGGCTGGCCAGACCACCTTCGGAGGCCAAAGGTGCTCCTTAAACTCCACCATGTTCAGCGGCCGAACATGAGGTTCGGCATCCGAACCTGGCTTTCCTTTCTTGGTGCTTTTCTTTCAAAAACTCAATTTCTTTCTTACTTAAAACCTTAAAACACATGAAAATATTTTTAGAAAAATATATTTTAACCTTCTAGAGAGTTTCGACATCTGAGATTCTGCCGGACGGTAGGAATTCCAATGCCGAGGTCTAGCCGGGTATTACATTCTTCCCCCTTTAAAAACATTCGTCCCCGAATGTTCAACAAATAGGCATAAACAAAACATAGCATCAAGAAACACATAAACCTGAAACACATACCTTAGAAGAGGTAGGGGTATTGCTGGAGCATAGACTCTCGTGTCTCCCAGGTACACTCTTCTATGTTGTGGTGGTTCCAAAGGACTTTCACCATCGAGATTTCCTTGTTCCTCAACTTTCTGATTTGCGTGTCTAGGATCTGCACTGGCTGCTCAACATAGGTGAGATCTCCTTGGATCTCTACGTCAGGCTCGTTAAGAACCTTGCCCGAATCTGACACGAACTTCCTTAATATGGAAACATGAAAAACCGGATGGATTCTCTCCATAGAAGCAGGTAAATCTAGCTTGTACGATACATTCCCCACCTTCTGCAAGATCTCGAAGGGTCCGATGTACCGTGGAGCTAGTTTACCTTTCTTCCCAAACTGAACCACCCCTTTCATAGGAGACACCTTGAGTGTAAGACCCGGCTCGAGTCCAGCATCGGAATTCCTGTAGTCCGGTGGAATCTCGGGTATCGGAACCCTCGAGAAGGGTACTACATATGTTTTCTAATGTATTTTAACTTGTTTTAAGGTTTTAAGTAGAAAGGAAAATGAGTTTGTGAAAAAAAAGAGTTAAGGGAGAAAATGGCAAGTTCGGCCGCCGAAGGTGACTTTCGGCCGCCGAACCTTGCATGGTTTCGGATTCACGTTTGGCCGCCGAAGGTGGTCTAGCCAGCCACCTATAAAAGGGCGCCAAGTCGGTGGAAGGATGTATTTTGCTTCCATCTTCAGCTAGAGGTGAGTCCAACACCCTCCCTAGTTGACTTTCATGATTTTGCTCAAATCTTTGAAGGTTTTGAAGAGTTTTGATGTGTTTTTGAAGGTTTTGAGAGTTTTGAGCAAAAGAACAAAGTTTTGAAGCTTGGAGAGGTTGAGAGAGGATTTCTCCATATCTCCACGTTGGGATCGTTTGATCTCTTTTTTTGAAGAGGTAAGTGAAGATCCAGAACCTCTTTTAATGTTTTTTGAAGGTTTTATGGAAGTTTGATGGGTAGTATGCATGATTAGGTTTAGGAGAGGTTTTTGGAGATTGGTGTAGTCCAGCATGTTTAAGTGTTGTTTGCTATGTTTATTTGAGGTTTAGGAGAGTTTTGGACCTCTTTATGCATGTTATATGGTATGTGCTAGTTGGGAGTAGTTGATATGCATGTTGGGTAAGTTTTGGATGAGTTTTGCATGAAACAGAGCAGGTTTCTGCCCGTTGGGCAAAGTCAGGTTCGTCCGCCGAAGGAAGGTTCGGCCGCTGAACCCCTTGTGGAGGCAGTTTCGGCTGCCAAAGCTTGCCCCCGAACATTTGGACTTTCGTCTCTGGAGGCAAGGTTCGGCCGCCGAAAGTGCCGCCGAAGGTTGAGTTTCGTCTCTGGACGAGACTTTCGGCTGCCGAAGGTGCCGCCGAACATGCATGAGTTTCATCTCTAGAGGGGGGTTTTGGCCGCCGAACCTGCCGCCGAAAGTGCCCTGTCCAGCCTTCTTTTGCATGTTTTATGTGATTGTTTTAGGATCTTTTAGAGGGCTTTTGGGGAGTTTCTTAGAGTTGTTCTTGAGTTAGTTTAGTCCCTCATTTGAGTCCACCTGTGTAGGTACGGACTAGAGGAATCAGGGAAGTCAACAGTGAGCACAGTTTCAGAACCTGCAGAGTTAGTACAGAGTCAGCCAGAGGTGAGTGGAACTTCTCTTTTCAGAGCTAAACTGCTTTGAGCATGTTTCATGCATCATAATGAGTATAGTAGGATGATTGCATTAGTTTCACGAATATGGCGCATTGCATAATACGATGAATATGAGGAAGTGGATAGACCAAAGCGACTCCAATAGCCCAAGCTCTGTTATAAGACCTGGCCGGGCCAGGCAGCCATCTGTAGGTAAGACCTGGCTAGACCAGGCAGCAGAGATAGTAAGACCTGGCTGGGCCAGGCAGGCAGAGTTTATAAGACCTGGCCGGGCCAGGCATACTGAGGTTGTAAGACCTGGCTAGGCCAGGCATCCTTATATTGGGATTTTTGGTGGTCATGTCTATCCCTGAGATGAAATGTCTGTGCTGTGATGCATTCCATGAGATCATGTTTTTTTTAAATCATGTTTTATAGTTCTGCTCATTGGACTTGTATAGCTCATCCCTCTCCCCTAACCCCAGTCTTGCAGGTTCAGAGTCCAGAGGGAGTCCAGCAGAGTATGGAAGAATAAGAGTTATGTATAGCTAATGTGGACATGTACTTGTAAAGAGAGAGTGTATAGTGTATAGACTTGTGCTTGACTTATAAGAGTTGTAATCCCTTTTTGTATACACATGATCAGTTTATGTATGGTTTCTTTTCATGTATATGAGAAAACCAGGCTTAACATTATGAGTTATATCCGCCTCGAGTAATAATGAGCTCTCGTAGGGGATAAATAGCAGAGATATAGTGCATGCACAGATTAAGCCTTGGAGGAAAGAAAAGTTTTAATGGGTTGATAGAAAATGTATGATCATGTATGGGATTTCACAGGTACACAGACAGTATGGCAGGCTTACTATGGGTCCCGACGACCTTAAGTCGATCTGGATCCTAGTGCCGGTAGCAGTTCAGTTTCTGGGCTGTTACATTGAGCAACACCATATCTCCCTCATGGAATTCTACATGCTTCCTGCGGACATCTGCATAGCTTTTCTGCCGACTGACAGCAGTTCTGATCCTCTCTCTGATTATGGATACCACCTTGTTGGTGATCTCTACTAACTCAGGTCCTGCGAAGGCCCTCTCTCCCACTTCTTCCCAGCAAACGGGTGACCTACACTTCCTCCCATACAAAGCTTCATATGGAGCCATCCCTATGCTAGCATGATAGTTGTTATTATAGGCAAACTCCACCAAGGGTAGATGTTGCCTCCAAGAACCGCCCAAATCTAGCACACACATTCTGAGCATATCTTCTATTGTTTGGATGGTCCTCTCTGACTTTCCGTCAGTCTGTGGATGGAAAGCAGTGCTGAAATCTAACCTTGTACCCATAGCATTCTGCAGACTCCGCCAAAACTTGGAGGTGAACTGGGGTCCCCTATCTGACACTATTGATACTGGAGCCCCATGTAGCCTAACAACTTCATCCATAAACACCTGAGCCAATTTGTCCACAGAATAGCCACTCCTGACAGGGATGAAGTGAGCAGATTTGGTCAGTCTGTCCACAATCAACCATATGGAGTCTAGTCTGTTGGACGTTGCCGGTAACCCCACCACGAAGTCCATAGCTGTATTCTCCCATTTCCACTCTGGAATAGGCAGTGGGTTAAGTATTCCAGCCGACTTCTGATGTTCCAGCTTCACCCTCTGACATACCTCACAGGCAGACACGAACTGTGCCACCTCTCTTTTCATAGCTGGCCACCAATAAACTCTCTTCAGATCCTGAACATCTTGGTGGTTCCAGGGTGAACGCTGTACCTAGCATTATGAGCCTCTCTCATAATGTCTCCCTTCAGACTCACGTTATCTGGTACACATAATCTGTTCCCAAAGCGGAGGATCCCTTTGTTGTCAAATCTAAACTCTTCATTCTTGCCTACTTGGACTGCTCTTGCTATCTTTACCAACTCTGGGTCCTCATGCTGTTTCTGGGCCACTTGGTCTAGAAACACGGGTGTGACTCTCATCTAAGCTATCAAAGTACTTGTACCAGACAACTCCAATTGCAGCCCTTCATTAATGAGCTTGTAGAACTCTCTCACCACCAGTCTTCTCTCTGCTGTGATATGGGATAAACTGCCAAGAGATTTTCGGCTTAGGGCATCTGCCACAATATTTGCCTTACCCGGATGGTACTGAATCTTGCAATCATAGTCACTAAGCAGTTCTACCCATCTTCTCTGCCTCAGGTTCAACTCTCTCTAACTCAAGATGTATTGCAGACTCTTATGATCTGTGAAGATCTCACACTTTACCCCATAGAGGTAATGCCTCCACATCTTGAGCGCAAAGATCACAACTGCCATTTCTAGATCATGTGTAGGATAATTCAACTCATGCTTCTTCAGCTGCCTAAAAGCATAAGCAATTACCCTATCATTCTGCATCAACACACAACCTAGTCCCACACGGGATGCATCACAGAAAATTGTGAAGTCTTCATGTAACGACCCGAAAACCGAACCGCTATCGGCGCTAGGATCCAGATCAGCTTAAGGCCGCCGGGACCCGTAGCAAGCCAAACATTCATCCTGAAAACCTGTTTAATCCCATACATGATCAACAACATACATAAAAATTTTCGAATTTTTCTTTTCATTTAATCACCAAACTCAACCTATGCATGCACTATTCATAATCATAAACATTAACCCCATACTGGAGTCCTCAACAATGCTCCAATGGGGTAACATACATACATTAAGTTTGGTTTACATAAAACATCCATAAAAGATCATGCATTCATAAAGGGATTACAACATACTAAGGTCAAGTACGACTCTATCCTTAATATCATCATTTCATTACATAACTGTACTACATATTACATTTCAAAATTTATCATGTCCACCACTAGCTATTACATGATACTTCTAATCTTGCTGACCTCCTTGACTAGCCCGTACCTACATACCTGGGGTTAAGGGAGTGGGGTGAGCTACTAGAGCCTAGTGAGCAGAATAATAAAACATTATATTTAAAACATATGATATCATGGAATGCATCACATCACAGCTAATCACATCAAGGGTGGTCTTGTCACCAGTAGTCCTCAACATATCCAATAATGCCAGGGGCATAGAATGGGCCTCGACCTGGTCTTCCTCTTATCATAACATATATAACATAACATTCCTATAATGCCAGGGGCGTAGAATGGGCCTCGACCTGGACTTCCATACCATACCATATCACATCATACCATATCATACGAGGACTAAAGGATCATCCAATACCCATCCACATCATCGTATTATGCAATGCAACGTATTCGTGAATTCTAATGCAACAACCTAATATATCTCATGGCATTCGTGATGCATGAACATGCTTAAAAACTTATTTATTTACTTTAAAACATATAGAGTTATTCCAGTCACCTCTGGCTAGCTCTGACCAGACACTGAAGCAGCTGACTCACTGCTGGGGTCCTCGGTTCCTCGGGTCCGAACCTACACAGGTGGACTCAAATGAGGGACCAAACATACATGAACATGACTCTAAAATACTCCCCAAAAACCCCCTAAAACACCTTGAAACAATCATAGAAATCATGCAAAGGAGGGCTGAACAGGGCACTTTCGGCGGCAGGTTTGGCGGCCGAAAATCCCTCCAGAGACGAAAGTCATGCACCTTCGGCGGAACTTTCGGCGGCCGAAGGTTCCCTCCAGAGACGAAACTCATGCATGTTCGGCGGCACCTTCGGCGGCCGAAACTCCCTTCCAGAGCCGAAAGTCCACTTTCGGGGGCAGGGTTCGGCAGCCGAAAGCTGGCCTCCACAGGCAGGTTCGGCGGCCGAAAGAGCCTTTGGCTGCCGAACTTGAGTTCTTCCCAAAGGGCAGAAACTCAGCCTCTATATGCATAAATGCCTCCCAACTCATTCAATCAAGCATTTTCGTATTCTACAACATGTATACTCAAGCATACAAGCTCCTAGGGGCTCCAAACTATCCTAAACCCCAACTACAACACATCAAACATGCATAACCAACATACATTGTTCATAAATACACATTTAACAAAAAACTCAACATAAACCTATACATGCATTTCTACCCCAAGAAACTTCATAAAACTTACTTAAAACATGAAAGGAACTATGGATCTACTCTTACCTCTTGAAGAACGAGAGGAGAGGCGATCCAACTCAGAGATGGGGAGAAATCCGCTCTTTAGTCTCCAAGTTTCCAAAACTTGCTCTTTTCTCAAAAATCTTCAAAACAACGGTGAAAACTCATAAAAATCATGAAAGATATGAAGGAAGAACTCAAGATCGGTATGAGGGCGGCGAAGACTCACCTTGGCCGAAAATGGGGAGAAAAGCTCGCCCGTTCGGACATGGAGACCCCTTTATAGGTGGCTGGCCAGGCCACTTTCGGGGGCCTAACGTGCCTCCGCATGCATGCCATGTTCGGCGGCTGAACCTGGACTTCCCTCACTTATGCCTTCGGGGGCCTAAAGCACTCCCGAAGAGCATGCACGTTCGGCGGCCGAACCTGGGTCTTCCTCCAAGGCTATTTTCATTCAAAACTCAATTTCCTTTTTACTTAAAATCATAAAATACATTAAAACTTTTCATAAAAACATGATTTTACCCTTCTAGAGGTTTTCGACATCCGAGATTCCACCGGACGGTAGGAATTCCGATACCGGAGTCTAGTCGGGTATTGCACTTCATCACTGGTAGGTAGAGCTAACACCGGTGCTGACGTCAACCTTTTCTTCAGCTCTTCAAAACTCTCTTCACACTGGTTAGACCACACAAACCTCTGATTCTTCTTAGTTAATCTGGTCATAGGAGCGGCAATTTTGGAGAAGTCCTGAACGAACCTCCTGTAGTAACCTGCCAAACCCAAAAAACTTTTCATCTCAGTTATTGTAATGGGTCTAGGCCAGTTAGTTACAGCTTCTACCTTCTTGGGGTCCACTTCAATTCCTTGTTCTGACATGACATGCCCCAAGAATGAGATGCTCCTCAACCAGAATTAACATTTGGAGAACTTGGCATACAAGTCATGCTCCCTCAAGGTCTGCAACACTGTCCTCAGATGATGGGCATGCATGCGGAGGCACATTCAGCCCCCGAACGTGGTCTGGCCAGCCACTATAAAAGGGCCCCTTAGCCGAAAACGGGCGAGCTTTTTTCCCATTTTCGGCCAAGGTGAGCTCTCTGCCGTCCCTCACCAATCTTTGATGTTTTTCCTCTAGATCTTTCAAGATTTTCATTTGTTTCAACTTTGTTTTGAAGATTTGAGCTTTTGAGCAAAGTTTTGGAGCTTGGAGGTTCAAGAACCCAATCTCTCCCAACTCCGAGTTTAGGTCGTCTCTCTCTCGATCTTCAAGAGGTAAGAGCCGATCTTAAGCTCATTGCATATTTTAAGTAAGTTTTAAGTAGATCTATGGGGGTAGAATGCATGTTTAGGCTATGGTTATGTTTATGGGTTTAATGTGTGTTCTTGAACAATGTGGATGCTTGATGTGTTGTAGATGGGGTTTATGATGGTTTGAGGCCCCTAGGAACATGTATGCTTGTGTATGTGTGTTGTAGAATAGGTTTGATGCATGTTTGTAAGGTTTGGAGGCGAAATGTGCAAAGGGAGCCAAGTTTCTGCCCTTTGGCAGAAACCAGGTTCGGCAGCCGAAGGAACTTTCGGCCGCCGAACATGGCTGGGAAGGCAGCCTTTCGGCTGCCGAAGCTCGCCCCCGAAAGGAGACTTTCGTCTCTGTCTGGCAGTTTCGGCCGCCGAAAGTGCCGCTGAACATGCATGAGTTTCGTCTCTGTCTGGGAGTTTCGGCCGCCGAAGGTGCCGCCGAACCTGCCTGACTTTCGGTTCTGGAGGGACTTTCGGCCGCCGAACCTGCCGCCGAAAGTGCCCTGTCCAGGCCTCCTTTGCATGTTTTTCTATGGTTGTTTCAGGATGTTTTAGGGGGTTTTTGGGAGTAGTTTAGAGATATGTTCTAGTATGTTTGGTCCCTCATTCGAGTCCACCTGTGTAGGTTCGGACCCGAGGAACCGAGGACCCCAGCAGTGAGTTCAGCTGCTTCGGTGTTGTCAGAGTCAGCTAGAGGTGAGTGGAACTAAACTTAATCTTTTAAATTGAGAAATTAAATGTTCTATTGTAATACCCGGCTAGACTCCGGTATCGGAATTCCTACCGTCCGGTGGGATCTCGGATGTCGGAAATCTCTAGAAGGGTAAAATCATGTTTTTGTAAAATGTTTTCATGTTTTTAATGGTTTTAAGTATGAAATTAAATGAATTTTTGCATGAAAAGTCATAGGAGGAAAACCCAGGTTCGGCCGCCGAAAGTCAAGTTCGGCCGCCGAACATGCATGCGTTTTGGAGGCACGTTAGGCCCCCGAAAGCATGAGTTAGGGAAGTCCAGGTTCGGCCGCCGAAAGTCAAGTTCGGCGGCCGAACATTGCATGGATGCGGGAGCGCATTCGCCCCCCGAACGTGGCCTGGCCAGCCACCTATAAAAGGGGCACTTAGCCGAAATGGGTGAGTTTTCTCCCATTTTCGGCCACAGCAAACTTCCGACCTTCCCTTTGCAACTCTTGTGTTCTTTCTCCAAATCTCTTCCATTTTTCTTGAGTTTTAAACTCACATTGCAAGTTTTGAGCATTTAAACCAAGTTTTGGAGCTTTGGGAACTCAAGAGCTCATCTTCGTGGATCTCCAAGTTCAGGTCGTCTCCCTCTCGATCTTCAAGAGGTAAGAGTCAATCTTAAGCTCCTTATGTGTTTTAAACAAGTTTTATGCAAGATCTATGGGTAGAAATGCATGTTAGGTTATATGTTGAGTTATGGATTAATGTTGATGTTTTGAGCAATGTGTGTGGATTTTGTGTATTTGAAGTGTTGTAGTTGGGGTATATGACTGTTTGAGGCCCCTAGGAACTTGTATGCATGTTTTGGTTGAGATTTATGCATGATTTGAGGTTTTGGGAGGCAAGGGGTTCAGGTGAACCAAGTTTCTGCCCTTCTGGCAGAAACCAGGTTCGACCGCCGAAGGGAGTTTCGGCCGCCGAACCCCCTTGTGGAGGCAGCATTCGGCTGCCGAAGCTTGCCCCCGAAAGAAGACTTTCGTCTCTGTCTGGGAGTTTCAGCCGCCGAAGGTGCCGCCGAACCTGCCTGACTTTCGGCTCTGGAGGGACTTTCGGCCGCCGAACCTGCCGCCGAAAGTGCCCTGTTCAGCCATTTCTTGCATGTTTTTATGTGATGTTTTCATGACGTTTTAGGGGGGTTTTGGGGAGTATTTTAGAGTTATGTTCAAGTATGTTTGGTCCCTCATTTGAGTCCACCTGTGTAGGTTCGGACCCGAGGAACCGAGGACCCCAACAGTGAGGTCAGCTGCTTCGGTGTTGTCAGAGTCAGCCAGAGGTGAGTGGAACTAAAACTTAATCTTTTAAATTAAATGCTTTATCATGTTTCATGCATCATGATTATGCAATAGGATGATTGCATTAGTTTTCACGAATATGCCGCATTGCATAAATTGTTGTTGATGTGGGTGAATGTCGGATGACTCAGTTAGTCCATGACAGGAAGACCAGGCCCCATGCTACAGGCCTGGCACAGAGTAAGAAAGACCAGGCCCCAGTCTACAGGCCTGGCACAGAGTAAGGAAAGACCAGGATCCCATCCTATGGTCTAGTACGGTTATGGGACTTGAAGACCAGGAGCCAGAGGAGGCCCTGGGAAAATGGTAAGTAAAGTATGTTCTGACAGGAAAGACCAGGACCCCATTCTACAGGCCTGGCACAGAGTTAACTTGGACTAATTGGTGACAAGTTCACCCAACCCTTATGTGAATTGTTTGTGTTATGATGCATTTCATAGAGCATAGTATTTATGTGTTTTAATAGTTCAGCTCACTGGGCTTTTAGCTCACCCCTCTCCCTTTACCCCCAGGCTTGCAGGTACAGTATAGTGCGGGAGTCCGGATAGAGTAAAGAAGTCATGCTTATGTAATAGCTAGCAATGGACATGATCAAATTAAGATGTAAAAGTACAGTATAGTTATGTAATGAGGTTCATGGATGATTAGTGCGTGCTTGACCATAGAATGTTGTATCCCTTTTAATACATGATCTTAGAGTTTTTGATGATGTTTATGTAAACCAACTCGACAGATGTATGTCACCCCTTGAGGGTACAGATGAGATCCCACAGAGGGATCAAAGTTATGTTTATGTCTATGCACAGGTTGAGTTTGGTTGATGTATGTGGAAAGAAAAGTTTTAATTTTTATGCATGTTGTTGATCATGTATGGGATTATACAGGTTTACAGGTTTCATGTCAGGCTTGCTACGGGTCCCGGCGGCCTTAAGCCGATCTGGATCCTAGCGCCGGTAGCGGTCCGATTTTCGGGTCGTTACATCTATCATGTTTCATGCATCATAATTATGCAATAGGATGATTGCATTAGTTTTCACGAATATGCCGCATTGCATCGATTGTTGTTGATGTGGGTGAATGTTGGATGACCCAATTAGTCCATGACAGGAAGACCAGGACCCCATTCTACGGCCTGGCACGGTTATGGGACTCGAAGACCAGGAGCCTAGAGGAGGCCCTGGGACAATGGTAAGTAATGTATGTTATGACAGGAAGACCAGGACCCCATGCTATGACCTGGCACAGAGTTAGCTTGGACTAATTGGTGACAAGTTCACCCAACCCTTATGTGAATTGTCTGTGTTATGATGCATTTCATAGAGCATAGTGTTAATATGTTTTACAGTTCTACTCACTGGGCTTTTAGCTCACCCCTCTCCCTTTACCCCCAGGATTGCAGGTACAGGATAGAAGAGGAGGTCGGTTAGAGTAAAGCTTGTTTATGTAATAGATAGAATGTGGACATGACAAATCGTAGAACGATGTAATGTAAAAGTACAGTTTAGATATGTAATGAGATGATGTTTATGGATGTTAGAGGTGTGCTTGACCATAGATTGTTGTTATCCTTTTTACTACATGATCTTAGAGACTTTTATGATGTTTATGTAAACCAACTCAACATATGTTATGTCACCCATTTGGGGGCACTGATGAGATCCCACAGAGGGATCAATGTTTATGACTTATGTTATGTACAGTGCATGCACAGGTTGAGAATGGTTGATGTATATGGAAAGAAAAGTTTTAATTTTTATGCATGTTATTGATCATGTATGGGATTATACAGGTTTACAGGTGATATGTCAGGCTTGCTACGGGTCCCGGCGGCCTTAAGCCGATCTGGATCCTAGCGCCGGTAGCGGTCTGATTTTTGGTTCGTTACATAGTGGTATCAGAGCCCTAGGTTCACATGGTCGGACCTAGAGTGTCGGGCTCATAGATGTTATAGAAGGTCAAGCACAATAGGAAAGATCATGTCCACTAGGATAGGATGTGGAGTCCTGTCTTGTATGATGATGTGAAATGCCATGATAATATGCATGTGCATTAATGATATGCTATGATATGTGATGTATGTGATGATGGTTCATGTGTGCCCACATGAACCATATGATGCTAATGTTTGCTTGTGATGTGTACTGTTTTTCAGAAAACAGGATGAGAGGAACTCGTCGATCTGCAAGATTGACTGGAGTACCACCTGAGGATGAGGGCACAAGCGCCCGTCCTCCAGCATTGCCCAGGGCAATGTCTAGTAGGTCTAGCAGAGAAAGAGCGGAAAGAGACCCTAGAAGGTCTCTGGATCTGGGTAGGAGCAGATCAGTGAGGGGAACAGTTCAGGGAGGAGCGTCAGAGGACATGGGGGATGATATGGATGTAGATCAGAGGAGGGATGGCAGTCTGGGAGTTAGCATGTCAGAAGAGGGAATGGGAGAGTCCCAAGGAGGCACTCAGGCCTCGGGATTTGTTCAGCCACCCCACTACCCACACTTCTCACAACATCCCGGGTATTCGATGGGAGGTACATCGGATTACCTTAGCTTCACCCCTTATCCCACACAGATGCCATACCCACCATACTACCCACCATATTCACAATACCCAATGTATCCACCCCCACCTTACTATCCAAATCCAGCAAACCCTACCTCAGAAAATGTTGCACCACCTCCACCACCTGCAGAACCAGCAGCCCCAGTTACTCAACCTTCTAGACCTAGTTCAGCCAGTGGGAGCAAGGTCAAGATGACTGACTACATGAAACTGGGTGCTCCTCAGTATGAAAAAGGGGATGACCCATTTGTGTATCTTGAAAGGGTTAAAGTGATCACAGAGGAGATTGGGGCTGATGATAGTAGAGCCATTCAGATGGCTGGGTTCACGCTTAAGTGCAAGAAGGCACGAGAGTGGTTCAAGAATTATGTGAACCCGAGAGTGGACAACATGTCTTGGGAGGAGTTTGCAAACGAGTTTGCAGGATGGGCTTTTTCCGATAGTTCAAGGGAGCTGAAGTTGATAGAGTTTGAACAGTTGAGGCAGACGGAGGAAATGAGTGTAGAGGAGTACACCGACAGATTCTTGGAGCTGTTGCCTTTTGCTGGGTAGAGTCTAGATACAGATTCGAAGAGGTCAAGGAGGTATGTCATGAAACTCCATTCCAGGAATTCCTCCTTGATTCAGTCAGTGGACAGGGAGAGCTTCCATGCCATAGTAGATATGGCCAGGAAAATGGAGGCTAGTGCCATCATTCAGGGGACAGTTAAGCAGACAGTGGCACAGTCTTCTGGTCCTAAAACTCCGGGTGGGGAAGGTTAGACCCCTCTACCCTGAGTGCAGCAGCTTCAGGCAGTAAGAGATGGGGTAAGTCCAAGGGTAAGAAGAATAAGTTCTGGAGTAAAGTCAAGTCCACTCTGGGATTTGGGAGTGGCTCAAGCTCTGGTGCGGATAATGCAGTTTGTGCGAGGTGTGGTAGGCCACACAAGGGAGTATGTCAGTTTGGGACGAACGCCTGCTTCAGATGTGGTCAGGAGGGGCATATGGCTCGAGAATGTCCAAGAGCAGTCCCGATGGCTCAGTCCCAGCAGACAGCTTCAGGCAGTGTAGCGCAGCCAGCAGCTCCAGCCATGACTCAGGCCAGTGGCAGAGGCAGAGGGAGAGGGGCAGCCTCTTCTTCAGCGGGTTTCAGAGGTGAAGGTCCATCAGCTCCAGCACGGATCTTCACAATGACTCAGCAGGAGGCAGATGCATCTAACACCGTGGTGGCAGGTAACTTAATCATTGGTTGTTCAGATGTGTATGCCTTGATGGACCCTGGTGCATCTCATTCTTTTATCGCTCCGAGAGCCGTGGGGAGGTTGGGTCTGATGACTTCTGGGTTAGAGTGTCCTCTCTGGGTCAGTGGACCCAAGTGTGATCCATCAGTGGCAGCGTCAGTCTGCCAGTGTAGTCCTGTGTTTGTTGAGGGAAGATGCTTGTCTGCCGACCTAGTGGTTCTAGATTTGACAGATTTTGACGTCATTCTAGGGATGGACTGGTTATCTACCCATGGTGCTACCTTGGACTGCAGGGACAAGGTAGTTCAGGATGGGTCTGAGGTTGTCTTCAGAGGAGACAGGAGGGGTACACCTAGAGGTCTAATATCAGCTCTTCAGGCTCGAAGGTTGCTCAGGAAGGGATGTCAGGGGTATTTGGCTCATGTGAGAGAGCTTAGCAGTCAGGTTAGAGAGCCCGCCTCGGTGCCAGTGGTTAGAGAGTTCTTAGATGTGTTCCCAGACGAGCTGCTAGGTTTACCACCTACTAGGGAGATAGAGTTCGAGATAGAACTGATGCCTGGAACCCGACCGATCTCTATCCCTCCCTACAGGATGGCGCCAGCAGAATTGAAAGAGTTGAAGGAGCAGTTACAGGAGCTGGTAGACAAGGGCTTCATCCGACCGAGTACCTCACCCTGGGGTGCTCCAGTTTTGTTTGTGAGAAAGAAGGATGGATCCCTTAGACTTTGTATCGACTACAGGCAGTTGAACAAAGTCACTACCAAGAACAAGTACCCATTGCCAAGGATCGACGATCTATTCGACCAGCTAGCAGGAGCGGGTTGCTTCTCTAAAATAGATCTGAGATCTGGGTATCATCAGCTGAGGATCAGAGAAGAAGATGTGCCAAAGACAGCTTTCAGGACCAAATATGGGCATTTTGAGTTCCTTGTGATGCCGTTCGGGTTAACCAACGCCCCTGCAACATTCATGGACCTCATAAACAGAGTGTTTAGCCAGTACCTGGATCGCTTCGTTATTGTCTTCATAGATGATATCTTAGTGTATTCCAGGAATGCAGAGGAGCATGCCCATCATCTGAGGTTGGTTCTGCAGACCTTAAGGGAACATGGCTTGTATGCCAAGTTCTCTAAGTGTGAGTTCTGGCTGAGGAGCATTTCATTCTTGGGGCATGTGGTGTCAGAAAATGGAATAGAGGTAGACCCCAAGAAGGTAGAAGCTGTGGCTAACTGGCCTAGACCCACTTCAGTGACAGAGATTAGAAGTTTCTTGGGTTTGGCAGGTTACTACAGGAGGTTCGTTCAGGACTTCTCGAAAATAGCAGCTCCCCTGACCAGGTTAACCAGGAAGAATCAGAAGTTTGTGTGGACCGACCAGTGCGAAGAGAGTTTCGAAGAGCTTAAGAAGAGGTTGACGTCGGCACCAGTGTTAGCTTTGCCAGCTAGCAATGAGGACTTCACGGTTTTCTGTGATGCATCCCGAGTGGGACTGGGTTGTGTGCTTATGCAGAATGAAAGGGCGATTGCTTATGCTTCTAGGCAGCTAAAGAAGCATGAGTTGAATTACCCCACACATGACCTGGAAATGGCAGCAGTTATCTTTGCACTCAAGATGTGGAGGCATTACCTTTACGGTGTTAAATGTGAGATCTTCACAGATCATAAAAGCCTGCAGTACATCCTGAGTCAAAGAGATTTAAACTTGAGACAGAGAAGATGGGTAGAGTTGCTGAGTGACTATGATTGCAAGATTCAGTACCATCCGGGTAAGGCGAATGTTGTGGCAGACGCCCTAAGCCGGAAGTCACTAGGCAGTCTATCCCACATCACGGCAGAGAGGAGACCAGTGGTGAAGGAGTTTTACAAGCTCTTTGATGAAGGTCTACAGTTGGAGTTGTCTGGTACAGGTGCCTTGGTTGCTCAGATGAAAGTGACACCCGTGTTTCTGGAGCAAGTGGCTCAGAAACAGCATGAGGACCCAGAGTTAGTGAAGATTGCCAGGACTGTTCAGTCAGGCAAAGACAGCGAGTTCAGATTCGACAACAAGGGGATCCTCTGCTATGGGAGTCATTTATGTGTACCAGATGACATAAGGCTAAAAGGAGACATTATGAGAGAGGCTCATAATGCAAGATACAGCATTCCCCCCGGAGCCACCAAGATGTATCAAGATCTGAAAAAGGTTTATTGGTGGCCAGCTATGAAGAAAGAAGTGGCACAGTTTGTGTCAGCCTGCGAAGTGTGTCAGAGGGTGAAGCTGGAACATCAGAAGCCGGCTGGAATGCTTAACCCGCTACCTATTCCAGAGTGGAAATGGGAGAATATAGCTATGGACTTCGTAGTGGGGTTACCGGCGACGTTCAACAGATTGGACTCCATATGGGTGGTTGTGGACAGACTCACCAAATCTGCTCACTTCATCCCTGTCAGGAGTGGCTACTCTGTGGACAAGTTGGCGTAGGTGTATGTTGATGAGATCGTCAGACTGCATGGGGTTCCTGTTTCTATAGTGTCAGATAGAGGACCCCAGTTCACCTCCAGGTTTTGGCGGAGTCTGCAGGATGCTGTAATACCCGGCTAGATTCAGACATCGGAATTCCTACCGTCCGGGGGAGTTCGAGGATGTCAGAGGTCTCTGGAAGGGTAAGAGAAAGTTTTCTAAAATATTTTCAAGTGTTTTAAAGGTTTAGCGTAGAAAAGGATTGAGTTTTGAAGAGATATGGCCAAGGAGGCATTTTGCCATGTTCGGCCCCCTAAGGTTAAGTTCGGCCGCCTAAAGTTCCCTAGTTTCGGCCCCCGAAGGTTAAGTTCGGCCGCCGAAGGTTGCATAGTTTTGCATGCGATTCGGCAGCCGAACCTGAGGCGGTTGCTCATCTATAAGGGCACCGAGTGGCAGAAAAAGGAGGAGGTTTCTTCTCTCCTTCTGACCTAGGTGAGGTCTTGATCTCCTTAAAGTATTTTCATGGTTTTTCTTCAAATCTTTCACGGTTTTAATGAGTTTTATCCTTGTTTTGAAGAGTTGTGAGCTTGAAACAAGGTTTTGGAGTTTGAAGCTTTTGAAGCTTGGTTTCTCCATATCTTTGAGTTTGGATCATCTCAGCCTTTGTTCTTCAAGAGGTAAGTGTTGATCCATGGTTCTTATGATGTTTTTATGAGTTTTGTAAAGGGAAAAGGGAGCTAGGCATGAGTTTGCATGAGATGTGCATCATAGGGTTTATGACTCCTTTATGTTTGATGTGTGTCTTGTGAGCTTGTTTGTTGGAGTTTAAATTATTTGAAGCTCCCTTAGGCTTGTTGAAGTGTTTATGCATGTTTTAGAAGGGTTAAATGCATGTGTTGAGGTCTGAACAGGTGATGGAGGGACTGGCAGGCGTCCTTGTGCACGAAACTGAGTTCTGGCTAAACTCAGGTTCGGCCCCCGAAAGTCCAAGTTAGGCCGCCGAACATGCCTGACTTTCGTCTCTGGAGGAGACATTCGGCCGCCGAAGGTGCTGCCGAAGGTGCCCTGTCCAGCCTTCCTTTGCTTGTTTTGCATGCATGTTTTGTGATGTTTTAGAGGGTTTTTGGAGAGATGTTCATAGTTATGTTAGAGTATGTTTGGTACCTCATTTACGTCCATCTGTGTAGGATTGGACCGAGGAACCGAGGAGGCTCCAGAGTTAGAGTTGGCCCAGAGTTAGCCAGCATTGGCTAGAGGTGAGTGGAACTAAACTACATATTTTCTCTTGAGAAATGACACGATTCTAGCATGATCCATGCATCATAAACTGCCATGTTATGTATTAGGTTGTATTGCATTAGACTTCACGACGATGATGCATTGCATATACGTTGTTGTTTATGTGGATGAATGTTGGATGATCCTTAGCCCTTGACAGAGAGCAGATACAGATATATGGCATGAGATAGCCATACCAGGTCGCCCCTGGATAGTCCAGGTCGCTCCTGGTACTATGAGTGAGACAGCTGGGCTGTCAAATCAAATCAGAGTTAAGTGTAGACCAGGTGAGACCTCGTCTCCTTGGCACAGTTGGTCATGTTATGATATCAGAGCGATAAGTGTAGACCAGGTGATGACATAGTCTTCTTGGCACAGTTGGCATTATGATAACATGTAGTTAAGGGTTATTGGTGACAAATTCATCCTTGAGATGATATGTTTGTGATGTGATGCATTTCATGAGAGCATGTAATGAATGAACTGTTTTTAGTGTTCCTCCTCACTGGGCTGTAGTAGCTCATCCCACTCCCTTAACCCCAGTTTTGCAGATTCTGAGATAGCTATGGGAAGTTAAAGTCAGCAAGAGTACAGAGGGAAGATATGCATGAATGTATGGTTGTAATAAAGTAGTGGACATGATGTAACTCAAAGATTAGTGGTAATGTAATGTGTATAGATATGTACTGTCGTATACTGGATAGACTTGTGCTTTTCCTAGTATCCTTGCTATAGTGTGATGTATGATTAATCCCTTGTACATGAATCCTGTTTTACGTTTCTTGATGAGAAATGTGTGAGTTAGGCTTAATGTATGGCTTTGATGTGATACCAGTGGATTGTGTTACAGAGTAAAAGGGTTTCAATCCCTTGATCCACAGCAGATAGTAGTCCCTGGTATAGGCCCTGAGGGCCATTTCAGATTGCTATATCTGAGTAGCAGTTAAGCCTACAAAGTTTTACAGGATTGTTGAGTATCTTTGTATCATGTATGGGATTTATCAGGTACACAGAGAGTATAGTCGGCTTGCTACGGGTCCCGGCGGCCTTAAGCCGATCTGGATCCTAGTGCCAGTGATGGTTCGGACCGTTACTGAGTGGTACCGGTTTCCGGGTCGTTACAGATTGGTATCAGAGCATAGGGCCTCAAGAGTACGATGTGTTGAGATATCCCACATCGGAAAGAGGTGTTGTCTTGGATAGGAAGGAAAGCACAATAAGTTAACATCATGTCCACTAGGATAGGATGTGGAGTCCTGTCTTGCATGCTGATGTGAAATGCCATGATGAGTTGCATGTGCATTATTAATATGTTTGATATGTGTTAAGGATTCATGTGTTTTCACATGGAACAGTTGATGATATTGTGTGTGCCGTTGTGCTTTTTCAGAGGCAGGATGAGAGGAACTCGTCGATCTGCTAGATTGACAGGAGCTCCGCCGGAGGATGAGGACATGGATGCTCATCTCCCCGTTCTACAAAGGGCAACATCAGATAGTTTAAGCAGAGAAGGTACATCAAGGGACCCTAGAAGGTCTGTTGATGAGAGTAGAAGGGGAGTTGTTCAGAGTAGTATGTCAGGGTATCGGAGAGAAGGAGAGGAGGATGAGCAGAGTAGAGATGATAGCTTTAGTAGAAGTAGGTTGGGAGGAGATATGGGTGAGTCCCAAGGAGGCACTCAGGCCTCGAGGTTTGTTCCACCTCAGTATCCACCCTATCAGTGGGGGGCAGAGTACCCGATGAGAGGTACATCAGAGTTTCCTAGATATAACCCATATCCCACCTTTATGCCCTATCCTTCCTTTTACCCGCCAAATCCACCGTCATATCCACAGTATACCATGTTTCCACCCTTCTTTTGTTACCCAGGGTCAGTAAACCCTAACCCAAGTCATGTTGCCTTTCCTCCACCACCAGGAGAACCAGTAGCCCCAATTGTCCAAACACCCAAGCCTAGTTCACCTGGGGAAAGTATGGTACAGATGACAGCTTATTTGAGGTTGGATGTTCCCAAATTTGAGACTGGTGATGACCCTGTTTAGTATCTTAGAATGGTTAAGCTGATAACCGATGAGTTGGGAGCTAATGAGAGTAGAGCCATACAGATGGCAGGGGTTACATTGAAATGTGAGAAGGCAAGGGAATGGTTCACCCAGCATGTGGACCCGAGGGTAGAACGCTTATCCTGGGAGCAGTTTGCTTCAGAGTTTACAGGATGGGTTTGTCCAGAGAGCCCAAGGGAGCGTAAGGAGAGTGAATTTGCGCAGCCTGAGCAGACAGAAAACATGAGTGTAGAAACTTACCCAGAGACTAGTGATCGTTTTCCTTTGGGTGAGGCTGCTGCAAAGAATAAAAAGAAAGTGAGAGGCCTGAAAGGGTCAAAGAAAAGAGAGTTCTGGAATAGGGTACAGTTTGGCATGGGTTTTCGCGAGGGTTCGAGTTCTGGTTGGGATAGTTCTAGATGTGTGAAGTGCGGTAGGAGGCACAAAGGCGTATGTCGGGCTGGGACAACAGCATGTTTCAGGTGCGGACAGGAGGGGCACATGGCACGAGAGTGTCCCATTACGGTCATGTCAGCACAGTTCCCACAGACATCCGCAGACAATATAATTCCACCAGAAGCTCCAGCCTCGGTGCAGGGCAGAGGTAGAGAAAGAGGGGTAGTCCCTTCTTCAGGAGGTTCCTTCAGTGGACGTCCGTTAGTTCCGGCTCAGATTTTCACCCAGGATCAGCCAGAGACAGACACACGGAACACAGTGGTGCCAGGTAAACTCACTTTTGAGTGTTCTGATGTGTATAGACTATCAGTTGATGTGAAAATAGTAAAGTGTAATAGAGTTAGATGGTTAGAGACGAGTGAGTCGTTAAAGGTTAGTGCGCCGGGAAAGAACTCGAGAGCAATAGCCGTGGATTATAGAAATCCAAGTAGAGAGAGAGTGATCTCTCATCTCTGAGGGTAGACCTTAAGTACAGAAGTGAAAAGTAAGAAAAAGAATCAAGGTAAGTAAGAAGTAAGCAAAGAGAAGAGTATATGAGGGAGAAGAGAGCAGAGAATAAATAGAGAGTTCAGGTTAGTCTGGGATTAGGTGGCGATTGAGCTCTAATTCAGATTGGTCTGGCTACGTGCGGCATGGAGTGTACACAAAAGTAGTCTGTTGGTATGGGACTACGGCATGTATAGATGCGAGCAGGAAGGACTCATGTTATGAGAGTGTCCTACTGTGGCCCTGATTGGCACAGTCCCAGCAGATGACTTCTAGTAGTGTAACTCAGCCTGTAGCTCTAGCCATGTTTTAGGACAGGGGTTGAGGCAAGAAAAGAGAGTTCTCCTTTTCTTTGGTCGGTTCTCGAGGGAAGATTCGTTAGCTTTAGCTTGGATCTTCATCCTGACTTAGTAGGCGGTTAACACATTGAACACGGTGACGTCAAATACGTTCACTTGCGAGTGTTCAGATGTGTAGGTTATAGTGGACCCTGATGTTTCTTTCCCTGTTGTTTTGGGAGCCATAAATAGAGGAGGGGTTGATAACTTCTGGCGTAGAGTGTTCTCTTTGGGTCAGAGGGCCCAAGAGTGTGATCCATCTATGGCAGAGTCAGTCTGTCGGTTCAGTTCAGAGTTTGTTGAGAGTAGTAGATGCCGTCCAGCTGACCTTATGGTTCTAGGGGTGACTGATGATGTCAACCTAGGGCGGATTGGCTAGCTACTTGAGGTACTACCTAAGTCTGCAAAGACAAGGTAGGACAGTTCAGAGTTCAGAGGCTCGGATGGGTCAGAGTTAGTCCTTAGAGGGGGACAGTTTAGCATACCCAGAAGTTTGATATCAACCCTACAGGCTCGTGAATTCGTTAGGGAAGTTAGTCAGGAGTTTTCTTGCTCTTGTTTGAGCGCATAGCCAGGTCAGGGAACCAGCCTCAGTATTCATAGACAGGAAAAGAGAAAGAGTGTTATATGTTATCCCAGACGAGTTAGCAGGTTTACCATTAGTAAACCCAGTAGAGTTTGAAAGTTAAGTGAGAATGGAGACTAGCTGCATCTTCACCTTTTCCTTTGGAATGAGCATGTAAGAGTTGAAACCTATAAGAGTTAGAAAAGCAGTTACAGACTGAAGAGCGATAGTAGAACAATGTGCACTTGGTAGTAAAGGATTCTATCCGACTTAGTACCACACACCCTAGAATGTTCCAGTATCGTTGTGAGAAACGGAGGATGAAACCTTGAGATTTTATCACAACTGTGAATAGTTGCACAAACTCACTACCAAGGATAGGTAGCTAGTAGAAGCCGGTTGTTTTCTATAATCGATCCGAGAGTTGGGAACTATCTGTCGAAAGTTAGAGAAAAGTCAGTTAACAGTTGCGTAGCGATGAGATTTTGATTGTAATGAAGAGGTTAAACCAGAGGGAAGGGGTAAAACTGCTCAGCGACTCTGAGTATACAAGACAGGATTTACTGGGTAAGGCTTAGCTGCCCTCAGTCAGATGTCGCTTATCAGTTTATCCTATAGAAACAGATAGCTAGAGAGTTAGAGATAGTCTAGTAATGTTAGAAGGGATCAAAAGAGAAGAAGCCAGTATAGTAAAGAAGAATAAAGACGGGCAAGGATCAGAGTGCGCAGCAAAAGCGTAGGATAGTTCAGAAAAAAAAAAACAAAAAAAAAAAAAAACAAATACAAAAAAATCAAGAATAGAGAAGCATGCCCATTATCTACTAAGCATTGTTGATTGTAAGAGAACACGGCATAGAGGCCAAGTTCTGTAATCTGAGTTCAATTTCGGAGCATATCTGTGTGATTTGTGATGTAGCACACTACGAGTTCTCTAGTAAGAAAAGAGTTAAAGCTGTAGGCAAGGCATCTAGCTTTTCCTGAGGATTATTGTTCCTTTGTCAGAGTTCAGTAAAGAGAAGCAAAGGTTCGTATAACCAGAGTAGTGTAAATAAGCTGAGAAAAGTCAAAGAAAAGGAAAGTTAGTAGTCATATGAAAGAGTCAGGTCGATTGTGTACAAGCAAGAGTGGTAAACAATTAGTGTAGACACAGCTTAAGCAGTGAAGGGTCAGCAAAGTCAGACAGTATAGCCAACCCGGGAGTTTTACTCCAGGGGTATCTGTGTCTCTTCGTAGAGACCGATGGTAGGCTTTCTTCTTGTTTCCCTGTATGTTTATTGTTGTTGTTTTAACATTCGAGGACGAATGTTTTTAAAGGAGGGAAGAATGTAATACCCGGCTAGATTCAGACATCGGAATTCCTACCGTCCGGGGGAGTTCGAGGATGTCAGAGGTCTCTGGAAGGGTAAGAGAAAGTTTTCTAAAATATTTTCAAGTGTTTTAAAGGTTTAGCGTAGAAAAGGATTGAGTTTTGAAGAGATATGGCCAAGGAGGCATTTTGCCATGTTCGGCCCCCTAAGGTTAAGTTCGGCCGCCTAAAGTTCCCTAGTTTCGGCCCCCGAAGGTTAAGTTCGGCCGCCGAAGGTTGCATAGTTTTGCATGCGATTCGGCAGCCGAACCTGAGGCGGTTGCTCATCTATAAGGGCACCGAGTGGCAGAAAAAGGAGGAGGTTTCTTCTCTCCTTCTGACCTAGGTGAGGTCTTGATCTCCTTAAAGTATTTTCATGGTTTTTCTTCAAATCTTTCACGGTTTTAATGAGTTTTATCCTTGTTTTGAAGAGTTGTGAGCTTGAAACAAGGTTTTGGAGTTTGAAGCTTTTGAAGCTTGGTTTCTCCATATCTTTGAGTTTGGATCATCTCAGCCTTTGTTCTTCAAGAGGTAAGTGTTGATCCATGGTTCTTATGATGTTTTTATGAGTTTTGTAAAGGGAAAAGGGAGCTAGGCATGAGTTTGCATGAGATGTGCATCATAGGGTTTATGACTCCTTTATGTTTGATGTGTGTCTTGTGAGCTTGTTTGTTGGAGTTTAAATTATTTGAAGCTCCCTTAGGCTTGTTGAAGTGTTTATGCATGTTTTAGAAGGGTTAAATGCATGTGTTGAGGTCTGAACAGGTGATGGAGGGACTGGCAGGCGTCCTTGTGCACGAAACTGAGTTCTGGCTAAACTCAGGTTCGGCCCCCGAAAGTCCAAGTTAGGCCGCCGAACATGCCTGACTTTCGTCTCTGGAGGAGACATTCGGCCGCCGAAGGTGCTGCCGAAGGTGCCCTGTCCAGCCTTCCTTTGCTTGTTTTGCATGCATGTTTTGTGATGTTTTAGAGGGTTTTTGGAGAGATGTTCATAGTTATGTTAGAGTATGTTTGGTACCTCATTTACGTCCATCTGTGTAGGATTGGACCGAGGAACCGAGGAGGCTCCAGAGTTAGAGTTGGCCCAGAGTTAGCCAGCATTGGCTAGAGGTGAGTGGAACTAAACTACATATTTTCTCTTGAGAAATGACACGATTCTAGCATGATCCATGCATCATAAACTGCCATGTTATGTATTAGGTTGTATTGCATTAGACTTCACGACGATGATGCATTGCATATACGTTGTTGTTTATGTGGATGAATGTTGGATGATCCTTAGCCCTTGACAGAGAGCAGATACAGATATATGGCATGAGATAGCCATACCAGGTCGCCCCTGGATAGTCCAGGTCGCTCCTGGTACTATGAGTGAGACAGCTGGGCTGTCAAATCAAATCAGAGTTAAGTGTAGACCAGGTGAGACCTCGTCTCCTTGGCACAGTTGGTCATGTTATGATATCAGAGCGATAAGTGTAGACCAGGTGATGACATAGTCTCCTTGGCACAGTTGGCATTATGATAACATGTAGTTAAGGGTTATTGGTGACAAATTCATCCTTGAGATGATATGTTTGTGATGTGATGCATTTCATGAGAGCATGTAATGAATGAACTGTTTTTAGTGTTCCTCCTCACTGGGCTGTAGTAGCTCATCCCACTCCCTTAACCCCAGTTTTGCAGATTCTGAGATAGCTATGGGAAGTTAAAGTCAGCAAGAGTACAGAGGGAAGATATGCATGAATGTATGGTTGTAATAAAGTAGTGGACATGATGTAACTCAAAGATTAGTGGTAATGTAATGTGTATAGATATGTACTGTCGTATACTGGATAGACTTGTGCTTTTCCTAGTATCCTTGCTATAGTGTGATGTATGATTAATCCCTTGTACATGAATCCTGTTTTACGTTTCTTGATGAGAAATGTGTGAGTTAGGCTTAATGTATGGCTTTGATGTGATACCAGTGGATTGTGTTACAGAGTAAAAGGGTTTCAATCCCTTGATCCACAGCAGATAGTAGTCCCTGGTATAGGCCCTGAGGGCCATTTCAGATTGCTATATCTGAGTAGCAGTTAAGCCTACAAAGTTTTACAGGATTGTTGAGTATCTTTGTATCATGTATGGGATTTATCAGGTACACAGAGAGTATAGTCGGCTTGCTACGGGTCCCGGCGGCCTTAAGCCGATCTGGATCCTAGTGCCAGTGATGGTTCGGACCGTTACTGAGTGGTACCGGTTTCCGGGTCGTTACAGATGCCATGGGTACCAGGTTGGATTTCAGTACTGCCTTCCATCCACAGACAGACGGACAGTCAGAGAGGACCATCCAGACCATAGAAGATATGCTAAGAATGTGTGTGCTGGACTTTGGCGGTTCTTGGAGGCAGCATCTACCTTTGGTGGAGTTTGCCTACAATAACAGCCATCATACTAGCATCGGGATGGCTCCATATGAAGCTTTATATGGAAGGAAGTGCAGATCGCCTGTTTGCTGGGAAGAAGTTGGAGAAAAGGCCTTGGCAGGGCCTGAGCTAGTAGAGATCACCAGCAGGGTGGTACCCCTAATCAGAGAAAGAATCAAAACGGCTGCAAGCAGACAGAAGAGTTATGCAGACATCTGCAGAAGACTAGTAAAGTTTCAGGAGGGGGATTTGGTATTGCTCAAGGTGTCTCCAATGAAAGGAGTGGTTCGCTTTGGGAAGAAAGGTAAACTGGCCCCATGATACATCGGACCCTTCGAAGTCTTGCAAAAGATTGGGAATGTGTCGTACAAGCTAGATTTGCCTGCTTCAATGGGAAGAATCCATCCGGCTTTCCATGTTTCTATATTGAGAAAGTTTGTGTCAGATCCGGGCAAGGTTCTTAGTGAGCCTGATGTGGAGATCCAAGAGGATCTCACCTATGTTGAGCAGCCAGTACGGATCCTAGACACCCAGATCAGGAAGCTGAGAAATAAGGAAATCCCGATGGTGAAAGTCCTTTGGAACCACCACAATCTGGAAGAATGCACTTGGGAGACACGGGAGTCCATGCTCCAGCAATACCCTTATCTTTTCTAAGGTTAGTTCCTTGTGAGTTTTATGTGCTTTGTGTGGTTGTTATATGTATGCCTTGCATGTGCTAGTTGAGGAACATTCGGGGACGAATGTTCTTAAGGGGGGGAGAATGTAATACCCGGCTAGACTCCGGTATCGGAATTCCTACCGTCCGATGGAATCTCGAATGTCGGAAGCCTCTAGTAGGGTAAAATCATGTTTTCATAAAATGTTTTAATGTGTTTCATGTTTTAAGCATGAAAGAAAACGAGTTTTTGCATGAAAGTATCATTGGAGGAAAACTCAGGTTCGGCCGCCGAACCTCAAGTTCGGCCGCCGAACATGCATGCGTTGCGAGTGTACTTTAGGCCCCCGAAAGCATAAGTGAGGGAAGTCCAGGTTCGGCCGCCGAACCTCAAGTTCGGCCGCCGAACACGGCATGCATGCGGAGGCACATTCGGCCCCCGAACGTGGTCTGGCCAGCCACTATAAAAGGGCCCCTTAGCCGAAAACGGGCGAGCTTTTTTCCCATTTTCGGCCAAGGTGAGCTCTCCGCCGTCCCTCACCAATCTTTGATGTTTTTCCTATAGATCTTTCAAGATTTTCATTTGTTTCAACTTTGTTTTGAAGATTTGAGCTTCTGAGCAAAGTTTTGGAGCTTGGAGGTTCAAGAACCCAATCTCTCCCAACTCCGAGTTTAGGTCGTCTCTCTCTCGATCTTCAAGAGGTAAGAGCCGATCTTAAGCTCATTGCATATTTTAAGTAAGTTTTAAGTAGATCTATGGGGGTAGAATGCATGTTTAGGCTATGGTTATGTTTATGGGTTTAATGTGTGTTCTTGAACAATGTGGATGCTTGATGTGTTGTAGATGGGGTTTATGATGGTTTGAGGCCCCTAGGAACATGTATGCTTGTGTATGTGTGTTGTAGAATAGGTTTGATGCATGTTTGTAAGGTTTGGAGGTGAAATGTGCAAAGGGAGCCAAGTTTCTGTCCTTTGGCAGAAACCAGGTTCGGCAGCCGAAGGAACTTTCGGCCGCCGAACATGGCTGGGAAGGCAGCCTTTCGGCTGCCGAAGCTCGCCCCCGAAAGGAGACTTTTGTCTCTGTCTGGCAGTTTTGGTCGCCGAAAGTGCCGCCGAACATGCATGAGTTTCGTCTCTGTCTGGGAGTTTCGGCCGCCAAAGGTGCCGCCGAACCTGCCTGACTTTCGGCTCTGGAGGGACTTTCGGCCGCCGAACCTGCCCCCGAAAGTGCCCTGTCCAGGCCTCCTTTGCATGTTTTTCTATGGTTGTTTCAGGATGTTTTAGGGGGTTTTTGGGAGTAGTTTAGAGATATGTTCTAGTATGTTTGGTCCCTCATTCGAGTCCACCTGTGTAGGTTCGGACCCGAGGAACCGAGGACCCCAGCAGTGAGTTCAGCTGCTTCGGTGTTGTCAGAGTCAGCCAGAGGTGAGTGGAACTAAACTTAATCTTTTAAATTGAGAAATTAAATGTTCTATCATGTTTCATGCATCATAATTATGCAATAGGATGATTGCATTAGTTTTCACGAATATGTCGCATTGCATCGATTGTTGTTGATGTGGGTGAATGTTGGATGACCCAATTAGTCCATGACAGGAAGACCAGGACCCCATTCTACGTCCTAGCACAGAGTAAGGAAAGACCAGGACCCCATTCTACGGCCTGGCACGGTTATGGGACTCGAAGACCAGGAGCCCAGAGGAGGCCCTGGGACAATGGTAAGTAATGTATGTTATGACAGGAAGACCAGGACCCCATGCTACGGCCTGGCATAGAGTTAGCTTGGACTAATTGGTGACAAGTTCACCCAACCCTTATGTGAATTGTCTGTGTTATGATGCATTTCATAGAGCATAGTGTTAATATGTTTTACAGTTCTACTCACTGGGCTTTTAGCTCACCCCTCTCCCTTTACCCCCAGGATTGCAGGTACAGGATAGAAGAGGAGGTCGGTTAGAGTAAAGCTTGTTTATGTAATAGATAGAATGTGGACATGACAAATCGTAGAACGATGTAATGTAAAAGTACAGTTTAGATATGTAATGAGATGATGTTTATGGATGTTAGAGGTGTGCTTGACCATAGATTGTTGTTATCCTTTTTACTACATGATCTTAGAGACTTTTATGATGTTTATGTAAACCAACTCAACATATGTTATGTCACCCATTTGGGGGCACTGATGAGATCCCACAGAGGGATCAATATTTATGACTTATGTTATGTACAGTGCATGCACAGGTTGAGAATGGTTGATGTATATGGAAAGAAAAGTTTTAATTTTTATGCATGTTGTTGATCATGTATGGGATTATACAGGTTTACAGGTGATATGTCAGGCTTGCTACGGGTCCCGGCGGCCTTAAGTCGATCTGGATCCTAGCGCCGGTAGCGGTCCGATTTTTGGGTCGTTATACCTCCAAAACTCATGCAAGTTCGGTGGCAGAACATGAGGTTCGGCGGCCGAACCTTTGAAACTTTCGGAAGCCTAACTTGCCCTCCTAAACCATCCCACGTTCGGCAGCCGAACTTGAGGTTCGGCGGCCGAACCTGGAAATGTCTCTTTGGTCTTTTTCTTTTAAAACTCAATTTTCTTTTTGCTTAAAACCATAAGATACATTAAAACATTTTATAAAAACATGATTTTACCCTTTTAGAGGTTTCCGACATCCGAGATTCCACCGGACGGTAGGAATTCCGATACCGGAGTCTAGCCGGGTATTACAAAACCATTCTTTGGATTTAGAAAATACAAAGTCATATACCAATAGTTCATATGCTAAACATGAAAAATAAATTTGTAAATGAATTACATATGAAAAATTTAGTGAATGAAACAAATTTCCACCCAAGCCTTTGTTCCTAATACAATGATAATATCTCTTTTGTTAGGAAGAGAAAAACAAGAAAAAAAAAAAAGGAAAAAAAAAGAGATAAAAGGCTAATAATAGAAAAATTCTAACAGTGAACGTTTATCACTGGGACAGTGATATCTCCAATTTTCTAAAAAAACTGGTTATTTTACATGTAAGGTTCCTGCAGATGATCATCTAAGCAGAAAAATTACATGTTTTATACATAAAAGAAAAAATAATGCAATATTGATAAGAATAATTATACTCCATAGAGCATTACATACCTAATAAAACTCACCTTTCTTACTTTTTCATTTTCTTGTTATTCTCCCCTTCGAGGAATGTAAGAAAGAGTATGTTCCATGCAATTGAAGTTTAAGACAAAAGTCCAAAGCAATGTATTTATAGTAAAAGACAATGCAGATTTAAGATTAAATTCCACAATTTTATTCAAACCCAAAAATCTATTCACTTATTGAACATATTGATAGCGGTTATCGAAGCCGTCAAAAATAAACATATTATCAACCAACAAAATAATTTATATATAGTGGCAATAGGGTCGAACCACAGGGATTTGACACTATGAATTTTCCTAATAATGACTAGGACAAATTAATAACAAAAGTAAATAAAAAGAGGGGGATCTATTTTGAAGAATCAAAACTTGAGTAAAAGAAAGCAGTAATTAAATAAATGAGTAAATCAATGGGAGAAGGATTCTAGTTAAAGAGTGGAACTTTTTCAACTTGTTTAGAATTGATCATTGACTATTCAATACTCCTATTTATTTCAATAAATTAGTTTAGGATGTAGAAGAGACTTCTCACAATCCAAATTCCTCCTTAGTTTTAGCATGATTAGGAAACGTTCGCTAATCAAACTCTAGTTAGCAAGTTGCCAAAGAACGTCCTTGAGGTTTTTTTACTTTTCAACTGCTAACTGCATTAAGACTTAGAGAAACTCAATCCTAACCTTGCCAACCGCATGGTCAAGTTTAGATTATGCAACCGATTATATTTGTGTTTAAACAATCTAAGCAATTACGGACCTAAATTATTCAAACAATATATCACTCATGCAATTAAAAGCAACATGCCTTAATTGATTCTCAAAGCAAAGTAATAATAATAGAAAGATCAAGTTGCATAAATATTGAAAATAAATAAGAGTTTAATAATGGAGTTTTAAATCTCTCAACTCATCACAAATCTGAAAATTCCCAACTTCAACTAGGGAAAGAGTTGTTTAGCCACTCATGGTGGATAAAATCACAAAAGAGAAGAAGAAAGAAAAGTGGAGAAGCTGCCGCAGATTTCCTGCTGTGTTTCTGCAGAATTGCCGATGGAGGGAAGATCTGCTGGTTTGATTTCTGTCCATTTTATAGGTGGAGAGTCTAAGTTCAATTAGGGTTTGAAATCCCAATTTTTACTTGGTCTTTATAGTCTTTAATTCCTCTTTTGTCTTTGAATTTTATTGTGGATGGAATTCTTTTGGTTGAAAGATCTCCTCGTGGCTTTTGGAATTGATCTAGTGGTGTTTGAGGTGGGTTTGGACTTTATCAAGTTTGAATTCTGAATTTTTGCCCTTCTTTCCCGCGCTTCTGTCCCTCTCTGCGTCAGTGTGATTTGGGCAATTGATTTGGGCAAATCGCTAGCCCAAATCATTTCTGTGTGTTGCCTCCAGATTTCTGCCTTAGCTTTCTGCTTCTGATTTCTGCGGGTGATTTGGCCAAATCACTTTGACCCAATCACTTTTCCAGCTTTTTTTGCACTTTTTCTCCAACTTTTCATTTTCTTCCTTTTCTGCAAAAACATCATAAAAACATAAATTAAGCTGAAAAAATGTGTAATTAAACAGTAATAAAGATAGTAAAAATGTGGCTAAATTATACTTGATCACATATATTAAAATTTCTGTATGCATATGTTTATATAAGATACTGATATGGATGAAATGAAGTTGTGCCGTGATTGGTCACTCTGTAAGAAAGAGAATGTGAGGTGGTTAGCGCCTATGGCAGCCACTCCGATGCTCAAGTCAATAAACTAAAGAAAAGGGAATGTAAGGAATTACTTAGAACTAAAGAGTAGTTTTGTAAGAATGTGTACCTTGGTTTCTACAATCATTAGCTTTTATACTGTAATAAGATGGAGTTAATTATCGCATTTCATGAAAATTTGATTGGTACCGGTTAATTGATAGGAGATTCCGTGATTGTAGGCGTAACAGAGATCTAATAAATAATATCCTTTAACGGTAATTTCCCATGGAGTCTCGCTCTGTAGGTTAAGAGGATTAGTCTTGACGAAGAGTTGAGACCTGAAGCGTCCGGGTCTTCTTTTCCCTCAATGGGACCGAGTATCATCTGATCAGACCCTTGCCATGTAGCCCGTCTTCGAGTGCTAGCGCATGGCCTACTTTGAGTGATTATTATGTTATATTAAAAGTCCACCTACTGGTCTTCGATTCTTCATATTCAAAGGTGTCTTCACGATTTTGGGGCATGTATCTTGTTTAGATTATCCTTCCATACTCGTATTGCCTACTTCTGCCCATAAATGATGATTGCCTTGTGGCTATGAAATAAATTAGGGAATAAATAATAAATCGAGCTTAACACCCAGTCACGATAACGACATGAGGATTTAATGAAGACCAACAACCTCTTATGTGGCCTACGGATACCTGCCTTGTGCCCTTGGCATAAACTGCCTTGGAAACTTTTTGCAAAATGGGACTAACCTCCGGTCGCATGATTTGGCTAATAATCGCCTTATGGCCTGGGCATAAAATGCTTTTTATACTTTTTATGAAGCGGGACTAACACCTGGTCATGTGCCCTAGGAGATACACACTTTCTAGCTTTGGCATAAAACGCTTTGGAAAATTTTTGCGAAATAAGACTAACGCCTAGTCACGTAGCCTGGCTAACGCTCGTCTTATGGCCTGGGCATAAAATGCCTTTCAAACATTTTGTGAAGCGAGACTAAAACCAGGTCATGTGGCCTGACGGATATTGGCCTTGTGGCCTTGACATAAAATGCCTTTTAAACCTTTATTTAAGCGGGACTAACACCTAGTCATGTGGCCTGGTGGATATTGTGGTCTTGGTATAAAATGTCTTGAAATTTTTTTATGAAATAGGACTAATGCCCAGTCATATGGCTTAGCTAACACTCGCATTATGGCCTAGGCATAAAATGCTTTTTAAACTTTTTGTGAAGCAGGACTAACACCCAGTCATATGGCTTGGCGGATACCCGCCTTGTGGCCTTGGCATAAAATGCCTTGAAAACTTTTTGCGAAATGAGATTAACGTCCAGTCGCGTAGCTTGGCTAACATTCGCCTTATGGATTTGGCATAAAATGCCTTTAAAACTTTTTGTGAAGCAGGACTAATACCCGGTCATGTGATCTGGCGGATACCCACCTTGTGGCCTTGGCATAAAATGCCTTTTAAACCTTTTATGAAGCGATACTAACATCTAGTCATGTGGCCTAGCAGATACCTGCCCTGTGGCCTTGGCATAAAATGCCTTAGAAACTTTTTGAGAAATGAGACTAACGCCCGGTCGTGTGGCCTGGCTAACACTCACCTTATGGCCTGGACATAAAATGCCTTTTAAATTTTTTGTGAAGCGGGACTAACACCGAGTCATGTGGCCTAGCGAATACCCAACTTGTGGCCTTGGCATAAAATGCCTTGAAAATTTTTTGTGAAACGGGACTAACGCCCAATCATGTAGCTTGGCTAACACTCGCCTTATGACCTAGGTATAAAATGCCTTTTAAACTTTTTATGAAGTGGGACTAACACTCGGTCCTGTGGCCTAACGGATACCCGTCTTGTTTAGTGGGACTAAAATCTGGATTATGGCCTAGCAGATATCCGGTTTGCGGCCTTAGCATAAAATGTCTTGTTTAATGAGACTAACACTTGGATTATGGCCTGGCGGGTACTCACCTTGTGGCCTGGTATAAGATACCTTATTTAGCAGGACTAACACTAGGATTATGGTTTGGTGGAACCCGTCTTATGCCTGGCATAAGATGCCTTGCTAGCGGGACTAACACCCGAATTATGGCCTAGCAGAACTTGCCTTGTGGTCTTTAATGAATGGCCTTTAATTTTTTTGAAGAAGGCAACCCAATTGTTCCTTGTCACTGAACAACACAATACATGAAAAAATACATTGTTAACTGTTATAACGTTCTTAAATTATAAATATTTTAGGACTGAGGTGTTAGTGTATATGCCCTAGGCCATTATCTTGAACCTTTTTGTATGTCGTTTTGGTTATTAATAAAAGAGGTTTTTATCATTATTATTTGTTTGCATGTTACATAATAATGATTATCATCCCTGGTTACTTATTATTATGTTGATAATAATAAAATATAACTGGTATGATTATTGATTGATAATCATGAGATGATTATGTATATGTTGATATAATTCAATAATCATAGATATTTGTTAGAGAACAAAGTATTGGATGGACCCGCATTGAGATCACTACATGGGTCATTGTCATAAGTGAATCTCAAAGTAGTTATGTCTTAATCCTTTGACTTGAGATTGTCATAGTTTCCAACATAAGGACTGTTATGTTTTGACATAACCAAACATTGTCTTTAATCAGACAATCATAAAGGTTATGATTGAGCATGATAGAAATTATGTAGAGGATAATGAACAATCAAGATAGGATTTGTCCCTCTTTATGAGAAAGATATCTTCTGGGCCCCTCGATAAGTAAGACTGAGAAATGTATGGTCGTGCTCAAATGAATTGATAGTGTGATCAATATCATTTGAATTTATCAGTCTACTTAGAGATCGAGAAATCATAAGTTTGAACATTATAAGTTTGAACATTATAAGTTTGAACATTATAAGTTTGACATTGACCATGACTTATGTTCAAACTAGATATCGTGTGACAAAGGGGATTAATTCATGTTCTATTAGGTTTTATCGGACTATTGATCCTCATAATTAGTTGGGTAGTCATAATGTCTTGCTAGAGGCCACTTATGACTTATGGGCCTTGTGGGACTGGACTTATTGCCAATTAATGTGAGCTTGTTGGGTCGCACACAAAAGAACGTTGTTGATGTGTTATGTCATATTAATGGGCTAAAAGCCCAAAGCCCATTAATATAATTAATAATAATAAGTGTTATTATTATTAATCATTAATATATTTAATAATAATAAAGTGTTATTATTATTATTATTTAATAATAATAAAGTGTTATTATTATTATTATTAATTATTAATATAATTAATAATAATAAAGTGTTATTATTATTAATTATTTATTATTATGAGATAATAATATTTAAAAGATCTGTAGTCTATCTATAATTGTTACAGATAAAGAATTCTATCACATAAGATATTTGAGTATTTGCAAGATTATGATAGTGGGTTACGAAAACAACTCCTTTTAAGAAAAGAAGTTGTGGGATAAACACAACTCCTTTTCCTAAAAGGAGTTGTGGGAAAAATACAACTCCTTTTAGGAAAAGGATTTGTGTGAAAACAAAATATTGAAACATATAAATACCCCTTTTACGAATTGTGGAGTGTACGTGTTTTTGAGAAAACTCAGTTTAAAAGATTGCAGATTGTGGATCACATAATATATCCATCTTTGAGAGAGCTAGCACTCTAGAAGGATAGAAGATGTTCGTGTGGATACCATAGAGGGTGTTCGTCTGAAAAGGCAGCACCATCAGTCCAACATTGTATCTTCTTGAAGAGATTAACAGGTTAGTCTTATATCCATCTTTTGAATTAAACGAAGCACTCGGATTCTGGGAAAGGAAATCAAAAGAGATTTTATTTTTCCGCTGCGCAACTGGCTTGCAATAATCTCAGGATTTCCCAACATGAGGAAAGACTTCGGCCATCTAATCTGGCCAGCTTATTAGACCCTGGACGAATAACTTTTAAGACTCTAAATAGTCCTGTCTAATTTTTGCCCAACTTACCAGACCCGACACTACTGCCTGTTATATCTATTCTTTTAAGGAATAAGTTTCCTATATTAAAGACAGGACCTGACTCTACTATTTGAACATTCTGGACATCTTGTTTCTGTAAATCGCCATTCTAATTGTCGCCTATTCACGTAAAAACTCGACTTAATCCGGTTTGAATTGCATTTCTTTAGGGTTTCCTAAGATTTCAAGGTGTTGGCTCTAGTTTTATGTGAGACTCAGGTTTCTTCAGCAAGTCGATGGGCAACGTCGCTTTCCTGAGGCTTTTCGTGGAGTGTCTATAGCATTCTTGGGCTGACTTCTAGTTACTTCGAATGACCGCCAATCCTCTTAGAGCTAGTAGCTTAAGACACATGGTACCCATATTAATAACTAAAAATCGTGGCAGTTGAGGACTGGTGACAGGAGCGGTTGTCGAAGCCAGCCAAAAATAACCTTCTTTGGTTACCTACAATTTACAACTGTAGACAGTGGTGAAGGATCGTATCCACAGAGAATTGATTACCTATTTATTTATCTTAATCAAGACCAATAAAACCAATTTAAAACACAATAGAAAGCAAGTGATTGCAAATAGAACAAAAGTAAAGTGCAAGGAAAGTAAAAAGGGGGGTTTTGAGATGATTTGATTAACAACTAATGAAAGTAATTAAAACAGCAAGTAATAGAAATAAAAGAGGAAATCAATAAGAGAAAGGTCTAGTTGAAGATATGGATCCACTTTGGTTGTTTGGGTTGATCATTGAAACATGGTTATCTTGATTGATTCAATAGGTTGGTTATGGGGGTGGAAGACGCTTCTCACCACCATGTCTTTCCTTATGAACAAATTGATTAGGGAACGTCCTCTAACCAATTACTAATCAACAAATTGCCAAGGAACGTCCTTGGGCCATAGGCATCAAAACAATTGCCAATTGCATGAAGAACAAGAAAGATCCAAACCCTAACTACTCAAACGCATGAGATGTTGCTAGATCATGCAATTTCTTGGTTTTTACACCAAGTGTTCTTAGATCAGAATATTTCCAGCAATTACGGACTAACAAATATCCTAATCAACAATCAATTAACTTTGCAATCAAGAATCAAGTGGCCAATTTGATCAAAACAACAAAGCAATCTTTAGAATTAAGCACAATTGCATGAATATTGAATAAAATCAAAGACAAAAGTTTCTGTTCAGATCTCACAACCCTTTAAAAAACCTTAGTTTCAACCAAACTTCAACTAGAATAAAGGTTTCAGCCACTCATGGCTGAACCAAAACAGAAAATTAAAGAAAAGAAGAAAGAAGAACCGAAATTGAGGGGAGAAGCCCCTTGGAGTGTGGCTGCCCTTTCTTGGCCGAATTTGGAGAGTTGAATTCTGTCTCTTCTTGTGTTCTTGAGGCCTTTAAATAGGTGTTGAGAGGCTGCCTATTTCCATTTTAGTATCCATGAGTCTTTTGGAGACTTCCCAAAGTGCCCTTGGTGAGTTATGTGCCTTCTTTGTGTATGGGTGAAGGCAAAAACGTGGAGCATGCAAGTGGGGGCTCTTTAGTCTTTTAATTGCTGTCCAAGATCTTCAAGATACTGCCCAAGGTGTGTCCAAGAGGCTGCCCACGTTTTTGGAGTGTGCCCATTCACTAAAGAGGAAGGTGGAGCCTTTTATGGAAACTTGAATGTGCATGGCATAAAGTGGGAAACATGTGATCTTGAGATTTGGCTTCCTTAATGAGTGGGATCTTGAAATCCAATATCTGAATATGAATCTTGGAGATTTGAATTTCAAAATACTTTCCTTCTTTGGCTCTTCAATTATGGCAGCTTAAGATATGGCTTCTTGAATAAGGAAAGAGCAACTTGCTGATTTGAAATTCGAATTTCAAATGGCTTTGGCTGAATGTTCTTTCCTTCTTTGCCACTTTCCTTATTTAGAACTTTCCATATTTAGCTTGACTTGATTTCAACTTAGCAGGCTTGCTCTCTTTTGCTCCAAATAAGGCAGTTTTAGGGGTATTTTCTCCAAAGTATCCTTTTACACCATTTTCTGCAAAATAATATTAAAAGCACTAAATTAAGCAGAAATCATGTAAATAATCATTAATAATATCAAGATAAAAAGGACTAAAATATGTTCTATCAAATACCCCCACACTTAAACTTTTGCTTGTCCTCAAGCAAACAAACATAGTCAAAGAAGTCTTCTTTGCTCTAGATCCTTATTTCCACTTAAGCTCATACTCTAGACCCCTATTTTGAAGCATTGCAGTGAAAAATATATGCATGAAGATTACTTACCTCTTTTCCTTGTTTCCCTTTGCTTACCATGGCTAGGATTTGTTTTCTTCAAGAGAGACATGCACATTAATTTGTTAAGACTTTTTCTAGCTTTTGGATTGACTTGCCCTTACCTTGAAGTACTTTATTCAGGCTTTTGCACTTTAGATCTTGCTTGGAAAGGTCACCAACCTATTTTTGATTTGAAGGTTTAGATTTTCAGTTGGTCCCCTATCCAAGTGGCTACTAGCCTTGTTCATAGTCTTTTGACCATTAGAACAGTTTTTGAATTTGTGCTTTTGAGGTCTTTGCCTTTGCTGAATTTTCTTTCTCTCAATGATTTGGGCAAATCAACACCAATTGCTAAATCAAGTCACATTAGGTTCATTCACACAATTTTAATTTATTCTCAATCAATTGAGGGTCATCAATATATTTTTCACCATGGCAAACTCAAAGATTCAATTCAAAAGGTAATTCTCAAACATGAATACAACTCACTGCAATTGATTCAACATAAGTTTAAAGAGTCATCACATCAATGGGGTCATGGCAAGAAAGAACTCATCTAACATAGTTCATCAGTTTGAGTAGAGCAAAACAAAAAGAAGAAGAAGAAGGTTGTGGTTGTGTGTGTATTATTGAAAGCAAAAACAAAAATGAAAAATTTTCACCTAATGCAAGCAAACTAAAGACTAGAGCAAAAATAAACTTAAAAGTGAAAATTTAGAGATATGCACCCCCACACTTAAATCATGCATTGTCCTCAATGTATAAGAAACATAAAAGAACAAAGGAAACTGAGTACTTCCCTGGGTGTGGTGTGCATGGTGCGATCCTCTTGATCAAGGCTCAAGTAATTGGGGAAGGGAAAAGAGTCCCAACTGCATTGAGCAAAAAGTGTAGCACTCTTCTTGATTTGGTCATAGCCCATCCTACTTTTTCCATGTACTCATGAAGTAACATGATTAGCTTCTCTTCTTTCACATGAGGTGTGCCTTTAGCCCTTATGTTTGTACTTTGGAGATGATTGGGCAGAACTTTGAATTCCAATTCATGTTTCTCCATATGTAGCTGCAATTTAGTACTAAAATCTGGCAAAACAAACTCTACCTTATCCGGGGGTTTGGGAAGACATTGATCTGCATGCTCCTTTGGTTTAGGTGCTTGGAACGCCATTTGTTCCTTGTGAGCATGGGCTGTTTGCATTGGAAGGTTGAAAGGAGTTTCAGATTGCTCCTTCTGCATAGGACCTAACTGAGGTGGAAGACTGATCTGCGTTGGAAGCTGAAAGGACGCGTCTGAGAGGATTTCAGGTACTCCTTCTTGCGCAAGATTGATCTGCAATGGAAGAATGAAAGGAGTTTCATGCGATGGAAGCTGAAGAGGTGCAACTAGAAGAGTTGCAGGACTGTCCTGCGGTCCAAGCTGAGGTGGTTCAGTTGGAGTTCCTTCTGACTACGCAAGATTGATCTGAAGAGGTGTGATTGGCTCTCCTTTGTTCTGTGCGTGTTCGCAGTCTACCTGATGGATGCAATAGTCAGTTTCTTTCAGTTCTGGTTCTTTTTGGCTTTCATCATCTTCTTGGCTAGCTTCCCTGCATGAATCATTGGTTAGAATATCATCTTTTATGTCAAGAATATCTTTGCTCAAACACTCAATGATATTTGAATTATCAACAGGCTCTGTTTGATCTGTTTGTTGGGACAAACAGTATTCTGGTTGAGTTTCTTCAGCAACTTGTTCTTGCACTTGCCAACTTTCATCATCATCCCATACATCTTGAAGCTCTTCCTCTCTTCTTAACATGGTTGCATTCAATGATTTGTTCAATTGATCCTGTTGCTGTTGGATACTCTGCAAAGTCTTCATAATCTCATCAAGATTGGAACTTTGAGGTTCTGGTTGGGCTTGATATCCTTGATAATCCTGGTAGTTGTTAGCCTCTGCATAACTGAAGTCTGGATAGTCTCTCCAACCTGGATTGTATGTGTTATAGTATGGACCATGTCTTGGTTGTTCATAGAATCCTTCAAATGCAAGTGCTTGTTGGGCTATTTGATCCACTTCGTGTTGGATATGTTGCAGAGCCTTTAATTTCTCATAAAGATCAGTATTGAAACCTTGAGGTTTTGGTTGGGCTTGTTCAGCTTGGCCTATAACAAGAATTCTCACAGCATAGATTAGTTTAGAAAGTTGAGAACAGTAAACAGATGTACTTACCTTAGCCATGATTCAGATCTGCGATGGTGACCGTGCCTTTGGTGAATTTTTTTTTTGTTTTTTTTATGTTCAGATATGGTCCTGAAAGAAAAACAAATGAGTTAAATCAATTCCCCGGCAACGGCGCCAATTTTTGACAGGAGCGGTTGTCGAAGCCGGCCAAAAATAACCTTCTTTGGTTACCTACAATTTACAACTGTAGACAGTGGTGAAGGATCGTATCCACAGAGAATTGATTACCTATTTATTTAACTTAATCAAGACCAATAAAACCAATTGAAAACACAATAGAAAGCAAGTGATTGCAAATAGAACAAAAGTAAAGTGCAAGGAAAGTAAAAAGGGGGGTTTTGAGATGATTTGATTAACAACTAATGAAAGTAATTAAAACAGCAAGTAATAGAAATAAAAGAGGAAATCAATAAGAGAAAGGTCTAGTTGAAGATATGGATCCACTTTGGTTGTTTGGGTTGATCATTGAAACATGGTTATCTTGATTGATTCAATAGGTTCTCACCACCATGTCTTTCCTTATGAACAAATTGATTAGGGAACGTCCTCTAACCAATTACTAATCAACAAATTGCCAAGGAACGTCCTTGGGCCATAGGCATCAAAACAATTGCCAATTGTATGAAGAACAAGAAAGATCCAAACCCTAACTACTCAAACGCATGAGATGTTGCTAGATCATGCAATTTCTTGGATTTTACACCAAGTGTTCTTAGATCTGAATATTTTCAGCAATTACGGACTAACAAATATCCTAATCAACAATCAATTAACTTTGCAATCAAGAATCAAGTGGCCAATTTGATCAAAACAACAAAGCAATCTTTAGAATTAAGCACAATTGCATGAATATTGAATAAAATCAAAGACAAAAGTTTCTGTTCAGATCTCACAACCCTTTAAACAACCTTAGTTTCAACCAAACTTCAACTAGAATAAAGGTTTCAGCCACTCATGGCTGAACCAAAACAGAAAATTAAAGAAAAGAAGAAAGAAGAACCGAAATTGAGGGGAGAAGCCCCTTGGAGTGTGGCTGCCCTTTCTTGGCCGAATTTGGAGAGTTGAATTCTGTCTCTTCTTGTGTTCTTGAGGCCTTTAAATAGGTGTTGAGAGGCTGCCTATTTCCTTTTTAGTATCCATGAGTCTTTTGGAGACTTCCCAAAGTGCCCTTGTGAGTTATGTGCCTTCTTTGTGTATGGGTGAAGGCAAAAACGTGGAGCATGCAAGTGGGGGCTCTTTAGTCTTTTAATTGCTGTCCAAGATCTTCAAGATACTGCCCAAGGTGTGTCCAAGAGGCTGCCCACGTTTTTGGAGTGTGCCCATTCACTAAAGAGGAAGGTGGAGCCTTTTATGGAAACTTGAATGTGCATGGCATAAAGTGAGAAACATGTGATCTTGAGATTTGGCTTCCTTAATGAGTGGGATCTTGAAATCCAATATCTGAATATGAATCTTGGAGATTTGAATTTCAAAATACTTTCCTTCTTTGGCTCTTCAATTATGGCAGCTTGAGATATAGCTTCTTGAATAAGGAAAGAGCAACTTGCTGATTTGAAATTCGAATTTCAAATGGCTTTGGCTGAATGTTCTTTCCTTCTTTGCCACTTTCCTTATTTAGAACTTTCCATATTTAGTTTGACTTGATTTCAACTTAGCAGGCTTGCTCTCTTTTGCTCCAAATAAGGCAGTTTTAGGGGTATTTTCTCCAAAGTGTCCTTTTACACCATTTTCTGCAAAATAATATTAAAAGCACTAAATTAAGCAGAAATCATGTAAATAATCATTAATAATATCAAGATAAAAAGGACTAAAATATGTTCTATCAACTGGGTGACCTAATTTCACATTGTATGTGAGCAGGATATCTACCACCGCGAACTCTATGTATAGCTTTTGCTTATGCTTCTCATCACCCAGCATAAGAGGGAGGTTGATGGTGCCTAGTACTATTACGGTCTTATCTCCTAATCCCACTAAACGATAGGAGACTTTAACAAGGTTATTTTTATCCAACCTAATTTATTAAAAATATTTGAGGTGAGGAGATTAATAGAACTACCTGTATCCACCAAGACTCGCCTCACCTCATACCTGTTTAAATTGATGTTAAGACCAGCGGGTTATTTTGAAAAACTCTTATTGTCTCATTTGCAGGTTTGAACCTTACTTCCTATTTGATCTATGGTTCCTACTCAATTGACAGGACATCTTCTGCAACACGATTATTTTTTCCCTTGCCACCGCTGAGTCCTCCTGCAATTACATGTATAACCCCCTACAGGTTCACTGTCAAAGGTAGTTTCATGAGTTATTTTCTCAGGTTCGGGCCTCCTCTCTTTTCTATTATTTATGGCAAACTTTCAAAGTTCTCCGTCTCTTATTAACCTCTCGATCTCATCTTTCAACTGCCGGCACTCCTCCATTGTATATTCATGGTCTTCATGAAAGCGACAATAATTGATCTTGTCTCGCCTTTCGGCTCTCTCTGGATTGAGCTTGGAAGGCTACCTGATCTCCTTATCATTTTTCTAGATCCATATTAGAATACGTGTTCGTGAGTCATTCAATGAAGTATAATTCTTATACTTAATTTGGTCATCATTCTTTCGGGAGACTGGATAACTTCTATAGTCTCCTTCTTATCATCGCCTCTCTAGTTTTTTATTTTTCTTTTGACTTATCCTTTTGTCCTTTCTCAACTTTTGGACTTCACCATTCAACCTTATATACTTCTAGGCTTTGCCTATTAGCTGTTGGTACGTAGCGACTAGGTTCTTGATTAGAAAATACATGAACTTGATGTTGCACATTCCTTTTTTCAACGCTTCACATGCTATCCCATGCTTTAATTTTTCCACCTGTATTACTTTTGTATTGAATTGTGTGATAAAACTCTTTAAAGATTCACCCTCTCCTTGGTGGGTCCTTCGCAAGTCAGATGAGAGCTTTTTAGAAGATATACAAGTAATAAAGCTAGATTCAAATAACATTGCAAATTATATAAAGTTCTGAATTGAACGTGAGATGTTGGTACTATTTCTAAGCCAAACCTGTGAGTGTTGACGAAAACACTCGGCACAATACAAAACCATTGACATCTTGAAGCTTGTTTTAAAGATTTTCAGGTGACTTTTAGGATTTGCTGTTCCATCGTATTTGTCCAAACTTGGAAGTTTGAACTTTGTGGGAAATGTCTCTGCCAAGATCTCTTCTGAAAGGAGCGAGGCATCGTCCAATCCATAATCCTTCTCTTGCTCTTTCTGATACTTTTGTATGGCTCGTATCAGCTTTTAGTCGACATCCATTGTAGTCTCGTCCAAGGACTCCTCTTCCTCTAGCTTTGCTTTCCCCTTGGACTGCGTTTGAATTGCCTCTGTAACGATCCGAAAATCGGACCGCTACCGGCGCTAGGATCCAGATCGGCTTAAGGCCGCCGGGACCCGTAGCAAGCCTGACATATAACCTGAAACCTGTTTAATCCCATACATGATCAACAACATACATAAAAATTTAAAACTTTTCTTTCATTCATTCTCTCATACACCAAACTCAACCTGAGCATGCATTGAACATAAACATAACTATAAATATTGACCCCTCTGTGGGATCTCAACAATACCCCCAATGGGTGATATAACATGCGTTGAGTTGGTTTACATATACATCATAAAACATCTGAGATCATGTATTAAAAGGGATAACAACATTCTATGGTCAAGCACACTTCTAACATCCATGAACATTTTTACATTTCATATCTATACTTATACCTAACATCTCAACATTATTCATGTCCACACTATCTATTACATAACTCAGACTTCATTACTCTTGCTGACCTCCTGGTCTACCCTGTACCTGCAAACCTGGGGGTTAAGGGAGAAGGGTGAGCTATAAAGCCCAATGAGCAGAATAATAAAACATTTAAAACATATGATAACATGGAATGCATCACATCACAGCTAATCACATCAAGAATGAATTTGTCACCAATAGTCCCCTACATGGTCCAACTGTGCCAGGGGCGTAGAATGGGCCTCGCTGGTCTTTCCCTTACATAACATAACATAACATGGTCCAACTGTGCCAGAGGCGTAGAATGGGCCTCGCTGGTCTTTCTCTTACATGGTGCCAGGAGCGTAGAATGGGCCTCACTGGTCTTCCGTACCGTATCATCATCATCATAACATATGGGGACTAAAGGATCATTCAACATTCATCCACATCATCAACATATTATGCAATGCAACATATTCGTGAGTCTAATGCAAACACCCTATTATATCTCATGGCATTCATGATGCGTGAATCATGCTAAAATTGATTGATTTATTTAAAAGCATAAGAGTTATTCCACTCACCTCTGGTTAGCTCTGACCAGACACTGGAGCAGCTGACTCACTGCTGGGGTCCTCGGTTCCTCGGGTCCGAACCTACACAGGTGGACTCAAATGAGGGACCAAACATACATGAACATAACTCTAAACTACTCCCCAAAAACCCCCCTAGAATCATCATGAAACAATCATGCAAAACATGCAAAGGAAGGCTGAACAGGGCAGGTTCGGCGGCACCTTCGGCGGCCGAAAGTCCCTCCAGAGCCGAAACCCAGGCAGGTTCGGCGGCACCTTCGGCGGCCGAAAGTCCCAGACAGAGACGAAAGTCTCTTTTCGGGGGCAAGCTTCGGCAGCCGAAAGGCATGCCTCCCAGGCAAGTTCGGTGGCCGAAAGTCCTTCGGCTGCCGAACCTGGTTTCTGCCAAAAGAGCAGAAACTGGTTCCTCTTGCACAAAAGCCTCCCCTTTTCACTTCAACATGCATACAACTCATTTAAATTATGCAAATATACATACATTAGCTCCTAGGGGCTTCAAACTATCTTATACCCCATCTACAACACATCAAACCACACAAAACCAACATACATTGTCCATAAACCAACATGAACCTAAAAACTCATAAAACCCTACACATGCATTTCTACTTCAAGAATCAACTTAAAACTTGTTAAAAACATATAGTGAGCTCAAGATCAGCCCTTACCTCTTGAAGATCGAGAGGAAAATGACCCTAGCTCGAAGATGGGAGAGATTTGAGTTCTTGAACCTCAAAGCTCCAAAACTCATTTTAAACTCGAAAATCTTCAAAACAAGATGAAAACTTGTGAAAACTCATAAGAAAAACATGATGTAATACCCGGCTAGACTCCGGTATCGGAATTCCTACCGTCCGGTGGAATTCGGTTGTCGGAAATCTCTAGAAGGGGTGAAAGCATGTTTTTATAAAATGTTTTCATGTTTTTAATGTTTTAAGTATGATTTTAAATGAGTTTTTGCATGAAAATTCTTTAAGGAAAAACCCAGGTTCGGCCGCCGAAACTCACTTTCGGCCGCCGAACATGCATGGACTTTGGGAGGCACGTTAGGCCCCCGAAAGTCTAAGAGAGGGAAGTGCAGGTTCGGCCGCCGAACCTTATGTTCGGCCGCCGAACATTGCATGGATGCGGAGGCACATTCGGCCCCCGAACGTGGCCTGGCCAGCCACTATAAAAGGGTCCCCTTGGTCCGCACGGGCGAGCTTTTTCTCCCCCATTGTCGGCCAAGGTGAGTCTCCACCGCTCCTCCCTCAATCTTGAGTGTTTTCTTTAGATTTTTCATGGTTTTCACAAGTTTATAACTTTTGTTTTGAAGACTTGTGAGTTTTGAGCAAGTTTTGAGCTTGGAGACCCAAGGAGCTAAATTTCTCCCAACTCCAAGTTAGATCGCCTCTACTCTCGATCTTCAAGAGGTAAGGGTCGATCTTGAAGTCTTTTTATGTTTTAAACAAGTTTTATGCAAGATTCATGGGGTAGAATGACATGTTTAGGGATATATGTATTTTTGAGTAAATGTTAGGTTTTTGAGGTTTGATGAACAATGTAGCTTGATTGTGTGTGAATGAAGTGTTGTAGATGGGGTATATGCATGTTTGAGGCCCCTAGGAACTTGTATGCATGCTTTGGTTGAAAAATATGCATGATCTATAGTTTTGGAGGCGAAATGTGCAAAGGGAACCAAGTTTCTGCCCTTTGGCAGAAACCAGGTTCGGCAGCCGAAGGTACTTTCGGCCGCCGAACATGGCTGGGAAGGCAAGCCTTTCGGCTGCCGAAGTTGCCCCCGAAAAGAGACTTTCGTCTCTGTCTGGCACTTTCGGCCGCCGAAGGTGCCGCCGAACCTAGCTGAGTTTCGTCTCTGTCCAGGACTTTCGGCCGCCGAAGGTGCCGCCGAAGGTGTCCTGTTCAGCCATTTCATGCATATTTTCTGTGATGTTTTCATGATGTTTTAGGGGGTTTTTGGGGGATATATTAGAGATATGTTTATATGTGTTTGGTCCCTCATTGGAGTCCACCTGTGTAGGTTCGGACCCGAGGAACCAAGGACCCCAGCAGTGAGCCAGCTGCTGAGAGTTTGACAGAGTCAGCCAGAGGTGAGTGGAACTATACTTAATCTTTTAAATTAAGAAAGTGAATATTTTATCATGTTTCATGCATCATGACTATAATATAGGATGTCTGCATTAGAATCACGAATATGCTACATTGCATTATTATATTGTGGTTGATGAGGAGGGACATTGCACGACTCACTGTTCCTGTGTACGAAGTCCTGTGGTGCCCATAATAGGGCCGGGCAATAGCTCCGATTTACGAAGTCCTGTGGTGCCCATAATAGGGCCGGGCAATACGAAGTCCTGTGGTGCCCATAATAGGGCCGGGCATGGAGCTGAGGGATTTTTGGGTCGGTCCTTCCATGATGTGAAATGTTTGTGCAATGATGCATTCCATTATAGCATGTTTTAAATATTTTTCTTATAGTTCTACTCACTGGGCACCTAGCTCACCCCTCTCCCCTAACCCCAGGTTTGCAGGTACGGGATTGATAGAGAAGCAAAGAAGAGAAAAGTCATATGTATGTAATAGCTAGAGTATGTGGACATGACAAATGATAAGAATGTAATATAAAGTTTGAAACAGTTATGTTTATGTAACTATGTTATTGAGGATAGAGTTGTGCTTGACCATAGTTTATGTTAATCCCTTGGTATGTACATGATCTTATTTTATGATGTTATGCAAAACTAACTCAACACATGATGTATAGCCCTTCGAGGCTTTGATGAGATCCCACAGAGGGACTTTATTTATGTATATGCTCAGAGTATGCACAGGTTGAGTTGGTGATTGATCACATGTATAAAAGAAAAGTTTTAATTTTTATGTATGATGGTTGATCATGTATGGGATTAAGCAGGTTTACAGGTATATGTTAGGCTTGCTACGGGTCCCGGCGGCCTTATGCCGATCTGGATCCTAGCGCCGGTAGCGGTCCGGATTTCCGGGGCGTTACAGAGTGGTATCAGAGCCCTAGGTTCACATGGTCGGACCTAGCGTGTCGGGCTCATAGAAGTATTAGAAGGTCAAGCACAATAGGAAAGGTCATGTCCACTAGGATAGGATGTAGGGTCCTGTCTTGCTATGATGATGTGATATGCCATGACAATATGCATGCGCATAAATGATATGCTATGTTTGCCATGTATGTGATGGAGGTTCATGTGTCTCCACATGAACCATATGATGCTAATGCTTGCGAGTTATGTGCTGTTTTTCAGAAACAGAATGAGAGGAACTCGTCGATCTGCACGATTGACAGGAGTCCCACCAGAGGATGAGGGCACGAGCGCCCGTCCTCCCACATTGCCTAGGGCAATGTCATGCAGAACAAACAGAGAAAGAGTATCAAGGGACCCTAGAAGGTCTTTTGATACTAGCAGAAGGGGGACAGAAAGAGGAGGAAGTTCTTCAGATGTGAGGGAGGTTATGGAAGAAGATCAGAGAAGGGATGGGAATCTGGATGTTGGCATGTCAGAAGAAGGGACAGGGGAGTCACAAGGAGGCACTCAGGCCTCGGGGTATGGTTTTCCACCCTATTACCCACCCTATGCACAGAGTCCCGGGTATCCGATGGGAAGTACGTCGGATTACTCCAGCTTTAATCCCTACCCTACTCACATGCCTTATCCACCTTTCTATCCACCGTACCCACAGTACCCAGCCTATCCACCCTCATCCTTCCATCCTCACCCAGCAAACCCCACCTCGGGGAATGCTGCATCCCCACCTCCACCACCTACAGAACCAGTAGCCCCAGTTACTCAACCTCCTAAACCTAGCTCAGCCAGTGGGAGTAAGGTGAAAATGACAGCTTACCTTAAGCTGGATGCTCCTAAATATAAGTCAGGGGATGATCCCTTTGAATACCTGAGAGCAGTGAAGACGATCACTGATGAGCTAGGGGCAGATGATAAACGAGCCATTGAGATGGCAGGGTTCACCCTGAAGTGCAAAAAGGCAAAGGAATGGTTCAAGTGCTACGTGGACCCGAGACTAGACAGTATGACATGGGAGGAATTTGCCAATGAGTTTGCTGGATGGGCATTTCCAGATAGCTCCAGAGAGCTAAAGATGATTGAGTTTGAGCAACTGAGACAGACAGAAGACATGAGCATAGAGGAGTACACAGATAAATTTCTGGAGCTATTACCCTTCTCAGGGCAAGCTCTAGATACAGATGTGAAGAAGGCCAGGAGATATGTCATGAAATTACAGTCCAGGTACTCCTCATTGATTCAATCAGCTGAGAGGGAAAGTTTTCACACGGTGGTAGATATGGCTCGAAGAATGGAGGCCAGTGCCATAGTTGAGGGGTCAGTGAAGCAGTCAGTGACCCAGTCTTCAGGGGTTAAGACCCCAGGCAGAGGAGGGCCAGGACCCTCTACTCAGAGTTCAGGTAGTAAGAGATGGAGTAGCACTAAGAAGCCCAAGAAGAACAAGTTCTGGAACAAGCTGAAATCCGGTCTAGGATTTGGCGGTGGCTCGAGTTCAGGCTCAGATGGTGCAGAATGCCAAAGGTGTGGGAGGCCACACAAGGGAGCGTGTCGATGGGGGACCAATGCATGTTTCAGATGTGGCCAGGAGGGACACATAGCTCGGGATTGTCCTAGAGCACCTTTCATGGGCCAGCCCCAACAGACAGCTTCGGGCAGTGTGGCACAACCAGCAGCTCCAGCCACAACACAGGGCAGTGGCAGAGGTAGAGGGAGAGGGATGGTCTCTTCTTCTGGTTCCCGAGGTGAAGGTCCATCAGCTCCAGCCAGGATCTTCACAATGACTCAGCAGGAGGCGAACACATCCAACACCGTGGTGTCAGGTAATCTCATCATTGGGTGTTCTGATGTGTATGCATTAATGGACCCGGGTGCATCTCATTCCTTTATTTCTCCGAGGGCAGTTGAGAGGTTAGGGTTGATGGTCTCTGGGTTAGAGTGTTCCCTATGGGTCAGTGGACCCAAGTGTGACCCGACGGCGGCAGAGTCAGTCTGCCGGTACTGTCCAGTGTTTGTTGAGGGAAGATGCCTCTCCGCCGACCTTGTGGTTCTAGATTTGACAGATTTTGACGTCATTCTAGGGATGGATTGGCTATCTACCCATGGTGCTACCTTGGACTGCAGGGACAAGGTAGTCAGGTTCAGAGATCAGAACGGGTCAGAGGTTGTCTTCAGAGGAGACAAGAGGGGTACGCCTAGAGGTCTGATATCAGCCCTACAGGCTCGTAGGCTGCTTAGGAAGGGATGTCAGGGGTATGTAGCTCACGTGAGAGAGCTAGATAGTCAGGTCAGGGAGCCAGCCTCAGTGCCAGTTGTCAGAGAATTTCTGGATGTCTTTCCAGAAGAGCTTCCAGGACTACCACCTGCTAGGGAGATAGAGTTCGAGATTGAACTGATGCCTGGAACTAGACCGATCTCTATCCCTCCCTACAGGATGGCACCAGCAGAATTGAAGGAACTGAAAGAACAGTTGCAAGATCTGGTAGATAAGGCCTTCATCCGACCGAGTACCTCACCTTGGGGTGCTCCAGTGCTTTTTGTGAGAAAGAAGGATGGATCCCTCAGACTTTGTATCGACTACAGGCAGTTGAACAAGGTCACTACCAAGAACAAGTACCCATTGCCAAGGATCGATGATCTATTCGACCAGCTAGCAGGAGCGGGTTGTTTCTCCAAGATAGATCTGAGATCAGGGTACCATCAGCTGAGGATAAGGGAAGAAGACATACCAAAGACAGCTTTCAGGACCAGATATGGGCACTATGAGTTCCTTGTAATGCCGTTTGGGTTAACTAACGCCCCTGCAGCATTCATGGACCTCATGAACAGAGTATTCAGACCATACCTGGATCACTTCGTTATTGTCTTTATAGATGATATCCTAGTGTATTCCAGGAATGCAGAGGAGCATGCCCAGCATCTGAGGATTGTATTACAGACCTTGAGGGAACATGGCTTGTATGCCAAGTTCTCCAAGTGTGAGTTCTGGTTAAGGAGCATACCATTCTTGGGGCATATAGCGTCAGAGAATGGGATAGAAGTGGACCCCAAGAAGGTTGAAGCTGTGACTAACTGGCCAAGACCCACCTCAGTGACAGAGATCAGAAGCTTCTTGGGTTTGGCTGGCTACTACAGGAGGTTCGTTCAGGACTTCTCTAAGATTGCAGCTCCTTTAACCAGATTAACCAGAAAGAATCAGAGTTTCGAGTGGACCGATCAGTGTGAAGAAAGCTTTGAGGAGCTCAAGAAGAGGTTGACTTCAGCACCAGTGTTAGCTCTGCCAAACAGCAATGAGGATTTCACAGTGTTCTGTGATGCATCCAGAGTAGGCCTGGGTTGTGTGTTGATGCAGAATGGTAAGGTGATCGCTTATGCTTCTAGACAACTGAAGAGGCATGAGTTGAATTACCCCACACACGACCTGGAAATGGCAGCAGTTATCTTTGCCCTCAAGATGTGGAGGCATTACCTCTATGGGGTAAAATGTGAGATCTTCACAGATCATAAGAGCCTGCAGCACATCTTGAACCAGAGAGAGCTGAACTTGAGGCAGAGGAGATGGGTAGAACTGTTGAGTGACTATGATTGCAAGATCCAGTACCATCCGGGTAAGGCTAATGTAGTAGCTGATGCCTTAAGCCGGAAATCACTTGGCAGTCTATCCCACATCACGGCAGAGAGGAGACCGGTGGTGAAGGAATTTTATAAGCTCATTGAGGAGGGTCTACAGATGGAGTTGTCTGGTACAGGTGCTTTGATTGCACAGATGAAAGTAACCCCCGTGTTTCTGGAGCAGGTGGCTCAGAAACAGCACGAGGACCCAGAGTTAGTGAAGATTGCCAGGACTGTTCAGTCAGGCAAAGACAGTGAGTTCAGGTTTGATAGTAAGGGGATCCTCCGCTATGGGAATAGACTATGTGTACCAGATGACATCGGGCTAAAAGGAGACATTATGAGAGAGGCTCATAATGCAAGATACAGCATTCACCCTGGAGCCACCAAGATGTATCAAGATCTGAAGAGGGTGTATTGGTGGCCAGCTATGAAGAGGGAAGTGGCACAGTTCGTGTCAGCCTGCGAAATATGTCAGAGGGTGAAGCTGGAACATCAGAAGCCGGCTGGAATGCTTAACCCACTGCCGATTCCAGAGTGGAAATGGGAGAATATCGCTATGGATTTTGTAGTGGGGTTACCGGCAACATCCAACAGACTAGACTCCATATGGGTGATTGTGGATAGACTCACCAAATCTGCTCACTTCATCCCTGTTAGGAGCAACTACTCTGTGGATAAGTTAGCGCAGGTTTATGTGGATGAAGTTGTCAGGCTGCATGGGGTCCCAGTTTCTATAGTGTCAGATAGAGGGCCCCAGTTCACCTCCAGGTTTTGGCGGAGTCTGCAGAATGCTATGGGTACCAGGTTGGATTTCAGTACTGCCTTCCATCCCCAGACTGATGGACAATCAGAGAGGACCATCCAGACAATAGAGGATATGCTCAGGATGTGTGTGCTAGATTTTGGCGGTTCTTGGAAGCAACATCTACCCTTGGTAGAGTTCGCCTACAATAACAGCTATCATGCTAGCATTGGGATGGCCCCATATGAAGCTTTGTATGGGAGAAAGTGCAGGTCACCTGTTTGCTGGGAAGAGGTTGGAGAGAGGTCCTTAGCAGGGCCTGAGCTTGTAGAGATCACCAGCAGAGTGGTACCCATGATCAGAGAAAGAATCAAGACTGCCACAAGCAGGCAGAAGAGTTATACAGACATCCGCAGGAGACAGGTAGAGTTTCAGGAGGGGGATCTAGTATTGCTCAAGGTGTCCCCAATGAAAGGGGTGGTTCGGTTCGGAAAGAAAGGTAAGTTAGCTCCACGGTACATCGGGCCCTTTGAGGTCTTGCAAAAAGTTGGGAATGTATCGTACAAGCTGGACTTGCCTGCTTCTATGGAGAGAATCCATCCGGTTTTCCATGTTTCCATGTTGAGGAAGTTCGTGTCAGATCCGGGCAAGGTTCTTAGTGAGCCTGATGTGGAGATCCAAGAGGATCTCACTTATGTGGAACAACCAGTGCGGATTCTTGACACTCAGATCAAAAAGCTAAGGAACAAGGAAATCCCGATGGTGAAAGTCCTTTGGAACCACCACAATATGGAAGAATGTACTTGGGAGACACGGGAGTCCATGCTCCAGCAATATCCCTATCTCTTTTAAGGTTAGTCTCTATGTGTTTTATATGTATGTTATGTTGTTTTGCTATGCATGTACTAGTTGAGGAACATTCGGGGACGAATGTTCTTAAGGGGGGGAGAATGTAATACCCGGCTAGACTCCGGTATCGGAATTCCTACCGTCCGGTGGAATTCGGTTGTCGGAAATCTCTAGAAGGGGTGAAAGCATGTTTTTATAAAATGTTTTCATGTTTTTAATGTTTTAAGTATGATTTTAAATGAGTTTTTGCATGAAAATTCTTTAAGGAAAAACCCAGGTTCGGCCGCCGAAACTCACTTTCGGCCGCCGAACATGCATGGACTTTGGGAGGCACGTTAGGCCCCCGAAAGTCTAAGAGAGGGAAGTGCAGGTTCGGCCGCCGAACCTTATGTTCGGCCGCCGAACATTGCATGGATGCGGAGGCACATTCGGCCCCCGAACGTGGCCTGGCCAGCCACTATAAAAGGGTCCCCTTGGTCCGCACGGGCGAGCTTTTTCTCCCCCATTGTCGGCCAAGGTGAGTCTCCACCGCTCCTCCCTCAATCTTGAGTGTTTTCTTTAGATTTTTCATGGTTTTCACAAGTTTATAACTTTTGTTTTGAAGACTTGTGAGTTTTGAGCAAGTTTTGAGCTTGGAGACCCAAGGAGCTAAATTTCTCCCAACTCCAAGTTAGATCGCCTCTACTCTCGATCTTCAAGAGGTAAGGGTCGATCTTGAAGTCTTTTTATGTTTTAAACAAGTTTTATGCAAGATTCATGGGGTAGAATGACATGTTTAGGGATATATGTATTTTTGAGTAAATGTTAGGTTTTTGAGGTTTGATGAACAATGTAGCTTGATTGTGTGTGAATGAAGTGTTGTAGATGGGGTATATGCATGTTTGAGGCCCCTAGGAACTTGTATGCATGCTTTGGTTGAAAAATATGCATGATCTATAGTTTTGGAGGCGAAATGTGCAAAGGGAACCAAGTTTCTGCCCTTTGGCAGAAACCAGGTTCGGCAGCCGAAGGTACTTTCGGCCGCCGAACATGGCTGGGAAGGCAAGCCTTTCGGCTGCCGAAGTTGCCCCCGAAAAGAGACTTTCGTCTCTGTCTGGCACTTTCGGCCGCCGAAGGTGCCGCCGAACCTAGCTGAGTTTCGTCTCTGTCCAGGACTTTCGGCCGCCGAAGGTGCCGCCGAAGGTGTCCTGTTCAGCCATTTCATGCATATTTTCTGTGATGTTTTCATGATGTTTTAGGGGGTTTTTGGGGGATATATTAGAGATATGTTTATATGTGTTTGGTCCCTCATTGGAGTCCACCTGTGTAGGTTCGGACCCGAGGAACCAAGGACCCCAGCAGTGAGCCAGCTGCTGAGAGTTTGACAGAGTCAGCCAGAGGTGAGTGGAACTATACTTAATCTTTTAAATTAAGAAAGTGAATATTTTATCATGTTTCATGCATCATGACTATAATATAGGATGTCTGCATTAGAATCACGAATATGCTACATTGCATTATTATATTGTGGTTGATGAGGAGGGACATTGCACGACTCACTGTTCCTGTGTACGAAGTCCTGTGGTGCCCATAATAGGGCCGGGCAATAGCTCCGATTTACGAAGTCCTGTGGTGCCCATAATAGGGCCGGGCAATACGAAGTCCTGTGGTGCCCATAATAGGGCCGGGCATGGAGCTGAGGGATTTTTGGGTCGGTCCTTCCATGATGTGAAATGTTTGTGCAATGATGCATTCCATTATAGCATGTTTTAAATATTTTTCTTATAGTTCTACTCACTGGGCACCTAGCTCACCCCTCTCCCCTAACCCCAGGTTTGCAGGTACGGGATTGATAGAGAAGCAAAGAAGAGAAAAGTCATATGTATGTAATAGCTAGAGTATGTGGACATGACAAATGATAAGAATGTAATATAAAGTTTGAAACAGTTATGTTTATGTAACTATGTTATTGAGGATAGAGTTGTGCTTGACCATAGTTTATGTTAATCCCTTGGTATGTACATGATCTTATTTTATGATGTTATGCAAAACTAACTCAACACATGATGTATAGCCCTTCGAGGCTTTGATGAGATCCCACAGAGGGACTTTATTTATGTATATGCTCAGAGTATGCACAGGTTGAGTTGGTGATTGATCACATGTATAAAAGAAAAGTTTTAATTTTTATGTATGATGGTTGATCATGTATGGGATTAAGCAGGTTTACAGGTATATGTTAGGCTTGCTACGGGTCCCGGCGGCCTTATGCCGATCTGGATCCTAGCGCCGGTAGCGGTCCGGATTTCCGGGGCGTTACACATGAAAACTCGAAGGGAGAAGCTCAAAACAGAGGAGGGGCGATGGAGAACTCACCTTGGCCGAAAATGGGAAGAAAAGCTTGCCCGTTTCGGCCATGGGGTCCTTTTATAGGGCTGTCCTTACCACCTTTCGGCGGCCTAACGTGCCCCCACAACGCATGCAAGTTCGGCGGCCGAACATGAGGTTCGGCGGCCGAACCTTGGCTGATTCAAACAAGGCTTTCGGAGGCCAAAAGCGCTCCCAAAACCTCCCCATGTTCGGCGGCCGAACCTGGCAAAGTCTCCAAAGCCCTCTCCACTCAAAACTTGGATTTATTTTTATTAAAAACCATAAAATACATCAAAACATTTTATGAAAACATGGTTTTACCCTTCTAGAGGTCTCCGACATCCGAGACTCCACCGAACGGTAGGAATTTCGATACCGGAGTCTAGCCGGGTATTACATTCTCCCCCCCTTAAGAACATTCATCCCCGAATGTTCCTCAACTAGCACATAGCATGGCATACACATATCATACATACACAGCACATAAAACTCACAAGGAACAAACCTCAGAAAAGATAAGGGTACTACTGGAGCATGGACTCCCGTGTCTCCCAAGTGCATTTGTAATACCCGGCTAGACTCCGGTATCTGAATCCCTACCGTCCGGTGGGATCTCGAACGTCAGAAATCTCTAGAAGGGTAAGAACATGTTTTATAAAATGTTTTCATGTATTTTAATGATTTTAAGTATGAAATTAAATGAGTTTTTGCATGAAAAATCCTTGGAGGAAAACCCAGGTTCGGCCGCCGAAAGTCAAGTTCGGCCGCCGAACATGCATGCGTTTTGGAGGCACGTTAGGCCCCCGAAAGCATGAGTGAGGGAAGTCCAGGTTCGGCCGCCGAACCTCATGTTCGGCCGCCGAACATGGCATGCATGCGGAGGCACATTCGGCCCCCGAACGTGGTCTGGCCAGCCACTATAAAAGGGTCCCTTAGCCGAAAACGGGCGAGTTTTTCCCCATTTTCGGCCAAGGTGAGCTTTCCGCCGCCCCTCACCCATTTTTGATGTTCTTCCTCTAAATCTTTCAAGATTTTCACTTGTTTTCCCTTGGTTTTGAAGATTTAAGCTTTTGAAACAAGTTTTGGAGCTTGGAAGTCTTGGAGCTAAATCCCTCCATTTTCCGAGCTAGGGTCGTTCTTCCTCTCGATCTTCAAGAGGTAAGCTTCGATCTATGCTTCTTTTATGTTTTATGAAAGTTTTATGCAAGTTGATGGGGTAGAATGCATGTTTAGGCTTGTTGTTAGGTTTATGGGTTTATGTTGTGTTTTGAACAATGTATGTTGGAAATGTGTTGTTTGAAGTGTTGTAGTTGGGGTATATTATAGTTTGAGACCCCTAGGTGTGATGTATGATGTGTATGCATGTGTAGAAACAAGTTTATGCATGTTTTGAGGCGTTTTGGAGGCTGTGGACACAAGGGAGCCAAGTTTCTGCCCTTCGGCAGAAACTCAGGTTCGGCCGCCGAAGTGACTTTCGGCCGCCGAACCCCCTTGTGGAGGCAGTTTCGGCTGCCGAAGCCTGCCCCCGAAACTCAAGTTTCGTCTCTGTCTGGGAGGTTCGGCCGCCGAAAGTGCTGCCGAACCTGCATGACTTTCGGCTGCAAAGGGACTTTCGGCCGCCGAACCTGCCGCCGAAAGTGCCCTGTTCAGCCATTTCTTGCACGTTTTCATGTGATGTTTTCAGGATGTTTTAGGGGGCTTTTGGGGAGTATTTTAGAGTCGTATTCATAGATGTTTGGTCCCTCATTTGAGTCCACCTGTGTAGGTTCGGACCCGAGGAACCGAGACCCCCAGCAGTGAGCCAGCTGCTTCAGAGTCTCTTCAGAGCTAGCCAGAGGTGAGTGGAATAAACTTTAAGTTTTAAAGCAAATTAATGAAATGTTTTAGCATGATTCACGCATCATGAATGCCATGAGATATATTAGGTTGTTTGCATTAGAATTTACGAATATGTTGCATTGCATACCTTGTTGTTGATGTGGATGAATGTTGAATGATCCATTAGCCCTTGTATGTCATGATAGCCTATGTGAGTCCAGGTGTGCCTGCTAAGGCTCTACGCCCCTGGCACTATGACAGATTATGGAAGTCCGGGTGTGCCTGCTACGGCTCTACGCCCCCGGCATGTCTAAGTAAGAAAGATAGGGGCTAAATGGTGACAAGTTCATCCTTGTTGTGAAATGTTTGTGTTATGGCGCATACATGAAAGCATGATTTAAATTGATGTTTTATTATTCTGCTCACTGGGCTCTAGTAGCTCACCCCACTCCCTTTATCCCCAGAGTTGCAGGTACAGGATAGATCAGGAAGTCGGCTAGAGTGAAGTTCAGTCATGTATGTTGTAATGGATAGTAGTGGACATGAATATGATGTAATGAGTAATTATGACCATGTAATGTAATGAATGATTTGATGATGTATTGAGGATTATAGTAGTGCTTGACCTAGAGGTGTGTGAATCCCCATGATGTACAGAGTGTTTAATGAGTAATGATGTTAATGACCATGATTATCCAAGCTGATATGTATGATGATGATACCCCATTGGAGTATTTGATGAGGACTCCAGTGTGGGGTTTATGTATGATTTTGTGCATGCACAGGTTTTGCTTGGATAAGATAAAAGAAAAAGAAAAAAATTTTTACAGATCATGTATATGTTGTTATGTATGGGATTCCACAGGTTTACAGGAGGTATGTAGGCTTGCTACGGGTCCCGGCGGCCTTAAGCCGATCTGGATCCTAGCGCCGGTAACGGGTCGGATTTCCGGGTCGTTACAGAGTGGTATCAGAGCCCTAGGTTCATATGGTCGGACCTAGTATGTCGGGCTCATAGATGTTCTAGAAGGTCAAGCACACTAGGAAAATCATGTCCACTAGGATAGGATGCAGAGTCCTGTCTATATGATGATATGATATGCCATGATGATATGCATGTGCATAAATGCTATGATGTGATGCTATGTATGTGATGAGGGTTCATGTGTTTTCACATGAACCATATGATGCTAATGATTGCTTATGCTATGTGCTGTTTTTCAGAAGATAGAATGAGAGGAACTCGTCGATCTGCACGATTGACTGGAGTGCCACCTCAGGATGAGGGCGCTGATGCCCGTCCTTCAACATTGCCTAGGGCAATGTCCAGTAGGTCCAACAGAGACAGAGTAGCTAGAGACCCTAGAAGGTCTTTGGATCTGGGTAGAAGCAGATCAGTAAGGGGAACAGTGCAGGGAGGAATGTCTGAGGATATGGAAGTAGATCAGAGGAGGGATGGCAGTCTCGGTGTGAGCATGCCGGAAGAGGGCATGGGAGAATCAGAAGGAGGCACTCAGGCCTCGAGTTATGTCCAGCCACATCACTACCCACCCTATTCACACCATCCAGGGTATTCGATGGGAGGTACATCGGATAACCCCAGTTTTAGCCCTTATCCTCCACATATGCCATACCCACCTTACTACCCACCATACTCTCAGTACCCCATGTACCCACCTCCACCTCCCTATACCAGTACAGCAAACCCTACCCCAGGGGATGTTGCACCTCCACCACCACCAGTACCTACTGTCCCGGAAACACAAGTACCCAAACCTACCTCATCTGGAGGGAGCAAGGTCAAGATGACCGATTACATGAAGTTGGGTGCTCCTCAGTACCGAGCAGGCGATGACCCATTTGAGTATCTGAGCAGGGTCAAGACTATTACAGATGAGATAGGGGCTGATGACAGTAGAGCCATTCAGATGGCTGGGTTCACACTGGAGTGCAAGAAGGCACGTGATTGGTTTAAGAACTATGTGAACCCGAGAGCGGACAGTATGTCCTGGGAGGAGTTCGCAAATGAGTTTGCAGGATGGGCTTTCCCTGAGAGCTCTAGAGAGCAGAAGATGATAGAATTCGAACAGTTGAGGCAGACTGAACAGATGAGTGTGGAGGAGTACACAGACAAGTTCCTGGAGTTGTTGCCATATGCTGGGCAGAATTTGGACACAGATCAAAAGAAGTCAAGGAGATATATTATGAGGCTGCACTCCAGGTATTCCTCTTTGATACAGTCAGCAGAGAGGGAGAGTTTCCATGCCATAGTGGATATGGCTAGGAGAATGGAGGCTAGTGCTATCATTGAGGGGAAGGTAAAACAGTCAGTGGCACAGTCTTCTGGTTCCAAGACCCCAGGTGGGGAAAGGTTAGACTCTTCTTCTCTGAGTGCAGCAGTTGCAGGCAGTAAGAAGTGGGACAGAGGCCACAGAAAATCTAAGAAGAATAAGTTCTGGAACAAGATCAAGTCAGGTCTGGGTTTAGGCAGTGGCTCAAGCTCTGGCGCAGAGGTTACAGCATGTATGAGATGTGGGAGACCACACAAGGGAGTATGTCTGGCAGGGACAAACACATGTTTCAGATACGGACAGACGGGTCATTTGGCTCGAGATTGTCCTAGAGCAGCCTTTGCCGCACCGTCTCAGCAGACAGCCTCCGGCAGTGTGGTGCAGCCAGTAGCTCCAGCCGCAACACAGGCCAGTGGCAGAGGCAGAGGGAGAGGGTCAGCCTCTTCATCAGCAGGATACAGAGGTGAAGGTCCATCAGCTCCGGCACGGATCTTCACTATGACTCAGCAGGAGGCCAACACATCCAACACTGTGGTGGCAGGTAATCTCATCATTGGTTATTCTGATGTGTATGCCTTAATGGACCCGGGTGCATCTCATTCTTTTATTGCTCCGAGAGTCGTGGAGAGGGTAGGATTGATGGTCTCTGGGTTAGAGTGTCCCCTATGGGTCAGTGGACCCAAGTGTGACCCGTCAGTGGCAGAGGCAGTCTGCCAATGTAGTCCAGTTTTCATAGAGGGAAGATGCCTTTCCGCCGACCTCGTGGTTCTAGATTTGACAGATTTTGACGTCATTCTAGGGATGGATTGGTTATCGACCCATGGTGCTACCTTGGACTGTAGAGACAAGGTAGTCAGATTCAGAGATCAGGATGGGTCAGAGGTCGTCTTCAGAGGAGACAAGAGGGGTACACCTAGAGGTCTGATCTCAGCTCTTCAGGCTCGTAGGTTGCTTAGGAGGGGATGTCAAGGGTTTCTAGCTCATGTGAGGGAGTTAGATAGTCATGTCAGAGAGCCCGCCTCAGTGCCTGTGGTGAGTGAGTTCTTAGATGTTTTCCCAGACGAGCTGCCAGGGTTACCACCTGCTAGGGAGATAGAGTTCGAGATTGAGTTAATGCCTGGTACCAGACCGATCTCTATTCCCCCCTACAGGATGGCACCAGCTGAATTGAGAGAACTGAAGGAACAGTTGCAAGAGCTGGTAGATAAGGGTTTCATCCGACCGAGTACTTCACCTTGGGGTGCTCCGGTTTTGTTTGTGAGGAAGAAGGATGGATCCCTCAGACTTTGTATCGACTACAGACAGTTGAACAAGGTCACTACCAAGAACAAGTACCCTTTGCCGAGGATCGACGATCTATTCGACCAGCTAGCAGGAGCAGGTTGTTTCTCCAAAATAGATCTGAGATCAGGGTACCATCAGTTGAGGATAAGGAATGAAGATGTACCGAAGACAGCTTTCAGGACCAGGTATGGGCACTATGAGTTCCTTGTGATGCCGTTTGGGTTGACCAACGCCCCTGCAGCATTCATGGACCTCATGAACAGAGTATTCAGTCAGTATCTGGATCACTTCGTTATTGTCTTCATAGATGATATCTTAGTGTATTCCAGAAATGCAGAGGAGCATGCCCATCACCTGAGGACAGTTTTGCAGACCTTGAGAGAGCATGGCTTGTATGCCAAGTTCTCCAAGTGTGAGTTTTGGCTTAGGAGCATTTCATTCTTGGGGCACATTGTGTCAGAACAGGGTATTGAAGTAGACCCCAAGAAGGTAGAGGCTGTAGCTAACTGGCCTAGACCCACCACAGTGACCGAGATCAAGAGTTTTCTGGGTTTAGCAGGTTACTACAGGAGGTTCGTTCAGGACTTCTCAAAGATTGCTGCTCCTATGACCAAATTGACAAAGAAGAATCAGAAGTTCATATGGACCGATCAGTGTGAGGAAAGCTTTGAGGAGCTTAAGAGGAGGTTGACTTCAGCACCGGTGTTAGCTCTGCCAAAAAGTGATGATGACTTCTCAGTATATTGTGATGCGTCCCGTGTGGGACTGGGTTGTGTGCTAATGCAGAATGAGAGGGTGATCGCTTATGCTTCTAGGCAGCTGAAGAAGCATGAGCTGAATTACCCCACACATGACCTAGAGATGGCAGCAGTGATCTTTGCACTCAAGATGTGGAGGCATTACCTTTATGGGGTAAAGTGTGAGATCTTCACAGATCATAAGAGCCTGCAGTACATCCTGAGTCAGAGAGAACTGAACTTGAGGCAGAGGAGATGGGTAGAGCTGTTGAGTGACTATGATTGCAAGATTCAGTACCATCCGGGTAAGGCGAATGTTGTGGCAGACGCCCTAAGCCGGAAATCACTCGGCAGTCTATCCCACATTTCAGCAGAGAGGAGGCCGGTGGTGAAGGAGTTCCACAGACTTATGAGTGAGGGATTACAGTTGGAGTTGTCTGGCACAGGTGCCTTAGTGGCTCAGATGAGAGTGACACCCGTGTTTCTGGAGCAGGTAGCTCAGAAACAGCATGAGGACCCAGAGTTGGTCAGGATAGCCAGAACGGTTCAGTCAGGCCAGAGTAATGAGTTCAAGTTTGATGATAAGGGGATCCTCCGCTACGGGAACAGATTATGTGTGCCAGATGACATTGGTCTGAAGGGAGATATTATGGGGGAAGCCCATAATACCAGGTATAGTGTTCACCCTGGAGCCACCAAGATGTATCAGGATCTGAAGAGAGTGTATTGGTGGCCAGCTATGAAGAAGGACGTGGCACTGTTTGTGTCAGCCTGCGATGTGTGTCAGAGGGTGAAACTAGAGCATCAAAAGCCGGCTGGAATGTTGAATCCACTACCGATTCCAGAGTGGAAATGGGAGAATATAGCTATGGACTTCGTAGTGGGGTTACCGGCGACGTCCAACAGATTGGACTCCATATGGGTGATTGTGGACAGACTCACCAAATCTGCTCACTTCATCCCTGTTAGGAGTGGTTACTCTGTGGACAAGTTGGCGCAGGTGTACGTAGATGAGATTGTCAGACTGCATGGGGTCCCGGTATCTATAGTGTCAGATAGAGGGCCCCAGTTCACCTCCAGGTTTTGGCGGAGTCTGCAGAACGCTATGGGTACCAGATTAGACTTCAGTACTGCCTTCCACCCACAGACAGACGGACAGTCAAAGAGGACCATCCAGACAATAGAGGATATGCTCAGAATGTGTGTGCTAGATTTTGGCGGTTCTTGGAGGCAGCATCTACCTTTGGTGGAGTTTGCCTACAATAACAGCTATCATGCTAGCATAGGGATGGCTCCATATGAAGCTTTGTATGGGAGGAAGTGCAGATCACCTATCTGCTGGGAGGAAGTAGGAGAGAGGACTCTTGCGGGTCCGGAGTTAGTAGAGCTTACCAGCAGGGTGGTGCCCATAATCAGAGAGAGGATCAAGACTGCTGCTAGTCGGCAGAAGAGTTATGCAGATATCCGCAGAAGACAGCTAGAGTTTCAGGAGGGGGATTTGGTTTTGCTCAAGGTGTCTCCTATGAAAGGAGTGGTTCGATTCGGGAAGAAGGGTAAGTTAGCTCCACGGTACATCGGTCCTTTCGAGGTGCTTCAGAGGGTCGGTAATGTGTCGTACAAGCTAGACTTGCCTGCTTCGATGGAGAGAATCCATCCGGTTTTCCATGTTTCTCTGTTACGGAAGTACGTGTCAGATCCGAGCAAGGTTCTTAGTGAGCCTGATGTAGAGATCCAAGAGGATCTCACCTATGTAGAGCAGCCAGTGCGGATTCTTGACACTCAGATCAGAAAGCTGAGGAACAAGGAAATCCCGATGGTGAAAGTCCTTTGGAACCACCACAATATTGAAGAATGCACCTGGGAGACACGGGAGTCCATGCTCCAGCAATACCCCATCTGTTTTGAGGTGAGTGTTAGTTGTTCTATGTGTAGCATGTATGATATGTTGTATGTTATGATTGATGCCATGCTTTGTATGTTAGTTGAGGAACATTCGGGGACGAATGTTCTTAAGGGGGGGAGAATGTAATACCCGGCTAGACTCCGGTATCTGAATCCCTACCGTCCGGTGGGATCTCGAACGTCGAAAATCTCTAGAAGGGTAAGAACATGTTTTATAAAATGTTTTCATGTATTTTAATGATTTTAAGTATGAAATTAAATGAGTTTTTGCATGAAAAATCCTTGGAGGAAAACCCAGGTTCGGCCGCCGAAAGTCAAGTTCGGCCGCCGAACATGCATGCGTTTTGGAGGCACGTTAGGCCCCCGAAAGCATGAGTGAGGGAAGTCCAGGTTCGGCCGCCGAACCTCATGTTCGGCCGCCGAACATGGCATGCATGCGGAGGCACATTCGGCCCCCGAACGTGGTCTGGCCAGCCACTATAAAAGGGTCCCTTAGCTGAAAACGGGCGAGTTTTTCCCCATTTTCAGCCAAGGTGAGCTTTCCGCCGCCCCTCACCCATTTTTTATGTTCTTCCTCTAAATCTTTCAAGATTTTCACTTGTTTTCCCTTGGTTTTGAAGATTTAAGCTTTTGAAACAAGTTTTGGAGCTTGGAAGTCTTGGAGCTAAATCCCTCCATTTTCCGAGCTAGGGTCGTTCTTCCTCTCGATCTTCAAGAGGTAAGCTTCGATCTATGCTTCTTTTATGTTTTATGAAAGTTTTATGCAAGTTGATGGGGTAGAATGCATGTTTAGGCTTGTTGTTAGGTTTATGGGTTTATGTTGTGTTTTGAACAATGTATGTTGGAAATGTGTTGTTTGAAGTGTTGTAGTTGGGGTATATTATAGTTTGAGACCCCTAGGTGTGATGTATGATGTGTATGCATGTGTAGAAACAAGTTTATGCATGTTTTGAGGCGTTTTGGAGGTTGTGGACACAAGGGAGCCAAGTTTCTGCCCTTCGGCAGAAACTCAGGTTCGGCCGCCGAAGTGACTTTCGGCCGCCGAACCCCCTTGTGGAGGCAGTTTCAGCTGCCGAAGCCTGCCCCCGAAACTCAAGTTTCGTCTCTGTCTGGGAGGTTCGGCCGCCGAAAGTGCCGCCGAACCTGCATGACTTTCGGCTGCAGAGGGACTTTCGGCCGCCGAACCTGCCGCCGAAAGTGCCCTGTTCAGCCATTTCTTGCACGTTTTCATGTGATGTTTTCAGGATGTTTTAGGGGGCTTTTGGGGAGTATTTTAGAGTCGTATTCATAGATGTTTGGTCCCTCATTTGAGTCCACCTGTGTAGGTTCGGACCCGAGGAACCGAGACCCCAGCAGTGAGCCAGCTGCTTCAGAGTCTCTTCAGAGCTAGCCAGAGGTGAGTGGAATAAACTTTAAGTTTTAAAGCAAATTAATGAAATGTTTTAGCATGATTCACGCATCATGAATGCCATGAGATATATTAGGTTGTTTGCATTAGAATTCATGAATATGTTGCATTGCATACCTTGTTGTTGATGTGGATGAATGTTGAATGATCCATTAGCCCTTGTATGTCATGATAGCCTATGTGAGTCCAGGTGTGCCTGCTACGGCTCTACGCCCCTGGCACTATGACAGATTATGGAAGTCCGGGTGTGCCTGCTACGGCTCTACGCCCCCGGCATGTCTAAGTAAGAAAGATAGGGGCTAAATGGTGACAAGTTCATCCTTGTTGTGAAATGTTTGTGTTATGGCGCATACATGAAAGCATGATTTAAATTGATGTTTTATTATTCTGCTCACTGGGCTCTAGTAGCTCACCCCACTCCCTTTATCCCCAGAGTTGCAGGTACAGGATAGATCAGGAAGTCGGCTAGAGTGAAGTTCAGTCATGTATGTTGTAATGGATAGTAGTGGACATGAATATGATGTAATGAGTAATTATGACCATGTAATGTAATGAATGATTTGATGATGTATTGAGGATTATAGTAATGCTTGACCTAGAGGTGTGTGAATCCCCATGATGTACAGAGTGTTTAATGAGTAATGATGTTAATGACCATGATTATCCAAGCTGATATGTATGATGATGATACCCCATTGGAGTATTTGATGAGGACTCCAGTGTGGGGTTTATGTATGATTTTGTGCATGCACAGGTTTTGCTTGGATAAGATAAAAGAAAAAGAAAAAAAATTTTACAGATCATGTATATGTTGTTATGTATGGGATTCCACAGGTTTACAGGAGGTATGTAGGCTTGCTACGGGTCCCGGCGGCCTTAAGCCGATCTGGATCCTAGCGCCGGTAACGGGTCGGATTTTCGGGTCGTTACAGCATTCTTCCATATTGTGGTGGTTCCAAAGGACTTTCACCATCGGGATTTCCTTGTTTCTCAGCTTTCTGATCTAGGTGTCTAGGATCCGTACTGGCTGCTCAACATAGGTGAGATCTTCTTGGATCTCCACATCAGGCTCACTAAGAACCTTGCCCGGATCTGACACGAACTTTCTCAACATGGAAACATGGAAAACCGGATGGATTCTTTCCATTGAAGCAGGTAAATCCAGCTTGTACGACACATTCCCAATCTTTTGCAAGATTTCAAAGGGTTCGATGTATCGTGGGGCTAGTTTACCTTTCTTCCCAAAGCGAACCACTCCTTTCATTGGAGACACTTTGAGCAATACCAGATCCCCCTCCTGAAACTCTACTTGCCTTCTGCGGATATCTGCATAACTCTTCTGTCTGGTTGCAGTAGTCTTGATCCTTTCTCTGATTATGGGTACCACCCTGCTGGTGATCTCTACTAGCTCAGGCCCTACCAAGGCCTTTTCTCCAACCTCCTCCAAACAAACAGGTGACCTGCACTTCCTTCCATACAAAGCTTCGTATGGAGCCATCCCGATGCTAATATGATGGCTGTTATTGTAGGCAAACTCCACCAAAGGTAGATGCTGCCTCCAAGAACCCCCAAAGTCCAGCACACACATTCTAAGCATATCCTCTATTGTCTGGATGGTCCTCTCCGACTGTCCGTCCGTCTGTGGATGGAAAGCAGTGCTAAAATCCAACCTGGTACCCATGGCATTCTGTAGACTCCGCCAAAACCTGAAGGTGAACTGGGGTCCTCTATCGGACACTATTGAAACAGGAACCCCATGCAGCCTGACGATCTCATCAACATACACCTGCGCTAACTTGTCCACAGAATAGCCACTCCTGACAGGGATGAAGTGAGCAAATTTGGTGAGTCTGTCCACAATCACCCATATGGAGTCCAATATGTTGGACGTCGCCGATAACCCCACTACGAAGTCCATAGCTATATTCTCCCATTTCCACTCTGGAATAGGTAGCGGGTTAAGCATTCCAGCCGGCTTCTGATGTTCCAGCTTCACCCTCTAACACACTTCGCAGACTGACACAAACTGTGCCACTTCTTCCTTCATCGCTGGCCACTAATAAACTTTCTTCAGATCTTGATACATCTTGGTGGCTCCGGGGTGAACGCTGTATCTTGCATTATGAGCCTCTCTCATAATGTCTCCTTTCAGCCCTACATCATCTGGTACACACAATCGGCTCCCATAGCGGAGGATCCCCTTGCTGTCAAATCTGAACTCACTATCTTTGCCTGACTGCACAGTCCTGGCAATCTTCACTAACTCGGGGTCCTCATGCTGTTTCTGAGCCACCTGCTCCAGAAACACGGGTGCCACTCTCATCTGAGCAATCAATGCACCTGTACCAGACAACTCCAACTATAGACCTTCATCAATGAGCTTGTAAAACTCCTTCACCACTGGCCTCCTCTCTGCCGTGATGTGGGATAGACTGCCTAGTGACTTCCGGTTTAGGGCGTCTGCCACGACATTCGCCTTACCCGGATGATACTGAATCTTGCTATCATAGTCACTCAGCAGCTCTACCCATCTCCTCTGTCTCAAATTCAAATCTCTTTGACTCAGGATGTACTGCAGGCTCTTATGATCTATAAATATCTCATATTTTACCCCATAGAGGTAGTGCCTCCACATCTTGAGTGCAAAGATTACTGCTGCCATCTCTAGATCATGTGTGGGGTAATTCAACTCGTGCTTCTTTAGCTGTCTAGAAGCATAAGCGATTACCCTTTCATTCTGCATTAGTACAACTCATTTAAATCATGCAAATATACATACATTAGCTCCTAGGGGCTTCAAACTATCTTATACCCCATCTACAACACATCAAACCACACAAAACCAACATACATTGTCCATAAACCAACATGAACCCAAAAACTCATAAAACCCTACACATGCATTTCTACTTCAAGAATCAACTTAAAACTTGTTAAAAACATATAGTGAGCTCAAGATCGGCCCTTACCTCTTGAAGATCGAGAGGAAAACGACCCTAGCTCGAAGATGGGAGAGATTTGAGTTCTTGAACCTCAAAGCTCCAAAACTCGCTTTAAACTCGAAAATCTTCAAAACAAGATGAAAACTTGTGAAAACTCATAAGAAAAACATGAAAACTCGAAGGGAGAAGCTCAAAACAGAGGAGGGGCGGTGGAGAACTCACCTTGGCCGAAAACGGGAAAAAAAGCTTGCCCGTTTCGGCCATGGAGTCCTTTTATAGGGTTGTCCTTACCACCTTTCGGCGACCTAACGTGCCCCCACAACGCATGCAAGTTCGGCGGCCGAACATGAGGTTCGGCGGCCGAACCTTGGCTGATTCAAACAAGGCTTTCGGAGGCCAAAAGCGCTCCCAAAACCTCCCCATGTTCGGTGGCCAAACATGACTTTCGGCGGCCGAACCTGGCAAAGTCTCCAAAGCCCTCTCCACTCAAAACTTGGATTTATTTTTATTAAAAACATAAAATACATCAAAACATTTTATGAAAACATGGTTTTACCCTTCTAGAGGTCTCCGACATCCGAGACTCCACCGAACGGTAGGAATTTCGATACCGGAGTCTAGCCGGGTATTACAGCCTCTGTCTGAGTTCTTGGGGTATCAATGGAAGCGTTCTCTCTTACCATTGGAGCCATAAATGAGACCTCTTCCCGAGCCTTATATTGTTCGATAGTAGCCTGCAGCCTTTTAATATAATGGAGTATTTACTCGTTATTCAAATTATTGAGATTTGCCTCGTTGACCATAGAAGGCGTGTTTTGTACATTGCCAGGAGTGAAAAAAATGATAGCGCTTTATTAGCAGTAGTTTGTGAATTTTTAGCTATTTCGAGAAAGGAAGAAAATAAATATTTCTTTTTAAGAGAAAGAAAATAAGAGACTGGTTTTAATACAAATGAATTCAATAGAAATCCCGACAATGGAACTAAATAATGTGGCTGAAACAAAACTATGCGTGATTAGTCACTATACAAGAAAGAGAATATGACGCTCATGTCAGTAAACTGAAGAAAAAGAGGAAGGAATTGCTTAGAATTCAAGAGTAGTTGTGTAAGAATGTGTATCTTGATATCTGTGATCATTAGTTTTTATATTATAAAAAGATGGAGTTAATTATTATATTACCTGAAAATCTGGTTGGTATTGGCTAATTGATAGGGGATCCCGTGATTATAGGCGTAACGGAGATCTAATATCTAATATATAATATCCTTTAATAGTAACTTCCCGTGGAGTCTTCCCCTTTAGGTTGAGAGGACAAGTCTTGATGAAGAGGTGAGACCTGAAGCGTCCAAATCTTCTTTTCCCTCGATAGAACCGAGTATCATCTAATCAGACTTTTGACCTAATTTGAATGATTATTGTATTATATCATGTATCAACTTTTGCTTCATTTTCATCAATGGCTATACTAAAAAAGCCAATTTGTTATTCCCTTGTTAGTGGTTTTTCTTTCAAGTTGTTTGTGTGTTAGAGCTGCAAATGAGTATATACCAGCAGTGGGCGATCTGGTCATGCGAAGAGATGGTCTAAGGTTGGCAATAGAGTCATTGAATAAGTGCAATGAACTGGAGAATTTCCCATTATAGGTAGCCCGAGAACTGCTGGTTGCTTTCACATGCACAAGGCTTTTCCACAAGCTGAAAGGTAAGCTTCCTGCTCTATTTTTCTGGTTTACTATTTGTTTTTGCAATGAGCATTTATATTTTGAAAAAAAAAAAATTTTTTTCCTCAGTTATAGTATAATTAATATATTTATTCCTCTATTTTTAAAATCCAACGCTCTAATCCCCTGAAATTTAATTTTATTAAAATTAGAGCTCTCTCCATTCAATAATTTTGTTAAGTCCATAATTTAAACTTACTAAAAGGAAAGAGATTAAAATATAGATTCAAAAATTCCTTTACAAATAAAAAAAATTACTTCCACCCCTCTAATCTCCAAATCCTCTTTATCCCTCTTTCCCCTTGTCTGAAGTCGCCAGCTCATTTCAAGTGGCCATCCATTGCATGCAGCGCTGTTCGCATTAGTCGTTGCAATTATTACAGCCTTGAACTCGCACGCAGATAGTAGATCGTCACAACCATTACAGCCTCGTACTCGCACATAGATCGTTGTTTATCACTGTTGCTCTACCGCACCTTGTCAGACCGTCACTTCTCATGGCTGCTCTATCGCTCCTCATTGGACAATCCACGGCTTTATCTCAGTGAAAGCATCTTGCTACTTAGTAACTGATTTTGTGTTTTTGTTTAAATAATTTTGAGCGTATTCATTGATCTGTACAACTATCAAATGATTTGCGTTTAGTTCTTTCATTTTTTGAGTTTTTTTGCATTTGGATTGAAGAATATTATTGATAAATGTTAAATTTGGGTGTATTCCAATTGATTTGAAATTAAATTTGAGGACCGAAATGTTGATTTTTAAAAAAAGGAATTTGTTCATTTATTTTTTTTATTAATGCAATTGTTTACGAAGGAGTCAAATTTTGATAGAATTAAATTTTAAAACTAAAGTATTTGAGTTTTAAAAATAAATAGATAAATTTTTAATTATATTATACCTGATAGACTAAAAAATAATTTTATTATCTATTTAATAGGTTTGTGAAAAGATATATTTGCAGCTAATGCATTATTTTCCAGCAAGAGTTAGCACTCATGCAATAACTACTCTCTGAGTAGACCTAAACCAGAGAAGGAACGACACCCCAAATCCATGGCAATCCAGCGAATCATGCTCAAGGAACATGGACACTTATGCTGCCAAATGCCCTAAAGATGGCAAGAAAATCGGACCTTTTGGCCCAGATTATGGGTTCCCTTGCTTTGAATCAACCATTTATTTATCATGACTATACTACTCTGCAAGGGCCTTATGAGATTAATCTTAAAGGTAGATTTTATGGTACATGGGATTTGGAATGAGAAAGGATCCTTGAGTAAAGTTTCTTATCATTCTGCGAGCTGGCAGAAGGAAATTGGAAAGGGCAGTTGGGTTTTCCATCTTGTCTTGAAAACTTTCAGCAAAGTATTCATGGTTGATGCTTTACTTAAGATCAGATGCCAGATATGGACTTTTCAAATCCGACTTGAAACATACTCTTCAAAAGTTATCAACATAATTTTCAATCTCAATCCCACTCTCACAGTCTACATATGGAAAATATGATGCTTAACCAATAAAATACTGCGATTCACCATGGTGAACAGTGTTGGTGTCAAAATGAGTAATCACTACAAAAAAACATTATGAAATTGCGATCAAAATTAGCAACTAAATTTTTAGTTGCTATATAACAGCCAATCAGCGACTATTCTACTACTACCTGAATAAAATAATCTTTTTATTTAACAAAATACTCGGCGACAAAAAAATGATGTGGTCACTATTTAGCAACCAAATATTAAATCTTCACTAAATTTAGCAATTGTCACTAAGTTTAGCGGGAATAAGTGACGCGAGATATTTGCGATGAAATTACAATAATTTTTTAACGAAAATATTAGAAATCAAATAGCGACTAATTAGTTTGATTATGAAATTAATTATTAGCCAAACTACGTCATTTTGGTAACCTATTCTAAGCCAAGCTCCTTCTTTATTTTTTTCTTCTAAGAATTGCATCCCCTTTTGAGTTTCTGCCCTCACCATGATTCTGAGCAATCCACCGTCAGCCGTCGTGATTCTCCACAAATCATTACTACCGTAGCATCGTGTCTTTGTGTCCTCTGCCCTCACCTCGCATCCTGGTGTCACGTGTCCTCTACCCTCAGCTCCACAAATCCACCGTCTGCTCTAAGAATTTTCACATGATCCATGAATTGTGTGGATTTCATCATTCACTTTCTATATTTGGTTGATTCAACTTCTGTAATTATATTTTGTTCATTCACTTCCTATAATAAATGCAACACTGTTTATTGCAATGACTCAATCTGCAATCTGAGTCATGTCCTTCTGCAAGTTTTCCTTAACAAGCAAAACAAGTATGGAGGCACTTGGCAGTTGACACATGTATTACATACAAATGTAGATACCGGAATCACCAAACTTTAAACTAATGTTCACTTTAAATGTAATCTAAGAAAGGTGTCCTAGCAGTCAGTTCTACCTAATGGACATAGGAAGTTGTTTGAAGAAAATGGACAACCTTGTGATGGAAATGTCAGTTCAGACGTTACTCAGCGAAATTATCTTAAACCGAAATGCAAGGTCTCCTGGCAACCTTCATGTCTGTCCTCCTAACAAGACATTTGCCAATGGAACATGTGTAGATCGAAATCACATTGCTGGTTTCTTTATGCAGCCTATCACTTGCATTGTTCTCCAGGGAGTATAGAGGATCTTGAGGTGCCTTACAGTTTGTGTGATCCATCTAGCAATCCTTAGCCTAAAGAAATATTGCAGATCTTGCCACATCTGGTTTGGGGTCAGTATGGATATCCAACTAATTGCTAATTGCTTCATTTTCATGACAGCCTAATAGATACTATCACTGCAACTCTTTCCATAGCTTAAACCATCACATGTGTATTGAATTTCCATTTTCATTCACCTGATAAGCAAATTATGTCGTTACGATTCACCAAGTGTCGAATTTCTTTGTAGGTCAATCATTAGACATTAACCAACTTAAACTGCTGCAACTAAAGCTATATTACTATATTGTTTTGTAAGTAACACCAAGCATATTGAAATATCATATACTAATGGACAGATTGAAGGAACACATAAACCACAACAGCTAAGTAATTAGAAACAGAGAACCATTATTTGCTACAAAATTATTATTCCTCACCTTGGTCCTGATAGAAGAGATGGCAGTATTGGAGTTGTAGTTCCTAGCTCTGCATCTCTTGTTGCTGCTATTGGATTATGGATTGTGTAGTCTAAGTCAGTTTCCATATCCAAACTGCCTTCTAAGACTTTGACCACAACTGACATGGAAGGCCTCCTTTTGTAATCACTTTGCAGACACCAAATTGCAACCTTCATCATCTGTACAGCTTCTGGCCTGTATAATTGCATGTTATTGCTTCTGTCAACCATATCCATCAATTGACCCTCCTCTGCTTTTCTCATGAAAATTGGGAGTAAATGGATGCATTCCTCGGGCTGTGATCTATCTAAGTTTTTCCTTCCACAAACTACTTCCATCACTACAATACCAAAACTATAAACATCTGCCTTCTCTGTGATTATTAAGCTAAACAATTCAGGGGCAACATAGCCAGGAGTTCCTCTCATCGTGGTTACCACTTGGCTTTGATCCCTATCAATCAACTTGCACAAGCCAAAATCTGATATCTTCGCACGAAGTTCTCCATCCAATAGTATATTTTGGGGTTTGATATCCAGATGTACTATTCTCTGTCTACATTCTTCATGGAGATAGGCCAGTCCCTTTGCTATGTCTAGGATAATTGTCCTCCTAGTTTGCCAGTCTAGAGGAGGTCGTAGCATCGGTTCCTTGCAGAAAATCCATTTGTCTAAAGACCCATTACACATGAACTCATATATCAAGAGCCTGTGCAATTTTTCTGCGCAGAAGCCAATTAGCCTCACAAGGTTAACATGGTGGATGCTTCCTATGGTCTTGACCTCAGCCAAGAATTCCTTCTTTCCTTGCCCCATAGCATCAAGACGTTTGACTGCAATTTTATCTCCATTTTGAAGGGTGCCATCAAAAACTGATCCAAACCCTCCTTGTCCAAGCTTTTCTTGAAAATCTCCTGTGGCCAGTTTCAATGCTTGATAAGTGAATCTCATGGGCATTCCCGATAGATTATCGAAGTTATCTTCCATGCCTTCCTCTTCATCCCCTTTGTTCCTTAAAAGCACAAACCAGAAGCCTGTGGCTAGAACCACTAGAAGGAATGCTCCGACAATTGATCCTGCTATTATTTTATAGTTGACATTTGACCTTGAAGAACCTCTTCCATTTTCTTTATTATCGAGCGATTTGATGAAGGCATATGATTTATAATCGTTCTGTGCGTCTCTCTCATCTATGAAATAAAGAACTGAAGAAGGTATAAAACAATCCCCGAAGAGAGAATTACTACGTTGCCGAAAGAAAGCAACTCTGCATGCACAAGTTTTCAAGCATTCCTTCTTACAACTCTCTATATCTGTTCCATTCAGAGCTGCTGCGTCATCGTCAGTATAACTGAAATGGGACAGATTTTCATATGAAATAAGAGTATGATGTTGAAGATTATCACATGTCGTTGCATTAATTTCCGCGCATCGGGATTCGCCTTGAGTATTTGTCTGGTTGTCTTGAGCAATTCCTAGTAGACATGAGCACCTTCCATTTGAGCAGAGTTCATAATCACGGCATACTGTGGGGTAATCGCATTCCGACAGAAATCTAGTCAGCACATCATTTGTGTTGTACGGACTTGTAGAATATACAAGGAGATGCCCATCATGTCTTAAGAACAGTCCTGAACTATTATCGGCACGGGCGTTTATAAAAGGCCAAGGCGCCCCAAGCGCAGGTGCATTGATGTACAAAACAATTTTAGATCCGTCGTAGTTTAGTTCTATGCTTTCAACGTTCCCACCATAAGCTAAAGATTTAAAGTACATCTGCGGGACATTATTAGCTTGGTAAAAGCCAAACAGACCTTGGGAGGTCATAGATAGATAATAATTTCCCTCGGAGATATTGGTATCTGAAACACTAGCCACCATCTTCTTCCCTCTCACCAATTTCTGCCCTGGAAGTAGTGTGTCTGTTGGATGATCAAAAGATTGCCAAATAGTGTTATTATTGGAATCATAGAGGACCAGGTTTCCATTCTCCATCATCTTCATACCTGCGACAGACTTGTTAGATGTGTTGGTTGACCAAACCACACTTCCATCTGTATCTCTCAGCTCCAAATTTCCATCAACTAGTAACTCCAACGTTGCGTTCTCACCAACAGGTTTATTTCTATTTGCTGACCATGTCTTGGTAGGAGAATAATAATAATAATAATAGTTATCTCTTTTATAATTACTCCACAATGCAACAGCAAGAAAGAAGCGACCATCACCATAACCAGCAGCTGGGTAAAATGCAAAAGCGTAACCAGTTACTGCAGAAGTAAATGTTTTGTTTTGTAATAATGCAGCACTAATGCTTTTATCAGAGAGGATTATTCGTGCAGAAGATACAGATGATAGGGGCAAATCAGTGCCATGAGAGATAGACAGTAGGGATATATTATTATTGGTCCATGATGTTGGCGTTGATACTTGTGGTGTGGGAAATTGAGCTGCTACAAAAAATTCAAGAAATAAGATGATGATGATGAGAAGCTGCATACCAGGCGTAGAGTGTATGAATTACAATTAAGGATGCAAGAAACAAGATGACGAGAAACGCCACAGCAACTTCCAAAGTCCAAATAGGAATAGCAATGAGTTTGTGCTTTGTTCAACTTGATTAATGTAACAGTCAATACTCGGTGGTTGTGCGAGGAATAGAGGAAGATATTTTACTCATTCTTGTCCCTTGTCTTGTTGTCAAATTGCAACTTGCAAGGACTTTTAATTTTCTCCGCCGGCTAAGTTGACTTAGGATCTAAGAATTAGAATAATCATTAATTTTTTTATTTTAAAAATTATATTTAAATAAAATTTTAATAAATTTCAGTACAGTTTTGATTTCGATTTTGATTTTTTTTAATTTTTTATTTTCAATTTCAATGTACATCATTTTACAAATGAAATTATAATATTTTTACTTTTATTAATATTAAATAACTAAAACAAAATTATAATATTCTTACTTTTATTAATATTAAATAACTAATATCAACATAATAATATTAATATTTAAATAACAATAGTATTAATATTAATATATATTATATATAATTAATATTATTATTTTCATCTTATAATTTTTATTTATTTATTTTAATTTTTTAAAATTATTTATTTTCTTTTTTTACACTATAATAATATATAAATTAATTATTATAATTTTATTTTATTTCAAAAAAAAATTAAAATATTTTTAGTATTTAATAAAATTTAATATTTTTAAAATAAATATATTTAAAAAATTAATAAAAATTTTTATATTTTTTAATGTATATTAAATATAAAATAAATAAAATGATAATACGGAGGAAATATATTTATCCAGTCTTCCCATGATATTATGAATAATTCACATAAAAGGTTAAGAGAATTTGAGGTTAGAAGACTTGTAATGTCATTTCCAAATGAAGGCGTCAGTATGTAGCCATCATTACAGCTGCTAAGGCGGTGGAGAAGAAGGGGGGGGGGTTGGGGTAAGGGGGAATTTCCCTTCTCTTTTTAGTTTTATAATTTAAAATTAATATTTATCTAAAAAAATTAAATTTTTTTCTTTTAAAAAATGGAAATAAATAAATATATTTAATTTTGGTATTTAACCTTATTTGTCACACTATTATATCCATTGAAAAATCTTTTTGTACTATGGAAATAGTGAATAATTTAATTAGTTATATAATAAAATGGACTATTAATAGTTTGTTGATTATAGTTAAACACATATATAAAAAAGTTATCTTTGATAATATTAATAATTAAATTATTGTGTAGATATAGAAATTTTTATTTTATTAACATAAAAGATACCAATTTTTTTTTATATTAACTTATTATTTTATTAATTTTACGCTATAAAATTTTTATTTTTTATAAAAAAAATTTTGTTCCATGAATATAGGTCTATTTTTATTTTATATTGATTAAAAAAATGTAGTTATTATAATTTTTTTTTTTTGAAATGGGTAGTTATTATAGTTAAAAGTACCAATATTGTTTAGTCTTTCATTATTTTTTTTATTTATATTACTACATTAAAATTTATTGTCTACCAGAGATCGACACTCACTCACCCTATTTACATAATTCTTAGAAAAAAATACACGATTATATTTGGGAGATTTAACGTTCGCCAAATTTTAGCGTCATTGTTGGAGCCTATACTAATTTATTTTTATTTTTATGTTCAAGTTTGAAAATAGTAGAATTCAATTTGAATCAGAGATAGAGAAAATCGCAAAACGCTCGAAGAAAGCAACTAAATTGAAAAGACGAGAAGTTTCGGGTGCCTCCCAATCAACTAGTTAGGCATCTACGGAGGAGAATATAGAAAATTCTGAATATATAAGGCAGCCCAAACACCCTGAAAATTCCAACAAAATCAATAGAGAAGAAACAATGGACGAGAAGAGCAACTTGGTCACAAGCCAAAGGGAAAGCTCTAATGCATAATACGATAGCTGAACCAGAAGAGGGAGAATGGTAAGTGAAACCAGAAATCTTGGAGAAATTGAAAAAAGACAAGGAGCATCCAAAAATCACCACTCTGATTTTAGAGTCTTCCACCAAGAGCAACAGTAATGAGGATACAAATTCGAAGCAAAGCAACAAAGAGACCAAAATTCTAGTGCGTGAAGCCAATGACAGCATCAATAGCGAGGAATTGCAATAAGTGTCTCCACCGAAAAGAAACAGAAAAAATGAATACCACAAATTATCGATGGAAAGGCCAAGTACCTACCCGATGACCATGAACTGCATGGTAATTTTAATTTCTAAGGAATCGATAAGGAAAGGTATCAAGTTTTTCTCTATTCTGATATTTATAATTGCAAATGTGTTGATAATGCCGCTTTGAAAAAATTGAATATGTTTAATGAGGTTTATGAGTTAATTGATAATATTTTTTGGAGAAAACTTTTTAAGATTAATTATTCATCATATGTAGAGTTGTGCAGGGAATTCTATGCTACTTTTAAATACTCTTATGATGTTAAAAATCTCAATTTAAATATACCACTTGTGTACTTTTGGTTGAGAGGTAAGTTGGTACATTGTTCCATCACCAATTTTAATCTTGATTTGGGTGTGTATGACACTAAATATGTGAAAGCAGCTACCTATTTGAATTCATTGTGTGATTATCCTACAAATTGAAACCCGATATATGTTTATAAAGAATTAACAGAATCCTAGACTTAAATTTAAGAGTGGTAAATAAAAAACAAATGAAATTAAAAGCCCCGCCCTTGAATACGTCCATAGGTTCCTTTACTATACTTTTTCCGAAAAAAACAAAGATCCCACTAAGTTAACCAAATATGAACTATTCTTTCTTTAGTGTATGGTAGAAAAATAGAAAGTGAATTTTGGGTTTTGGTTAGCCTCATAATTTAAGACCATTTTGACATGAAACAACTAGCCTTGGACTTTACAGCAAATTTGAACCGGGCCTAACTTTTGCTGCCGATATCCGATGGAGACCCACGATAGCTTTTCGAAAAGGAGATTTCAATATGCATGACTTTCAAAAGTGTGACAAGTGCCATAGGCCTATCACAAAGTTCGATATGGAAATTCCATCGTTTAGAAGGTCAATTTTGCATTTTAATTATTTTTTTGGATATTTTCATAATTTTACATATTAGGGTTTTGTTTCTATTATAAATAGTCTCCCTTGACTATTAGAACTCACTTTTTAATCTTTGAGGAATTTCAATAAGACTTTTCGTCTTTTAACCTATCTTTTTTTCTTATTTCATCTTAGCCAAATGATATTGGTTAAAACTCCTGACGGAATTTAAATAGTCCTTTATCACATTTCTAACATAAGGCGAGGCATTTACTTGGGTTTTGTGATTTCTACGTTAGCTGTCAACATGGGTTTGCTTAATGAACAAAATACTGATTTGCATATTATCAAACACATACTTCCTTTGGATATTAATGTACTTAATTCTATGAGTTTACTTTGCCTCAACGAGAGGAAAGAAATTATCTTTTATCCTCCAGGTTCTATTATTCCTTCTTATACACGGTTGTTTCGAACTGAAGACAAGCCAAGACCATCTACTTCATCTCCTCCATAATCCAATGAAAATGATAGGCTAGAGAGGATTGAAGCAAAACTACAGACCGTTGATGCCAAACTTGACATGATACTCTCTCACTTAGGGTTGTTTGACTCCAACCACTCCCCCTGTGATGATTAGATGATTTCTTGCTCCTTAGGGAAGTTCTATACATTTTTTTATCTCATTTTTATATCTTTTATGTTGATTGAGCTTCCATGTTGTATATGCTTTGTTCCACATTGAGGACAATAGGAGGAGTAAGTATAGCAAGAGTATTAGAATAGAATTGTTTTCTCTGTTGTTTTTATGATTGACTATGACAACTGTAAATGTTATGTTTGTGGCCTTGAGCCTTAGACTGTGTTCTTGAAATTTTTGAAAATTTTCATAAATTCTCTCCATTTGCACCTTGATCATTTTTAGATTTTTAATTCCCCGATCTACTATTAAAAAAAAGAAAAAAATGAATAAAAAAAGAGAAAAACAAAAAAATATCCTCATTTGCTATGAGAAGTTTGAGATATCCTACCAAAGAATTTTAAGTTTTTATGCAATTTGATACCAGTTTAAATAGAATAAGTTCCCCCTTGTTCATTCCTTTAGTCTAATTTTTAAGGCTTGTTTGGAAAATGCATAAAGTATGATCTTTATTAAATGATTGGATAATGACTGCATGCTCTTCTAACACTAAGAGATTGTTTAGACCACGTTCTTTATGAAAATACTAATATTTAGAGATGAAAAAAAGAAGAGATAGCAAAAAAGAAAATAGAAAAGAAAAAAAAATCATTGCACTCCTATGACCCACTCCTTTAGTCATTTGATTATTTGGTTATCAATTCGATAGTCCAAATAGTGCAATATTTGGTAATCCCTTAAGGTGATTTTGTATGGAAATTGGTATTTGGGAGAGTATCATCCCTTTTGGATCATTTAAAAACTTGTCTCATGCCTTTAGTTAGGTAATAATGAGCGAAGCTTGTAGCCACCTGAGCTGAAAAACTGGGGGCAAATGGCTCAATAACCCTTTGTTTCACATAGCTAAAAAACTAAGAGCAAATGGCTCAATAACCATTTGTTTCACATTTACTTTATTGGTTTCAAGCAATATATAATAGGTGTGTAATAAAACCCCTCAAAGTCATTAATTTCGTCAATCTAGTCAAGTTTCTAGAGTCCATTCTCTTAAGGGGTAACTTAATTTCAAAATATAGTAATTTAAATTTTGTGTACTTAAATTTAGATTAAGAATCTACTTTATGTTTTGAAAAATATGTTTTAAAGGTGGGACTTGTAGTGAACTTTGATGTGTTTAAGTTATTTTTGCTAGTATCTTATTGCATGATGATTTGTTTCTTTACTTTTGACAATTGAATTTCCATTGGTTGAAGATAGGGTTATTTTGGGGTTCTAAAATTTTATACTTGAGGACAAGCATTGTGCAAGTATGGAGAATTTTGATAAGTTGTCAAACTCATCTATTTATTCATGTTAATTTCTTGATTTTATTATGTTTTTTATGGTAAAAAGAGGATTTTTTTATTTGAATTTTTAATTTTAATCAACTTTGAAGCTGAATGTACTAGAAGAAATAAGTAAATACTATTTTAAAACTGTTTTGGACCGAGAGATTCTGTCTTGTCCAAGACTGGACCCAAACTCAAACTGACAAACACTAAGACTTACTTTTGATATCTATACGAATTCAAAATATTTTCAGTTACCTATAAATATGATCATATCAAATATTGGAATGATAACAATATAAAAATTTCTTAATTTCTTTTGTTTCTTTTAAAATTTAAATTTTCTCTATATTTTGATTTAGGAAAAAACCTATTTAAAGGGTTATTTTAAGGATAAAAAATCATCTTGAGCTTAATAGAATTCTCTCCTTATTATTTCTCTGTGTTTATAATGGCTTTTCATAGCTAATTTTCTTTTTTTCAGTGGAAAGTTAATCCAATTAAAATTTTCATCAAGTTGTGGGATCCAATCTCATTTTATTTTCACCTTAATTTTTTTGTTTTCATTCTTTTTTTGTTTGTGATGAATATCTCCTCTATTGTTGTCTTTTTAGGCATTGAAGAGACTTATTATTAATTAATTCAATTAAATATATAATTATTTAATTGGATTAATACAAATAGAAATTAACATATTTATTTATATTAAAGAATTAAATAATTTAATTTAAATAATTAGCTTGTAATTATTAATTAAGTTTTTATTTTTTTTTTTCTTAATGCAATTAATGGATTAAATCTGCCCATTTTTTTATATTATTAATTAATTAAAAATTAATTTAAAACTTTACAAATTGATATAATATTAAAAAAATTGATGAGATTTACTTGTTTGAACACTTTAATTAAACAATAAAAAAATTAAAAAAATTATATTTAGATATTAATATTGTTTATTTTATTTAATTAATATTTTTCAGCTTTCTTTAAATAAAATTCTCAATTGCAATTCATTTTTCTCTCTTAAAAATTAGATACTCACTCATCTTATTTACATAATTTTTTAAAAAAATTATATATTTTAATATATTTAGCAAATCCCACGCCTGGCCACTGATACCTTAATATGATATTATAGAGGACATTACAAAGAAATATAAGTCGATAATCTGTTAAGAACTCAGAACTGGCATATTTAGGAATGAGAACGATAATCGTGGTAGGCAAAGATTGAGGAAAAGTACCTCTCTCAAGGCCAAGACTGCCCATGAAGTACAATATCCAGGTTGATAAAAAGCTGGATTAAGACCATCTGGCTCTGGGGATTTATGAGGAACTGCCTCCTTGAACTCATTCCTCGTGTAAGGTGCAAGAAGGATATCATTATCACTAGTCGAAACCTTCTTGGGAACAAGGTGAATAACATCATTACTATCAGTACTCCCTACGGCATACACATCTGAAAAATACTCAATGACCAGCCTCTTAAGACTCTACTTATCATTAACCCATTCCCTTTGTGAATTGGAATCAATTTCTTTTAATTTAAAATTTTTTAATTTGAAAAATCACAACAATACCCTTGGAACTAAAATAAAATTGCCATAGAACTTAGTCCGTTGTACTAAAAATTAAAACTTTGGATTAAATTGCAAGAGATGGCAAACATTTAGAATTTTTTATACCAACAAACCTTCCTTGAAAATCTTTACCCCCTCTATAAAACTTTCCTCCGAAATAAAGCTTACCTCCAAAAATCTCGGCTGTATATAATGTAAAAGAAGCATCATCGATGTCCTATTATTATTATTATTATCATTATTAAGCATAAAAAGATCATCCTGATAATTACTGCACTTGATATAAGCTCATTTTCATTGGTAAATGGCCTAATTGTGGACTGCTGGAAGCACTTTGGGTAGCATAATTGTGGGCACACCCCACTACTCACCATTACCAAAACTCTCAATCACAAGAAGATTCTGATCTATCTAAGTCCATTCACTAGAAAAAGAGACAAAGATGTGGGTTACCATGTCATTCATTCTTGTTTTCCAAGTGAAGATTATGGAGACATCAGCATGATGATATGGCACTTGCCTTTCTTTAGTGGTAGGAATCTGATGGGGCAAAATGAGTGGTGTCACCTTATCAAAACTCAAAATTCTTTGTGCATTTATTTCAAGGAAGAAAAAAATTAAAAGGAGTTGGTCAGTCTTCCACTGCTTGGTGAGACCCCATTAGTTTTCATCTCTAGAAAACCCATTCCAAGAAAAATTATCTTCTTGCCTTTCCTCAGAATCCCTATAAAGTAAAATTCTTTCACTAGTTAAATAGATAATGAAATAAGATGCCTTCTTCCCAGAACTTCATGGAAGACAGACAAGCTGATGAAAAGGCTTTTTTGACCCTCTGGATTTGATAGAAGATTCCTCATGTGAGTTGAAACAAGCAGAATCTATCCTTAGACCCTGTAAGGTGCAATAGGTACATAGTGCCCTTGATCAAGCTTTGTCAATCCCATTTGTGATCTCATCAACTAGGAGACCAGCGAAGATTTGGAATACACAAAGTTGCAGCATTAGATTCATGGTTATATTCATTTTCATTAGTCATACAGATGAATATTGAGCAAAATTTTGCATGAAAAGTGTACTTTATCATGTCAGGATTCAATAAAGTCTGGAATCATCTGTCATAAGTATAGTTTCTGAAATCAGGAAATAAAGGCTGCATCTATCTGCAACAATGTTCATGTAAAGACTTCATAGGCCATGCATGAGAAACTACAAGTGAAGCTGCTCTCTTGTTAAGCTTATCTTTTCGACGAGTTCTATTCAGGTTTTGTGTACAACTCGGCATTACATGCTATATAATGACTGTTCATGTTGAATGACTTGTGTTTTGGGGGTTCTAAATCCCTGGACATTACATGCATCTGAGCTAACAGCTCAATAACAAAGGCAATTCTTTCAGAAGACACAAGATATGGTGAATCTGTAGAATTTTCTCATTATCATCCAAATTTCAATGAAAGAATTTGTAAATATTACCAACCAAAGAAAAGGGGGGACACATACAAGCATGGTAAACAACGAGAATGTTTGTTACTCCTACAGCACGGGTACTGAAATGGACATGGCCACTGAAACATCACCGACGAAACTTGAATCCCGACTTGTAGTGGAGTTGCCGGCGAATGCATATCCAGCACCTAATCCGCCAAAATGCAAGGCATAATTTTCACACTTTCTAAACACTCTAGCAAGTGATGCTGCTTTCCTTCGTGCCCGCTTCGTGCCCGTGAACAGCAAAGTCTGAAGCAAACCAGCCAATGCTGGTGCACGGAGCACTCTCTCGGTTGCAGCTAGACCACCACTCCTGCACAACTCAAGCAATGCTGCAACTGCATTTTCTTTCCCTCTTGGAGTCCCACACCGCATCATTCCTATTAGCCCTGCCACAGCCATTTCCTCCTTACCCACTGCTTCTGACCCAATTGGCTGCCTTACAATCAAGGCCAATGCACCTGCTGCTTCCTCTGCAACCACTTCATTTCCCAGTGCCACTACGAGTGCTGTAACAGCCCCTGCCTCAATCATCCTGGCACAATTTTCTGTATGAGTTGACAGATTGAACAAAGCTGTTACAGCATCCTTCTTCCCACGCGGTGTCCCCACTTTCAACAACCCCGCCAAGGCCTCCACAGCCCCTCTCTCATCTGCTATTCTCGTCTTGTAATCATGAACTGCTGACAAGCTGAACAGTGTTGCTGCTGCATTTTCCCTCGCCTCTATTGTCAGCCCAAGCCTTAATACTTCTACAATAGATCCCAAGCACCCATCTTCATCCATAATTCGGCTTTTGTTCTTATCATAAATTGAAAGATTAAGCATTGCTGTTACAGAATTCTCTTGAGCAATAGGGTTTGTCGATGATAACAGCTTGTGGAGGTGAGGAATTGCACCAGCTTCTGCAATGAAAGCACGGTTTTCTTTTCCTGTTTTCGCTAACAAACGGATTTCACGAGCAGCAATAGTCTTTGCAACTTGTGAACCATCTGCCAGTTGTTGGATGAGAAGTGCTGCTGTAGCTCTGTTGGCTTCTAGTGCAGCTTTGGTAGGCAAAGCTGCAGAAAAAGCCTCTGCAGACGAATCTATGTTCTCAGGAGGCTCATAGGGCATTCCATGAGCAGTGCACCATTGTACAATCAAATTCCTCAAAGCCCGATTAGGGACAAGGCGGGAATTGGTGAGCATTTGCCCCGTCTTGGGGCAAGTACAATGCCCTTCCTCTACCCACCTGGAAATCGAACTCCGATCATATGTTTGTCCAGTTGAAATTATCACTGGATCTCGCATCAAATCCAACGATATTGGGCAACAAAAATCCTTGGGTATTGTGATAAAAGTGTCTGCAATCTCTCGAGTGATCAACCCTTTTCTTGGCTTCTTCTGACTCTCAAATTGCAACTCCACCTTGTCTGTGGCAAACCCAAAAAGCAAAAACCTACAATACCGTGTAATTGCAACAAACCCATTAAGGACAGAGGCCGTTGGTTCAACATCTCCCTCGTGATTAACAATCTGTTCCTCCAAGAACTCAATCTCTGTTCTACAACTCCTGGCATCTTTAATCCCCAAATTCTCCACAAAGAACAACCTCAGCTCCTCCAAACTAGGAATCCTCCCCTTCTCAAACTCATCAAGAAATGAAAAGAACCTAACCCGCAAGGCCTCATCATTCTTATCGATGAACAACCTCGCTTTCCTCGCTTGTTTTTGCATGAGCTCTGTCTGCTCCCTAACATCCTCGCTCAATTCAAGAACATCCAGTGGAAATACGTCCAAAAGGGTGGAAATTTCCTGATTCAGATCATGAAAATGGCCCGAAATGGACCGGTTTTGTATCAACAGCCATAGCTTGCTCGATTGAGTACAATAATCAAGCAGTATCTTTGACCGATACAAAAGCAAATACAACTCCTTAAAACAAACAACCGCTGTAGAAGACAAACTGGAACCTGACCCAGAATCCCTCAGATACTCCAATAATACAGAGAAAAGCTCAATCTTTCGAATTAGAGACAGCGAATTCCTTCGCTGAAAGAAAAGCGATTTAGCCGAGAAACACGATACCAAGTCCGTTGACACCGATGCAAGGGTTTGTACAAGTGCAGCATCGGATAATTCAACCGGAGCCAAGAACGACTCCAGCGACGGTGATCTCCGCCGCCTTAGAGACGAGAATATAGCCGCTGATGCCATTAGAAACCACCACTTCAATCAAATGACTCCAAAATTTAAATCTAATTATAGAGATTTTGAAGCAGCAAAGACCCTTTTTTCTGTTTTCTAATTAAGATCTCTGCGGCTCCAAAATCTCTTCTTGCAACAAATTGTCCGTTTATTTTTTAAAAGAAAAATTGAAAAGAAAGGGAAAAGAGAAATAACAGAAGAATGGCTTACTCTTCTTCTTCGGCTTATTGTTGGGGTTGAATCTTTTACGTCTATACAAGGAAAAAGAGAGGATTTTTAACAGAGAAACGAATCCATGTTCTGAAGAGAGAGAGAGAGAGAGAGAGAGAGAGATAAAGGACGACAAGGGAAAAGAAAGGAAAGGAAAGGAAAAAGGAGGCTAAATTTCCTCTGACTTTGGTTTCTCTCTCTCTCTCTGTGTATTTGTCTAAAGGAAAATTCAATGCAGTTTTGGTGAAAACGACAGGGATGGTTGTCTGATAATTATCCAGATTCCTCTCCCTTCTTCTGCTCTACAGTATGCAGACGCAGAGAAAATTTATCATAAGCTCTGTATTCCACCTACAAAGTTTCAATCTTTTCGGTTTTCTCTCTTTCTTGTTTCAGATTTAGCTGCCCTTTTTAGCTCTACGAATCTTAGTTCTTACTGTTTTTTACCCTTTTTTTAACTAATAAAAGTATCATTATTTGATTATGCGGTTCAATTCAAATTTTAATTAATGGAAATTTTTACCGATCATTAAAATATGAACCGGAATTAAATTAAAATTAAAAAAATTAATTTAATTAAAATTAAAAATTTTTATCAGTTATTAATTATAATCAAATTAATTCAACCGAATAAATTAAAACTTAAAATTTTCGTATTCATAAAAATTAAATTAAATTAATTTTAAGTTAAAATTAAATTGAATTAATTTAATTTAATTTAATTGATTCGTTAAATTTTTAATAAATTTTTTATTTTTATATATTTTTTTAATATTTTAAAATTATTTAAAATATTTTAATTTTAATTATAATTTAATTTTTTATATTATCAAAAATAAAATATTATTATCATTTATTAATTCAATTTAATTTTTTTATCAAAATTGGATCGAATTAAAATAATTAAAATTTTTAAAATTAAAAATTAAATCCAATTAAAATAAATAAATTAATTAAATCAAAATTTTAAATAAATTCAATTTAATTAATTTTTTTTTATTTAAACAGAATAATACTATCTCTTAAATCTATTTATGTTATCCTTTTGTTATTTGTTAAAGAAGATTTTATGTTATTAAATAAAAGGAGGAAAGTTTTAAGCGCCAAAATTAAGTTTTGATATTTGACTGTTGCGTACATTTAAATATCTACTATTTATATGAACTATCTTTAAAATTTAAAATAAAATATTATTTTTTATTGGATATCTTTAAATTTTTAAATTGATATATTGTTTGTGTAAATAATTAAATATTTTAAAATTTTAAAAAATATTTTTTTTTTCCTTTGATATGAATTCAAATTAGTTAAAATAGTAAATTTCAAATTTGATTAAAAAAATAGTTTTTTACTTAGAAAATTTGTCTCTTTGATTTGTTAAAAGAAAAAAAGTTATTTTTATCATTAATAATTAGAACGAAGTAAAAAATATGTTATAATTGAAATTTCAATTAGATTGTTTATAATTTAATTTTTTTTAGTTCAACTTTTAATCGATTTGCTTACATTTTTATTTTTTAAAAGTATTATTTTATTTGTTTTATAAAATAGAGGAAATAAATAACTATACTAATCTATTTATTCAATTTATAACCAAATTTTATTGATTTTTACATTGTCATGAATTATGAAAGAGAAATAAAAATTTTGAATAAATAAATTAATTTGAATTAAATCAAATTTTTATTCAATTATTTGGTTTCGATTTAATTCATATTTTAAATTATTTCAATTAAGGCTAAAATTATTTCAATTAAAATTGAATTATATCCAACTTGTCAATTGCACAATCATAAATATATGCCATTTAGTATTATCAATAACATTCAGTAAAAATTTACATGACATTTAGGTATTAATTTAAAATTAATTTTATTATTAGATCCAAAAACATAATTTTATTAATTTAAGAATCTAAATTGAAAAAAAAAAAAAAAAAAAAAAGAGGAAGATGGGAGAGAATAGGGTTGACCAACAATTAGATTTCATATGTCGCTCTCTCCCCTTAGAGTCACACGACAAAAATTTTTGATGTGAAATGACCCAACGAGGCAGAATGGTACTTCCGAAAATGCAAGTAAAAATCAGTTAATTTGGAATTCTAAACTAATTAAAATTTATTTTCAATTATTTAAATTAAGTTTAAAATAGTTTTTTATTATTATTATTATTATTGTTATTATTAGATGCGACTGACCAACTTAAAAAATATATAATAGTGATATAGTTGATGTTTACAATTGCCACTTTAAAATTTAAAGAAATATAAAAATTGTTTAAAATTTAAAAATAATTATATAAATATTGTGTCTTAATATATGCCATTATTAATTTTTATATTAAAAAAATAAAATTAATTATGATAATTTTTAAACATTCGGTTAGTATCGATTAATTAATAAAAAATATATAATTATAGGTATAATAGAGATGTAACAGATTATAGCCACAGTAATTTTTTATAAAATCTTGCCTTCTAATTAAATGGGTGAATTTTGACGAAAATTTATATTTATTTGGATTTATTTTTCTAAATAATATTAAATATCATATAATCACACGTAGCCATATCTTTTGAATACTAACATATAATCCATTTTATTTTATTATCATATATTATTATTATTATTATTATTAAAATTTTGAAATTGTTTATTTTATATAAATATATTTTTAAGATAATTTATATTTTAAAATTATAAAAAATTTGATAAAATATTTAAATTTTTATTTATTTAACATATATTGTCCATACTAACTAAAAATATATAATATACATAGATAAATTATCCTTTACTCTTTGAAATATATCAAAACATCCACTTTAATCTTTACATTTTTAAAATCCACTTAATAGTTCTTCACATTTCAATATAGCCACTGCAGTTAATAATTCTATTAATTCAAAGTTAAAGCTGTATAAATTTTCAAGTAGTGAAAGCTATGAAAAATTTTAATATCTATAATGCCCTTGCTGGCAGGAGATGGACTATAATTACATATACATCTACCCAATCATTTCAATGTTGCTTCGTTGCCATGAGGAGATGGAGGCGGCTGCATAGTCAAGCGCTCAGGCCATCAGGAAGGTTGCTATGATACGGACGGAGATCATATCACGGTGGAGGATTGAAGGATGTTGGTTGCTCAAAGACAGCGTAATTTACATTTCTAACAATAAGTGATAAAAATGAGTATTGGATGAGTTGAATTTAAAATTAAATTAAATTAAATAAATTAAAATTTTAAATTTAAATATTTATAAAATTTGAATTGAATTAATTTTAATTAGAAATTAATTCGAATCAAATTAGTACGATTTAATTTAATTTTATTGATTTAAATTTTTAATAAATTTTTTATTTTTTATACTTTATTTTTATTATTTTAAAATTTAATTAAAATATTTTAATTTTAATATAATATAATCTCTTGATATTATTAAAAATAATATATTATTATTACTAATCAATTTAATTTTTTTATTTTTTTAATTAAAATTGAATTTAATCGAATTAAAATAATTAAAATTTTTAAATTAAAAATTAAATTAAATCGAAATAAATAAATAAAATAAATTAAATATTTAAATTAATTTAATTTAATTAATTTTTTTAATTTGTGTAAATAAATATTTCCCGGCCTGAGATTTACTTGTAAATAAATATTTACAATTACCGTGATTATGTTGTACTTTAATCATGGTCCATATCCTATCTGTTTGAATAAAAAACAAAAACTCAAGTTGACTTAATCCATTAAAAAGCAAAGAAAACTCCAAAACGCAGAGAATTATTCACCACACGACACGCTGTTGGTCTTCGTTTGCATGACAGGTTGTGAGCAGCAACTTTCATTTTTGGGAAATGTCCATTAATGGCCCTCCACGTCTTCTTTCCAATTTGCAGTTTCTTCGGGGGTCCCACTTGATGCGCTTTGCGCAGAGCGGAACCTCCGTGTCCTCAGGTTTTCAGCCAGAATGTCTCCAGCTCTTGGCGGTTTAAAAATTGAATGTATCAAATTCAATATTCATGTCTAAATGTTGAATAAATTTTATATAATTGCTGTTTTAAATATATAAATTGCTAAATAATTATTACTTTATTATTAAAATAATATGTAAATTATTAATTTATTATTATTTAAATGCACAATAGAATTAGTTTTTTATATTATTTTTTAAAATAAATAAATAAAAATTAAATTATAAGGATAATAGCATCAATATTATATATATACATATATATTACATAATAGTAAATTGGTCCACATTAAAGGTTTAAAATAACTCTAATTTCTTTAAACTATATTAATTCAAAGGCTAATTAACGAAAAAAAAACTTCATATTCTAATTTAAATGTTTAAATTTTAAATAAATTAGTTTACTATTTATATTTAAAATTTATTTTAATAATTTTTAAAAGTTAAAATGTACGGATATAAATTGCATGCCGTATGTAATATATTAATATTTTTTAAATATAACTAATTTTTTTATATAAAAATAATATTAATTTATATATTTAATTTTAAAAATAATAATAATTTAACTGTTAAAATACGTAAGTCTATAGTTTCAACCATAAATATATTTTATTTTATAATAATAATTATAAAAATTTTATAACAGATAAATTATTTTTAATTATTTTTATAAATTATTATTTTTATTATGAAATATTTATAATTATTATCGAAAAATAAACTTTATTATTATTAAAGATGTAATACCGTAGGTTTAATGAATAGATTACGTATTTTTTATTTTGACTTTTAAAATTAATAAAAAAATTATACTTAAATATAAATATTGAATCAGTTTATTTAAAATTAAAACATTTGGATTAAAATGTAAAATAATAAAAGCATTTGATATTTTTCAACAAATTGACACAATTCAAAAAGTGTATTCGGTTGTAATACCCGGCTAGACTCCGGTATCGGAATTCCTACCGTCCAGTGGAATCTCTGATGTCGGAGACCTCTAGAAGGGTATAACCATGTTTTATAAAATGTTTTCATGAATTTTAATGGTTTTAAAGTATGAAACTAAATGAGTTTTTGCATGAAAATAGCATTGGAGGAAAACCCAGGTTCGGCCGCCGAAAGTCAAGTTCGGCCGCCGAACATGCATGCGTTTTGGAGGCACGTTAGGCCCCCGAAAGCATGAGTTAGGGCAGTCCAGGTTCGGCCGCCGAAAGTCAAGTTCGGCCGCCGAACGTTGCATGGATGCGGAGGCACATTCGGCTCCCGAACGTGGCCTGGCCAGCCACCTATAAATGGGGCACTTAGCCGAAATGGGCGAGCTTTCTCCCATTTCCGGCCACAGCAAGCTTCCGACCTTCCTTTTGCAACTCTTGTGTTCTTCCTCCAAATCCCCACCATTTTTCTTGAGTTTTAAGCTTGCATTGAAGGTTTTGAGCTTTTAAACCAAGTTTTGGAGCTTTGGGAACTCAGGAGCTCATTTTCGTGGATCTCCAAGTTTGGGTCGTCTTCCTCTCGATCTTCAAGAGGTAAGAGCCGATCTTAAGCTCCTTATATGTTTTAAAGAAGTTTTAAGAAGTTTTATGGGGTAGAAATGCATGTTTAAGTTAGTTGAGCTATGTTAGGTTTTATGTGATTTTTGAGCAATGTGGCATGTTTGAGTATGTTTGAAGTGTTGTAGTTGGGGTATTTGATGTTTTGAGGCCCCTAGGAGCTTGTATGCATGTTTTGGTTGAGTGGTATGCATGATTTGTGAGTTTGGAGGCGAAAATGCACAAAGGAGCCAAGTTTCTGCCCTTTGGCAGAAACCAGGTTCGACAGCCGAAGGCACTTTCGGCCGCCGAACATGGCTGGGGAGGCAGGCCTTTCGGCTGCCGAAGTTGCCCCCGAAAAGAGACTTTCGTCTCTGTCTGGGACTTTCGGCCGCCGAAGGTGCCGCCGAACCTACCTGAGTTTCGTCTCTGTCCAGGACTTTCGGCCGCCGAAGGTGCCGCCGAAAGTGCCCTGTTCAGCCACTTCATGCATATCTCTATGTGATATTTTCAGGATGTTTTAGGGGGTTTTTGGGGAATGTATTAGAGTTATGTTCATGTATGTTTGGTCCCTCATTGGAGTCCACCTGTGTAGGTTCGGACCCGAGGAACCAAGGACCCCAGCAGTGAGCCAGCTGCTACAGAGTTGTCAGAGTCAGCCAGAGGTGAGTGGAACTAAGCTTAACCTTTTTAAATTAAGAAAAATGAAATGCTTTTATCATGCTTCATGCATCATGATCATGTTATAGGTTGTTTGCATTAGAATTCACGACTATGCCGCATTGTATTGTTGTGATAGATGATAGTGGATGGACATTAGGATGATTCATTAGCCTTCTATATACGAAGTCCTGTGGTGCCCATAATAGGGCCGGGCAATACGAAGACCTGTGGTGCCCATAATAGGGCCGGGCAATAACTCCGAGTACGAAGTCCTGTGGTGCCCATAATAGGGCCGGGCAATACGAAGTCCTGTGGTGCCCATAATAGGGCCGGGCATGGAGTTGAGGGATTTTTGAATCAGTCCATCTGTGGTGTGATTTATTTGTGCAGTGACGCATTTCATGAGAGCATGTTTTAAATGTTCTTTTTACAGTTCTACTCACTGGGCATCTAGCTCACCCCTCTCCCCTAACCCCCAGGTTTGCAGGTACGGGATAGATAGAGAAGGCAAGAAGAGAAAAAGTCTTATGTATGTAATAGTTAGATTGTGGACATGACTATTGTATTATGATGAAATGTAAAAATATTCAGAATGTTATGTAATGAGGTTACTGAGGATAGAGTTGTGCTTGACCATAATGTATTGTTAATCCCTTTTGTATATACATGATCTTATGTTATGATGTTTATGTAAACTAACTCAACACAGGTTGTTTTGCCTTTAAGGCTTGATGAGATCCCACAGAGGGACTATGTTATGAATATGTTCAGAGTATGCACAGGTTGAGTTAGTTGATGACAGTATGTATGAGGAAAAGTTTTAATTTTTATGTATGTTGTTGATCATGTATGGGATTATACAGGTTTACAGGTTTTATGTCAGGCTTGCTACGGGTCCCGGCGGCCTTAAGTCGACCCGGATCCTAGCGCCGGTAGCGGTCCGGATTTCCGGGGCGTTACAGAATGGTATCAGAGCCCTAGGTTCATAGGATCGGACCTAGAGTGTCGGGCTCATAGATGTTCTAGAAGGTCAAGCACAATAGGAAGGTCATGTCCACTAGGATAGGATGTTGAGTCCTGTCTTGTATGATGATGTGAAATGCCATGATTTTGTACATGTGCATTGATGATATGCTATGCTATGTGATGTATATGATGAGGGTTCATGTGTGCCCACATGAACCATATGATGCTAATGTTTGCTTGTTATGAGCTGTTTTTCAGAGAATAGGATGAGAGGAACTCGTCGATCGGCGCGATTGACTGGAGTGCCACCTGAGGATGAGGGCACGAGCGCCCGTCCTCCTACATTGCCTAGGGCAATGTCTTGTAGAGCCAACAGAGAGAGAGTGTCAAGGGACCCTAGAAGGTCTTTTGATGCCAGTAGAAGGGGAACAGATAGAGGTGGAAGTTCTTCAGATGTGAGGGAGGTTATGGAAGAGGATCAGAGGAGGGATGGGAACCTGGATGTGAGCATGCAGGAAGAAGGGACAGGGGAGTCTCAGGGAGGCGTTCAGGCCTCGGGGTATGGTTTTCCACCCCATTATCCACCCTTCCCACAGGGTTCAGGGTATCCGATGGGAGGTACATCGGATTACTCCAGCTTTAACCCCTACCCTACCTACATGCCTTATCCACCTTTCTACCCACCATACACACAGTACCCAACTTATCCACCCTCACCCTTCTATCCAAACCCGGCAAACCCCGCCTCGGGGAATGCTGCACCTCCACCTCCACCACCTACAGAACCAGCAGCCCCAGTTACTCAACCTCCTAGACCTAGCTCAGTCGATGGGAGCAAGGTAAAGATGACAGATTACCTCAAGCTAGATGCTCCCAAATACAAGTCAGGGGATGACCCCTTTGAGTATCTGAGAGTAGTGAAGACAATAACTGATGAGCTAGGGGCAAGTGACAGCAGGGCCATTCAGATGGCAGGGTTCACTCTAAAGTGCAAGAAGGCACGGGAATGGTTCAAGTGTTATGTGGACCCGAGACTAGACGGTATGACATGGGAAGAATTTGCGAATGAGTTCGCTGGATGGGCTTTTCCAGACAGTTCTAGAGAACTGAAGATGATTGAGTTTGAACAACTGAGGCAGTCAGAGCACATGGGTGTAGAGGAGTTCACGGATAAATTCTTGGAGCTATTGCCTTTTTCAGGGCAAGCTCTAGATTCAGATACGAAGAAAGCCAAGAAATATGTTATGAAGCTGCATTCCAGGTACTCCTCGTTGGTTCAGTCAGCTGAGAGAGAAAGTTTCCACACTGTGGTGGATATGGCTCGAAGAATGGAGGCAAGTGCTATAGTTGAGGGGTCAGTGAAGCAGTCAGTGACCCAGTCTTCAGGGGTTAAGACCCCAAGCAGAGGAGGACCAGGTTTCTCTTCTCAGAGCTCAGGTAAGAAGAGGTGGGATAGCACCACCAAGAAGCCGAAGAAGAATAAGTTTTGGAACAAGTTGAAATCCGGTCTGGGATTTGGCGGTGGCTCGAGCTCAGGCTCAGATGGTACAGAATGTCAGAGATGTGGAAGACCACACAGGGGAGTGTGTCGAGCTGGGACTAATGCATGTTTCAGATGTGGACAGGAGGGACACATAGCTCGGGATTGTCCTAGAGCGCCTTTTATGGGCCAGCCCCAGCAGACAGCTTCTGGTAGTGTGGCACAGCCAGCAGTTCCAGCCACGACTCAGGGCAGTGGCAGAGGTAGAGGGAGAGGGGCAGCCTTTTCTTCTGGTTCCCGAGGTGAAGGTCCATCAGCTCCAGCCAGGATCTTCACCATGACTCAGCAGGAGGCTAACACATCCAACACCGTGGTGTCAGGTAATCTCGTCATTGGGTGTTCTGATGTGTATGCATTAATGGACCCGGGTGCATCTCATTCATTTATTGCTCCGAGAGCCGTTGAGAGGTTAGGTCTGATAGTCTCTGGGTTAGAGTGTCCCCTATGGGTCAGTGGACCCAAGTGTGACCCGTCAGTGGCAGTGTCAGTCTGCCAGTACAGTCCAGTTTTTATTGAGGGAAGATGCCTCTCCGCCGACCTTGTGGTTCTAGATTTGACAGACTTTGACGTCATTCTAGGGATGGATTGGCTATCTACCCATGGTGCTACCTTGGACTGCAGGGACAAGGTAGTCAGGTTCAGAGATCAGAACGGGTCAGAGGTCGTCTTCAGAGGGGACAAGAGGGGCACACCTAGAGGTCTGATATCAGCTCTTCAGGCTCGTAGGTTGCTTAGGAAGGGATGTCAAGGGTACTTAGCTCATGTGAGAGAGCTAGACAGTCAGGTCAGGGAGCCGGCCTCGGTGCCAGTTGTCAGAGAGTTTCAGGATGTCTTTCCTGATGAGCTTCCAGGTTTACCACCTGCTAGGGAGATAGAGTTCGAGATAGAGTTGATGCCTGGAACTAGACCGATCTCTATCCCTCCCTACAGGATGGATCCAGCCGAGTTAAAGGAGTTGAAAGAGCAATTGCAAGAGCTGGTAGAAAAGGGTTTCATCCGACAGTGTACCTCACCTTGGGGTGCTCCGGTCTTGTTTGTGAGAAAGAAGGATGGATCCCTTAGACTTTGTATCGACTACAGGCAGTTGAACAAAGTCACTACCAAGAATAGGTACCCATTGCCTAGGATCGATGATCTATTCGACCATCTAGCAGGAGCGGGTTGTTTCTCCAAAATAGATCTAAGATCGGGGTACCATCAGCTAAGGATAAGGGATGAGGACGTGCCAAAGACGGCTTTCAGGACCAGATATGGGCATTTTGAGTTCCTTGTGATGCCGTTCGGGTTAACTAACGCCCCTGCAGCATTCATGGATCTCATGAACAGAGTGTTTAGCCAGTACCTGGATCACTTCGTTATTGTCTTCATAGATGATATCTTAGTGTATTCCAGGAATGCAGAGGAGCATGCCCATCATCTGCGGTTGGTCTTGCAGACTTTGAGGGAACATGGCTTGTATGCCAAGTTCTCTAAATGTGAGTTCTGGCTGAGGAGCATCTCGTTCTTGGGGCATGTAGTGTCAGAGAATGGTATTGAGGTAGATCCCAAGAAGACAGAGACTGTGGCTAACTGGCCTAGACCCACTTCAGTGACGGAGATCAGGAGTTTCTTGGGTTTGGCAGGTTACTATAGGAGGTTCGTTCAGGACTTCTCGAAAATTGCAGCTCCTCTGACCAGACTAACCAGGAAGAATCAGAAGTTTCTGTGGACCGACCAGTGCGAAGAGAGTTTTGAAGAGCTTAAGAAGAGATTGACTTCAGCACCAGTGTTAGCTTTGCCATCTAGTGATGTGGACTTTACAGTCTTTTGTGATGCGTCCCGTGTGGGACTGGGTTGTGTGCTTATGCAGAATGAGAGGGTGATTGCTTATGCTTCTAGGCAGCTGAAGAAGCATGAGTTGAATTACCCCATACACGACCTGGAGATGGCAGCAGTAATCTTTGCACTCAAGATGTGGAGGCATTACCTCTATGGGGTGAAATGTGAGATCTTTACAGATCATAAGAGCCTGCAGTACATCTTGAGTCAGAGGGATCTGAATCTGAGGCAGAGGAGATGGGTAGAGCTGCTGAGTGACTATGATTGCAAGATTCAGTATCATCCGGGTAAGGCGAATGTCGTGGCAGACGCCCTAAGCCGGAAGTCACTAGGCAGTCTATCCCACATCACGGCAGAGAGGAGACCAGTGGTGAAGGAGTTCTACAAGCTCATTGAGGAAGGTCTACAGTTGGAGTTATCTGGTACAGGTGCCTTGGTGGCCCAGATGAGAGTGGCACCCGTGTTTCTGGAGCAGGTGACTCAGAAACAGCATGAGGACCCAGAGTTAGTGAAGATTGCCAGGACTGTTCAGTCAGGCAATGATAGTGAGTTCAGATTCGACAGCAAGGGGATCCTCCGCTATGGGAGCAGACTATGTGTACCAGATGACATTGGGCTAAAAGGAGACATTATGAGAGAGGCTCATAATGCGAGATACAGCATTCACCCCGGAGCCACCAAGATGTATCAAGATTTAAAGAAAGTTTATTGGTGGCCAGCGATGAAGAAAGAAGTGGCACAGTTTGTGTCCGCCTGCGAAGTATGTCAGAGGGTGAAGCTGGAACATCAGAAGCCGGCTGGAATGCTTAACCCGCTACCTATCCCAGAATGGAAATGGGAGAATATAGCTATGGACTTCGTAGTGGGGTTACCGGCGGCGTCCAACAGAGTGGACTCCATATGGGTGATTGTGGACAGACTCACCAAATCTGCTCACTTCATTCCTGTCAGGAGTGGCTACTCTGTGGACAAATTGGCGCAGGTGTATGTGGATGAGATCGTTAGATTGCATGGGGTTCCTGTTTCGATAGTGTCAGATAGAGGGCCCCAGTTCACCTCCAGGTTTTGGCGGAGTCTGCAGAATGCCATGGGTACTAGGTTGGATTTCAATACTGCCTTCCACCCCCAGACTGATGGACAGTTAGAAAGGACCATCCAGACTATCGAGGATATGCTCAGAATGTGTGTGCTAGACTTTGGCGGTTCTTGGAGGCAACATCTATCTTTGGTGGAGTTTGCCTACAACAACAGCCATCATGCTAGCATCGGGATGGCTCCATATGAAGCTTTGTATGGAAGGAAGTGCAGATCACCTGTTTGCTGGGAGGAAGTTGGAGAAAAGGCCTTGGCAGGGCCTGAGTTAGTAGAGATCACCAGCAGGGTGGTACCCATAATCAGAGAAAGAATCAAGACTGTTGCAAGCAGACAGAAGAGCTATGCAGACGTCCGCAGAAGACAGTTAGAGTTTCAGGAGGGGGATCTGGTATTGCTCAAAGTGTCTCCAATGAAAGGAGTGGTTCGCTTCGGAAAGAAAAGTAAACTAGCCCCACGATACATCGGACCCTTTGAAATCTTGCAAAAGATTAGAAATGTGTCGTACAAGCTGAATTTACCTGCTTCGATGGAGAGAATCCATCCGGTTTTCCATGTTTCAATGTTGAGGAAGTTTGTGTCAGATCCGAGCAAGGTTCTTAGTGAGCCTGATGTAGAGGTTCAAGGGGATCTCACCTATGTTGAACAGCCAGTGCGGATCATAGACACCCATATCAGAAAGTTAAGGAACAAGGAAATCCCGATGGTGAAAGTCCTGTGGAACCACCACAACTTGGAAGAATGCACTTGGGAGACACGGGAGTCTATGCTCCAGCAGTACCCTCATCTCTTTTAAGGTTAGATCCCTATGTGTGTTATGTTCTTTGCCTTGCTATGTGTGCTAGTGAGGAACATTCGGGGACGAATGTTCTTAAGGGGGGGAGAATGTAATACCCGGCTAGACTCCGGTATCGGAATTCCTACCGTCCGGTGGAATCTCGGATGTCGGAGACCTCTAGAAGGGTAGAACCATGTTTTATAAAATGTTTTCATGAATTTTAATGGTTTTAAAGTATGAAACTAAATGAGTTTTTGCATGAAAATAGCATTGGAGGAAAACCCAGGTTCGGCCGCCGAAAGTCAAGTTCGGCCGCCGAACATGCATGCATTTTGGAGGCACGTTAGGCCCCCGAAAGCATGAGTTAGGGCAGTCCAGGTTCGGCTGCCGAAAGTCAAGTTCGGCCGCCGAACGTTGCATGGATGCGGAGGCACATTCGGCCCCCGAACGTGGCCTGGCCAGCCACCTATAAATGGGGCACTTAGCCGAAATGGGCGAGCTTTCTCCCATTTCCGGCCACAGCAAGCTTCCGACCTTCCTTTTGCAACTCTTGTGTTCTTCCTCCAAATCCCCACCATTTTTCTTGAGTTTTAAGCTTGCATTGAAGGTTTTGAGCTTTTAAACCAAGTTTTGGAGCTTTGGGAACTCAGGAGCTCATTTTCGTGGATCTCCAAGTTTGGGTCGTCTTCCTCTCGATCTTCAAGAGGTAAGAGCCGATCTTAAGCTCCTTATATGTTTTAAAGAAGTTTTAAGAAGTTTTATGGGGTAGAAATGCATGTTTAAGTTAGTTGAGCTATGTTAGGTTTTATGTGATTTTTGAGCAATGTGGCATGTTTGAGTATGTTTGAAGTGTTGTAGTTGGGGTATTTGATGTTTTGAGGCCCCTAGGAGCTTGTATGCATGTTTTGGTTGAGTGGTATGCATGATTTGTGAGTTTGGAGGCGAAAATGCACAAAGGAGCCAAGTTTCTGCCCTTTGGCAGAAACCAGGTTCGTCAGCCGAAGGCACTTTCGACCGCCGAACATGGCTGGGGAGGCAGGCCTTTCGGCTGCCGAAGTTGCCCCCGAAAAGAGACTTTCGTCTCTGTCTGGGACTTTCGGCCGCCGAAGGTGCCGCCGAACCTACCTGAGTTTCGTCTCTGTCCAGGACTTTCGGCCGCCGAAGGTGCCGCCGAAAGTGCCCTGTTCAGCCACTTCATGCATATCTCTATGTGATATTTTCAGGATGTTTTAGGGGGGTTTTTGGGGAATGTATTAGAGTTATGTTCATGTATGTTTGGTCCCTCATTGGAGTCCACCTGTGTAGGTTCGGACCCGAGGAACCAAGGACCCCAGCAGTGAGCCAGCTGCTACAGAGTTGTCAGAGTCAGCCAGAGGTGAGTGGAACTAAGCTTAACCTTTTTAAATTAAGAAAAATGAAATGCTTTTATCATGCTTCATGCCTCATGATCATGTTATAGGTTGTTTGCATTAGAATTCACGACTATGCCGCATTGTATTGTTGTGATAGATGATAGTGGATGGACATTAGGATGATTCATTAGCCTTCTATATACGAAGTCCTGTGGTGCCCATAATAGGGCCGGGCAATACGAAGACCTGTGGTGCCCATAATAGGGCCGGGCAATACGAAGACCTGTGGTGCCCATAATAGGGCCGGGCAATAACTCCGAGTACGAAGTCCTGTGGTGCCCATAATAGGGCCGGGCAATACGAAGTCCTGTGGTGCCCATAATAGGGCCGGGCATGGAGTTGAGGGATTTTTGAATCAGTCCATCCGTGGTGTGATTTATTTGTGCAGTGACGCATTTCATGAGAGCATGTTTTAAATGTTCTTTTTACAGTTCTACTCACTGGGCATCTAGCTCACCCCTCTCCCCTAACCCCCAGGTTTGCAGGTACGGGATAGATAGAGAAGGCAAGAAGAGAAAAAGTCTTATGTATGTAATAGTTAGATTGTGGACATGACTATTGTATTATGATGAAATGTAAAAATATTCAGAATGTTATGTAATGAGGTTACTGAGGATAGAGTTGTGCTTGACCATAATGTATTGTTAATCCCTTTTGTATATACATGATCTTATGTTATGATGTTTATGTAAACTAACTCAACACAGGTTGTTTTGCCTTTAAGGCTTGATGAGATCCCACAGAGGGACTATGTTATGAATATGTTCAGAGTATGCACAGGTTGAGTTAGTTGATGACAGTATGTATGAGGAAAAGTTTTAATTTTTATGTATGTTGTTGATCATGTATGGGATTATACAGGTTTACAGGTTTTATGTCAGGCTTGCTACGGGTCCCGGCGGCCTTAAGCCGATCTGGATCCTAGCGCCGGTAGCGGTCCGATTTTCGGGTCGTTACAAAATGCCTCTTCTTCTTCTTCTTCTTTCTTCTTCTTCTTCTTCTTCTTCCTACCCTTTTTTTGCAACTTCTTCTTCTTCTTCTTCTTCTTCTTCTTCTTCTTCTTCTTCTTCTTCTTCTTCTTCTTCCTACCCTTTTTTTGCAACTTCTTCTTCTTCTTCCTACCCTTTTTTTGCAACTTCTTCTTCTTCTTCTTCTTCTTCTACCCTTTTTTTGCAACTTCTTCTTCTTCTTCTTCTTCTACCCTTTTTTTGCAACTTCTTCTTCTTCTTCTTCTTCTTCTTCTTCTTCTTCTTCTTCTCCTTCTTCTTCTTCTTCTTCTTACCCTTTCTGCAACTGGAGAAAACATGAAAGAGAAAAAAATAGGAATTTCACATTGAGAGAAGGGTATTTTTGGAAAAACATTATCACCTCACCTTTGACTCTTTGACCAAACGGTTTAAATGGATAGAAGGACTACGAATTTGGACGGAAGAGAAAGTGAGGGACTTAAGTGTTGGGTCGCCAAAATAGAGGAACAGAAGTGTTAATTACGTTAAATCTCAGGGACTAAAAAGTAATTTTTCCTTTTTTCCCCAACACCCTATATCTATTAAATTTTTAAATAATTAAAGTTTCATATTAATTAGAAATAATATAAATTTATTTTACCACTAAACAGTATTTTAAATTTTTTAATAAAATAAATTTAACTAAATAATTTTTTCCCATCTCCAAATATTTTTCTTATACAAAATATTCACAATAACTTTTCTATTTATAAAATTTTCATACTTTTATACTATTTTAATCCCTACAATTTATTTTCTCAATATCTTATACCTATAAAATTTTTAAATAATTAAAATTTCAGATTAATTATGAATAATATAAATTTATTTCACTGATAAACGTTACTTTAATTTTTGTAATAAAATAAATTTAACTAAATAATATTTTTCATATGCAAAATATTCACAAAAACTTTTATATTTATAAATTTTTTCCATTTTTATACTATTTTAATCCCTACAAATGTTTTTATCCAATACCCTATATCTATTAAACTTTTTAAATGACTAAAATTTCAGATTAATTATAAATAATATAAATTTATTTTACTACTAAACAGTACTTTAATTTTGTTTAATAAAATAAATTTAACTAAATAATATTTTTCTCATCTCCTAATATTTTTCCTGTATAAAATATTCACAACAACTTTTTTATTTATAAATTTTCCTCACTTTTATACTATTCTTAATCTCTATAATTTTTTTATCCCAACATCCTGTATCTATTAAATTTTTTAAATAACTAAACTTTTAGATTAATTATGAATAATATAAATTTATTTCACTAGTACTTTAGTTTTTTTAATAAAATAAATTTAACTAAATAATATTTTCCTCATCTCCTAATATTTTTCCTACACAAAATATTCACAACAATTTTTATATTTATAAATTTTTTTACTTTTATACTATTTTAATACCTGCAATTTTTTTTTCTCAACGCTCTATATCTATTAAATTTTTAGTTTCAGATTAATTATAAATAATATAAATTTATTTCACTACGAAACAGTATTTTAATTTCTTTAATAAAATAAATTTAACTAAATAATATTTTCTCCATTCCTAATATTTTTCCTACACAAAATATTCACAACTTTTATATTTATAAATTTTTCCTACTTTTATAATATTTTAATCCCTATAATTTTTTTTTCACAACACCCTATATATATTAAAATTTTTAAATAATTAAAATTTCAAATTAATTATGAATAATATAAATTTATTTCACCACTAAACAGTATTTTAATTTCTTTAATAAAATAAATTTAACTAAATAATATTTTTTCTATCTCTTAATACTTTTCTTATACAAAATATTCACAAACAACTTTTATATTTATAAATTTTTCCTACTTTTATATTATTTTAATCCCTATAATTTTTTTTGTCACAGCACCCTATTTTTTCATATATTTCTTTATTATTTATCACATTATTATAAATTAAGAAATTTTTTTTACAGTTTCTTATATTACTGTTTATAATTTTAAATAAACACACTCATACATTTTTTACTATTAATTTACATATAAACTATAATTTTTTCAACAACATAAATTTCTTACTAATTAATTACACAAAATAATAAAATATAGCATATTTTTATAAATAATATAAAATGACTTACTTGTATGAAAGATAACCACAAATTTCACACGTCCACTGATACCGTATTGGAAATAGACAAAACTACAAAACACAAATTCTTTTTATTAATAAATTTTCATTTATCTAAATTTCATAAAAAAAATAAATATAAAACATACGTTTTTAGTTGAAAATTTCAATTCTGCCAATAAATTCTTCCATGAATTTGAGACGGTTTGAGCAAAAAATTTAAAGGTGATAAAATTTAGTTAATAGGATTGGGAAGAGAGAAAAGGTAGATTAATTTAAAAGAGTTTGAGAGTGGATAGAAAATTTAGAGGAGAAATATTAACGAGAAAAAATTTTGTCGAAATGGGTTGGGAAGAGATGATAAATATTAAGAGAAAATCTCAATAGAAGAGAAAAAAAGAAGGGGTGGGGGGTTTTATAATGGGCAAGATGGGGCAGAGACGGGTCTTGTCTCTGCCTTCTCTGTCAGGTAGAGATTCTACCACACTTCAAAAGTGCAGTAGAATATATAAAAAAAATTAAAATTTTATGCCGTAGAATTCTATAAAAAAATTTTATTTAAAAAAAAAATTCCTTTATTGCGGCTCACTTCATAAGTATGGTAAAAAGCTGACTGCAATAAGCCCTAAATTTAGATGATAGTCGCTCTTTCGTTTTCTTAACATATTGTATGTCACTGCCAGCTATAAGTATGTCATTGACATATAATGATAAGATCACATACTTATCTTTAGATATTTTAGTATAAATACAATGGTCTTTATCAGTCATAGTGAAATTATATGATATAATTGTATTATAAAATCAAATGTACCATTTTTTAGAAGACTGCTTAAGGCCATAGATAGACCTTCAAAGTCTACAAACCTTATGTTCTCGACTTTTCTTAATGAAATCTATAAGTTGTTTCATATAGATTTCTTCTTCTTATTCTCCATTAAGAAAAGCAATCTTAACATCCATTTGATACAATTCTAAATCCAAATTACGCTGCATTTTTAAGATTATCCTTACAGAGGTAAATCTCACAATAGGCCTAAAAGTTTTTTTATAATCAATTCTTTCATTTTGGTATACCTTTTGCCCTAAGCAAACTTTGTATTTGACACTTTCATCACATACTAAGTGAGTTTTATATCTTTTGACACTTTCATCAGCCTTATGCTTTTGAGAATTCATTTGTTTCCAATAGCTTTTCATTGTACAGAAAAATCAACTAATTCCACACTTAGACTTATTTTATAGACTTCATTTCTTTCTCCGTGGCCTTATTCCATTTTTTCTTAGCAAAGTATGTGAGAGTCTCGTTCATATTTCTTTTGTTCCTTTACATCTTGTAGAGTAACTATAAATGCTTCATCTTCGATCTCAAAACGACAACGAGAATATGTGGATGACTTGTTCGTCGTAGTTGAAATTGATAAATTGATTTATTAATGTTAGAGCTATTTCCAATAGGACAACAAAAATATGCTGAATTTACAACATGTTGTATTTCGATGTCAAAAGGAATTGATTCACTGGTATTTGAAATACTCTCATTAGAAAAAAAATCCATTTCAAATCATATAGCAAAAACAGTTTGGTTCTCAATTTCATAAATAGACAAGTCTTGACCTATCTCACCCGTTTAAGAAATTTATTTTTTAAGAAGGTCACGTCTCGTAATTCAAATAAATAATTGTATCACATTCAAGTGAAATTAAAATAACTAATATTTAATATTAATTATTTTTGTGATTTTGTATATATAGAAGTAATTTATTTTAATCATTTTAATTTCTCATCTATAATCATTTCCAAATTCGATAGTCTAAATAATAATTATATTTACATATAGTTTAGTACATAATTTTCAATTTTGTAAATACAATATTCTATTAACTATTATACTACTTGAGACTTGTATATTTATAGATATCTCTGGTAAAATTATATTATTTAATAAAAATAAATATAATAATCTCATAATACATTAAAAATTAAAACATTATATATTTGTAATTTTTTTAAATTATAAAAAGTCAGATTTATTTATTTATGTTATTGTAAATGACAACATGCATAAAGTTTAGTGAATAAATTCCTTGGAGAAATATTTTGTTGATTAAACTAATATGATGTTATGATAGAACATCCATAAATCTAATTTAATTAAAATAAAATTAATTTTTTAAAAAATAATTGAAGGATCAAGTTGATTCCCAACAGGATATTAATATAATTTTCATATATTAAAAAATATGCTTTTACTTTATTGTCCTTATACAATAACCTAACAGAATTTGTGAATTTGAAATTTAAATTGAAAATTCTCTGAGTTACAACTCTCAATGTAAGTTATGCTAACCACTTTGAATCCTTAATCTCTTCAACGGTGTATTTTGAAAACTTTCACAAAAAAACATCCTCTCTCATTTTTCATCTTCATCTTCATTTTCTTTAAATTCAAAATGTCTTTTTTTTTATAGACAAATTCAAAATATATTGTTAGCTCAAAAATTTAAAATTACATCATGTAAGAAAATTTCCTATAAATTTAAAATATGTATTTAGCTCTAAAAATAATAAAAAATTACCATTTAATCCCTATAGGATGGAAAAATTTATTAATTAGTCTCTCAATTTTGAAAAATATATTAAAACATCCTTAATATTTTAAAAATTCTAATGTTTCGTCCCTCCATTAATTTTACTGTTAATTGGATACCGGAGGTAGCACGAGTAATAGACTTGACAGTTTTTACAACGAAACCAGTTATGCAGAAATCAAGCACCGGTAATAGCATGAGCGGTGGAGTTAGCAATTTTTCATAGGAAACGGTTCTGCTAATATTAGACATCAGTAGTAGCATGAGTCATAGATTGGACAATTTTTGTGACGGAAACAGTTATGTCGAAATCGGCTATCGGTGAAAGTATGAATGATAGAATTGACAATTTTTACGACGGAATCCGTTATATCGAAATTGGGTAACGACAATAGCATGGGTGATAGAATTAACAATTTTTGAGATAGAAAAAGTTTTGTCGAAATCGGGTATCGGTGGCAGCATTGATTATAGACTTAGTAATTTCTACAATAGAAGTGGTTCTGGCGAAATAGCATTGGTGGTGATAGACTAATAGGGACTATGGTTTTAAAAAATTTATTAATTGGTCCCTCAAGTTTTTAAAAAAGTTTATTAGTTAATCCATTCGTATTAGAGGCATTTTAGACTTTTCTACAATACTTAACGATTAAAACTAATGGAGAGACTAACTAGTAGATTTTTTAAAATGTTAATAATATTTTAATATATTTTTTAAAATTAAAAAATCAATTAATTAATTTTTCCATATTATAGAGACTACAGTAAATTTTTTAAAATAAAATGACATTGTAAAATGAAAAAATCTTCCTAGAAAATTCCCAAACTCCATATATATATATATATATAATATATATCAAATCAATTACCCATATTTATCAACATATTAATTTAATTTGATATAGATTAATTGTACATGCTATTTTAATTTTATATATAGTACATAAGATAATTCAATCTTAATTTAAATTTACTGACATATATAGGACATAAGCTTATTTGTGATATTAATTAAATTTAATTACATGGATGTATGCATATTTGATTTTAATTCATATTATTCACATACAGTAAGCATAAGATTATTTCAATTTTAATTAAATTTAATAACATATATTAGATATAAAATAATTTTAATTTTAATTTAATTGAATCAAATATGATGTAAATAAGATGATTTTTATGTTAATTCAATTCAATCATATACAATGTACATGAAATTAATTTATCTTAATTTAATAAATTTATCTTCTAGTTGACAAAGAGTAAATCAATTTTAATTCAATTAATTTATTTTTATAGTTAATATAGTATTAATTGATCTTAATTCATATTACTCACATATAATAGATATAATATTATTTTAATTTTAGTTAAATTTATTTACCAGTGAATATATTTTTTTAATTTTAATTAAATTTATTTACTAGTGAATATATTTTTATTCAGTTGAATCAAATGTAGAGCCCATAAATTAATTTTGGATTTAATTAGATATAATGCATATAAATTTGATTTTAATTTAATTGATTTATTTTATAATTTATATTATTAATAAAATAATAACGATAAAAAAAAAGGGTGAAATAAAATAATTGTAAGGACTTGCGGATGCAAAGTTTACCTATTATATTTTGGTCGTTAATGCTGAAGAAAATTATTGGAGATTAAATTAGCGATGATTGAGCAAACCGTACCGACAATAAATTTTATTATATCGAGATGAACGATCTCATAATCGAATTATCAACATTTATAGATTGTAACAATTTAAAATGAATGATCTCGCATTTTTATTATTAAAAAAATTATTTTTTCTCCATATTATTATTTTATGGATTTAAACATAATTTATATTCAATTAAAATTCAATAATAATATTATAGACCTTTAACATTATTTTGAAGTTATAATTAAAGGTAAATATTCTGTAAAATCGAATCTGAATAAATTGAAAATTGAAATTTAGGTATTTTTAAAAATTGAATCAAATTAATTTTGGTCATAAATTGAATCGAACTGAATTGATTTGATTCAGTTTTAATTCGATTTAATTTGATCGGTTTTGATTTTTAATAATTTTTTTTAAAATTTTTTTACTACATTTTATTCGATTAAAATTTAATAATAATATTGTAGATGTTTAATATTATTTTGAAGTTAAAATTAAAGGTAAATATTCGGTAAAATCGAATTCAATCGAATAAATTAAAAATTGAAATTTGAATATTTTTAAAAATTAAATCAAACTGATTTTAGTTATAAATTGAATCGAACTGAATTGGTTTGATTCGATTTGATTCGTTTTGATTAATTTTAATTTTTAAAAAACTTGTTATTTTTTATACTTTATTTTTAATATTTTAAAATTTAATTAAAATATTTTAATCTTAATATGATCTAATCTCTTTGTATTATTGAAAATAATATATTATTATTACTAATTGGTTCAGTTTAAATTTTTTAATTTTTTCTGATCAAAATCAAATCAAACTAAAATAATTGAAATTTTTAAAATTAAAAACCGAACCGAATCCAAATAAATAACAAATCAAACGGAATTTTTAAATTAATTTCGTTCGATCGATTTTTTCAGTTTGAATCGAATACTGATCACCCTAATTAGAATATTAAATTTATTAATTTATTATAAATAATATTAGTACTAAAATTAAACTGAAATCAAAATTAAAAATATATGAAACTGTACTAAATTTTAATTTCGATTCTAAAATTTAAGAAATCGAACTTTTAATTTTAACTCTGAAAATTAGAATTTAAATCTATCAAAGGAGTCATATTTATATAGTTATTAGACTAAGTTAGGCTAAACTGGACCTGCAGCTATTAATATTCATTGTAACGCATATTAAAGATGGTCAAAAATAAAATCAAAGCAAGATAAATTGCCATAAGTATTGATTAAATTAAATTAAATTTTATTCAAAATATAATTTATATTTCTGACATTTTTATGATATCATTATTTATTAATATTTTACTAACGAAATAAAAATATCACTATAACTCTTAGCACTTCAATTGGTGAAAAAAAAAATTTTAAAGAAAATTTATATTATAAAATTTTAATTTAATTTATAAATATAAATTATATATTAATATGAAAAGGAAAAGAACAGGAAGTATTCATCAATTATAATTTACTTATATAGAATTAAAATTATATAAATATAAAATTTTTATAAAATTCAAGCATAAAAAATTGATGATAAAAAATTATGTGTTAATTAATTTTTTATATAAAGTTTAAAAATAAATTATATGGACTGAAAAATAATATAATATTATAGAAAGATAAGCACACGGAACTGGTATCGTTTCTGTCCCAACAATTAAAAGTTAAATATGTAAAGCAGAAAATAAAATAAATTAAAATTAAAATAAGGACAGAGAGCATCTTAACAAAATATTAATAATTTCTTCAGTGGTAATTTCGACTACGGAATCCCCAATTCTGCGGCGAAGCTCCAAAGCCTCTTTGTTGCAGCCGACATTGCACCGCCACCACCGGTAATGCCTATCGGCTCAGCGAACGCAGGCTGTTACCGCGTAACCGTGGTAATCTAAATAAATAACCTAGAATGAGAGGTGTTAAGGAGTTTCAATATTTTTAATATGATAAAAAATTAAATTTATTTTTTTTAAAGGAATTAAATTTATTTTTAAATTATACAAATGACATCTTTTAATTTAAATTTCTATTTAATTATTATAATATATTTCAAAGCTGAAAATTTTTGGAGATAGTGTAAGGAAATTGTTGAAATTATATAAAAAATAAAAGGATATCAAGTCAATCACGTAATTGATTGATTTTATTGCATTTACACACTAATCAAATCAAATCTGGGGGCTAAATTTATTTTTATTTAAAAAAATGAATTTAAAAATAATCTAAATTTAAATTTATAAATGATAAGAATTCAATTCAATGTTTTATTTAATTTTCCTGGTTAAAAATATAATAAAAATTAATATTTATTTTGTAAAAAAATTATAGATAAAATATTAAAATAATAGACAAATGATTTTTTTATTTTAATTTTTACGTATAAAAATGTAATAAAAATTAATATTTAGTTTTTTAAAAAAATTAGAGATAAAAATATTAAAATAAAAGAGAATGTCCTTCTGCAAAGGAGAGGGAAAAGTGATTCCGTAGCTTTCCGAATCAAAAAGACAGACCACGGAGTTTCACGAGTAATCGCACATAGTTCCAATTATTCATTGACTAAGCCTAATCAAAGTCAACATTTATAGGCTATAGTTTTAAATTATTAAATTTATCATAATTTATCTTTAAATTTTCTATTATAAATAATTATTTAAATTTTTTTGTGTATAATTTGAGTGTAAAACGATGTAATTTGATCACTAAATTATTGTACTACTTTTATTAAAAATTTAAAATTAATAATATATATCTTAATTAATAAAAAATTAACTTATACCTTTTTCAATTATTTTTTAATAAATATATTTATAAATTATTTTTAATTAAAGACACCAATTTTTATATATCATTAATAATCAGTTTAAATCGAAAAAATTGATCCAACTGAATTAATTTAAAATTTTGATTCGATTTTTTATTTATTTCGGTTTTACTAAATTTTTAATTTCAAAAATTTTGGTTATTTTATTTCGATTCAATTTTGATCAGAAAAAATTTAAAAAATCAAACCGAATCGATTAGTAATAATAATATATTATTTTCAATAATACAGAGAGATTAGATCATATTAAAGTTAAAATATCCTAAGTAAATTTTAAAATATTAAAATTTAAGTGTAAAAAATAAAAAATTTATTAAAAATTCAGATCGAAGCGAATCGATCGATTCGATTTAATTTCTGATTAAAATCGATTTTATTCAATTTTCATAAACATCAAAATTTTAATTTTTAATTTTTAATTTATTCAATTCAAATCAATTTTCAATTTAAACTGAACCGACCAAATACTCACCCTTAAATATTTATACCAAACGTATAATATATTACAATTTAAAAATATTTGCAAGCTCAAATTGGTTCATAAACTAAGTCAAACACCCTCTTAGTCTACAAAATATTTATTAAATAATTTTTCTTTATTGAATATTTTAAAGATTACTATAAAATTTAACTACTAAAATTTAAAAAACACTAATTAATAAACATTTCTTCTGCGGAGTATGAGGGAGAAATATAATCGATTATATATATATATATATATATCAGATTAATGGTAAACGAGAATGAGAAAAATTATTTTATATAATCGTTGTATGTACAACCGTTGGATATTAATCATTGATTATGATGATCAACATAAGACCCATTATAATCAATACTCATAGAAAAACCATTTACGTTCAACAGTTGTATAGTGAAATTTTCCAGAGTATGAGAGGTCGTAAACTGGCTCCACCCCAAGTATAAAAACATAAAAAAGCAAAAAAGAAAAAGGAGAGAGCAAGAAGAATAATAAGAATAGGCCTAACAACATAAATGATTGCTTGTAGCAAATGAAAATTCATTAAAAGCTACACTATAATTCTTTCCTACATTCACTTATTCAAACAAAAAAAGCAATGGAAGACTAAACCTGACCTAGTAAATGGGAATAGAATGTGTAATTACACAAGTAATAAGGATGAAGTAAAGCCATTGAAAAATCTCTTCTTCTTTCTACCTTGGAGATTTTGAAGAAAGACATTTTCCACAAGAAACAAACTTCAGCAGCGAATGTGGTCTTCGCGTCCTAATTTTCAATCGAGAAAGCTGCACGCAAGGAAACCTCGTAAGCACAAAATAATCGGTCCTCTTGTCGTAAGCACAAAGGTGGGTTCAAGTTCATTACCTTTCGACGGGTCAGTCTAGATGCTTTCCAGCATAGCAAGCTCCGTGATCTAGGTTCCAGTCTCCTATGAAATTACAGTATAAAGGAGCCAATCAACAATTATTTGATAATCAGGAAGCACAAAATATATATTACAAGAGCAACAGATGACAAATGAAAAAGCCAAGAGACAGGGAATACGTACAAATTTTCTTGTTCAAGCTTTTCAGCTATAGAAACCGCTTTACGTTTGGACCATCCAGACTGCTGTGAACATCCTTCTGCCTGCTGAATTACACGTGCAAGAGAAACCTTGCTTCTCACAAGGCTCTTGCTCTGACTTGGCTCGCCAAGTCTCTGTTCCGACTTAGGACTGATGCTAGATTTCATATGTGAAACTGCTGAATCTCCCACTCTCGCACGCTGTAAACCTCTTACACTAGATTCTGCATTGTTGTCAACGTGCACATTACCCTTGATTTCCCTGGGAGAATCTGGTATTTCAACAATTTCACTCCTCCCTGCACCAAGAGATTCTCCTGCTCGAGGCATTCTGCTTCCGGTAGTAGTCTCTGGTTCTACAGCCATCTGAGATGAAGCCTTCCTAGAAACTGGTAATATGAGAGGGGCATGGAACCCTCCACCTGTGTCTTTGTTTGATTCATATCTGATTTCAATGGTAACTGGCGACCCAAGAACAGACTCAAATGCTTGTAAAATATGCGCCCTAAACTTCTCTGCTTTCGATTTGGTGCGATGCGAACTGAATATCAACTGCACAGTTGGAGCTGCAAAGAGGAACAATTAATTTAGAAGTACATAATTAGGCCATTATTCCTATGACAGAATGCAGATCCTATTATCATTAAACTATAGCAGAGAGAAAAAAAATTACAGTACTCTGTCATGTATAAACACAGAAGTACGTCACCTTAAGACATGTCAATCAAAAATCATAACGGAAAGCGGCTGAAAAGATATCAGAGGAAGTTATGCATGAAAGAGAATAGTACTTGAGAAACCATTCCAATTCCACAAACCAGCTCGGTCGGAAAACATTTCAAGGTTTCCATATTTGCAAAAAATTTCAACAGAGTCAATGCAACAATAACACGATTAACTAATGACAAGTTCAAAATATGATTCTGTTGAATGATCATGGCTCAATAATTAACTGCATGATTTACATTAGAATACCTGCACCAAAACTAACAGATATGAGCTTTCCTTCGTGGTACAAGAACTCTCTTATACTGTTATACTGAATTTTCCCAAGCACCTCCAACCAAATTTCCTCGTATCCTTTACGGCTTTTAGCTGACATCTGCTTGCCGCTCACCCTAACTGTATCAGAAGATAGTGATGCCCACTGAGGAACCATCCGAGCTCCCACATTCCTTTTCCTATCCACATTAACACCATTTGATGAACCGTAGATTTGGAAATCAGCAGAAGTTCTAGCAGGGAGATTTTCTAATTTAACATGTGCTGACAAGCTTCTCTGATTTTCAGGCATCTCAGCTTGTTCACTGCCTTTCCTGGCTACATCTCTTCCATTTGCATTATTTAGGGTCATAGGGCTATGATTAAAACTAGTTTCTGTAGAAGAACTAGGAAGCATGTACTGCTGATCAGGAGCAAGTTGAAGCAACGCAGCTGTTAGCCATGTTAATTTGTCATTTGACATTCTAAGTTGTTTTTCAGCTTCTGACAAAGTTTTCAGGGCTTGACGCAGTTTTTCCATATCTTCTTTGGACACTGGAATCAATAAACTTGCTTTGTCAGTTTCATAAAGATGATGAAAATCAAATCTACATATTAAGCTATTTTCCTTGTGGTAAGTTTAAGAGGATGTATTCACCACGTAGATAAAAAGCTACATAATTTCACAGGCTCAAATGTAGACCTTAATGATCTTGATAAATCAACTAAGTTAGATGAAACATCAGATTATAGCAGATATGCACAAATTTACGAAGGTGAGGAGAAGGAAAAATGTAACTATATATCAACTAGTACACCCTATTGCAGGTGAATAGTCGATCAACTGTCACTAATCATTTTTTAACTCACATGGTTGTCGTCGAAAAAACTTCCTTTTATGCCTTTCTTTTGTGAAGTCATAACTACCGGCTAATATATCCGTGATAACTGTAGCAAGCTGTGACATTAAAGCTAACGGCTCCACACCAGTTTCCATTATCGCTCTCAAATTCTTCACAGTGTTCACCGTGTCTGCAGATAATGCTAAATCAAGAAGATCCACCAATTTTTCGTCAGAGATTAGCCCAACCTGTAAAAAAACAGCAAATTACATTCAGTGGCTATGATACGTAGATTAGATAATGTGTCCAAGAGTCAATAAATGCCTATGTTCAAAAATTTTCATTTCGACCAATTTGAACCATTGAAGGGTGATACCTAATGTCCAACTACCTGAAATGGATACTTGAGGCTAAAGTGAAGTGTCTAACTATGGTAAAGATGACTTCATCATCACTATGGACCAGGATGATCATTTTCCATTCATATAGGAGAAGGCAATTATTGAACGCAGAAGGGAACATCAGGTAGACCTGGAGCATTAAGCTCCATCAACTATATGGTCCTTAAAGGCATTCAAAAGAATCATAATATAGAGCAACAAGATGGATGATTCTGAGAAGCTCAGAATCCTTCATGAGCAGCATTGAGTTGAAAGGGACCAGCCTCATGGGCTTCGAAGCAACAAGAAGATGTAACAATTATCATCATTATTGCAGCAGTCATGCAATGATTAATGAACCAAAAATAGAAACAAAATGGTTTCTTCAAACTTTAGTTCAGGTAATAACACATAAACGGGTTTGGATAGGCCTTAAGCCCATATTTTAGTAATAAAGTGAATAAATTTTATTAATTTGTTGACCTGGAATGTATCTGTATTACCCAGTTTTTAACCTGCTTTGGCAAGTAATGGCTCTGGTTTCCAGGAACAAAATGGACCAAATACATGCACTATTATCTTCCAAAAACTGAAAATTCAATATTTCCTAGTTCATCAAAGAAATTATCAAACACCACCTATCATGTGTAACTTTAAAATTTGAACTTCAGCAACTAATTTTTCTGAAGAAATATGCTGTTTGCCAATACCTCGCAGCTCAGACTGGCAAATGTCATTTGTTTTAAAGCATCATATTGAATTATGCAAAACAAGGAAAAATCGATAATATTGCAATTCCAGGACTAAGAATGAGAAGTAAGGAGAAACCTCAACATAAAAACAGAGATTCTCTCACACTGAATAGATGTAAAACCATACATGCATGGCAGTAACTATTAGGCAGCACGTTAAATCCACCAAAAATATAAAACACCACAGATGAAACTGATTCATGATGGGAATAAGAAAAAGCTTACCAGTTCTTGAACCAGAGGAACAGATATCTTCAGACCGAGCAAACTGAGTTGTTCTAGAGTCATCTCAGCATCCCTCAAGGATCCATCTGATCTTGATGCAATGAGTTTTAGAGCATCCTTATCAATATCTATATCTTCCTTGGATGCAATCCACTGCAAAGTATATATAATATCTGCATCTTTAAGCTTAGGAAAAAAGAATTTCTGGCACCTGGATATAATTGTATGAGGTAAAACGTCAAGACTTGAGCTGATAAGAACAAAAACTACACGTCGGGGTGCTCGATCAACAACCTTTGATATGGCACTCCAGCAATCAGGGGACAGAGTATCACAGTCATCAAAAATAAAAACTCTGAACTGAGATGGCAGATGAGAAATAATCATGTTGTCAAGCAGATCCATAATGCTCTCAAAATCAAAATTACTGACTGGGCCAACTTCCCTTATATTTCGACTCGTACCCATATCATGTGCTATGCAAGAATTGCAACAGCCACAAGGTTTTGGATGTTCTAGAGATTGACAATTCAAAGCCCTGGCAAATATCCTAGCACATGAGGTTTTCCCGGTGCCATGAGGCCCATAAAACACATATAGCAACCCAACCTTCCTTCTCATGACAGCATTAGAAAGAGCTTGTGCTACCAGATTCTGTCCCACCAAATCTCTGAAATTTCTTGGCATGTATTTTTGAGTCAAATTTTGATGCCTGCTAGTGTGTTTCCGCCCAAGCTTGTGCTGACCACCAGATCTAGCTTCAGAAGCAAGGTCAGAGTCAACATCATTCTTCAGTAAATGATCAGCATATATACCCAGTTCTCCAGAATAGTCATGCACCCAACCAGCATTATCGGTGCTTTCTAAGGATCCAGAAGCCTCAACTAATAGAGGCAGCACCTCTGCATCAGATTTAGAAGATGAACTTGAATGATCGGATACCACAGGCATATTAAGACCAGCTCTCTCATGGGAAGCCATGCCCCCTTTACGTAACCTTGAGTCTGACAGACCACAAGAAAAACTTCTACCAGCCATGTCAAGGAATGTTTTACCTCTGTGATGAATCCTTGACCAATTCCATGGAATCCCACATCCATTTCTAGGAGCTCTTGTGACATTTTGATCCCCATATTCTTCTACATCTTCCTCCTCCATGTGATACCTTGGTCTTGCTGAACCTTGAGCCAATGAATTAGAAGCAACTGACATTTCATGGCCAACATCTCTAGAAGATGGAGTTGCCCTAGTTCTTCTGGCCCCTCGAAACTTCCGCCTCTTCACCCTATTCAGTCCACTATACCCATGAATGCTGGCCTCAGGTTCCTCACCAGTTTTCTCCTGTCGAGACCGTGCAAGATGGATGTTAGAAGAAGCTACATCAGTATCCACTGGGACCTCATTGAGCTGCTCAGAGAGTGTCTTAATATGGACATCTTGACTACGCCTCCCCTTTTGTTTACTCTTCCTGGATTTAGATTCAGAATTCCCTGAAATATCATCCTTGACCAAATCATTAACATATTGATCTCGTAAAGGATCCTCATCACCGCCCAATATTTCAACCCTATTGCTCTTCCGACTAGATTCTTCTCTCCCAACTCTCCTACCATCCCTAGCTCCACTCTTGCTACTATAATCACTAATAGCTGCTATAGCATCATGCCCCCCACTTAGCTCACCAGGAACAACCTTTGATGGAGCTACACTTGCAAAGGGTGGTGAGCTACCTGACAACCTCCTACCTTCCCTTCGACGATCAACACCAACGGACCTTCTACCCTCCATAATTGTGGCATCCTTGTTTCCTTTTTTAGGAAGCATATCAACAACAGAAGGTGAGTGCCATGAAGAAGGACTGGCAGAAGGGTCCCTCAATGATCGGGACCTCTGAAGAACAATGAGGTCCCTCATTAGACACCTATCAGCCAGTATAGGACTCTGCTTATGCATATGATTTTTCAGATGAATGCAATTGGTTAAATGGATATGATTGCGCAGATGATCACTGATATGACCATTTGCATCCTTAAGAATCCTATTACGGACAGCCTTGGTCATGATCAGAAAGTAAATGCATATAATAGCAGTATCTCTTGCAAGGTAACAAAATCAATTAAATTATATTGCATTTTCCTTCAATCTGCGACCGATCCAAATCTTCAAAATTAGGCATTAAACACTAATGAAGCCAAAATTTAAGCGATCAGAGATCTTCCATCAAACATAAAGCATTTATTTGCAAGGGTGATAACCCTTTTTTGCAATGATTACAAAAAAATTTCCCGAAATTTCCCCAACTACAAACAGCTCTTCACAATAATCATCATTTACCTCTGAATGGCAGAGACCCATCAGCATAAACACGTTTCTAAGCCAAACCCATGAAACTAACTTCAAAATCTGAAACTTTTATCAAAGGCCAAACTGCACCATCAAACCATGTTAAGTCCTCATACAAAACCTCCCAACTTCAATTCCCAAAGATCAAAAACAGAAAACCCTTTACTTCAATACGCAAATAATGTAAGCTAAGCAACTATAGCAGACCCAAGAAGCAAAGGCTCAAACTTTAATCTTAAAGAACAAAAGAGCAAAACTTTTTGACAAAATGGGAAGAGAATAAACAAAGTTTAGAATAAAAGAGAGCGGTGATGCATCAGGAAAAGAAGGCAAAAGGGCTAGAAGAAGAAGAGGAAGAAGAAGCAGCAGCAAAAAGAAAGTAACAAGAAAACTCTGTATTCACCTGAAAATTCCCAAAAAGCAAAAACGACCCGTTTGTATAATTAAGGCCACCAGATTAGATCTCTCTCTCTCTCTCTTTCTCTTTCTCCTTCTCCCTCTCTCTAGTCTCAGTCTCAGCCACCAACTTCACATGCACTTCACGAGGAGGAGAGTTCCTTTTCATAGAAAACGATAGTCCAAGAACCCACTAAAGAAAAGAGTGAATTCTAGAGAGACAACAAACAAGCTCAGCGAAGAGTGCATCTATGAAGAGTGCGATTAGTTTAAGAGGTGAGATCTATTACAGAGTTAGAGAGAGAGAGAAAGAGGGAGGCCTGTAAAAACAGGACACAAACACATACGCAATAAAGCGGTGGAGTCCCGTTTGTTTGAGCATGCATATGCAAGAACTGGCTAAATATTTTCTGGTTTAAAAAACAAAATTATTTATTTTGTTAATATATTTGGAAAATTATCAGATGCTTTTGCCATAGTCAGAAAAGGAGAAAAATTGAAGACTGAGATTTTGAATGGGGGACCATAGAAGATGAGACGGGCGTAGAGTCCGTTCTCTATTTGCTCCATCCTCTGTTACAATAGCCGTTTTTTGGTACTCTCTTTGGTTAGGTGTGTCTAGACTCTTGCATTCTTTTTGGCTCACTCTTGTTTAATTAAAGCTTAACAGCAGGAAGGGACCTCTCAGATTTGGATTTTTTTTATTTTTTTTCTTATTTTATGGTTGAAAATCTTGATATGAGTATGTAATTTTTTTCATAAAATATTTTAATTAATATGCATAAAAAATATTAAATTTATTATTTTTCTCAGTTTTTTATCGAATTAAATTTTTATTAATATCACAATTTGAATCAAAATTATCATAATTTTAACAAGAAATATCTGATTTCATCAGAGCTATTTTGAGAAGTTAATCAAAAGTAATTTCAAAGTAGAGGAACAGATTATCAAAAAGAATAGAAAGGATTAGGAATGTTGAAAAATAATAATAAAAAAATGTAAAAAAAGAGAAGAGGGAATCCTGAATTGATTTCACTCTTTTCACAAGTCCTTTTGCCTTCTTGCAGAGTCAAGACAAAACCCAGTCTGTGGCTGTTTCCTTGGGGGGAGGCGGTTTCAGTTTCCATTTGTTGCATACGTATTAATTAGAGTTTTTATATTAAAAAAAAATTACATTTGAGATATAATAAAACTCATTATTTAAAATTTTAATTTTAAATAATTTATTAAAATATTTTAAAATTTTTTAAAAATTTATTAATTAATAAATTTAATCATACAAATAAATACTCTCTCTACCTTTCTTTATTTAAATATCTCAAAATTATTATTTACTTTTTTTATACTATAATTAATAATATATAAATTAATTATTATAATTCAATTTTATTTTATTTTATTTTTAAAATATCTCTCAAAATATTTTTTATTATTTAATAAAATTTAATATCTTTAAAATAATATAATTAAAAAAGTAATAAAAAATAAAATAAATATGAAATAATTAATTAGTATATATTTTTATAAAATTAAATAATCAATAAATGAGTTTTTCACATCATATAAATTAAATAATAAAATATTTAATAAATTAAATTAAATTAATAATAAATTTAGAATATTTTAATATGATGATCTCATATCCAGAAAATAGGGTTGTTTTACAATGGATTCTGTAAAATTGGAAAAGTTTAGACCTAGAGGAGAGTATTTCTCCTTTTATATGTTTCCTTTTGTCTGCTAGTGACATGTTGACAGGACGTGTATTATTGGTCCACATGTCCCTGCTACGTTGATATGGACGTACGAGGAAATCAGATCTTTGTCCCATGCGTAACGACCCCTTGATTCTTCCGGACGCACATACGGGTGGTCTCATGTGAAAGATGAGCAGATCTTCTTCCTGAATTCGGGCCAGACCGGAAGATATGATGTGGACTAAGCTCAGAGGGAATTTATTCATCTGGCCTAAAGAGCTAAATCGGCCTACCCGGAGAGATTGGTGGGAGTTTAGTCTTCAAGACTGGCGGATTGGCGGGTTGGGCTTGGGCCATAAGAAAGACTTGAGGGCTTCTATGTACTGAGCTGATATCATGGGCTTAGCTCCAGGCCGGAGTGGAGAAATCCAGCGGATGAGGTTTGAAAGCCTCTAGAAGAGGTGCTGGGCCAGACCGGGGTGGAGAAATCCAGCGGTCATCATAATATATTTTTTAAAATAAACCGTTAATTAATAAATTTTTTTATATCAGATTAAATAGTAAATTTATTTTTAAAAAAATAAATCAATTATGCAATAATAAAATTATAATAATAAAATTAAATACAGTTATAATAATTTATTTATATTTTATTATAATTTTAAAAAAATAAATAATAATCTTAAAACAATAAAAAAAATTATATAAATTATAAAACAGAAAGAATATAAAAAGGCTACTGTCCCAATGCCTTTGAAAGTAATTAGAAGTAATTTATTAAACTACCCTCTTAAATAATATTTATAGTTCCTCTTCACATGTGGTGTATTCCTTTTTATGTGGGTCCTTGTAATTTCCATCGCCCATTTCTTAATTTGAGAATTATTTCACTTTCGTCCTTCAACTTCATTTATTAAAAATAAATATGTAAACTTTAATTTATTTCCATAAATGTCTATCTAAGTTTATTGGTATTTTTCCTTTCCCACTATTGTAATCTTAACTCATTCCATCTGTCCTCATTAGAACGGGTACACATGTCTCTCAATCTCACACCACCACCGCGTTTTGCTTCTTATTTCATATTGAGCTCTCTTAGTAAATCATTATTCTTAATGCATTTCCGAGTCGCAATTTTATTTTTATGTTCACTCGACTTAAAATCAATATGAATTCACTCAAACCAATCAAATAATAAAATTCTCATACGTAACTGATACGGAACAATTAATTTTTACTGTCGACATCTGATAGAAACCCATAATAATTTTTCAAAAAAAAATTTTAAGACGTACGATTTTCAAAATTATGATCAGGACTATAAGTCTATCACAAAATTCGATATGAAAATTTTATCGTTTAAAAGATCAATTTTACATTTTAATTATTTTTTTAGATTATTTTATAATTTTGCATATTATATTTTTTTTCTATTATAAATAATCTTCCTCGATTATTATAGATTCATTTTTCAATTTTTAAAAAATTTTAATAAAATTTTTCAATTTTTAGTTTTTTTTTATATCGTTTTAATCAAATAATATTGGTTAAAATTTCTGACGGAATCTAAATAATCTTTATCAATAAACCATGTGATTTAATATGTGGATTTCTTTTGATGATTAATGCAATGATAATCTTTGCTCACAAATAACACGCTTTCATGCTTTACATTATTTTCTATGCACTCGAATATATATATTCAATCAATATAGAAATATCATATATGTTAAACTCATGGTATATTCCACTTGTAATTTATATTAGTGACTTTTGATTGAGCGAATGTATAAATATATTGGTGTAAAATTAGAAATTTTTCAAGTTTTAATTAATAATAATTAATAATAATTTTTTATTAAATAAATATATAATTAATAATTTAATCTTCGATTATTTTGATTATACAAATGAGAGAAAAAAAAAAAGAAAAATACGCAAAATAGTAATTTCATATTTGACATAGGGCAAAAATATTAATATGATTTTGTTAAACGGGATATTTTTGTGAACATATATTAAGATTAATTTATTTTTACTAATAAATTAGAGTTGATGGATGAAAGTGAAATAACGCTCAAAATTGAGGGATGACTAGTAAAATTACTCATCTAAGTTTCTTCCCTTTCCTTTCCTATGGTTAGACAGAGGCCAAAAATTAATATATTAGCCCCACTGCCTTAGCAAAATTAGGTCTGATCTTATCATTATATATTTTAATTCGGGTGCTTAGTTGCTCTTCTGATATAATTCTAGCTGAGAATAAAAACGAATCAAATTTTAAGTTTATAAATTTTTAAAAATTAAATTTAAAAGTAAATATTAAGGTTAGTGTAGTTGTAGTAGTGTGAAATAATTGAGTTCTAAATAAAAAATAATCAAATAATTCAATAATTTTATCTTTCACTAAATTCTCTCTCTTTTCCTTTCTCTTTTTCTCCCTCTCGATTTCTCTTCTTTTTTCTCCTCTCGATTTCTCTTCTTTTTTCTCCTCTATTCTTTCTTTCCTCTCCTCTTTCTTCTACTTTTTTTTTCCTATTTTCTCTATTTTCTATCTAGGTATGCTTCTATCATAATACTAAATTTTGATATGCTTCTGATCGATCTCTCTGCTTCTTTCTCCTTTGTTCTCCCTTTTTGATATTGCAGAGATTAAATTAATGATGTGGTTGAAAGGAAGCTACACTATGATTGGCTTATTCCTGTAAAGAAAAGAATGTGAGGTGATGGTGGGTGTTCACGGCAGCCACTCCGACGCTTAAGTGTATACTGTAGAATAAAGAGAATGCAATGGTGGCATCTTTGACACTTTTGGACAAGTTGCTTCGCATATTACATTATCATCAGCCAGTAGTACCCTTACCTGAATGCTTTCTGGACGATTTTTCGATCTCCTTCATAGCTCCCACAATCACTTTCATGGACATTCTTTAGGATTTCTTGGCCTTCCTCCTCTATAACACACCGTAGCCGTGGCTGTATCGAGGACCTCCTGTATAACCAACCATCAATTAGTGCGTATTTAGAAGACTTTCTTATTACCTGTTTGATTGATAACTCATCAGTTGGAAAGTCATCTTGTATCAAAAATTTATATACGAGCGTCATCCATAATTCCTCCTCTTCTATGGGAAACGACTCTTTCGCTTCTATTGCTGGAGTATATATTCCTCGAACTAAAACGATTGAGCCAAGTGTTGTTTATCTGCCACTGCCTTTTGGCCAGAAGATCACCTCTTCATTGTTGCCTCTGGCCACCTGAAAAACTTCGCAACCGCCCTATCCTTCTTTGATTCACTCCATTAGGGTCCAAACCTTTTCCTCATATTTGATATGATTTGATTCTCAAACTTTGAATTGTCTCTAGCAATGATTAATAATCAATTGTGAGTCACTAAAAATAATGAATTTTTGTATACCTAATTCCTTGATGATCCTCAGAGCTAGTATCCCAACCTTGTACTTGGCCACATTGTTGGTGGCACTAAAAGCAAGCTTTGTCGTATACCGAAACTTTATACCGGTTTGAGACTGTAATAGGATTCCAATTCCAGAACCCCCAGCCCAGCAAGCTCCATTTGCCCAAATTTTCCAATTCTCTATGGTTGACTAAGGGGACTCCAAAGGTTCTAGCAACGAAGTCATTTCCGCAATAAAATCGGATAGCACCTGGACTTTCATTGCCTTCCTGGAAACATGCCAGATATTATAGGCCGACATTATTACTGCTCCCTGACAACTCCGGCCTGTGTAGAACGTTTCGCAAAAGATAATTTGTCCTGACTTCAATAATGTGCGACGCGAAGTATGGTCGTAGCTTTATAGCTGACATTAGAACTGCCAACGCTAACTTTTTAAGAGAAGAATAATTCAGCTCTGTTCCCTTCAAAACTTGGCTGGTATAATACACTGGACTTTGCTTTCTATTGTTTTCGCAAACGAGCACCGAGCAAACTATTTTCTGTGTCACAAACAAGTATAGAAATAAGACTTCGCCTTCGACAGGTGGACTTAACAATGGAGGAGATGATAAAAAGGTTTTTAGACTTTCAAATATTTTTGCACACTCTTCCCCCCACTCAAACTTACCTTTGCCTTTTAAGGCTTTAAAGAACGAGAGACAACTTCTAGCCGAGCATGATATGAAATGACCCAGGATAGTAACTCGCCCATTCAACCTTTGCACTTCATTAATAGTTTTGGGTGCTTCCATGTTTTGGATGGCATTGATCTTCTCAGGGTTTGCCTCTATCCTCTTTCTGAGATGATATACCCTAGAAACTTCCCAGCCTTTACCCTGAAGGTACACTTTTTAGGGTTCAGCTTCATACTCACCTTGTCCAGGATGTCAAAGACTCTTCAGATATCTTCTGGATGATCTCCCAAGGATTGAATCTTTACTACCATGTCTTTCACATACGCTTCGACCGTTGATCCCACCATGTCTTTAAAAATTCTTGATACCAGCCTTTGGTACGTCACTCTTGCATTTTTCAAACTAAATGGCATTACTTTGTAGCAGTAAACTCCTTAATCTGTTATAAATACAGTCTTCTCTGCGTCCTCGGTGTCCATCATAATTTGGTAGTATCCTGAAATGGCATTAAGAAAGGAAACCACTGCATGTCCTGATATCGAGCTTACTAGCTTGTCGATGGACAATAATGGGTAATGATCTTTCGGACAAGCTTTATTCAGGTTAGTGAAATCCACGCACATTCTCCATTTCTCGTTAGCTTTCTTCACCAGGACCACATTGGCGAGCCATGTAGGATACTGAACTTCCTTTATCAACCTTGCACTTAAAAGCTTACCAACCTCTTCTTTGATCACCTGCTGTCTCTCTAGTGCAAACTTTATTTCCTTTTGTTGGACTGGTTTGATGGTCTTATCAATAGATAGCTTATGAGTGATGAGAGCTGGATCCACACTTGTTACATCTTTTGGAGACCAAGCGAAAGTGATTACTCGGCTCTTTAGCAATTCTATTAGGCGAGTCTTTGTTTCACCGGTTAACGCAATACCGAATCGTACCTTCTATTCTTTACTTATCTGGATCTCCTCTACTGGGTCTACCAATTTTGGCTTTATGTGAGATTTCGGCTTTTCCAGCAAATCAATGGACATCGTTGCTTTTCTAAGGCTTTTTTCTGAGTTTCTGTAACATTCTTTGGCTAACCTTGGATTGCCTCGAACCACAGTTATTTCCCCTGGAGCTGAAATCTTAAGACACATCTATGTTAATAATGATATTGTGACAGTTTAGGACTGGATGGTTGAGTATCATATTATATGCAAATGGGATATCTACTATCACAAATTCTGCATACAAATCTCGCCTATATTTTTCATCACCCAGTACCAGGGAAAGGTTGATGATTCCCAGCACTGCCACGATCTTATCTCCTAATCCTACTAAAGGATAGAAAACTCTGACAAGGCTGTTTTTATCCAAGTCTAACTTGTTAAAAACATTTAAGATGAGAAGGTTAACGAAACTACCTGTATCCACCAATACTCGCCTTACCTTGTATCAGTTCAAGAGGACCTTAACAATCAACGGGTCATTTTCAAAGAATCTAATCGCTTTATCAGCATGATCAAACCTTACCTCTTGCTTGGCCTATGGTTCTTGATCACATGCAAGACGTCTTTTGCTACACGCTTATTTTTTCCTTTGCCCTTCTCGAGTTTCCCTATAATGATATGCACACCTCCAACCATTTCAAGAGATAAAGAGGAGAGATTTCTTTTTTCCAAGAGAAAATGAAATAAGAGACCGGTTTTAATCTAAATGCACAAAAGGAATCCAATGGACAGCAACAGAACCAAATGATGTTGCATAGATTAGATCGATGATGTGGCCGGAAGGGAGCTACGCTGTGATTGGCCTAGGCTTGTAAAGAAGAGAATGTGAGGTGGTGATGGATGCCCATGGTAGCCACTCTGACGCTCAAGTCAGTATACTGCAGAATAGAGAGAATATAATTAATTGCTTAGAACTTAAATGGTATGAGAGAATAGTGTACCTTTGCCTCTGTGATTCTTCTTATACTGTAAGAAGATAATAATGAATATAACATTTTTCGATAATTCGACGATGATGTGGCCAGCTGCTTGATAAGGGATATTGCCAGTTAATAGGTTGGTAATTCCTCGATTACAAGCGTAATGGGGATACGCTGGACTGTTTCCTGCTTAATGGTAACTTGTCCTAATACTCATCCTAACCAGAAGAGGGGGAGTCTTGATGACAAACCGAATGTTTGAGATGTCCGAGTCTTCCTTTCCTAAAGTAGGACCATGTTACTCACTTTGGACCACATTTTTCCCTTACCATATCCTTGCCACATGGTCCTATTCTATAGTGACAGCTCATGACTCACTTTGGGCGATTATTATATAGCATCATTTTCCTCTCCCCTTCCTATCCTATAGTGACAGCTCATGACTCACTTTTGGCGATTGTTATATAGCATCACTTTTCTCTCCCATTTCTTCTATTTCTTTCTCCCATTTTCTCTATTTTCTATCTAGTTATGGCTCTATCATAATACTAAATTTCGATATGGTTTTGATTTGATTCTAAAAAATTTGGGTACGACTTCAATTCAAATTCTATTTTAATTTTAATTTTAGTGCAAATCTTAATTATTCAATATAAAATTACAATATCATTATGTTGATTTTTGAAAGCATATTTATATTAGGTTCAAAAGAAATTTAGGGATGTAAGATAAGATAAAAGTAACGGAAAGTAAGTTATTTGAGCGTTTATTTTTCTAAATCTCATTTTGTTTTGAGAGAATGGTGCAACTATTGTCAAAATGGGATTAAGCCCGTAGACAGTTTAGGATTTTCTATATTGTTTTTGGATTTGAACAAGAGATTTGAAATCCGTTTTAAAATGAGCTTTTCTTATCCGACCCATTTTAAGATTGAGTCTGTACATACTGGATCGGACGGGTTCGCAGACTACCTATTTTAAAAACACTGAAATAACATCGTTTTATTTATTAATTTTATTTTTTTATATAGATAAAAATCCAGATGTGAATGGTAATAAAAGAATAAATAGAGAAGATGTATCAATTTTCAAACAAAATTTAAATATTGTTGATTTAGAGAGATGATATTGATTGATATTTTTTATTTTAAATAGTTTTTAGTAAATTTATTTTATTATTTAGATATTATTATAATAGGTTATATTAAGATTTTTAAAAAAGTATAGAGATGAAACTTATTTGCTGATTATAATGTCTTTCTTAATTTATTGATCGTGATTGATATAATATAAAACTCTAATTAATAGTGTGAATTTAATTAATTTTTTTAATTTTAATTTAATTTAAAAGAAAAGGGTTGTCTGACCTGTTTCCGGATCCGCTATAAACTGAACCGAATCTAAATATTAAAATCCATTTTTAACGAATTTTTTTAGTTCGGCTCATTTTAAAATCGAGCCGTGCGAATTAGGCCGTACCAAACCGAACAACCTATTTTGACAGCACTATGTCCAGCAAACGATAGTTTAAAAATCTTGTATTGCTTGCGTGGAAGGTATACGAATAAAGTTTACAGCACTACATTTTAAGGTTTAAACAATGATATTTTTACGGTGATTATAAAATTATTATTTTAATATTACTAACACAATAATTTAGCTGCATTTTAAAATTATTATAAAGAAAATTCATTATTTTTATTATATATAATAATATATTTTAATAAAATATTCATTTTATATTCAATAAAATCATAAATTTTTACAGTACTTTTTATTATTATAAAAAAATAATTAAATTGTTATTTTATATAAAAATAAATATAATGGTTTTCAAACTATTAATTTATAATTACAGACCATAATATAAGAAGGGATATGTTTTAACATTTAAATAATAAAATTATAAAATATTATAACTTTATTGAATATCATTTGAGCAATAAAGTAATTTTAATTACTTTTTTGGAATTACAAATGATTACTTATTAAAACTCTAAAATTGTGAAAAAATCATTAAAAACATTAAAAAAAAGGAATTACTCTCTTTAAAATCCTTGCTCTCAAATAAGTAATTCATGTGCCATTACTTTAAAATTCTATATCTTGTATTTAAAACCCTTTTCTGGGAATTAAATTTATTTTTTATTTTAAATTATTATATCATATAAAATATATTTTACGACAATTAATTTCAATTAAAATTTAGAGTTTAGGTAAAAATTTGTGATTATAAAATTATTACTTTAATATTATTAAAATAACAGTTTGACAGTAATTTAAAATTATTAAAAGAATTATTTTTTATTATATATTAATATATTTTAATAAAAAATTTATTTTATATTTAATAAAATTATAATTTTAATTGTATTTTTTATTCATTATAAAAAAAATAAATTAATATTTTATATTTATAAATAAATAAATACAACTATTCTTAAAATACTACCATTAATTTATAATTATAATTCAAATATATAAAATAATAATTTACTGTTACTCTTTTAAACTCATTTTTATGGCAGTGTAAATACAAGTCATATGGTGTAAAACTAAAATTTACTTGGAGAAGTTATGATTACAAATTTGTCCTTTGCATAATAGGACTATTTAGTTTTTTTTTTTGTGGTTTTTTATCAGCCCATTTTTTAATTTATTTTATACTGAAATGCATGTTGCCCAAGAATTTTTTACTTTGTAACTACTGAATTTAAAATTTCGATTTTTTTAAATATTTTCTAAGTATTTTTAAAATCTAATTATATTTATTAAAATCCAAAGGATAAATATAGAAATTTCAAAATGATACAAACTCCATCCTTTGTGATCTCCATTTCCTAGTTTGGCTTTGGAATAGAATTTTTATCTTTTTGGCGCCATAGTAGGTAATGTGATATAATAATTGCCTAAAGTGAGTCATAATCTATCACTATAACAATGCCACATGATAAAAATTTGATAAGCTAATACGCAGTTCCACCGATAGAAAGGAAGACTCAAACATCACCGAGATTTGCCCTCTCTTGAGCAGGACGAGACTTCAAAGAGAGTTACAATTAGTGGATATAATCCTGTAGATCCTCATTACACTTACAATCACGGGATCTCTTATCCACCAGCTGGTACCAGTTGGATTTCTAGGAGATTTGATAACTAACTCCACCATCTTACAATACAAAAGCTAATGAACACAGATGTCAAGATACATATTTTTACAAAACTATTCTTGAGTTCTAAGTAATTTATTATGCTCACCCTTTTTCTCCGGTTTACTGAGTTGAGCGTCAGAGTAGCTGCTGTAGACCCTAACCACCTCGCATTCTATTTCTTGCAAATTGACCACTCACAGAATAATTTCGTTTCAACCACATCATTTAGTTTCGTTGTCGTAATAACTCTATTGAATTCTCCCTGTTTAATTGGATTAAAAACCTGTCTCTCTTTCACTTTCTCCTAAAAAAAAAATCCTTTTTTCCTTTTCCATTCTCTAAATGGCTGATAATTTGTCGAGCTGTTGCTAAGACTGTTGCCAAAACTCGCCCCTTTTCCATTCTATTTCAATTAGGTTGATCTGAACAATTTAAATAATGAGCAAATTTTTCAATACATAAAAAAGTTGTAGGCCACTCTCAAGCAGTATAAAGCTCAGGAGGAGGCTTCATTCATGGCTCCTAGGATAAGGAAGAAAGCTCCCAGGAAGCTTCCATCGACACCCTAAGGACTCAGACAGAAGCAATCCAAACGCAGTCCAAAGGGAAGGCCAAGCTGGAGAAAGCGAAATCATCGGACGAGACTCCAAAAAATGTCAACTGAAAGCTGATACGGGCTGTGCAAAGGTACCAGAAGGAGCAAAAAGAGGACTATGGTCTAGAAGATATCTCGCCCTTATCAGAAGAGATCCTAGTAGAGACTTTTCCTGCCAAGTTCAAACTCTCAAGTTTAGAAATATATGACGAAATAGTAGATCTCAGGAGTCACTTAGCGATCTTTAGAATAATAATACAACTTCAAGACGTTAACGATTTTGTATTGTGCCGAGTGCTCCCATCCACACTCACAGGTTTGGCTTAGAATAGTACCAACATCCGAGCCCATGTTCAATTCAAAACTTTACAAAATTTACTATGTTGGTTAAGTCTAGGTTTATTACTTGTATACCTTCTAAAAAGCTTTCTTCTGACTTATAGAATATCCGGCAAAGAGAGGACGAGTCTTTAAGGAGCTTTATCTCATGTTTCAATACAGGTTAGTGAAATAGAGAATGTGCGTGGACTTTACCAACTTGAATAAAATATGCCCAAAGGATCATTATCCACTTTCGTCTATTGATAGGCTAATAGACTCTACCTCGGGTCATATAGTGGTTTCCTTTCTAGATGTTATTTCAGGTTACCACCAGATCATGATGGATACTAAAGATGCAGAAAAGACTACATTTATCACCAATATAGGAGTTTTTTGTTACAAAATAATATTGTTTGAGCTAAAGAATATAGGGGTGACTTACCAAAGGCTGGTATCAGGCATCTTTAAAGACATGGTGAGGACAATAGTTGAGGTGTACGTGGATGACATGGTGGTAAAGGGTCGATTCTTAAAAGATCATGCAGATGATATTCAAAAGATTTTTAACGTACTGAATAAGGTAGGTATGAAACTTAATCCTGAAAAATGTACATTTGGAGTAAAGCTGGGAAGTTTTTAGGGTATATCGTCTCAGAAAGAGGCATAGAAGCAAATCCTAAAAAAATTAATGTCATCCAAAATATAGAGGCTCCTAAAACTATAAACGACGTACAGAAGTTAAATGGGCGAGTTATAGCTCTTAGCCGGTTTATATCATGCTCGACCAGAAGGTACCTCCCATTCTTTAAAACCTTAAAAGGCAAAAATAAGTTTGTTTAGAGGGAAGAGTGTGTAGAGGCATTTGAAAATTTAAAAACCTTTTTTATCATCTCTCCTTTTAATAAACTCGCCTGTCGAAGGTGAGATTTTATTTCTATATTTGTCTGCGATTTAGAAAATTATAAGTTCAGTGCTCATTTGAGAGGACAAATGGGAGCAAACCCCAGTCTATTATGCCAATCAAGTCCTGAAAGGGGCAGAATTAAACTATCTCCCTCTCGAGAAATTGGCATTTGCAGTCTTGATGTCTGCCACGAAGTTGCATCTTTATTTTGAGTCACACACCATAGAAGTTAGAACAGATTATGCCTTACAAAAAGTGTTGCATAGGCCGGAGCTATCAGAGCGGCTGTCTACCTGGGCAGTGATATTATCAGCCTTCGATATTAAGTATGTCCTAAGAAAAGCAATATCATGCGACATAATAATCGCCCAAAGTGAGCCATTATCTGTCACCATAAGACAGTGCCACATGGCAAATGTTTGATAAGCTAATACGCTTGTCCCACTGATAGAAAAGAAGACCTAGACATCACCGAGACTCGCCCTCTCTTAAGCAGGAAGAGGCTTCAAAAAAGTTACCATTAGTGGATGCAATTCAGTGGATCCCTATTACACCTATAATCACGAGATCTCTTATCCACCAGCTGGTACCAATCGAATTTTCAGGAGATTTGATAACTAACTCTACCATTTTATAATATAAAAGTCAATGAACGCAGAGGTCAAGATATACATTCTTACACAACCATTCTTGAATTCTAAACAATTCATTATACTCGCCCCTAGTATCGGAGTGGCTGCCATAGGTGCTAACCATCTCACATTCTCTTTCTTGCAGATTAATCAATTACAATATAACTTCGTTTTAGCCATATCAATAGAATTTTATTTTCAATTTTAATAATCCTTATATTTTTTAAATATATAAAAAATCAATCATACTATTTTTAATATATATATATGTATATATGTAAATTGAGTTTTAAAATATGGGTATTTGAAAAAGGAAAAACAAATGCTAATAAAGAGACATGGTTGATAACTATTTTTATAGTGGTCAACCAAACACTTAAAATTTTTTTTATTTTATAATTCATTCTTTCAACTCTTAAATATTTTTAATAAAAAAAATTCTAAATATTAGTATATCAAACACTATTTTAAAATTTATTGTTGAATATGACATATAATAGCTAGAGATTTAACAGAAAATGCTAATTAAATTGAAATTTTATTAATTTTTATTTCTTTTAACATTATCTATATGACGGAACAATTCATTGTGAAAATGTCCATTTAATTGATTTTTTTAAATGCACCATATTATTTTAATAAATAATTTTAAGTTTACATGATTTTGATAAAATATTTTTATTTTGACATTATTCTGAAAATAAACCTGCAATTTGTATTGCGGCAATAAAGAACTTATTTTTAAAAAAATTTACCAGTTGAAATTCGACTTTGATGTGTGGATGTAGCAACTTGCAATTGCACATGAAATGAAGCTAAAGAAAATTCAAGGATTTTGCATTCCAAGTAAAAGTAACAACGTTGAAGAGTGGTATATTTTCCTACCTAAGCAGAGCAAGAGCCAAAAAAAATTATGATTTTTCTTTTTATGATATGTAATAATTTTGATTTTTTTTAGTAAACGAAAATAAAAGTACATTCTTTTACGCCAATTAGCACTTTTCCCACTTCAATCGAGATTTACAATATGTTTGAATGAGATGAATGAATATTTTTTAAAATAAGAGAAGGTAAAGAGTGATCTTTTCAACTATTAATTTAGTGTGTTAAAAATTTGAAAATTTGAAAATTTCGAAAGATTTATACTCTCTTTGAATAACATTTCTCTCAAAAAAAATATTTAAAAAAACTATATCTTATATTCAAAAATTCATTCTTAAATATAGTGTTAATGTCTATTTTTAGATTGGATCCCTAACTAAGGAATCCTCAAACTAGGTTGGACTAATATTTAGCCGAGAGAGAATATTTTATTTTTTGAAATGGGCCGAGAGAGAATAATTTTTAGAAACAATCGGTTGAGAAAAATTTTTAGAAGCAATCGATTGAGAAAAAGAATGCTTTGCCGAGAGAAAACAACCTTTAAAAACATAAAAGAGAGATTAGCATCGATAACACTATAAAAAAACACTTTATTTCAAAAAAAATCAGCTATTAATTATAAAGCTCTAATAAAATATACGGTGTGAAGCAATTAAATGAATTTCTTTTAAAATAGAGGTCAACATGTAGTTGAACAAACTGAATCAAAATTCTAACAATTTTAAATTTTACCGTTGAATTGCATCAAAATTTTAATTATTCTAAATTTTATCAAATTTAATTGAGAAAAAAGAATGATTTTTTTTAATTTAATCAAATCAAATTAGATAAGATTGAACCGTACATACTTTTATCAAAATAATCAAACTTCATTACTTTAATTGAGTTATGATTCAAAAGTAGTCATATTCTAATTGATCCACCAATAGTAAAATTTAGGAAATTGAAAACATAGCAGGGAGTGAGGTGTACAAGAGAGAGAGTAAGAGGTGAATATAAGATGGATGGGAGAGTGTGACAGTCACGTGCGGCCATTGAATTGATGATGATGAATGATGAGACCCATTTCAATGATGTTTGTGATTCTGATGATGCTACTGATTCCATTTTCTATGTTAATGGGTTTTTGGCCTTTTTATCCTCTTCCATTCACACACCACCATCACATCTCTGACTCTCATCTCACCTTCCTATCACTGTGCGAGAGAGGAGATTTCCCAGAGAATCTTAGGATTCTTTTATCATATGCATGACAAGGTCTTTTAAATCTTGATTATGGTTTTTTTTTTATTTTTTTTTTCAAGAAATTAGAAAATTTGATATTTCGACACCCAAGGAGTTGGCATGTGATGAAGACGTGTTATCTTGTTTTTTTAATTCTGATTTATCATCTCGATATGGGAGTGGTTTTTACCTAACGTCTCTAAATTTTTGATGGTATTTTATCACCGTTATTCAACTTTAATTTTGATTATAAAATTTTTTAATTTTAATTTAAATCAATTAAAAGTCTTATTAATTTTCTATGAGATTTCCAGCTAAAATGCAATGTGATGATGCAAATGTTTATAAAAAAATAATTTAAAAATAATTTTACTATAGAAAATTTGAAATTTTGAACTTTTGATTGCTCAATCCCTCCATTCTGTTTTAAGTTGTAATGAAATGCTTTATAAAATTAAGGAATAATGGGTGAAAATAATATTAATTTATATTTAATTATAATTAACTGATATATTTAATTTTAAAAATAATAGTAATAATTTAATTATTAAATATGGCGCTCAGATGATATAAAATAATTAATTTTAAATTTTACGGCAGATTTACATTAGATTTAATTTTTACTATTTATGTCTGATAGAGATCCATGATAACTTTTCGAAAAAAAAATTTTGAAACACACGACTTTTAAAAATATGACGAGAGGCATAGACCTAATCACAAAATTCGATATGAAAATTTCATTTTTTAAGAATCAATTTTATATTTTAATTATTTTTTAGATATTTTAAATATTTTTATAATTTTATATATTAAAATTTTTTTTCTATTATAAATAGTTTCTCTTAGCTATTAAAATTTACTTTTTCAATATTTGAAAATTTTCAATAAGATTATTTATTTTTTAATCTATTTTTTTCTCTTATTAACATGCTTGATGGAATTTAATTAATTATTTATTTTTTAATTTATTTTTTCTTTTGTATAGTCTTAATCAAACGATATTGATTAACATTTCTTATGGAATCTAATTAGTCCTTTATCATTAAAACTTTATAATATATATTATTTTTAAATATTTTATATATGTTAATATTTTAAATTAAATAATATATATATTATAAAATATTTATAATTATTATTGTAAAATAAATTTTAATTTGGCTAAATTAGCCGCAAGTGGTGTTCCCAACTAGCCCCTCCCTTCTCTCTCTATGTGGGATATGAAGAAGGATGCTGTGACTTGTGGGCTCTTAAGGTCATCAAAAAGTGAAATTTCGCCAATGATTTAGCTTTAAGTATGTTTCTATGCCTCACAGATGCACTGCATTTTCTAAGTCAAAGAAGCTGTCCAAATGCTCATTGAGTTGGACTTAAGCAAAAATCCCAGAGAGCAATACAATGCAAAGCTTATTCCAAGCTAAATGTCAATTCATATTCATCAATCAATTTTCTCAATTCCACATGTCAAGGGGAGTGTCACCAAAACCCTGAATGAAAAAAAAAAAATTATATAATCAGATCAAGAGAAAGCATCCAAATTTTGGTGTATGCCCTAACAACTACTACTGGGGCACACCAGGCAAAAGGGCATCCATCCATACACAACATGTAAAAATTAGCCTCCCCATAAGGGTCCCAATTGGTACTTTTGTAAATTATTAGGTATGCAAATTATGGCCTAGTTTTGCCACAAGGATTTTGAATATGGGTTGTCTCCAATTGTCTGCTATAACAATTCAGAATGGAATTCAGTTTGTGCACTAGTAATCACTATTCGATTTAAATCGAAAAAATCAAACTGAATTTTTAAATTCAATTCAATTCGATTTTTTATTTATTTCAATTCGATTCAGTTTTTAATTTTAAAAATTTTAGTTATTTCAATTCGGTTCGATTTTAATAAAAAAATTAAAAAAATCAAACCGAACAGAATCAATTAGTAATAATAATATATTATTTATGTAGAGAGATTAAATTATATTAAAGTTAAAATATTTTAATTAAATTTTAAAATATTAAAAATACAGTAAAGTGTAAAAAATAAAAAATTTATTAAAAATTTAAACTAATAAAATCGAACTGAATTAAATTAAATCAAACCGATTCGATTTAATTTGACTTTTAATCAAAATCAGTTCGATTCAGTTTTTATAAATACTAAAATTTTAATTTTTAGTTTATTCAATTCAATTTAATTTTAGATCGAACCGACTAAATGTAGAAAAATTAATTTCAATGATTTACTAAAAAGCTCATATTTGAATTTGAATTTTTAGGATAAAATAATATAAATATTTAAAATTATAATAATTAAATAATAAATATATTTAAGGTAAAATAAGTATTAATATTGTGTCTGATAAAAAAAAATTAAAAAGTTTAATTTTTTTAATTAAATAGGTGATTAAAAAAATAAGAATTAAAGAATTAATTTTGACAATCTACTGCACATCATAATACATTAGCCATAATTATATGACCTAAGTTTTGTCCAAAACAAGATGATAACCCATTCTAGCTAAGCAAAACACACCAAAGAGACCAACCCCTATGTATAGATGTTGGTAAAAGTCAATTTTCATAGGATCTTTCAGGATTCTCATTGGACAAAAATTAATGGCTGGGGTGGACCCACAAGGTTTGGAGCCTAGTGAAAGCAGAATAGGGAATTTCATTAGTGTCATCAATATCAACAGAATCACAGCACACTGTACACAAACGTTTCTCTGCCCATGTCCTGATTACTGTTTTTGTCACTGAACCACCTTACATATTTATATTACTGCCTTATTTTCAACAAAATGGCACAAAGTTGCCCTCACCCAGCAAAGCCCATATCTTCCTAGCCCTAAATCTCTATGCACAAGTATCTTTAAAATACATAGATTTTGCGAAAGCTATGGAGGCAGACAAAATCCTCCTCCTACACTAGCCTAAAAGTCATAGAAGCACTTCCTTAAGTCCTAACGAGATTAATAAAAGGACCTCTGCTATTTAGTTTCTAGAAGAGAAATTCGAGTATAAATTTATTAGCATATACAATCCTAAATTTACGTTAGAAAAGTAAAAGTGAATTATTATCGTAACTGAATCGATAAAAATCTTACTAAATCAAATATTACTAATAAAAATTACATATATATACTCTTCATCGGTCTATGGCAACAATATAAAGAGTAGAATTTGAGAGTTTCTAATCCAAAACTAAAATAAATAAAAACATAAATATAGATAATAAAAATACATAAATCATACAAAATAACCATAAAATCTCTGAATTATAAATTCAATAAAAATAATATTTACGTATCGACCTAACCATGGAAGAGAGAAAATCCATGATCTAGTCAGAAATAGGGGTGATCAATATTTGGTTTAAACTAAAAAAATCAATTGAATCAAATTAATTTGGAAATTCAATTTTGTTTTTTATTCATTTCAATTCGATTCGATTTTTAATTTAAAAAATTTTAGTTATTTCAGTTGGATTCGATTTTAATCCAAAAAAATAAAAAAATCAAACTGAACTGACCGTGATAATAGTATATTATTTTTAATAATATAAAAATATTAGATTGATTATGATAAAATATTTTAATTAAATATTAAAATACTAAAAATAAAATATAAAAAATAAAAAATTTATCAAAAATATAAACCGATCAATTCAAATCGAATCGAATTGAATTAAACCAATTCAATTCGATTCAATTTCTAATCAAAATTGATTCAGTTCGATTTTCATAAATATTAAAATTTAATTTTTAGTTTATTCGATTCGATTCGATTTGAACCGAACAGATCAAAATGTTCACTTGGTCAGAAATAACTCTTTACATATAATAATTATATTAAAAAATTTCTGGAGACTACTTTTAGTAATTTAAGGAACTTAACCTATTTACACAGGCCAACCTTAATAAATATTTTAGACAAGACCCATGTTTTGGGGACGAGTGACCCTATAGTTTAAAATCATATTAATTGAATGGCAACGAACACTGTGCTGTGTGCCTTTATCACTGTATCTAAAATTAGTTAACATAAAGGTTCTATTTATTGGTGTATGGTTCTTTTTCAAGTTTACTCAGCTCCCAGAAAACTAGTTGGTCTTATTCTTAATTGGATTTGAAACAACAAATTAATAGGCTGTAAGAATAAGAAATTTGATCAATAGCACATTTGGCAATTGAGACTAGAAAAAGAAAATTTCAGAACCTAAAAAAAATAAGAAAAAAAAAAAGATTGGCCATAAGTATTCAATAATAAGTTTAATGCTGTGATGAAGACTTTAATTAAAAAGTAAATTATTGACTGGCCGTTTTATAAGTTAAAAATTAACTTTAATTACTATCAACTTCCTCCAATGCAAATGATTAGGGTAACCCCATCTGCCCTTAATCCAATTAATTAATTGCATTTTTTTTTATTTCTTTACATTAGAAATTTGATGACATGGAAAATTAAAAAAAAAACTTAATTTTCAGAAGTGGATTGTAATGTTAGAAACAAAGAAAAAAAATTTTGTTTTCTACTGTAAACAAGAATATCTTTTTTCTTTTAAAATAAAAAAAATTATGTTTTCTTTGAAAAAAAATAAAAAAAAAGTTTACTTTTTTTTATGATGTATTATGATGGATGCACTATTTTTTTTTCAAAAAAAAAAAATGGAAAAAGAAGTTTTAACCTTGAATGCATATAGAGAGTGGAGAGCATCATTTCTATTCGTTGGGAGCTTGCTTACATTTCCAGTTCCCAAGGGACAAAAGCTTGGTACTCAGTTCCCACTCTTACTATTATTATTTTTTAAAATTTCTATTATGGGGTAATGCAAATCTCTAATCTTGAGAAAAATTGTTAAATCCCTGCATTTTGTTTTTATCTCAATAGTTCCTCACGTGCCTATCTACTTCTTTGCGGCGAGGTTGTACCGCTTTGCTCCTCCTAGGTAGGGCTCTTAGGGCTGCCAAACTACTTAACTTAAACTCGGCTTTCTCGTGGGCCGCCTAGTTCAATTGGTAAGAGTATTCTAATGGTGTTTTATCTCGAAATCGGTCCTACTGCCCCTCCTCTTCATGTACCGTCTTTTTTTTTCTTTTCACGGGGAACCCGAGTTTGAAAAATAGAACTTAAAAAAATTTATTTAGATATATTTTATCGCCGAATTAAATTTGTGAATATTTATATACTATTTTCTTAAAAGTTTTAAATACTAAAAATAGTATGAAAAAAAAAATTTACCTTACTTAAATGTAATTCCAATCATTATTCACCTTTGTTTAACTATATATATTCAAATTTGGATTCTTACTCTCTAATGTTATATTAAAAAAAATTATAAAATTAATTTGAGGTTGAATTTAATTCAAAATTGTAATTTTCTGAGAATTAAAATTTTCCAATAGTAATTTACTCTGGTATGGAGAATAACTTATTTCGTTTTAAGTGAATGCAGTTTTTCAAATTTTTTAGAAACTAGTTATTTGCCAATTATGTGGATATTAATTTTTTTTTACGTTACTATATGATATTATTTATAAAATAATATTTTTTTTTATAAATTCATTCCAAGAGAAATAAAACATCTCCTCTCGAATTTTAAACTTAAAATAATAATAAAATACAAATTCATATACCATCAAACTTAATTGCAATAAAAAAAATTAAATATTTTATTATTTATTATCATATATTATTAATATTTAATAATACATTTTATTCAAACAACTATATTTCTAGAAAAATAAAATTTACTAAGTTCCGATGATGGTGTATGACAGTGGCATTAATGATTGTAGTGGAAGAGGAGAATCATGTGCTTTATCACAATACCCTTCAAGTATGTCAATTTCTTGAGTGATAAAATATAATATATTAATTATTTTAAGTAAATACTATTTTATAATACTACGAATAGTTTCATAACAATCATGATATAAATATATTTCACTGTTGAGAAAGAATAGAATGATCTCTCCAAAACATTTAGATGACTCATCATCCAACTTCAATCTAGCCAAGAGGGTTGAATTGGCTATCGAGAGTTGTACAATTATACATCCCATGCTAGATGCTAAGAAAATAATAAGAAAAAAATTTTTCAAACACGAGCTATTTGAAAATGGAGAATAGAAAGTTATGTAAAAAAATACATGGAGTAAGATTGTGCTAATGGATTTTATATAGAATGGATAATAAAGGTTACATCTTTTTGGAAAGTGAGGAGACTAAAATTATTACAATCATTAGTGATATTGCTGAAACAAAGTTGATGATGTGGCTGAAATAAAGTTGTGCTATGATTGGTCAATTCTGCATATGCAAGAAAGAGAATGTGAGGTGGTTGGCGCCTACGGCAGCCACTCCGACGCTCAAGTCAATAGAATGAAGAATGGGGCCATATAAGGAATTGCTTAGAACTCAAGAGTAGGTGTGTAAGAATGGCTTACCTTTATCTCTGTAGTCATTAGTTTTTATAATGTAAGAAGATGTAATTAATTATAACATTTTCTGAAAATTCGCCTGGTGTCGATTAATTGATGGGAGGTCCCACCGGCTAATTGATCGGTGATTTCGTGATTACAGGCGGGATCTGCTAGATTATGCCTGCTAATGGTAACATTATGTGAAGACTCGTCCTCTGTAGGAGAGGGTGAATCTTGATGAAGAATCGGGTGTAATGGTTTTCAGATTTTCCTTTCCATAGGTGGGACTGTGTATAGCTTATCAGATCCTTGTCATGTGGTCCTGTCTTATGGTGACAGCTCATGGCCTACTTTGGGCGATTATTGTGCAATATCAGAAGTCTTCCCACTAGTCTTCGATTTTTTAGATTCAAAGGTGACAATTGTCTTTAGGATTTGAGGCACGTGGCCTATTTAGGTTGGCCTTCCATGCTCGTATCGCTTTGCCTGCTCCTTCCCATAAATGATAATTGCCTTATGAGCCTCTCATAAATATTTGGTACTTGACCATAACCCTTGTCTTACCATAGCCAAACAAGACTTAAATAATCTCTTAAAAAATCATTAAAGGGTTAACACTCGACCAAGCACCTGGCAACCTCTACTTTTTGCCATGATTTTGAACTTGTTAATGAGACTTACTCCTTACCCAGTGACTCGCATGTCGAATACCTGCCTCGTGGCTAAAAAATAATAAACCAAACTTAACACTCGGTCATGATAACAACTTAAGGATCGAGACTGACACTCGGTCGTTACCCTAGCGAAAACCTACCTTGTGGCTTTTTTTTTGCAGAAACTTGCCTTTGTCCTTTAGGACTAACACACGAAGACTGACCTGGCGGTTACCTGCTTTGGAGCATTGTCGGTAGAATCTTGTTTTTATGGCCTTAAACTTTTGTTTATTGGTACTAACACTCGGTCTTGTGCCTGGTGGATTCCTGCCTTATGGCTCGCATGACGGATACCCGCCTTAGCCTTAAAACTTTTATTTATCGGGACTAACACCTGGTCATGTGCCTAGCTAACACTCGCCTTAATATCGTTAGAAATCTTTTATGAAGCGGGACTAATACCCGGTCTCGTGGCTTGACTAACACTCACCTTATAGCTTGGTTATAAAATACTTTTAAAAACTTTTTGTGAAGTGGGACTAATACCCGGATTATGGCATGATGGATTCCCACCTTGTGGTTGTTTAGTGGGACTAGCACCCAGTCTTCTGGCCTGATAGATTTCCTTCTTGTGGTCTAGCATAAAATGTCTTTGTTTAGTGGGACTAACACCCGGTCTTCTGTCCTGATGGATTTCTACCTTGTGGTTTGGCATAAATGCCTTTGTTTAGTGGGACTAACACCCAATTTTCTAGCCTGACGGATTCCCACCTTGTGGCCTTTAATGATGCTCCTTAATCTTTTTGGAGAAGGTTATTCCAACATTTTTTATTACTAAAGAACACAACACATTAAAAAATACCTCGTTAACTGTTATTAATAAAATTTTCTCGGATTACAAATATTCCAAGAGTGGAGAATGACTCGATCACCTAACTTGACCAGCTTACAAGATCCTAGATGAATAACTTTCAAGACCCATAATGGTTCTTTCCAATTTTTGCCCAACTTGGCAGACCCGATATATCCACTTATTACATTTGTCCCTTTAAGGACTAAGTCTCCTACATTAGAGATACATGACATGACTCTTTTGTTGAATACTCGGGACATCTTCTATGATTTGTTTATTTTACCATCGCTGGATCCTTCTGCAAATACATAAATAACCCCTATAGGTTCACAGTTAGGGATAGTTTTAGGAGTTGTTATTTGGGGTTCGGGCCTTCTCTCTTCTCTATTATTTCTAAAAAACTTTCAAAGTATGTTGTCCCTTATTAACCTCTGATCTTGTCTTTCAGCTGCCATTACTTCTCCATTGTATGTCCGTGGTCTTTGTAAAAATGACAGTACTTGGTCCTGTCTCACATTTCGGCTTTCTCTAGATTGAGCTTGGGAGACCATCTAACTTCCTTTTCATTCTTCCTGATCCACATTAGAATGTGTGTTCGTGAGTCACTCAATGGAGTATAATTTTTATACTTTGATCTTTGGGAGACTGGGTAGCTTCAGTGGTCTCCTTTATATCCTCACCTCTCTGGCTTTTGGTTTTATTTTTTGCTCATCCTTTTGTCTTCTTTCAATGCTTGGAGTTCATCATCTAGCCTGATGTACTTCTGAGCTTTGTCCATTACCTGTTGGTACATAGCCACTAGGTCCTTGATTAGGGAGTCCATGAACTTGATGTTGCGTGTTCCTTTCTTTAATGCTTTACATGCTATCTCGTGATTTAACTCCTCCACCTGTATTGTTTCTGCATTAAACCATGTGATAAAGCTCCTTAAAGATTTATACTCTCCTTGGCAGATCTTCTGCAGGTTAGAGGAGAGCTTTTTAAGGGGTATACAAGTAATAAACCTGGATTTAAATAACATAGCAAATTGTCTAAAGTTCTGAATTAAATCTGGGCTCAGATGTTGGTACCATTTCTGAACCAAACTTGTGAATGTTGATGAAAACACTCGGCACAATATTGTGAGTGTTGATGGAAACACTCGGCACAACACGAAGCCATTGACATCTTGAAGTTGCATGGTCGTCCTAAAGATCGCCAGGTGACTTCTAAGATCTGCTATTTTATCATATTTGTCTAAGCTTCGCAATTTGAACTTGGTTGGGAAAGTTTATGCTAAGATTTCTTCTGATAGGGGCAAGGCACCGTCCAGGCCATAACCTTCTTCTTGCTTTTTCTAGTATCTTTAAATAAGCCGTATCAATTTCCAATCGACATCCTTTGGAGCATCGTCTGGTGACTCTTTTTCTTCAAACTTGGTCTTCCTCTTTGAGCTGTATTTGGATCACCTTTGTCCGAGACCTTGGGGTATCAACGGAGGCTTCCTCCCTTCCTCTGGGAGCCATGAATGATGTCTCCTCCCGAACTTCATATTGCTCGAGAGTGGCTTGCAACCTTTTGATGTATTGGAGTAATTTTCTCATTGTTCAAGTTGTTGTGATCTACTTTGTTTACCAAATGGGGTGTGTTTTATCCACTGCTCGGAGTGGAAGAAAAAATAGTGCGGTAGCAATTTTAGCAGCAACTCGTAAATTGTCGGCCATTTCGAGAGAGAAAAGAGAAATTTTCTTTTAAGAGAAAAAGGGATAAGAGATCGACCTTAATTCAGATGAATAAAGAGAATTCAATGGATTTCCTAACAACGGAACCAAATAATATTGCTGAAACAAAGTTGATAATGTGGACGAAATAGAGTTGTGTTGTGATTGCTCAATCCTACAGAAAAGAGAATGTGAGGTGGTTAGTACCTACAGTAGCCACTTCGATGTTCAAGTCAATAGACTGAAGAATGGAGCAAGTATAAGGAATTACTTATAATTCAAGAGTAGTTGTGTAAGAATAATATAGCTTTATTTATGTGATCATTAACTTGTATACGCTAAGAAGATGGAATTAATTATAACATTTTATGAAAATCCATCTGGTGCCGATTAATTGATGAGAGGTCCCACCGGCTAATTGATCGATAATTCTGTGATTATAGACGTAATAAGAATCTGTTGAATTTGTGTCTGCTAATGGTAAGATTATGTGAAGACTCGTCCTCTGTAGAAGAGGGCGAGTTTTGATGAAAAATATGGTGTAATGGTGTCCGCATATTTCTTTCTATAGGTGAGACTGCATATCAACTTATCATATTTTTGTCACATGACACAATTTTATAGTGACAGCTCATTACTTGTTTTAAACAATTATTATACAATATCAATTAATATAATAAATTATAATAATTTAAATTTAATAAATTGGTTGTTTAGTATTTATAACATTTGATTTGAGTATTAAAATTACAATTTTACTTTTTATTATATTTTATTTATTTATATTTTTATAAATTATTTAAATTAAATAAAATTTTAGTTTGATAATATTTTATATAATTAGTTATATTAATTCTTTAATTATTTTATATTTTTTTATCACAGTTAATTTATTTACAATAATTTTAATTGATTATATATATTTGTTCTATATAATTATTCACATCACATTTAGCATTTATAATTAAATATATTAATTTTTTTAAATTGATTAAATTATTTTAATTATAATTTTATAAAATTGTCAAATAAATAAATTATAGTATTGTGAAATAGTAAAAAAATTTTATATAATAAAATTATTGCTGTATAATAAAAATCATTTTTTTATTATTAAACATCTTTTTATATGGTATTTAATCAATTTTTATAAATATATTTTAATATTTTATTTATTAATAAAATAATTTTTTAATAATAAAAATATAATAAAATTTTTATTGCAATATTAATAATATGATATATTAAAAATTGTAAGATATCAAAAGATCATATAATAGTAATAATAAAATATAATAAAAATTATATTTATTACATATAAATTAATTATTATTTTATATAAAAATAAATAAAAAATATATTATAAAATATATTTAGGGCATATGTTATAAATATGAATATGTAGGATTAATTATAGTATTTATCAATTTCTAATATATCAATTTAATAGTAATATTTATCGTTCTCTCATCAATTTATTTTAAAATTCAATTATATATATATATATATATATATATATATATATATACCTATAATAAAAATATAATTAAAAAAATATATTGCAAATTTAAATATATCATTCTTGACGTTTATGGTCGGAGAGATAAATGTGTTAACTTTTTATTAATTATTTTAAAAATATATTCAGTGTTTAATTTTAATTTTTTTAATTATAATATTTTATTATAATTAATATATTTATTAAAAAATTTAAAAGTTATATACAAATAATAATAATAAAAATAATAAAATATATTTATTATTGACATATTAATTAGTAATATTATTAAATATAAAAATATAATTTAAAAATAAAAAAAATATTAAGTGTGCCACTCGAAATAAATATATAAATTTAGGCTTGCTATTTATTAATTTTTTAATAATTTATTTTAGACCTAATTTTATATAAATATAAATATATATATATATATATATATTAAGATAAAATACCAATAAGATGAATAAATTAACTTGTTAGGAACTTAAAGTTCTAAGTTAATTTATACAGAACCAAACAATACTTTAGTGGTAGAGCAGTAGATGATTCTTGACAAACCTTATTAAAATCGACAATAAATCGATATTATAAGAGTTTAATTGTAACGTATAAAATTTATTTAATTATTTAATTCTGATTTTTTATTAAAAATTATATCAAAATCACATGAAAAATCAATTTTATATATATAATTTTTTAAAAGATTTTAATGATATTATAATTTTACTATATAATTTTAATAATACATTTTACATTTTACATAGGTTCTCTGTAACATTATAAATTATATTATAAAATCTATAAAATTTTATTTAAAGAATTTAAATTCAAATTTTATAAATTATTAAATAATATATAGTTTATATTGTATAAATAAGTTATTTGTTATCATTTGAGATTTAACTTTAATTATTTTTATATTTAATATTATCTAGCTATTTTTATAATTTAAATTATTTATATCATTTAAATATAAATTATCTCTTGACTACTAAATAGTTATTATTGTAAAATAACCATACAGTTTAATCAGTTATTAATAATTTCTAATTATATAGTTTAAATAATTTAATTAATTAATTATAATTTTATTATATTTAAATATATTATGTGTATATATATATTTCTTATTTTAAATATAAATATATTTAATTATTTTTTAATTTTAATTACATGAGTGACCTTTATATGTAGTACGAACCAATCAAAATCATAATCTATATGAAATGTTGGCAAAAATAAATAAGTGTCTATATTTATCCACGTGTTTATATTTTAAAATTTATCCAGCATGGATTATGTCCCTTTTTGCTTATAACTCTTGCAGCTGAGTCAGTAAGCCCAATATGATGTGGACTATGAAGGGCCCAATTTAGAAATCAGAGCATGAATCCCCTTGCTGTTGATTCCTTGATGGATTTAAGTCTGTAAACAAAACATGCTGAAACACATAAAACTTTTATAATCCAGTAGGCTCACCCAAGTAGGCCACAAGCAAAATGCTTCAAGGTTAGAACAAATTTGGCTTTTGGCATCCAAGTACAAGGGCTTTTTGCAAAATAAAGTTAAAAAAAATATATTTCTTTAATCCTGATCCGTGAGAAAATATTTTCCGGACCAGGGTAAATCGGTCCTCGATATTATAAGTGCGGTAAGTTTTACCGCACTTATAAAATGCGGTAGAGAGCCGTTGAATCAGAATTATAATTTTTTTTAAATAAAAAAAATTCTACCGTACTTTTGAAGTGCGGTAGAATTTTTAATATATTTTTTTTAATAATTAAAAATTTACTGGCAGAGAGGGTAGAGACAAGACCCGTCTCTGCCCCGTGAGCAGGAGGCAGGCACGCCTCCTGCCTTCTACCGTACTTGTAAAGTGCGATAGAATCTCTGCCAGGTGCAAGGATTCCTGCACCTGACTTGCACCTGGCAGAAAAAGTCCTCTACCGCACTTTAAAAGTGCGGTAGAGGAGAGAGAATATCAAAAAGAATATCAAAAAGTTAAATTATTTTAATTTATTTTAATTTTGAAAAAATGAAAATTATGCATGATTTTTAATCATTTAATTTATTTTCTCGTAAAATAAATAGAAACATTTATATTTTAAGTTGATTGTTTAATATTTTTTATTTTATTAGTTGAAATATATATATATATATATATATATTTTAATAAATAATTATTAATTATTATATTTTTCATCATTATACATTTAACAGATAATATCTCTGTGTAGAAAAAGTCCTCTACCGCACTTTTAAAGTGCGGTAGAGGAGAGAGAATATAAAAAAGTTAAATTATTTTAGTTTATTTTAATTTTAAAAAAATAAAAATTATGCATGATTTTTAATCATTTAATTTGTTTTCTCGTAAAATAAATAGAAACATTTATATTTTAAATTGATTGTTTAATATTTTTTATTTTATTAGTTGAAATATATATATATATATATATATATTTTAATAAATAATTATTAATTATTATATTTTTCATCATTATACATTTAACAGATAATATCTCTGTGTAGAAAAAGTCCTCTACCGCACTTTAAAAGTGTGGTAAAGGAGAGAGAATATAAAAAAGTTAAATTATTTTAATTTATTTTAATTTTAAAAAAAAATGAAAATTATGCATGATTTTTAATCATTTAATTTGTTTTCTCGTAAAATAAATAGAAACATTTATATTTTAAGTTGATTGTTTAATATTTTTTATTTTATTAGTTGAAATATATATATATATATTTTCAATAAATACATCCCTGCTCCCCATCTTCTTCCCGCTCCCCATCTTCTCCCCATCTTCTTCCCGCTCCCCATCTTCTTCCCTGCCATCTTCCCCTTGTTCCCTGCTCTACCTTCCTGCCATCTTGTTCCCTGCTCCACCTTCCTGCCACCTTTTTTCCTGCTCCACCTTCCCTCCCTGCTCCATATTTCTTTTTTTTCCAAGTTTCGCTGCTTCTATTTTCTTTTAAATTTCTCTCAACCCATCTCAATCCATCTAAAAAAAAATTTTCAAAATTTTCTCTCTGCACAACCCATCTCACCAAATTTTCAACAAAAAAGGTACGTGTTATATTAATTTTTTTATGAAATTTAGATAAATAAAAATTTATTAATAAATGTAAATGTTGTATTTTGTAGTTTTTTCTATTCGGATACAGCCTTTGTGGACACGTGAGATTTGGGATTGATTTTCATACAAGTAAGTAATTAAATATTATTTATAAAAATATGATATATTTTATTTATTTAATTAATTAGTAAGATATTTATATTGTTGAAAAAATTATATTTTGTATGTAATTAATAGTAAAAAATGTATAGTTGTATTAATTTAAAATTATTAAAAGTAATATAAGAAAATGAGAAAAAAAATTCCTGATTTATAGTAATGTGATAAATAAAAAAGAAATGTATGAAAAAATAGGGTGGTTTGTGGGGAAATAAATTTATATTATTCATAATAAATATGAAAATTTAATTTTTTAAAAAATTTAATTTACATATGTTGTTGTGAGCAAAATTGTAGAAATTAAGGTAGTATTAAAGTAGGAAAAAATTTGTAAATGTAAATGTTGTAAATTTTTTGTGTAGGGAAAATATTAGAAAATTAGAAAAAATTATTTAGTTAGATTTATTTTATTTAAAAAATTAATGAAATAAAAAGTGGTGAAATAAATTTATAATATTCATAATTAATATGAAAATATAGTTATTTAAGAAATTTAATATATATAGGGTGTTGGACAAAAAAATATAGGGATTAAAATATGAAAAATTTATAAATGTAAATTTTGTTGTGAATTTTCTGTGTATAGAAAAATATTAGGAAATGGATAAAAAATTATTTAGTTAGATATATTTGATTTAAAATTTTAAAGTAATATTTTTTGAGAAAATAAATTTATATTATTTATAATAAATATGAAATTTTAGTAATTTAAAAATTAATTTAATATACAGGGTTGTTGTGATTAAAATTGTAGGGATTAAGGTAGTATTAAAGTGAGAAAAATTTATAATTATAAATGTTGGTTGTAAATTTTTTGTTTTGAGAAAATATTAGGAAATTAGAAAAAGAAATATTTAGTTAGATATATTTGATTTAAAATTTTAAAGTAATATTTTGTAAGGAAATAAATTATTGATCATTTATAATAAATATGAAAATGTAGTTATTTAAGAAATTTAATATATATTGGGTGTTGGAAAAAAAAATATAGGGATTAAAATATGAAAAATTTATAAATGTAAATTTTGTTGTGAATTTTCTGTGTATAGAAAATATTAGGAAATGGATAAAAAATTATTTAGTTAGATATATTTGATTTGAAATTTTAAAGTAATATTTTGTGAGGAAATAAATTTATATTATTTATAATAAATATGAAATTTTAGTATTTTAAAAATTAATTTAATATACATAGATTGTTGTGACTAAAATTGTAGGGATTAAGATAGTATTAAAGTGGAAAAAATTTATAGTGCTGTCAGATTAGGCTACTTTTCACTGGATATCATTTAATTATATCACTGGTTGAGAGATGGCGTCCTGAAACACACACATTTATGATGCCAGTGGGAGAGTGTACAATTACTCTCCAGGACATCGGTGTTATTTCCGGCCTACCTATTGATGGAGATGCTGTTGTAAGTAATTCTATTATCAATTGGATGATGTACTGTCAAGATACTTTAGGACTCGTACCTCCCGCTAATATTATGCGGGGTAGCTCATTGCCATTAAGTTGATTAGTCGAAAATTTTAATGAGCTACCAGATGATGCTGATGAAGAAGTGGTCCAGAGATATGCCCGTGCTTACATTCTGCGGATCATTGGTGGTTCCTTATTTACTGATAGGAATCCTAGTAGGGTGAACCTAATGTTTCTGCCTCTAATTGCTAATTTACATAGAGCAAGCATGTATAGTTGGGGTTCAGCTTGTCTTACCTGGTTATATTTGTCGGGCCACTGATCCGAGCGTGTCTCAATTAGGTGGAGCTCTACACATCCTGCAGATATAGGCATGGGAACGATTTATTTCAATATCACCATCTATAAATATACGAGACCCACATAATGATGCTCCACTGGGAAGTCGGTTAGTATGTTATGCTTATTATGACATTATTATGATTTGCATGTTACGCATTTATATTAAATTCTTGTATTTTTTAATAATATTTTTGTAACGACCCGGAAACTGAACCGCTACCGGCGCTAGGATCTAGATCGACATAAAGTCGCCGGGACCCGTAGCAAGCCAACCATACATCCTGAATACCTGTCAAATCCCATACATGATCATACATATCCATAAACATGAGAACTTTTTCTTTTCTTTTACTAAGCTCAACCTGTGCATGCACATAAACATAAACATAAACCACACACTGGAGTCTCATCATATGCTCCAATGGGGTATTTCATCAAACATCACGCCTGATTGAACATAAACATCATAAAACATAGATCATGTATATACATGGGATTATCCAAACATATTATGGTCAAGCACAATTCTAATCCTCAATATCAATATTACATAACATGACTGTTCATATCCTTACATCATTTTACCAATCATTATGCCCACATCTAACTATTACAAATCACATGACTTTACTCTTCTGGATTCCTTGACCTAACCCGTACCTGCAAACCTGGGGGATATAGGGAAAGGGGTGAGCTACTAGAGCCCAGTGAGCAGAATACTAAAATATTTAAAACATATGCCATCATGTAATGCATCATATCACAGACAAATCACATCAAGGGTGAACCTGTCACCAAATAGTCCCAGGATCATATCCGTGCCAGGCCGTAGAATGGGGTCCTGGTCTTCCTGTCATATCATAACATTACTTACCGTTACCCCAGGGCCTCATCTGGGCATCTAGTCTTCGCGTTCCATACCGTGCCAGGCCGTAGAATGGGGTCCTGGTCTTTCATACCGTGCTAGGCCGTAGAATGGGGTCCTGGTCTTTCCTCAGGGACTAATTGGATCATACAGCATTCACCCACATTCACAACAAAGAATGCAATGCAACATATTCGTGGATTCTAATGCAACAACCTATTATATCACATGGCATTCGTGATGCATGATTCATGCTAAAACTTGCATTAATTTAAAACATAAGGTTTATTCTACTCACCTCAGGCTAACTCTGACAATGAACTGAAGCAGCTGACTCACTGCTGGGGTCCTCGGTTCCTTGGGTCCGAACCTACACAGGTGGACTCAAATAAGGGACCAAACATACTAGAACATGACTCTAAAAAATATCCCCCAAAAACCCCCAAAAATACCTCAAAACAATCAAAGAATTCATGCAAAGGAGGGCTGAACAGGGCACTTTCGGCGGCCGAAAGTCCCTCTAGAGCCGAAAGTCATGCACCCTCGGCGGCACTTTCGGCGGCCGAAGGTTCTCTCCAGAGGCGAAACTCATGCATGTTCGGCGGCACCTTCGGCGGCCGAAAGTCCCCTCCAGAGACGAAAGTCCACTTTCGGGGGCAGGCTTCGGCAGCCGAAAGCTTGCCTCCACAGGCAGGTTCGGAGGCCGAAAGTCCCTTCGGCTGCCGAACCTGAGTTTCTCCCAAAGTGGCAGAAACTCGGCTCCTATGCACATTTGCCTCCCAAAACCTTCAATCATGCATACAACTCAACCAAAACATGCATAAACACATACATAAGCTCCTAGGGGCTTCAAACTATCCTAAACCTCAACTACAACACATCAAAAGCAACTCAGCAACCTACATTTTCCATAAACACAACACAAAACCTAACAAAGCTCAACTAACCTAAGCATGCATTTCTACCCCATAAATCAACTTAAAGCTTGTTTAAAACATACAATGAGTTCAAGATCGGCTCTTACCTCTTGAAGATCGAGAGAGAGACGACCTAAACTTGGAAACCAAAGGAAAAGAGTTCCTGAGTCTTCCAAGCTTCAAAACTTGCTCTTTGCTCAAAAAATCTTCAAAACAAAGTAAAAACTCATGAAAATCATGAAAGATTTGAAGGAAATGACTCAAAATCGGCGAGGGACGGCGGAGAGCTCACCTTGGCCGAAAATGGGGAGAAAAGCTCGCCCATTCGGACAAGGGGATCCTTTTATAGGTGGCTGGCCAGGCCACTTTCGGGGGCCTAACGTGCCTCCGCATGCATGCCATGTTCGGCGGCTGAACATAAGGTTCGGCGGCCGAACCTGGACTTCCTTCACTTATGCCTTCGGGGGCCTAAAGCACTCCCGAAGTGCATGCATGTTCGGCGGTCGAACTTGAGGTTCGGCGGTCGAACTTGAGGTTCGGCGGCCGAATCTGAGTCTTCCTCTCAAGGCTATTTTCATTCAAACTTAATTTCTTTCTTGTTTAAACCCATGAAATACATTAAAACATTTATAAAACATGATTTTACCCTTCTAGAGGTTTCCGACATCCGAGATTCCACCGGACGGTAGGAATTCCGATACCAGAGTCTAGCCGGGTATTACATTTCAGGTGGAGTAATGCACGACGTATCACTCAAGTCGTAACACATGTCTTGATAGAAATACGCTATAAATTTGACAGAACGGGTGACCCAGAGGTATAATACGAATTATGGAATGTACTTCGATTACTATGATATTTCTAACAAATTTCTAATAAATATATATTTTTTTTTCATTTCAGATGGTATGGGAGCCATATTCCGATGAACTCTTTGCATCATTGCCATTATATTGCACGCAAGGACGTGACATTTGGAGAGCAGTGGTTCCCTTAATATGCTTCCACGTGGTAGAATGGCATCAACCTGATAGAGTGTTGCACCAATTCGGGATGCAACAACCAATACCACATTCACCACGCCAGCCTGCTGATCTTCATAACACATCTCTATTATCATCCGACAGTAATTGGATTACAATTCATGCACATTGGATTACCATTTAGGAAGATAGATGGCAAAGGTTGGTTGAAGCAGCACCATTATATGGGCCACTACATTATCATTCCGAGTACCTCGAATGGTATAGACGAGTTTCTCGTCGATTGATATCGCATCGTGGTGCAGCTATTGGCACTGTGGTAATATTTAATTATTCATTATATTTACATATGTTTATTTTTTTTAAACATATCAATGTTTAATTTTTATTTTGCCAACAGGAGGATAGTATCGAGAATATACATTTAATTAATCGACAGTTTCCTAATCCGGGCACAAATTTTATTGAAAGACAAACAACAGCAATGTTCTATGCCATGGAAGAAGAGAAACGAACAACAGAGATACCTCCACCACAGCCAGCACCTCGAGCGCAACCTATGCCAGATGACCCTGAAGAGCCTGTTGACCCGCCGAGGAGGCCTAGGCGTAGACGTAGCTCTCGCCAACAAGCTGATCCCGATGTACATACTACTGTCCCGGCAAATGTCATCATTCTGGCACCCGTTTCATTCTGGCACCCGTTTCATTCCACACTCATCGATCATTTGGTAAGATTGGACAGTCTTCAGCAGGACCTAGTGTTCCACAAGAAGGTGGATCACAATATACTACGTGGACACATGGTAGTTATATGCCACCACCTCATATAACCCCAACACAGTGGTCCTTCCAGCAGGTTAGTATTCAAGATAATCCATTTCAGATGCAGACCCCGATAGGTAGTACCTTTGATGCTTTTGCACGACATAGTAGCTCTATTAATGCATTTTCGGCTAGACATTCTGTGGATATTCCTTCATCTAGCCTAGGCACACAACCATTCTCTGGCAATTTTGTACAGTACACATCGGGCCAGCAGTACTCCACTTTTGTATCTGATGATATCTATTTACCATCGCATTATATTGCAACACGAAATCCGAGCTCGGTAGCTCCTGATCTTAATATTAATCCTGCTGCTATTGAAGGTGAGGGTACAAGTGGTGACCGTCGGCCATATAGAACTCGACGTCCACATGAACGAAGGGGACGTCCATGTGGCACGGGAGGACATTTGGGACATGATTAGCATTATTTTTTTTTTATCATTTGTAATTATATTGTTTTATTTTTATTACATTCTATAATTTTAATTATTTATATATATTTTTTTAATTTTTATGATTCTTAAATATTTTTTTATTTATTTATAAATATAATTCAATATTTATTTATAAATATAATTCTAATAAAAATAATAAATTCTATGAATAAATATAAAATATATGATATTATATTTAAATAAATATAATTATAATGTTATAAATATATAATTTTAATTATTAAAATATATTTTCATATGATCATTATTATATTAAATTTTAATTATATTAAATAATTAATAATAATATAATTTTTATAATTATTTATAAATTTTATATATAAATAAATAATTACAATTAATATAATATATTTAATATAAACTCTATTACCGCACTTAAAGTCCGGTAATATGTAAAATGAAGAATTGATATTACCGCATTTTAAAGTGCGGTAATACGTAAATTGAATTATTAATTTAATTATTAAAAATTATAGAAATTTTCAATTATTGCAAAATTTAACATTCTAACGCACTTTTGAAGTGCTGTAGATTTTTAATTATTAAAAAAAATATATTAAAAATTCTACCGCACTTCAAAAGTACGGTATAATTTTTTTTATTTAAAAAAAATTATAATTTTGGTTCAACAGCTCTCTACCGCATTTTATAAGTGCGGTAAAGCTTACCGCACTTATAAAATGAGGTAGAGGACCGATTCACCCTGATCCGGGAAATATTTTTTTGCGGACCAGGATTTAAGAAATATATTTTTTTTAACTTTATTTTGTAAAAAGCCCAAGTACTCGATTAGACAATAAATCTGAATGATGCGGCAGGAAGAGCCAGGATTAGCCGTATTCGATTCAAGTCGAAAAAATCGATCAAACTGAATTAATTTAAAGATTTAGTTCAGGTTTTTATATATTTGAATTCAATTTGATTTTTAATTTCAAAATTTTTTATTATTTCAATTCGATTCGATTTTAATAAAAAAAATTAAAAAACTGGACCGAACCAATAATAGTATATTATTTTTAATAATATAGAAATTAGATTATATTAAAATTAAAATATTTTAATTAAATTTTAAAATATTAAAAATAAAAGGTAAAAATTTATTAAAAATTTAAATCGAATTAAAGCCAATTTGATTTAATTTGATTTCAAACTAAAATCGATTCAATTTGATTTATATAAATACTAAAATTTTAATTAATTTAGTTCGATTTAATTTTAAATCAAATTAAACAAATAGACATCTCTAAGAAAAATGGCTAAAGATTTGCAGTCATATCTCCTACTGATAGTAATGCGTCCAGTATTTCGAGCTATTCAATCCAATATAATTTTATTACAAATTATTATATAATCGATTTTGAAATAAATTTAAATTTAAAAATTAATATTCATTTTAGTTTAAATTTTATATATCAGATATTTATTATTTAAAAATACATTTATATAAATAATTAATTTAATATAAAAAATATATTTTATAATAACATTTATAAATTTTTATATGTTTTCATTTGAAAAATATAATTTAGAATTTAAATATTTTTTAATAAAAATTATTAATTAAAAATATATTTTTATATAAATGATAAATTAAAAAAATATAAAATTAAATGGATTAAAGTAGTAATTATTGATTTGGGATGAGTTTGAATAGAATAGGATAAATTTGAATCAGATTTGGAAAGGTTACTGGTATTGATAATATTAAAAATATTAGTATTCAGTCTATATAATATGTATAAATTTATTAGTTCATCTCTTATTTTTAAAAGTTATAACAATTTAAAAAGTTTATTAGTTATTTTTTTTTGTTAATTTTAATTATTAAATATTATAAAAAATTTAAAATTCTTAATACATAATAATTAATTAATAAATTTTTTAAAAATTTAAAAAATTAATTAATAAATTTTTAAAAATTATAAAAATTAAATAGTGAAATACTTAAAATTAATAGAGAGATTAAAGAGAGTTGACAATAGTATTAGTTATATTCATGGTAACATTTATAGTCGTTGGGTACAGCGTTCAAAAAATAGAGTCGCTCATTTATTAGTTAGACAGTCTATTCATCATGATAAATTTAAGATTTGGATTGATATTCCTGATTGTGTCTTGGATTATTATTTGTTTCTTGATTAAAAAAAAAACAGTATTAGTTATATCAATATAAAGAGCATTACTAAATTCTTTATGCCAACTTTCTCTTTTTCTAATTTAATACAAATCATAAGTACAAAATTTATTCTGTTGGAAATTGTCAACAGAAATTTCACTGATAAGATCTGTTACAGCAGTATATATTCCTTTGGAAATTGTCATGTACTCATAAAAGAGCCCCACCAACTCTCCGAGCCCAAATAGAGGTTTGTGGGATCCACCACTAACTTTGGAGGTTTTTTATTGGACGAGTGGGTAAAGAAATATAATGGAGAAGCATTCATCTCTCCCAACGGTGGCTGTTAATTCGGAAGTGGGTAAGGAAATAAAATGGTTAAGAAGGTTATTTTGGGAATTAAAAATTATTCACTTTTTTTTACTGATATTTTTCTTCTTTAATTAATAAACTTTTTAATAAAAATGTTAAATCGTTATATTTTAAAATAATAAAGATATTTAATTGATTTTAAAAATTATAAAAATTAATTAGTTAATTTTTTTAAAATTTAAAAATTTTATAGTAAATTTTCTTAAAAATTATATTAAACTAATAATATTATTATTAATTAGAAATAATATTTTATTTTATTATTTATAAGAAGGTATTATAATCTTTATATTTTAAAATGTTAATTTTGTTACATTTTTTAAATTGTCATGATTTTTGTTTAACTTAATAATTTTTCATAAAATAATTAATTTAAAAATATATATGATTATAGATAAATTTATAAAATATATAATAAAAATATTATATATTTCAACTTTAAATTTTTTTAAGTATTATATATTATTTAATATTATTTTCAATTTTTGTAAAAATTATTTTTTAATATTAATATGATATTCACTTAAAATATGTCATGTTACCGTAAAACAAAATCAAGTAACAAGTTTCTGGTTAAATGACACTCAATCACGAAAGTCTCATTCGAAAGAAAGAAGATTTAGGTATTATAATGGTCGATATTCAGAACGACAAATGCACACCCTTTCATGAACTGGTCGAACCTTTTATGACATAAGTTACTGTTAGATGATAGAATACAATAGATTTTCATCATATATATAATCGTGTGATTTTTTATCTACTAACCAGTATCAGTCGAATTTTCAGGAAATTCAACAAATAACTCCATTTTTTTACAGTATAAAAGCAAAACATATATAGAGTTTAAGGTAGACATTCTTACACACTTATTCTGAACTCAAGCTACTTTCTTACACTCACTCTTTGTAATAAATTACTAACTTGAGCGTTGGAGTAGCTGTCCATAGGTGCCAACCACCTCACATTCTTTCTTTTGCAAATTGACCAATCATTTTTTAGCTCATTTTCGCTCACATCATTTGGTTCCATTACCGAGATAACCATTGAGTTTTTCTTGATTCATTTGGAATATATCCCGCCTAATTTTCTATTCATCTTCTCACTAAAAATACCTTTTTATTTTTCTTTACTCTTAAAATGGCTAAAAACTCACGAGCTATTGCTAAGTCTACTGCCAACAAGGGAGCCATCGTCTCCTCCAACCCTAGCAGTGGACAAAATACTCTTTCCATGGTCAATGAGGCAGATCTCAATAATCTGAAGAATGAGCAAATGATATTGTTGTCCCTTGAAGCAACCTAAGAGGGGGTGAATTGGGTTTATAAAAAATTTAAAGGCAAAAATACAAATTAGAGAGCGATAAGGAAGAGTATGATCAACACAAGGATTTATAGAGGTTTGTTAAAGCAGATAAACTGGAATGCCACCAAAATCCCCTCTATTAGGGTGCAGTTGGGTGACTGACAACTTGTGAAATCGGAGGACTTCAATAAGGAACTAGTCTATTGATAAGTGAAGACCTGCCTTTAGCTGTTTTTTGTATACCATTATAGTATCCTCAGCAGGGATCTGGTTATCCACGCGAACATTTGGGTATGGAGCACAATCCCAGAAAATCTCGAGAGAGATTTGATAATTATCATGCAAATGGTCGATGTCCCTCTCGATCAGTACGGATGATATGTCATTCACTAGGAGGATGTTGTTATGATGGACCGCCCTCAACGAAATGATGAGAGTTGGAGTATGAATGGGGCCACTAGAGGAAGAACTCGAGGTGGAGCTTCCACTAGAAGAATATGACGATGAATAAGAAGAAGTCTTATTCACCTTTGAAACAAGAATAGCGACAAGAAGTTACCTTCAGAGAATGAGGGAGTTAAGAATCGAGTGATTGAGTCTTTTATATACAAAAGAAAGTAATTGAGAGTAAAAGTAATAATCGCAGGAGATAGGGAGATTTTATACTATTTATTTCGATGACTGGTTTAAATGCGACTCGAGAAGCAAAGCAATTAGCATTCATGAATAAAACAGGCGAAGAGACATAAGTATGGAAAATCAATTCATGCATACCACGTGTCCAAAATCGTGAAGACAATCGTAATATTTAAATCTAAAGAGTTAAAGACCAATGTGGGTGACCTCTGATATGACATAATAATCGCTCAAATTATGTTATGAGATGTCACCATATGACAAAGCCACTTGGTAAATTAGCACTCGATCACGGAAGTTTCACTCAAAAGAAAGAAGACCCAGACATTATAATGGTCGATACTCGAAATGACAGAAGACATTCTCTCTCATGAACTGGTCGAACCTTTCATTTCATAAGTTACCATTAGAGGATAGAATCTAACAAATCTCCATCACACTTATAATCGCAGAATCTCTTATACACTAATCGATACGAATATGATTTTCAAAAGATTTCATCTTTTTATAGTACAAAAGTAAAATATACGAGTTCAAAATAAGTATTCTTACATACTGATTTTAAGTTCAAGCTACTTTTTACACCCGCCATTTATGATAAATTACTGGCTTGAACATTGGAGTGACTACTCTTAGGCACCAACTAACTCACCTTTATGTTTTAGTTTAACCAATAATTTTTCAATTTATTTTTGGCCACATTAAATATAATATGATTAATTACAAAAAATTAATTTATTTTATAAAAAATTTAAAATAAATATAAAACTTTCATAAAATATGAATTGCTTGTGTAACAAAATAATGATTACTTATTAGTTTTGTTCTGTTTATTGCCTTCTGAAAAATAATTCAAAATACTTGCAAATAACTTTTATTTTCTAATTTAATTAATTAAATTAAAATATAAAATAATATTCATTTATAATTTTTAATGATAAAATAATTTAAATACTTAATTTAATTAATATATGTAATATTTCAAAAATTAAATAAAGATAAAATATGTTTTATATTTTTATTAATAATTAATTTATATTGTTATGAAAATTTATTTAATAATATAAGAATACTATTTTTAATTTTTAATTTAGTTAATTTTAATAGTTTAACTTAATGTTAATTAATTATATTAATGCAAAATAACGTCTTTCTATTTTTAGTAATCCAAATATTTATCTTAATTATTAATTTTAGTTAATTATATCAAAAAAATAAAAATAATATTTTATTATTTAATTTATTAATTATGCTAAATTGGACATGTCTAATAAATACATGACCAAGTTAAAACATTATATTGGTGCATGAGTTTTACTTGGATGATAACGTGACTAAATTGGAAATTTATGTTAATATCTTTTTATAAATAAATTTATATCCATTTCAAAAAAAAATAAATTTATATTAATTTAATAAAACTTAAAAAAATTGAATTTTTTTGCAAGCAAAGAGGCAAAATTAAACATTACACCTAAAAAATGATTACTTATTGTTTTTAATTTTACAAACAAAAACATAAAAATTTGGTAAAAAACAAGGCCTCGACTTTGGTGCGCCTTATCTTCTAATAGTCCAAATCCAAATTAAACAAACTCATACGTCCTCTCCATGGCCCAGTTATCACACATGTCAAAAGTACATTGGTGAAGTCATCGTGGCGGGCAGCTCTATGCCTCTACCTTCGCTAGCTTTATGATTTTTCTTTTTTCACGAGATTGCATTGAATTATGTCTGAGGTAAGATTAGCCGTTTTCGCATAAAACTGAAAAATTGAATTGAATTGATTTATTGAATTAAATTGGTTTAATTTTTTATTTAATTAGTATGATTTAAATTTTTTTATATATTTTTAATTTTTAATTTAATTTAATTAATTATATAAAGAATAAAAAATAAATAAAACTGAACCGATTTTATTTTACTTATATATTTTTATAAATTTTTTTAAAAATTAAATTTATGTAAATAGATTTTTGAAAAATTTAGTGCTTAGGTAAGGAACCACTGCTATTGATTTTTTTTTTCCTGAAATTTACTGTTGGAAATTCATGGAAATAGCTTATTTACTGTTATTGAATTTCTTGTACATTTGGGATAATTGTTGTTGTGTTTTAGGTTCTTAAGACTTAGAATTGGGACTAGAGCAGTAAAGGCCGGATGGGAAATTCAATTTTTAGGCGTTATTCTTAGCCAACGGTTTGGTTTTAAATTAAAATCGAACCATATCAAATTAATTCAATTTAATTTAATTTTTGTAATTTTAATTCAATTTTAATTATTATTTTTTATATAAATTAATTTTTTAATTTTTTAATTTCAGTTCAATTTAAAATTAAATCGACCGAATGTTCTATTTAAAGGCTAATTATAAAATGAGTGAGACCACGTGATATTTTATCAGCGAAAATGAATGGACCAAGTGATATTTTCTTTTATTTTTCTTAAAAGAGAAGTGCAAGAACCCAAACATTTTGTTTTACGTTGACAGAACCACGTTGCAGGTTCAGTGCTAGCTCTTCAGGAGTAACGAAACATGACCATTGATGCTTGCCTATGGGAAGCTGCAAGCATGGTTATCTATTATTAGCAACTCTATAATGAAGACGTCCCACAACGACATATCCCAACACTGGAACTCTGAAACCAAGATCAATCGCAATGGTTTTACAGCAATGCTTGAATCCCACATGAAAAATTAACAAATAAGAGAATGACGATACAATGCAAGTCTTACCAAATGCAGAAGGTACTCTGCTACGACAATGGCAATTGCATATGATTTCATAGATCGATTAATTGTTGAAAGCACAGTAGCTCCACCTGGATTAGTTAATGCTGACAGAGTCTTGCAGAATTCGGCAGGATCCGGTACGTGCTCAATTACCTTGAGTGGAAATAAATGAATTTAAAAACAAATTTAAGTAAGGAAAAATTACTATTTAGTCTTTATAGTATATCAAAATTTATTAGTTGGTCTCTCTATTTTAAAAAATATATTAAAAAATTCCTAACATCTTAAAAAGTTTTCTAATTAGTTCATTCATTAATTTTAGCTCTACTTTTTCCACTTGCTTAAAACTCATCACCCTGCTTATAATGGTGTAAACGAGCTGACCCTAGTTTTCGAGAACCCATATTGACAGGCTTGGCTCATTGAATTTTCTTGCTCAATTCAAGTTGGGATTTTCTTTAAGAGTTATATCAGGAAAGAGTTCACAAGTATGCAAAGATCACACACAAATCAACACGGACCTATATACTGAGCCCACATGCATGCATGATTACAAAGAGAGAGAGAACCTCTAGTGCAATCACAACATCAAACATCTTTTGCTCCTCAACTAGCTTTTCTGTCCATCAAAAGAAAATATTGGATAGGATATTTATGTTAATGCAATTTAAATATTTAATAAACATTTGAACCTCAAACCTCAAACCTTTATTTGAATATGATTAGTCCAAGCTCAAGTAAGCACATCTTTACTCGTCGACTCTTGACTCAAGCCCATTCATTCACCTCAGTTCTTTTAATTCAAAAATCATGATACGGTATTAAAGTAGGTTTAGGTCCAATTTCAATTTCAATTCAATTCAAATTCCTGATGTCAGTCGTTGCATTTCAAGGTTTCAGGGATGGTCATTCCAGTTATCATCCAAGGCTGAGCAAAATTTGAAATCGAAAAAATCTATCAAATTGAATTAATTTAAAATTTTGATTCGATTTTTTATTTATTTCTGTTCGATTTGACTTTTAATTTTAAAATTTTTGATTATTTTAGTTCGATTCGCAGAAAAAAATTAAAAAAATCAAACCGAACCGATTAGTGATAGTAATATATTATTTTCAATAATACAAAGATATTAGATCATATTAAAATTAAAATATTTCGATTAAATTTTAAAATAATAAAAATAAAGTGTAAAAAAATAAAAAAATTATTAAAAATTTAAACCGATCAAATCAAATTGAATTGAATCAAATCAAATGATTCGATTTAATTTTTTTACTAAAATCGATTCGATTTGATTTTTATAAATACTAAAATTTTAATTTTTAATTTATTCGATTCAATTCGATTTTAAATCAAACCGACCGAATGATCACCCTAACCGATTCAAAGCGTCTCACGTCTAAAGATTACAAAAATTTCAATGGGTTTATAAGGACATGGACCGACTAACTAATTGGCAAGTTTTGACGTTTTAGAAATGGTTGATCTAAGTCCAAGTAAGTCCATATTTACTCATAAACTCTTAACTCAAGCCTATTCCTTCGTGTCTACCCTTCAAGTGTATGAGACAAAACAATGGAACATTGAATGTGTATAGGAAAAAAAACATTATTGGAAAAAAAACACATTATTGGAAAGCTTGAGATATGAACAGAATTTGCACGTACCAGCAGTTGTGCAACGGTATTCAATGGTCGAAGTCACTGGGTCAGAATCCTGTATATATTCAACTTAAAAGCCTAAAAGAAGAAGGTTCTGAACTCAAAGTAAAATAGAGATAGATTAAAGGCTAGCAATTCTCCACATCACACTCGGCAAATATTCATTTAAAATTATTTAGGCAAGCGCTGGTTGAGTTATTATTTTTTTTAATGGACACCATTTCGCCCATCTCTGATGTCTGTCTCATCCCTTCCTGGAATTTGGAGAGGTGAAGACAAACAAAGAAGTAAATTCCTGATGGGTTGTGACTGTAGCAGGTCCTAACACCAAATCTACCCTGTCAGTATCCAATAAGCAATGAGCATCCAAATCTATGTCCTAGCCATGAATAATAATCAGTGAAGAACTATGTGGACAACAGATAAGTTGTTAGAAAAAATATTACAGTATCCTTTTAGAAACAGAGATGATGCAAGTTTAGCTGATAACACATTTGCATTGAGAAGTTTAGGATGTGAAATGAGCATACAGCATGAAGGCGGGCCATCTTGATATTTTTCTCCAAAGCATCGATGCCTGTTACAGTTGCTCCCATTCGAGCTAAAGGTTGAAGAACCAAAACAAACAATAAGCACCAGATGCCAAACAATACTTAGCCAACTTGAATATGCACAAATATACTAGCGAAACAATTATTAATTCTGCAGACAAAATATTGAGACATTTTATACGTAATTGCCAACTTACAGAATATGTCTGCTACAGGATGGATAACAATAACAAGGAACTTCATTAGCTCAAGGTAAAAATATATACCTCAGAAAGACGTCCTCCACCACAGCCAACATCAACAATGCTTAGTCCTTCAAAAGGCCTAGCCATCTGTGGATCCTTCCTGAAACATAGCTGATGTTATTATTTTCAACAAGTACAACCTTCTTATTTCAGACACATATCTCCAGGAGAAAGAGACTCAATGAGAAAATCCAGGCCATCCAAGAAACAATGACAAAAAACCCAAGAGAGAAAGAGAAAATAGGAAGAATACATAAAGAAAATCCACCTGAAATGTTGACAAAGTGTGGAGCGGATAAAAGCAAGTCTATTTGGATTCATCGCATGCACTGGTTTATATGGTCCTTCAGGATCCCAACTGCAAAATGCTTTATTTAAATTTAATATTATATAGTAACAAATCTAATGCCAAACAAAAGGATTTCAGGCATGGTTCTCTAAATTAAGCAAAAGCAACGAAATATCAATTTTTTTTCCTAAATATAAGAGTAAATTCTACCCAAACGCAAATGAGTTTTCATTTAGTTCATGAAGATCAAATAAAACAACAGAGATTAAGCAAAAACGTTACCGGATCAAAGAAAAATATTCCTAAATTAGATTGAATCAAAGCAGAGATAGCAAAAGAAAATACACGAGAAGATTAAAATATATAATAAATAGAAAACGAACTGAGGGACTGAGAAACGAAGAAAAGAAAATGACCAAGTGTGAGCAATTTTTCAAATCATGCAAAAATTGAAATTTATTTTTAAAATCATGCACGATCCAAAAATATTTTCGGATTCTGTGTGTCAACGCACTGGATTCGGCAGTCATACTGCGGAACCCAGAAGTTCGCCACCAATGATGGCGAACTTTATGATGTTCGCCACTCATGGTGGCGAACATAGCTTGTTCGGCACCATGTGGCATGTTCGGCAACAATGGTGCCGAACATGCATAATTCAATGCTTCGTCAGAAATTCCTGACGAAGCATTGACCGCGTGCATGTAGAGCTACGCGGCTCTGCATGCACAGTCCTCGACAAAGGAGACTTTGGCTTTAAAGCCAAAGTCTCGACTCTTCTTCTTCTCTTTCCCCTTCAAAATTTTTCATCCTCCTTCTCCTCCGCAGCCTTCTCTTCTCTCTCTCCATCGCCGGAAGCCTTCATCTTCAGCAAATCTTCTTCTTCAAATCTTCTTCTCCAGCACAAGCGATCTCTTTCCATCACAGGTTTTTATTTAAACTTTTATTTTTAAATATGTATATATAATTTTCTCACTTAATATATAAAAAATAAAAGCAAAAAATAAAATATTAAATTATAATAAAAAAAATAGAAGTTGTTATATAATTATTAGAAATTATTATTAGAAAAAGTAAAAAATAAAAGCCAAAAATATTATTAATATAAGTTGTTATATAAATATTAGAAATTTAAAAAAAGTTAAATTTAATAAATTAAATAGTTAATTTTTTTAATGAGTTAATATTTTAGTTATAATAATTTTTGTTATAAATATAATAAATTAATTTTATATTTAAGTTATTATAAATTTTGTTGAATATATAATAAAATTAAAGATTTTTAAAATAAATAATAATTAAGAAAATTAAAAGAAATAATTTTTTTATAAATATAGTAATTTTATTATTAAAAATTTTTTATTATTAAAAATTTTTCATCCGTAATAATGTTTTATTATTTTATTTTTATAATATAATAATAAATAAATTATATAGTATTAATTTTATGTAATGTTTAAGTTTTTTAAATATTTTTTAATAAATAATAAAATTTAATATTTTTTAAATTAATAATAATTGAGAAAATAAAAAGAAATAATTTTTTTATAAATGATATAGTATTATTTTTGAAAATATTTCATCTGTAATAATGTTTTATTATTTTAAAATTATTATTTATTTTATTTTTATATCATAATAATAAATAAATTATATAATAGTAATTTTATTATATGTTTCAGTTTATGTAAATATTTTTGAAAATCAAATAAAATTTAATATTTTTTTAAAAAGTATTATTTAAAAGAAAAAAATATGAAATTTTTTTAAGAATATATATATATTTTTTAAAATTATGTAATCCGATTGATTTTTTTTATTGTTTAAATATAACTTTATTTTTTGTATTATAATATTATGTAAATTGATTAGAAATAATTTTAATTTTTGTTTAAGTTATTTTAAATAATTGTTAATATGTAATGAAATTTAATTTTGCTAAATGAATATAATTAAAAATGTAATAAAATTTAATAATTTTTTAATTGTAAAATTAAAATATTAAAAAAATATTATGTATTATTTTATTTTTAAATTTGTAATGTACTGTTAAATTTAGACTTAGTTATGAATGAAATTTTGTTGTGATTTTAGGATGAAATATTGGTGTGATAGAATATTTGTTGAGATTTTTAATAGAGTATTTGTTGTGATTTTTGGATAGAATATTTTTGAAGTAGTTGTATTTGTTGTGATTTTATGGTATAATATGTGTAGAATATGTATGTTATTGTAGTGTTAAATTATATACATTTATTTAGTGAATAAATAATGTTTGAATATTGTTAGTGATTTTGAATATTGTTTAGTTGGTGAATGTGTATTAGTATAACATTTTATTGTGGTGTGAATTTGTATAATTAGATATGGAAGAAAGGCGCAACCGTCGTGACAGACGTGATTATATTTTACCTGGTTCCAATGATCCATCGTTGCTATATGGACAAGCCGAACATAGGTCTGAGGCTATATGGCAACAAAATATAGAAAGTGGGGCAATAGGTTGTAGAAGAACGGGTACAGTTTTACATTTGGGTGAAATACCAGATCAAATAATACCTCACCTACGACGGTCGGGTTTTTATGGTGTAATCCGGTTAGGTTTTTTTGCATTAGATTGGCATTTAATTACGGCTCTTGTTGAGAGGTAGCGACCAGAGACACATACATTTATGTTTCCTGAAGGAGAAATGACTATAACCCTTCAGGATGTAGGGCTAATAACCGGGTTGCCTGTCAATGGTGCAGCTGTTACAGGCCGATCACGCCACCATTGGCCTTCAGTTTATGAGGCGTTATTAGGTGTCATTCCACCTAATAATGCCATTAGAGGGTGTTATCTGAAACTAAGTTGGCTTGCTGAGGAATTTAGTCAACTTCCCGATGATGCTGATGAGGAAGTTGTTCATAGGTTTGCAAGAGCATACATTATGAGAGCGATTGGATCCATATTTGGTGATACATCTGCGTCGCGGGTGAACTTAATGTTTCTACCTTTGTTAGCCGATCTTGAGGACGCTGGTAATTATAGCTGGGGTGGGGCATGTCTAGCATAGTTGTATAGACAGTTATGTAAGGCGACAAATCCTGAAGTTATGCAAATGTCTGGTCCCTTATTTATAGTTCAGATATGGGCATGGGACCGAATCACAGCAGTATCGCCGGCACTGTCAGACAGAGCACCACATCATGATGCTCCACTAGGCAGCAGGTATGTGATATTATGTAATCGTTAAATTTTATTTCATATTTAATATTAAATATTTAAATAAATATTTGCTAATATAATTGGTTGTGCAGGTGGAGTAATGCCAGACATGTTACAGAGGTAGTCACCCACGTACTCGTGGAGCTGCGATATCAGCTTGATAGATTATTACCCGAGCAGGTACTAATATTAATAAATGAACTAATATTTTGAACCTACATTAATTATTGCATAACAATTGAATGTTCATTGCAGGTACTTTGGGAGCCGTACACTGATGCCCTGCCACATATTGAGTAATGGACTCTCGAGGTTTTATTTATTTTGTTTGACCTCCAGTCCATCTCATTACGTATTTGAGAAGATCTCGGACGTCCCTTCTTTCTGATTCTAGAAATATCAGGCACATGAGGAAGTCCATCTGTTGGAGGCCAATAGTCAGGGTGTCCAAGAGGATGGAATGTGTACGCGTAACATTGTATGGTACGATCCATTTTATAATACTCAGATATAAATTGTTCGTAGTCAATTGAATGGGACATGCATGCTGCAATTACATGTGAACATGGTATCCTCATCTCCTGAAATTTGCCACATGTGCATGTTTGATCCATGAGTTTGACCACTTATTTTTGCCTATCATTTGCTGTAATTATTTCACAAACCATGGTCTGACTGTTGAACCGTCTAACTCTATGTCCATTGGCCTTAATGGCATTAGCACGCAGAGTTTCACTGCAAGACTGAGTGAAAACATAGCCCTTACTTTGTTGCTCCAAAAAAGTTGTCCTCCGCATATCAAAATAATGAACACACTGGAAAAATATTTTTTCCACCATTGCCGTTATAGGCAACGCTCTAAATCCTTTCATCATGCCATTCAGGGATTCAGCCATGTTTGTTGTCATCACGCCATATCTCTGTCCACCATCGTGTGATCTTGTCCACTTCTCTAAATTTATCTTAATTGCCCAATCGTATGATTCAGGGTGCACCTCCCGAATATTGTTCATTGCTTCATAAAACTTTCTTTTCTGATTTTCATTCGCTGATATAAAGGACAAGTTCATAAAAGTAAAATTAGCATAAGTAAAATGTGACATTAAATTTTTAAAATTATGCATACTTCGTATTGAAACATGAAACATACCTGCCTTGCGCAACGCTTCCTTTATTGCTGCATTTTTGAATGTCTTATTATAATTACTCAAAACATGTCTGATGCAGTAACGATGATGACCAGCTGGAGGTTGCCACCAATCTTTCTGCATCGCCTTCAAAATTCCAGCATGTCGATCTGAAATTACACACAAATCTTCTCGGTTGGTTACAAAGATCCTTAAGCAATCCATAAACCATGACCAATTGTCCCCGTCCTCCTTATCCACAATGGCAAAAGCTAATGGAAATAGTTGATTATTTCCATCAAGTGCGGTTGCACACAGTATACACCCAGTGTATTTTTCGTATAAGAATGTCCCATCGATTGAGATAACAGGTCGGCAATGTTTAAATCCCTCAATCGATTGCTTAAAAGCCCAAAACATACGGTCAAATACACGACACATCGGATTTAATCGCTCATTTATCCAATATGGATTATCTTTAATCATGTATACTGTTTCTGGGTTAAAATGATGAAGAGCAGTCATGAATCTACGCAAACAACTGTATGATTCATCCCAACCCCCATAAAGCCTTGCAATTGCCTTCTGCTTAGCTTTCCATGTTTTCTGATAAGACGGCTCGTATCCATATTTATCCCGCACTTCAGCTTGTAGGGCAGCAATTTTTATATCGGGCTGCTGTTCAATTAATGCAAAGATAAATAAACAAATAAAATTTTCATCCAATTGGCTATGGTTTTTTGTCACCTGAGGATTCGTACATATGTGTGGTCCACTATATCTTGTAATCTTCCATACATCCTCTCCTTCTTTCTTGGATGCTCGAAGCCTCCATGCACACCCACTGTCTTTGTCTTTACACTTTATAGAATAAGTCTTCTCTCTTGTTTCATGATAACAAAATTGATGATGATGCCTTAGATGATATTCTTTTGCAGCCGCAGCCACTGCATCTCTCGAAGAAAATATCATCCCAATTGAAAAGTCTTTAGAAGGATCCCAAAAGGAACGGCCTTCTGGCCTATCATAAGGATCCACCCTCAGCAAATCGAAGTCTATTTCTGCGTATGGGGGAGGATGAACAACAGGCACAATAGGATTAGGAAATTATGTGTTGTAATATTGAGACTCACTCCCACGATCCTCCTGAACATTGTCATCATCATCATCCTCAGTAGACATCCATGAATCATCGTCATCGTCATCTTCGTCCTCATCCTCATCCTCGTTCTCATTCTCTACTGCATCAGATAAATTAATTGACGGCCCTGCAAGACTATCAGATAAACCATAATCATCAACTACATTTTGCTCTTCACATGGTTCATCATTTGATTCCACAGCAGTTCCAGGACCAATATCAGCATCCTCATTTGTAGTATCAACATAGCGAAGTATCTTAACATATATTTCAATACCAGGTATACCACCAATTTGATATAAGTAATTAAACATACTAGATATATCATCTTCACCCCATATCTCCATACATTCAAATTTCAATGATCCATCTACAATTATAGGCTTTCTAAAACTAATTGTCTCTATAAATTCATTATTCCCGGATATTCCAATTGCACGAGCAATTTTACCAACCAGTTGATTAAAACTTATCTGTTTACCCATTGGAATAATCTTTGAAAAACTTCCATCATAATCGTAACCATTACAACTATTTATAATATTACCATCCCAATGAATATTAGCATATGCAGGAATCGCCATTTATCTGATAAAAACAAAAATAGATTAATAAATAATTTTATCTCAATTTACTATATACTTAAAAAAAATAAAAATTTAGAATATAAAATATTTAAAACTTACCTGTGTTTTTTTTTGTAGTCGAATCGATAAGAGTAGATATAATAATTTGAAAAAATTTATAGAGAGGAATAAATAATTTATAGAACGCAATATGATGAGATATAATGCAGATTTTGAGTAGTTTATAGAGTAATGGATGAAGTATTTTATAGAGAAATCAAAAAGGAATAGGCTAAAGAGATTTATATAGAGTGGTGTATTATAGAATAATTTTTACAGGAAGCAAGACCAGAAAGCAAGAGCAGAAAGCAAGCAGTGTAAGACTATGGGTGAGCCATGGAATAATTTATAAAGAGGGCCGGGAGTAGCCGTTGGGCGAGCCGTTGGAATTTGCCGTTGAAATTGTTGGCCAGTTCGCCACTGACAGTGGCGAACTAGCCGTTGAAAATGTTGGCTAGTTCGGCACTGACAGTGCCGAACTAGCCGTTGGAATTTTGCGCACATGTTTCTGTTCAATCACGGGCCATTGGCAGCTTTAAGTGACTTGTTCGGCACCTTGGGTGCCGAACAAGTCACGCTGGAAGCCACGGGACTGCTCCCGTGGCATGGCGCGGCTTGTTGAGTGCCGAACAAACGAGTTCACCACTCATAGTAGCGAACATCATGTAGTTCGCCACCATAAGTGGCGAACATCATGAAGTTCGCCACCATAGATGGCGAACTACTGGGTTCGGCAGTGTGACTGCCGAATCAATTCGTTGACACATAAAATCCAAAAATATTTTCGGAACCTGCATGATTTTAAAAATAAATTTTATTTTTTGCATGATTTGAAAAATTGCTCACCAAGTGTCTGCAATGGCGGAGAATTTAGCAAGCGTGTCATCATTCAAAGATAACTTATGTTGTGATTTCTCGTCGACAGTCTTGCCATTACCAAGCGGTGATGAAGGAGGAGTAGTTGACATTGGTCGGTAAGAGAAGAATTTTCCGGTGGCATTGAAGAATCGATTAGGATATCGAATTGCTCCCATCAGCAGCTTTGACGCCATGGCCGTGCTGTCCAATAGCAGAGAAAACTGCGAAACTTGTATTATAGAGGAGAACCTGTTACTTATCTTCTTCCTTACCTCTTTCTCTCTCAGTGCATACACTCCATTTGCCCTTCCAATTCTGAGTTTTCTCTCTGTCCTGAATCTTAAACCTTCCTTAAAATGCAATTTAATTTAAATGAAAAAAATTAAATTAAATAATAAATTTTACAGAATTAGAATTATCCATAATTTTATAAAAAAATAATTTTTTTTTGAATCAAAAAAAAAAAAAAAATATTTTTTTAAAGTGGTACAACTGCACAAGGCAAAATGATGATGATAATCTAATATGTATAAGTATTAGTTAATTATATATATTTGTAATTTTTTTTATATATTTATATTTTTTATATAAAATAAATTTTAAATAATTATTGATATTATAAATAATAGAAAAACATAATTAATAAAATATAAGCATTAATATAAAATTTTAATTGATTCAAACTTTTTATCAACATTAAAATAAACAGTAACATTATTTTTTTAAATGAATATTTAAATATATCTACTTTAAATATAATAGTTTCAATTTTTATTTTTTTATAAAAAATAAATTGTTATGAAATTTATAATAATAAAATAAATATAAAATATATGAAGATATAATTTATAATAAAATATAATATTTATTTTGAAATTAGTTAATATTAATTTTTTAATTAATTGAATTTATTTTTAAATTATGTACGACAATTAAATTTAATAATTTTGTTTAAAATTACAAATTTATTAATAAAAATAATTTATGCATTCATTATTATTATTATTTTAAATTAATAATATCATCATTTATAAATAAAATGAAACCGTGTTGAAAATAATTAATATTTATAAATTAAAATATCATGTTAAAAATTTTTAGAAGAAAAAGATATAATAAAAATAATACATAAGCTATTTTAATTATTTTGAAATTTAATTTAATACATTAAAAATAATTTGTATAGATATAAATTATTTTTTTATAATTATATGATTATTTAATTATCCTATTCTTTTTTTAAAAAAATAAAATATTACTAAATTTATTGACTTTGATATATATATATATACATATTTATTTAATTAATTTAAATAAATTAAGATAATAAAAATTATTGTTCATTTTAAAATTTAAATATAATTATAAAGAATTATAACAACAACTTATTATATGATAATTTTATATAATTAAAATTATTAATTGTTTAAATTATATAAAGAAGTTTTTAGATTATATTAAAATTGTTAGATTTTTTTTATATAATTGATAGTTGATTTTTAAAATTATTATAATCAGTTTAATTATTATTTTATAATTTTAATTTTATAAATTTAAACTTATTATCTAATAATTTAATTTTACTATAATTATTTTAATATTTTAATATTCTTAATTAAAAATTAATTTATCATTCTTCGCATTATATTATCATTTATTATTCTATAATTTTTAATATTGAAATTTGAATTTTTTTACTATTCATGTATATCCTAAAAGTTATATACTTATTTACAATTTTAAATTAATTCTAATAATAATTATTATTTTTACTTTAAAAATAAAATATAATTTTTATGATTAAAAGATCAACACATTATCTAATAATGTTTATATTATCAAAACTATTATTTTTATATATTTTTTTAACTAATTAATATTTAATTTTTATTTTTAATATAATTATTAATAATTAGAAGAATCATTTATTATCGAATAGTTTAATATTAATAAAATTTTTATTTTATATTATTTTTCATAATTATTTAATATTTAAATATAAATCTAACTATTTTAATATTTTTAATTAATATTTAAATTTATTATTTAATAATCTTATTTAAAAAATTAATTTAAATATTATCAAAATTATTATTTTTAATAATTATCTTATATAATTATCAAATAAAATTAATTAAACTCGTAAATAAGAAATTTAAACATACATTTAAATGATAAATATTTAAAACTATTTAAAAAATTATTTAAATAATAAAATAATTATATATTTTAAAATTTAAAACTAATTGTAAATAATTAAATAATATAAGAGCAAAAATGACAATTCTATTATTTTCCTCTTTTCACTTTTATATATAATATATATTATATATAATTTATTTAATACATCATCTTCAGATTTTCTCACCCTAGCTTTCTCACGTACGTTTAGAATCTAAATAACTCTCCCTTTCCTATTTTGTTATATTTGTTACCTATTTGTTACCTTATAAGTACGGTTGACCATTCGGTCAGTTTTGTTCAAAATTAAACTGAATCGAATAAATTAAAAATTAAACTGAATCGAATAAATTAAAAATTAAAATTTTCGTATTTATAAAAATCAAACCGAATTAATTTTAGTCAGAAATCAAATCGAACTGAATCGGTCTGATTCAGTTTGATTCGATTCGATTTGATCAGTTTGAATTTTTAATAAATTTTTATTTTTTACACTTTATTTTTAGTATTTTAAAATTTAATTGAAATATTTTAACTTTAATATTGATATAATCTTTATGTATTATTGAAAATAATATACTATTATCACTAATCGGTTTGATTCGATTTTTTTTTTTATTAAAACCGAACAGAAATAACAAAAAATTTTAAAATTGAAAACCAAATCGAAATGAATAAAAAACAGAACTGAAATTTTAAATTAATTCAATTCGGTCGATTTTTTCGATTTGAACCGAATACTGTTCACTCCTAAAATTCAGTAATGCACAACCACACAATATCAAAGCGAGACCAGAGTTAAAAATTTATTGCAATTATCTTAAATTAGAATTAGTATATAATAATGTTAAAATTTTACCAATAATTTAAGGATTTGAAATTTGTTAAATAAAATGAAAAACCATATTATAATGTTAAGAATTATATTGAATTGAACTTATCTTATCGTTTTGGTTCAATTCTAGTTTTTCACTAAGAACCGAATTGAAATTCTCTACCATACCAAAATTGAATTGGGAACGATTTTACATATTTTTCTATAATTTTTTCTTATATTGTATACTATAAACATAATTATATCTATATTTATGCACTACTATCATAGTATGGGTATATATATTATAATTATTGACAATTTTACATACTGTTATTTTTTATTCATCTATCTTTTCTTAATTATAAGTATATTACATATTTATAATATATTTAATTATTTGTTTTATATATATATATATAAAATTAAATATTATATAATAAAAAAGTAATTAAAATATATATTAAATGATATTTTTATATTATTATTTCTCATGGTTAATTATATTTTAAATAATTTAAATGTATATTATATATATAACATCATTTTCATTAATAATTAATTTTAAAACTTAAATGGTAATTCAAGTATAGTTGTTCATGAAAAATTGCATAAACTTATTTTAACAATTGAGAACCCGAATCAAAACTGCAATAAACATAACTGGAATTAAAACAATAAAGAAAGAATCAAAATCATATTAAATTTTAATAAGATTCTGATTTCTAAAATTGGAGAAGATATTCCAATCAATTTTTTTTTTCAATTCAATGGAGCATTTACCTATCCATCTTGTATATGAGGTTGAGGTAAGTGGACTGGCATAATATCATTGGAGGTATCTCTTTCAATAACAATTATAATATAAAATTTTCTATTCTATATATTATAAATATACATAATAAATTAGTTAACAATCTTATTATTATACTACTACGTACTTGTTTGACTTGAAGAAAAAGGTTCAAAATAAAACTTGTGTTGAGTGTACAATTGTCATACTACTACATTTTGCATACCGCAGTACTATAGCAATGGTTATAAAATTATTATTTTAATATTATTAAGACAACACTTTAAAAATAATTCTAAATTATTGCAAAAAAAAATTCAATTTTTTACTATATATTATGGGTAATTACAAAAAATCTCATTTTGCTAACGATGTGAAAGTACATTACCTTTTTTTTATTACAAATTACTTTTTTTTTATTACAAATTAAAGTATACGATTCTATTTGAACATGCGCTAAATCATATGGTAATTTTTTTAATTATCTCTAATATAATTTAATAAATAATTTATTTTATGTTTAATAAAATTAAAATTTTACCCGCGCTTTTTATATAAAATAAATTAATCTTTACCTTATATTGCAGCAGAGCAATGTAGCGAATTTTAAATAATTATTGTTGATATATGATTACAGTTTGAGTATATAAAATAAGTTTTAGACTCATTTTTATAGTAGTGTCCAGATATATCTTATCGAGGAAATATTAATATTTTGCTCATATTACTTTGATCCAAATATTTTAACAAAATTAAATAAAGTCCTAAGAAATGATAATAGTGGGCATGTTGAATCTATGAGATACCTTTTAATTTTCACTCATTCAGATCAACATTTTCATCAAATAAATCATAGAAGGGAGTACTTCTCTGCTCATTTATATATCTTGTTGAATTGTTTGAAAATTGACTCGGTTAAAATCATAACTCTTTTTAGAATTTTGAATATTCAGAATCTTAATAGATAAGGCAACAGTTCATTGATTTTAGAAAAAGGAAGACAACACTTACTTTTGCAATTCATACTAATAGAGGGCAGAGTATTCATCAATAAAATTTGATTGCAAGCGAAATCAAAGGGTATCATTGAGGTCTACCCAAAATTGCATTAGCTTATTCCTATTCGTTATTGCATCATTTTTTCATTAAGTAAATTTTGTATTAAATCTAATAGATCCAGGAATCATTACTTTCACCATATCGTTCTATGATTTCATCCCACAATTTCTTCACTAAAGTTGTGTGGATGAAGGCTTTAACATGATCTTTAGAAATGGAAATTGAGGACCCAAAACGTAACTATGCAGATGGAATTGAAGAACCAAAACGTAACTATGTAGATGGAATTGAGGATCTTAGACGTGACTATGTAGTCACACTTTTTCATTATTTGTAAGCCTCGGTACTTTCAATTAGCTTAACAATCATTCAATCAATAAAACCAAACTTTTGCTTTGCACTTATGGCTATTTTCATGCCTCAATTCCAAGATCTAAAGTTATTTTCCATCAAAGACACAGTGACTACAACACTAACTAGATGGTCCGAGGTTTGGAAATAAGTCAAGTCTATAGTTCTTAAATTATGTTGTCCTGAACTAGTAAAACAACTTGCTCTAGATCAAAGACATTTTCTTCGACTCACAAAATAAAAACAATTTGAAATTCTATTAGTTCAATTACCACTTTGATCATACTATGTAAGTTTGATAAAGAAAGGAGCTTTAATAAAGGACTGATTAGATATTTCGTCAGGAGTTTAACCAATATCGTTTGGTTAATATGATATAAGAGGAACGATAGGGTAAAAGTCAAAAAGTCTTATTTAAATTCTTCAAAAATTGAAAGGTGAGTCTTAAATAGCCAATGAATGCTATTTATAATAGAAAAAAAATCTTAATATAAAAAATTATAAAAAAATTTAAAAAAATATAAAAAAAATTTAAAAAATAATTAAAATGTAAAATTGATTCTCTAAACGGTGAAATTTTTATCTCGAACTTTAAGTCTACGGCCTTAGTCACACTTTTGAAAGTTGTGCATCTCAAAATTATCTTTTTGAAAAGTTATCGTGAGTCTCTATCGAACGTCGGCAGCAAAAATTAGACCAAATTCTAGTCTATCGTAAAATCTTAAACTAGTTGTTGAACGTCAAACTTAGAGAAAGTAATTGTTCTCATTAATTATAGAAGAATTTACCCTGTCTCTTATGTACACTTCAATGTCCATGCAAAATGTTTACAACTCTTAACTCTTAATTAACTAAATAAATATGCTACACTATACATCAGCTGCATGATACATAATAGATCTTCTACACAAATATTGTGTTAATCAATTTTATAGATAAGATATAATGATGAAGATGTTGCATTTCGTAGAAGGCATTTATAAACTTCTCTTAGACAAAAAGGAAGCCATGTATTTGAATAACATAATTATAGTATGAGCAATGATACATTATAATTTGACTTTTATTAAATTATCATAACAGATTTACTATTTAGTCTCTCAGATTTAATGAAACTCACTAATTAGTCTATTTATTTTAAAAAATATATTTAAATATGATTTGGAGCAACTAGTTTTGAATTTTACGGCAAATTTAGATCGGTCCTAACTTTTACTAGCAACATTCGATGGAGACCCACGATAACTTTTTGTAAAGAAACTTTCGATATGCACGACTTTTAAAAGTGTGACGATGGCCATAAATTATCACAAAGTTTAATATGAAAATTTCATCTATTAAGGGTCAATTTTACACTTTAATTATTTTTTAAATATTTTTATAATTTTACATATTATGGGTTTTTTCTATTATAGTCTTTCTTGCCTAATAAAAATTCACTTTTTAATTTTTGAAAAATTTCAACAAGACTATTCGACTTCTTACCTATCTTTTTTTTATATTGTATTAATCAAACAATATTGATTAAAACTTCTGAAAGAATATCGATTCATTATTAAAATATCTCTAAAATATTAAAAAATATAGTAATTAATTTCTCTGTTGATTTTAATCATTAAATGTTGAAAAAGTCTAAAATAATGGACTAATTAATTTAATTTTTATAAAATTAAGAGATAAATTAATAATTTTTATTTATACTATAAGGATTAAATCGTATTTAGAAATTTTAATATTTTTTTAAGTAAATTTGATATTTTTTGTGGGACATAATTACTAAGGAAAAAAAAAATATTTATGGTAATTCATATATTGAAATGGCTTAAGAGTCACATGCTTTTCTAAAAAAAAAAAAAAAAAAGTCACATGCAGTAAATATGATTAATAATTGAGTGAATCAGCTTTTAGGGTTAGGGATGGCCCTGCTGCGTCCAATTTGCAGGGATTAGAAGCCTTTGTTTTGTCAAATGATGCTAAGAGACATCCATAGGCCACAGCCCCTTAATTAATAATTGATGCTTCTAAAACATGACAAAATTTTTAATTATTATGAGCTCTAGGCTGGGTGAGGTCCAGGTTTAGCTTATAAGATTCTTCTTAAGCTTACATTGGAATTCATCATTATGAAGGACTCCCTGCCTGCCTGCATTACTCTCTGCTAATTTAAAAGTATTAATGGTTAAAAATTTTAAAAATATATTACAAAAATTAATTTTTTATAATATTTAATTAATCACTACTGAAATAAAATAGTTAATAAAACTGTTTATATTTACTTAAATTTTTAATATATATTTACTTAAATTAATATTTTTTTTAATTAATATGTCGTCCATTTTGTGATGCCCAGTTGCCTATGGAGGTGGGACATGGTTGTCCCGCATTTCAAAAAAATATTGCGTCGCTATCTTCTTTCGGCAATCACATGTCCTCTTTTTGTACACCATTTTCTTCTGTCCTTCATTAGCTAAGTATCAAAAATTAACAGCAAAAATTTTTTATTATTAAAAATATAAAAATTAACATGCAGCAGCAAAGCATTATAATTAATGATGCCCAAGAAAATGCAGATTCTGGTGGCAATTGGGTTGCAATTTCTTGGAGGTTGAGGCTTAATTGCAGCACAAACTTCCAAATATGAAAGCTTGGAAATGGGAAATGTAAATGGTAGGTGGTTGACAGAATTTAATGAACTTTCATAGCATGTTCTTCTTGACGAGGGGGCTGAGGCTGTTCTCAGCAAACCTCAATCATTCTAGACTTGCTGTAACTAAAGGTAGAGGAAGACTCTTCACTCCCACCAAAATAAGAAATTATATATTAAATCGACAATACCATGTCATGTCCTGGATTTAACAAATTAATGGAATGAAATTATTTATGTAAACAACTCTCAACAGCTGTCATGAGATGACTTCAAATTTTTTTTTTATTTAGAGATTTCAAATTTAAAATATAATATAAACATAATAATAATAATAATAATTATTATTATTATACTGTATAAATTAGAATAAAGGGTACTGAGTATGTAAAATATGAATGGGTTAACATACAAATTTAAATCAATATGAAGGTAGTCAAAGTGTAGTGAGCGGATGACATCTCAAATTTGAGTTTTAATATGAAAATTATTAATAAAAATATATTTTATATAAATTATTAATTAAACTATATAAAAAGTTCTAATATTATTTAGATAATAATATTCAAATTTAGAATAATTTCTTATAATTGAGGATAAATTTTGATAAGATTTGCAACATATTCAGATTCGGAATTCAAATTAACTATACAATTTAAAATTTCAACATACAGTAATATTAAGTCATATGTCAAAATTAATTTTTAAACATTTTACTATATTTTTAAATAATAAATAAATAAGAAGGTAAATAATTAAATAAAAAATAAGAATGTAATCGCCACAAAATTACTAACCTCGATAAAATATCAATTTTTCATGCAATACAAAATTAAATAAAATTCTCTCTATAATTTTATTAATCAAATATACTATCGATATTTATAAATTAAAAAATTTGTGTTTGCTACTTAAGGAGTTTTTTCTATAACTTCCAAACCCTAATTATAGTTTTAGAAGACTTAAACAATTAAATTTAGATTATATTAAAGACATTTTTTCTAAATTTTCTTAGAGAAATCTTTTTTTAAAAGATTTACATGAATTTAACTTCTAAAATAGACCTAATTAATTTAAAATAATTCTAACAAAATACTAAAACAATAAAATAACAATATGGGTCTAACTATAATTCGATTCCAACATGCTATGCGACCACAAGCGTATTGCAACCAGCCCGTGTGGCTTCCTATTTCAGCACTATTACTCATTTGCTTCAATTATTTTCACAAACACTTTATTTCGCAGATTTTCATGTATCGCGAACTTGGATTTTTCCTCACATGCATCAATTCCTTAAACAAGTGATACTTTGATTTTCTTTCTATGTGCCCTTATTACTGGTCTAGAGGTAATGTGATATTCGTGTCTATCTATTGGTCATGTGTTTGGTGCATCTGATGATGTTGAGATCTAGGGGTGATTAGGATTCAGACAAGTGGATAGTGATTTCTTAGGATTATTAGGGGAATGCTCGGGGTAGTAAATGAGGATAGTAATAGAGGTAGATAGTATATATCAGAGGGGGCTAAGGTTTGAGTTGTAGAGGAGTAATGATAGTTTCAGAAGACCAAGAAGATGATCCTTTTTCCCGATGCATCAAGGATATAAATACTTGTGCTCATACGTCATACACCTGCTTCATGTCCCTTTAGAAAGGATGATTGCACTTTTAGCAGGCTTTTCAGATGGCTCATTAATGCTTAACCGGCTTAGTGTAATACCCGGCTAGACTCCGGTATCGGAATTCCTACCGTCCAGTGGAATCTCGGATGTCGGAAACCTCTAGAAAGGTAAAATCATATTTTTATAAAATGTTTTCATGTATTTTATGGTTTTTATGAAGAAAGAAACTGAGTCAAAGTTTTAAAGTAAAGAAAGAAAGAGAATGAAGGAAGGGCCCAGGTTCGGCCGTCGAACATGGGATACATGCGGAGGCACGTTAGGCCCCTGAAAGTGGCTTGGCCAGCCACCTATAAAGGGGTCCCCTGTCCGAAATGGGCGAGTTTTCTCTCCCCATTTCCGGCCAAGGTGAGTCTCCGTCCTCCCTTGTCGATCTTGTGTTCTTCCTTCAAGTTTCTCATGTTTTTACGAGTTATTTAACTTGGTTTTGAAGATTTTTGGAGCTAAGATCAAGATTTGAAGCTTGGAGACCCCGGAGCCTTCTTCCTCCATTTCTCCAAGTTTGGATCGCCTCCCCTCTCGATCTTCAAGAGATAAGGGTAGATCTTTAGCTTATTCCATGTTTTAAACAAGTTTTATGAGGGGCTATGGGGTAGAAATGCATGTTTAGGTTAGTTGATTGTTGTTAGGGTTAATGTTGAGTTTATGGATAATGTATGTTGTATGTGTATATGCTTTGTGTTGTTGTTGGGGTTTAGGATAGTTTGAGACCCCTATATGCTTGTTTGCTTATGTATGCATGTTGTGGAATAGCTAAATGCATGTTTGAAAGGTTTGGGAGGCAAAATGTGCATGAGGAGGCTGAGTTCTGCCACTTTGGAAGAACTCAGGTTCGGCAGCTGAAGGCACTTTCGGCCGCCGAACTTGCCTGTGGTGGCATGTTTTGGCTGCCAAACCCTGCCCCCGAAAGTTGGACTTTCGGCTCTGGATGGGAGTTTCGGCCGCCGAACCTACCGCCGAACATGCATGAGTTTCGGATCTGGAAGGCACTTTCAGCCGCCGAAGGTGCATGACTTTCGGCTCTGGAGGGACTTTCGGCCGCCGAACCTGCCGCCGAAAGTGCCCTGTTCAGCCTTCCTTTGCATGTTTTCTATGATTGTTTTAAGGTGTTTTAGGGGGTTTTTGGGGAGATGTTTAGAGTTAAATTCATGTATGTTTGGTCCCTCATTTGAGTCCACTTGTGTAGGTTCGGACCTGAGGAACCGAGGACCTCAGCAGTGAGATAACTGCTTCAGAGTCTTTTCAGAGTCAGCCTGAGGTGAGTAGAACTGTACTATATTTTTAAATTAATGGAAGTTCCAGCATGATTCATGCATCATGAATGCCATGAGATATATTAGGTTGTTTGCATTAGAATTCACAAATATGTTGCATTGCATTTTATGATGTTGATGTGGATGGATATTGGGTGATCCATTAGCCCTCGTATGATATGATATGATATGATGATGATACGGTATGGAAGTCCAGAAAGACCCATTCTACGTCCCTGGCACATTGGAATGTTATGATATAAAATGCAAGAGAAAGACCAGAGACCCATTCTACGTCCTGGCATTATTGGAATGTTATGTAGAGGGCTATTGGTGACAAGTCCATCCTTGATGTGATTTGTTTGTGATGTGATGCATTTCATGATTACACATGTTTTAAATATAATGTTTTACTATTCTGATCACTGGGCTCTAGTAGCTCACCCCATTCCCTTAAACCCCAGGTTTGCAGGTACGGGATAGACCAGGAGATCAGCAAGAGTAAAGTCATGTTTTATGTAATAGCTAGATGTGGACATGAAAATAATGTAATGTAAAGCATTGAGCGTTCATGTAATGTAATGATGTATTTTGAGGTTTAGTGTTGTGCTTGACCCTAGTATGTATAGTTAATCCCTTTTATACATGATCGATGTAATGTTTTTATGATGTTTATGTAAACCAAGCTTAATGTATGTTATGTTACCGCATTGGAGCATTTGATGAGGGCTCCAGTATGGGGTTTTATGATTATGAGTTTGTGCATGCACAGATTAAGCTTGGTGATGAAAGGAAAAGTTTAAAGTTTTATGTATTTGTTTGATCATGTATGAGATTTAACAGGTATACAGGATGTATGTTAGGCTTGCTACGGGTTCCGGCGACCTTAAGTCGATCTGGATCCTAGCGCCGGTAGCAGTCCGATTTCCGGGTCATTACACTTAGACCATGCCACACCTGACACATATGTATGTCAGGATCATCATAGAACGTGCATTTAAGCCATTGCACTGATGCTAAAGTTCGAAAGTCTTGTACTTGTCTGATGGGAGCCCTTAGACCTGAGGTGTGGTATCATGGTTTTGGACCTCGAAAGGTCGTGCTCATTAACTATACATATGTATGTCAGGATCATCATAGAACGTGCATTTAAGCCATTGCACTGATGCTAAAGTTTGAAAGTCTTGTACTTGTCTGATGGGAGCCCTTAGACCTGAGGTGTGGTATCATGGTTTTGGACCTCGAAAGGTCGTGCTCATTAGCCCTTAGACCTAATGCAGGTCGGCTAGGGCATATCAAGGATTGCTTGGAATTTTTCTAGGTTAGGCTCTATACCCCTTGCACTTACTATATATTCCAAAAACTTTCCTCCTCGGATAAAGAAGACATATTTGATTAGATTGAGCTTCATCTGATACTAGTTCCGCATGGAAAAGATCTCCTCTAGGTCCTTCACATGCTTCTCAAACGACTTGCTCATTATTATCATGTATTCGATATATACCTCTACATTTCTGCCTATCTAGTCTTTAAAAATTTTCATTAACCTCTGATAGGGTGCCCCGGCATTTTTCAGCCTGAATGGCATAGCTCTGTAGCAATAGACCTCATCTTTGGTTATAAAAGAAGTTTTTTCCTCATTAGCTTTATCTATAGGATTTGATGATAACCAGACATAGCATCCAAAGATGATAAGTACTCAAATCTAGTCATAGCATCAGTCAATTTCTTAATATTAGGAAGGAGATAACAATCTTTTGGGAAGGTTTTATTAAGGTCAGTGAAATTTATACATATACAATATTTACCGTTAGATTTTTTTACAAGTACAGGGTTCGCCAGCCACTTGGGGTATGCTACCTCCCTAACAAACCTAGCCTCGATTAATTATTTGACCTCTGATCTCATAGCCTCCCTTTTCTCAGTCTCAAACATCCTCTTCTTCTGATTGACAAGCTTGACTTCTGGGTACACATTTAGCTTGTGAGTCAATGCTTCAGGTTTCCAAGAGAAGTTGCTTGAGTGGCCACGGATCAACACCATGATTGCTTTCTTCTGCTCAGGATCTAAGTCATCATTCATGTTGAATATCTGATCAGGATGCTCATTTCCTAAGACAAAATTCTCAAGCTCCCCCGCTGGCTCATTTTCTACTATTTCCTTTCATCCATGACCTCCATCACTTTCGGGTGCACTTCCTAGTCTTCTTCCTCTTTGGTCATCATTGCTAGGTACACAACTCTAGATTTTTCTTACCTACTCCTCACGGTGGCCACACCTCCTGTGGTAGGGAACTTTATATGCAAGTACTTTATGGTAGTGGCCAACTCAAAGTCATATAGAACCGGTCAGTCCATAATAGTATATTAAGGGCAGCTTGACTACTAAGAACTTTGCATACTGCATCTGGGCTATAGGAGGAGTTCAAAAGGTTAGGAGTAGCTTTGTAACAGCCCGCATCTTCGGACCGCCACCGGCGCTAGGATCCAGATCGGCTTAAGGCCGCCGGGACCCGTAGCAAGCCACAAGACATGC